>NC_053451.1:31018544-31682326 GCF_015227805.2 Hirundo rustica | reverse complement strand
CTCTCCTCTCCTCTCCTCTCCTCTCCTCTCCTCTCCTTTCCCTGTATGTGCTACAAGGGTGTGGTGGTAAAAATATTAGTATTTCAGATTGGAGAGATGTGGCTCAGAAGTTGATCCTAATTGGAAGAACATCCCTTTCAACCCAAAGCTAACAATCTCTGACTGTTTCAATCTCCTCACTTCAGAGCTAAGATAGTACTGTGTGAGCCACTCCTACCAGCCCCACCAAGAGCCATCTCTCCATGTTGTCACTATTTGATTCCTTCTCACAATTGTGGCACTTGGCAAGTTCCACAGGGATGGATACCTGGCTTTACTGACATTTAAATTATTATTTTCCTCACCTCTTTTCTTTTTCTCTGAAACAGCATATAGGCTGGATCTGTGTTCACTGTGCAGGTAACCAGGGAGCAGAGAGGAAGATGCTGTCTTGATTGTCCCTCACTATAACTATCGTTAATGAAACCTCTCTCTGGGCTGCCAATCAAAGCATTTGGGTTATTAGGCACTTGGAGGCCCCAGATTCTCTGAGCTCTCTGCCCTGATGCCACCAGCTCTGTCACAGCATTGCACTGTCAGGACAGCCACAGGGGACATGAGGGACCTCACTCCTGGAGGGGTGGGGTGGTATCTCCTACCACCCACGGTGGTATCTCAGTTGCTCAGGAGCATCCACCTGTTTGGTTTGGCTCTTTTGGTTCCTCACCCAGCAGATGGAATAGGAAGGCTCCCAACCACTGCCTGAGCCCCCCTCTACATCCTTGCTAAGTACACTCAGCCAGTGAACCCAGCAGCACTGCCTCCCCTCTGCCAACCCAGCTCTCCATAAAACAACCAGCTCCAGGTAGCATCCAGCTGGAAAGAGCTCCATTTTATGAACTTTAACTTTGCCACGGCGCTATTGAGGTGGAAAAAAATTGAACAGCAGCCGCATGGTTCTCAGCTCCCAAGGAGGATTCACATCACAGTGAACATGATGGGCACTTTTTTTTAACAAACAGGTCTTTAAAAGGAGTCCTTGCCAAGTGTCAAAATATTTCTCAGTGACATTAAGGGTCTTTGGCAGCCGTAATTTAACCGTGAAGGAACCTGGTGCCGGCAAAGGACCGCACAGCTGGAAATTTTTTCTGCAAAGCAGCATTTTATGGCTGTTAAGCTGTTGGCCTCTCAATGTTGTAAAGCTGTTAAACAAACACAGCCCTTGGCTCCCAACACGTGCCAGGGAGGCACAGTGCTTTGGCAGGAGCAGACTGGTGGCAACAGGGGCTTCAAAAGAGCTGTAAGAGGTAGAAATAAGCAGAGAGGTAAAATTCAGGTGGAGGATGAGATGCCTGTTGGCCATCACAGCCTCGTGCTGGGAGAAGGTGGTCTTGGAAAGAGTGTGTAGGCTCACATGGAGTTGCATCCTCCCATGGTTTGGCACCAGATAAGATTGCCACGCACATATGGATCCCATACATCTTACCGCTGTCATAGCTGCTGGTCAGTAGACCCTTAAATCACTCTCTTGCAGGAAGGTGGCATCCTAGGGAAGCCTAAATGTAGAAGGTTTGGATGGTATTGGCAGCTTTGAATGGGGAAATAGGTGTCTCAGGAGGATGAGTCACATGCTGCAAACTACATACCATTTGCTGCATATAGTGACATGTTGAAACCATCTGCGTTAGTGCCAAGAGATGCCCCAAGAGCAGCCACAGCCTGGAAAACACAAGCTGAGCCCTGGTCCCAATAAAGGCGTAGCAAATCCATGGGGAAGAAATAAAATACACTTGCTGAGCCCAGCACTTAAAAATTCTGAGAAAATGTCCACAAAAATAGGGAGGTTCCTGTCTATTTCTTTACTGTTTACTTCCATTCTCTTCTAGCAATCATTGTTTATTCGTTTGGCTTGGAAGCTGATCTTAGGAGGCAGGAGCAGCTGGTCCTGCTGCGGGGAAGTGTGGTGGGAGATGCCTCCAGCTGTGCTGCCTGCAGCCACCTGTCCAGGACAGGCGCTCCTTGGACTGCTGCCATGAGCTCTTTTTCTGGGTTATTAGAAGAACACCAGTGACGCTTTATCATCAGGAGGGTGCCACACAGAGATGGACAGGGTGGTCTTCCCAGGCTTGGGGGACTCCTTCCCAGTGGTCCCACCCTCCAATGATGCTCCACCTCCTGAAGTTTTCCAAGAAATGTTGTGTCTGCATGACCCATTCTTTCGCAACCAGCCTGTTTTAAAACTTATCCAAAACAACTAGACTGTGTGTGGTACACTGTTTTCTCTGCCAGATCTTGACTGTGTAGTACCTTTCATTGCTACCAGACAGACCAAAGAGAACTGGAGGAGTTGTGATTCTCACACTGCTGATAAAAAGAGAGGTCATGGTAGCATCATTTGTCTCGCTTGCAGCATTTCTTCCAGCTTTTTCCATGAAAACTCTAAATTCTGGAGTCTAGTTTCTGCACTTTGTGGGTTTTGTAATGCAGTGTCTCAGCCGTGAAGGGGGGCTGCAAGACTGGACTCTAGATGTTTGGAAAGCAACAAGCTAAGCAGCAGGAACTGGTGCTGGATGTCTACGTTCAAGTTGCATGTGGTTGCACAACTCCGTCTTCTTGCAGTCCCCTCGCTGGTGCGTGCCCGTGTCTTAGTCCTGCCAGGTGGCTGCGAAGAAATGACTCAGTGTTAAGAGGAAGAAGATTAACGGGACATTTACCACCTAGAACTAGGAAAAAAAATGTCTGTGGGTTTGTTTCCCAATGATTTTGGTGATCCATTTTGAGGAGATGGACTAGTAAATTATTGCTGCTGCCTGATGAAATTGTTTTTTTCCCCTCCCTGATGGACACAGCTCCACTGTGTCTATTTTGTCACTCAAAAGCAGCCATTTTGATGAGAAGTGGGTGAGATTAAGCCAAAATCTGCTAGCCTTGCACGTCCTCTTGCTAAGCAATTTGCTGCTTCGCTGGCTTTGGAAGATTGCACTGAAGTTGCTTTCCTGGCACCAGGAGCCGTTTTGAGAATTAGTGCAAAACTAATTTGATTACAAAACTCAAAGACACCAACAAAAGCTATTTTTAAGCTTTTGAGAAGTATGGTCTGAATCAGATTGTTCAGGGAGAACACCACAGGAGTTTCTTACCATTATTTCAGCCACAAAATCCTCCAAAATTGTGGGATCCTGGTGCATTTAACTGGCTGAGATCTGGCACGTGCTCATCACCAATACGTAAAGCTTGTGATCCGCACCCAGGGAGCATCGTGAGGGACCTATCACACTGCTTGTCTTGGTGCCTCTCTTGGGTTACTAAAGGTGTTCGTTCTTCCTTCTTAAAAATATCATGTGCTTCCTCTTAACCCAACCTGTTGCAATCATCAGAACTCCAAAGCTGGTTATGTATAAAAATATAAATAAGGTAAATCTCATTAAAAAAGCACCACTGTCCAGAGCCAGGGCAGGATGGTGGGGATCACGTCCCCTCCCTTGACATCCTCTGGTACCAACTGAGGTCTGTGTCGGGTAGTGCAGGAGCTCTGGTCATAATTCACATCATGCTTATCCACATGCACCTCTCAAACCTTTGCTGCTTTCAAAAACAGCCTCAACAAGCTGTTTTAAGGACTGCACTTAGATGTAATCCTCCTTTCCCTAGGCCATGGGAGCTGAGGCCTCTGCAAGGGAGCATAGCTCTGCAAAGGAGAGCAGCTCGAGGTTGTCCCTCAAGCTCGTTCATCCCGCATGCAGGTGCCGTGATCCTCCCTCAGACCCCAAAGAAACACTGCTCACCTCATGGGATGGGGGGGTTACACCTGCACAATTTTCCCTGTAATTTCAGTTCCAGCCCTTTTTCAGTTTTAACACGTTATCCTTGTAGCTATTCCCCCTCCTGTGGGCTCCCAGCTGTGTCTGGTGTGGGGAGGGCAGCAGGGCTGCAGCTCTCAGGGCCAGGGCTGATGGCTGACATTTGTTTTGCTGGCTTGCTTCAAACTCCACAGCCCCCTGGGTCCATTCCACAGGTAGTTGAGCCAGAGGCCGCTGTCGGCAGTGCTTGGCAGAATCAATGATAACCTTTCCTTTGCTAAGAAGTCTCCTGCATGCCAGGGAGCAGAGGATGCTAAAAAACAAATGAAGCTGGGATTCTCCATGGGTCTCCCTGGCATTATTCCTGATATTTAAAAAACAAACCAGTTCTCCTTTGGTTTTATTAGTCTTTCTATCCTGGCATTTAAACAGAGATTGGCATGGTCAGTATCTGCAGACACATCCTTATGATGCTCTCAGGGGTTTCTCTGAAGGTTAAGACACCCAGGGTGCTGCATCCGAAGTGCCTCAGTTCCTCCGAGCTGCTGGAAGGCATTTCGGCATCGTGACACCCAGTAATGCCCCTGCGCAGAGAGACTTGGTAATCCCCTATCACAGAGAGGAAGGGCATTTGGGTCCTGGGAGCTGTCTGGGCTGTAGGGTAGGATCAAGTTTCTCTGAGCCTCAAGACTGGCACCTTTTGGGGTCATCTTATGCTATTTCAGTATTTAATTCTGCTGGATTTTAGTATCAAACTGAAGAACTGAGCTGAGTCTACTCTTGCACTCTGCTACTCTTGCAGGTATGCCTGAGCAGCATCCCAGAGCACCCCGTGGTGGAGAAGTACCGTGTCCCTCTGCGTCACCCTGTGCCTAGCAGTGGTTTTTCGCTCTCCCAGGTTCAGCAATGGGGTTCATGCTTGCTCTTGTCTTGGTTTCAGGCATGGAAGAAACGCTGGTTCGTCCTGCGCAGCGGTCGGATGAGTGGCGACCCCGATGTCCTGGAGTACTACAAAAATGACCACGCCAAGAAACCTTTGCGTGTCATCAACCTCAACTTCTGCGAGCAAGTGGACGCGGGCCTCACCTTCAACAAGAAGGAGCTGCAAGACAGCTACATCTTCGACATCAAGACGAGTGACAGGACCTTCTACCTGGTGGCTGAGACTGAGGACGACATGAACAAATGGGTTCGCAGCATCTGCCAGATCTGTGGCTTCAACCAGTCCGAGGAGAACACAGGTACCGAGAGAGACAGGTCCATGGCTCAGGGCACCTTCTCTCCTGTCCTCCCAATGGGCCCAGGGTCCTCTTTCAGGTCAGACCTGTAGGAGGGGGATGCAGCCTGCCACAAGGCGGGGGGGGATGAAATGGGAAACGGATGGACATGTGGGAAGCTTTCATGAGGCTTTCCCACCTTTGACATCTAAAGAGCTGTCTTGGATACTGTGAGAGCAAATCATTTCTACCCTCCATAACTCTGGACCTTTCAGTCTCTTACAAGAAGTTGGTGGTGTTTGGGGACTTTTTTAGCTGCAGCCTTTGTCCTTATCCATCACCAAGATCCCTTTGAGAGCGGTGGAAACTAGCAGTGAAAAATCCCCCTTACTCAGAGGTTTCAATCCATTGATGGAGTAGCGGAGAAGCTTTACTGGAACCATTTTCCTCTCCACTGCAGTTGTCACCACTGCTGACAGGCTCTTGCGTGGAGGACAGACATAGTCCCTGCACCTGCATCCCCATCTCTTCCTGGGACCCTCAGGGAAAGCATTGGGAAGGGGGAAGGAAAACTCCAGGTAGTTTACGTGCACTGAAGGGACCTATTGTCTGTGTTGTGCTCCACCCTCCAAGCTCAGCTGCGCTTGGGCAAGCCTCCGCGTTAAGCACCAGTGAGCTGCCTCTGCTTTCCCAGCACCATGAGGGCACAAATAAATCCTGAGTGAGATGGGATTGGAGGAGTGAGCCTGGGGTGCAGCTCTGCAGTCACCTGCCCATCCCATTATACATGGTATACGTGGTATACATGGACACCTCTGGGTGTCTTTGCTTCATCTCATCTGTGGTCCAGTCTCATCCAAGGGGCTGTAGGCCTGTGCTCTGTCTACGTGAAATTCCCTGTAATAACGTCCAGCTTGAATCTGTTTTGGTCCCTCGTGGAGCAGCTGCCATCCGTAGGAGTTGAAACCCTGCCAAGAGCTTGTCAGGCAGGACAGCAAACAAAGCATCGCGGCAGCGCGGATGCGATCTTCACTGACTGACGCATGAAACAGGATGTCACCTTGGCAATGGGCGCACAAGTGGCAGAAAGGATCCTTGATAACGTCGCCAGCCAGGTCTTTCAGGGAAAGGTCAGGCTAAATAAATTACATACTGTTCCCAATGTCAGCAGCACAGCCCTCGAGGTTCAGCAAAATTGCTCAGGCCCCTTTTTTAAGAGCTGTTTCATTGCAGGATTTTCCATTTTGCATGCGTTCAGCTGGGGGAACTGTTTTTCTTCTCATTTAGTAAAATGAGCTTTCAGCCCAGCGGCAGCAGGATCGATACGGGACTTCAGTGAAATATAAATCTGGGCAGCAAAAGGAAAAACAATCTCCCATTTGCAAGTACATCTGTCCCAAAGGGCACACAGGGATCATCAGGCTGCAGAGATCCAGGCAGTATTCCCTGCAGGATCATGGAGTGACATCAGCAAAAGAGGAACAAAAATCCCTATTTGTAACAGAATCACAGCTCGTTAATGCTGTAGGGAAAGTACCCACTTGAAACAGTACCCAGCTGCCAAAGTGTGATTTTCTGAGCAAGCCAAGAAAACGCCTGCAACGGCGAATGCAGCAGATGTATCCAGATGCTGCAGCAGAGAGGGAGCATGAATTATGCAGGGCTGGTGCTTCACTTCAGTCTTTGCTGAAGCAGTGACCCCATGCTCACCCTTCCTTCACCACCCCATTGCTAAGTAATGGCAAATAGATCATCCATTTCCCAAGGTGGGTAATGTTCATTTGAAGAACCCGTGGCCTGAGGCTGGGCAGAGAAGTTGAGGGATCTTGGGAGCATGGTGGGTGTTGGGACTCTCGTCCATCTTGGCATGTATAAGCTCGTCACACATCCTTCGTCAGGTGTCATCTGGAGGGAGTAATGAAACAGTCGTAGCAATGTTTGTAACTGTGATCTGCTCCCTCTTCATCACCTCCTTGAAGTCAAGAGTCGATGGATGGGAGAGGATCAAGAGTTTGTGTGGAATTAAGACAGCTCCTGTGTAGAAACAAAGCTTGGGACACTTGGCATTTTGTTCTTGGACCTTCCTCCCCTCACCCTCGAGCTTCTCTGTGCCTTGTTGTGGCCTCTGCTTTGGAGAATGAATGAGTCGGTAATTGAATGAACCAAAAAGGGGGAGGAAAAGGTAACCATCATGGGCAGGAATAGCTCCATGCTAATTGTAGCAATTAATTAACTAAACCTCCTTCTCCCAGCAGACAGGCAGTGTGGTGGAACAAGATCAGAAGCTGCCAGGGAAGCCACTGTGCACATTTTTCTGGTTGTACTTGTTCCTGGGTGTGTGACTTCTTTATACTGCCCCAAAAGCCTTGCTGGGTCTGGCCCCACAGCCAGGCTGTTCCCAGCTGGGCAGTACTCACATCCCAGCTAGGGGAACACTCCATCACTGGCAAACACATTTACTGCAGTTGCCATCCTATGCTGAATTACTGCCTCCTGGAAGGGACACCCCACATCAGCTGAGCCCCACCCAGCGGTCACTAGTTTGCTTATAACCCAGTGGTGATGGAGGACAAACTCATTAGCTTCCGGGGCAGTTTGGGTAAAAGCTCGTTCCACCAGCTCCCCTTGATGGTAGGGAAAAGGCAGCATAAAAAGGCTTTTTAGCATGATTTAGTAGGCAAATGGGAAGCAGTGATATAAACTGGCTGCAAACCCTCTGCACCAGTGTGGGACCGTGCTTAGGTGCTGCCCCTGCTCCCAAAAGGCAAAACAATTAGAAGGCAAACATTTACACCCTTTGATGCTTCTTTCCATTTGCAGCTCAATGGGAGAGTGTAAATTTTCTGTCACTTGGTTTTTGCATTAGTCCTTCATGTCCTGTCTAGACAGGGGGACTCTCAGGATTAAGGGGGAGGCTGGACTTTAGGGCGGTTTAATGTCATGCTATGGCTCGCTGCTGGTTTGCTGATCTCCAGCTGCATTATACATCTGGTTCAGCGGCAGGAAGCTCGTTTCAGCCTCAGGGTCTGAATGTCAGTGAAGCAGAGGGTCCTGCCAGCTGTCCCAAGGAGCAGCCGCTCAGCAAAGCCGCCCCGGTGGCTTTGTTCCCTGCCCCAACCTGAAGATAATTGCAGAGCAGCACAATTGCGTCTGCCAAGAGAAGGGGAAATTAAATTGATTCTAAAGTGTTTACCCAGACTGTGGCAAAGCTCTTTGTTTCTGTTAGCACCTATTTACTTTGAGAGCTAATTACTATTTTTGAACAAGCAGAACCTCACAGGATCCCAGCTCCTCTGCGTGTCTGAGGAAGCCGACGGTGCTCAAGTAAAGTAGATTTGCTCCTGTCTCAGTGCTGCCTTTACACTGCAGTTTGCCCTGCTGCCACCCTGAGTGATCCAAATACAATGGGGTGGGGGGGGTGGAGACTAGGCAGGGACCCTGGGCCACAGGCTCCATGAGAAAGGCCAGTGCGTGGGTATTTCAAACCATCTGCATTTTCCCTGCCCTAGTGGGCAGGCAGCCAGGGCTCAGCTGTGAACTGGATTTTCTCATATGCTTTGTTTGTTGAAGTTAAAAAATACCAAATCCCACTAAACATATCTCATGGGCCATTAACCCTTTCTGAAGCTGATGCTTCAGCCAAAGCCCCTCCTTGTCCCATCTCCAGTATGAGAGAGGTGCAGCTACTGCAGCCTGTGGTTTAATTTCTCATGAACCGGTGTGTGCCCATGCACAGCATGTCCTTGAAGGGACCCTGTAGAAGGATTAGTTACTTTGAAGGAGTCAGTAACTTTATTAACCTTATGTCAATTTACTGTGCCACCCCCAGCACCTCCCTGGAGCTCTTCTTCTACCTTCTCCATGGAAAAGGGGCTCTTTCAGAGGCTTGGATTTGTGGGTGCTGACCAAACATGGGTGGGATTTTAAAAGCTTATTCATGGACATCATTTATGCCCCTGTGCTAGAGGTTTAACCCAGACATGAAACCAGGGAAGGGAATATTTGTGGGTAAGTAGATGTCCTTGCTCTGAGCTGAAAGCTCCTTCCACTTGGAGAGGGTGAGGAAGGCGTGGGAAAAGGATGGCACTGGGCTCCTGCCCTTATGGGTTTTGTCTGG
Organism: Hirundo rustica; assembly: GCF_015227805.2. Classification (NCBI taxonomy): domain Eukaryota; kingdom Metazoa; phylum Chordata; class Aves; order Passeriformes; family Hirundinidae; genus Hirundo; species Hirundo rustica. The sequence goes on along the minus strand of NC_053451.1, from coordinate 31,673,213 downwards.
CAGCAACAGCCTCTCCCACCCAGCCCAGGCATGCTATCTTTTTTTTTTTTTTTTTTTTCCTTCTGGGACTTAATTCTTTTATTTATTTCTCTGCTTTCTGTCAGGGGTAGCTCCAGGGCGGTTCTGAGTTCTGGCTAACTCCCCACTCTACCTCCAAGGCTTGGCATTGGTATTTTACGTCATGACAGGGATCAATCCTCAGCAGTCCCAGCAATGTCTTGCTGAACATAGGTCAGGGCTGAGCATTAAAGTTTAATGGAAATGTGTCTCTCCTTCCTCCTTCAACTCAGACATGCTCATTCTAGCAGTTCAGTGGATCAGTCTCTGGATGCCAGTCACTTTCTGCTCATGCTGGTGAGATCTGCACCTCACATGTGTGTGTCTTTTTGGCTTGGTTCTGCCCCAGACCCTCCACCAGTTGTGCCCCGTTCCAACCCATGAGAGCAAATTTATTGCTCTCACTTGACTTGCTTTGTCTGGGGGTCCCATGTGGATCACAGGCTGGTTGTTCCCCAGCCTGCTGCCTGCAAGTCTGTGCTATGACCCTATCTGGCTGCTCTTGCACCCTCCTCACTTCTCTCCCAAAAATATGTTTGTCCTAGCAAAAGACCAGTGATACCTCCAGCCCTATCGATTCCTTGCAGCCAGGTTTGCCTGGGTGTTTGCCCAACAAAGGGAGCTCAAGATGGACCAGAGAAGAAAACAACAGAGATATCCCTGAAGACTTGTTGGGAGGACGGGAGCTGCCCAAATTTCAGCGAAGAGGCTGTGGGCTGCAAGACTGGAGTAAAACCAGGTTTGAACATTGTATACCACTCACCTCTCCCAGACACTCCCAAGTCACCAGTGCTCCCCATCCCTGCATGCAGGACCAGGGAGCGCATGCAAGGTGACAGATCCTGCATTCCTGCCACCCCAAGGCCAGGAAGAACCAAAGCAGGGGGGAAGTACACAAGACCAGGTACTTCCTTGCTATCATCGTGCCTAGCACATGCCTCCTTCCTTCCCTACTGGTGCCCTGGAGGGGTTACAAGCCCACAGCCCAGCCAGGGAATGTGCAGGGGCTGAGAAATGTGGGATGAGAAATGGGGGCAAGGAGGGATATGTGGGGATGTCCTTGTGTCCCTGACAGCACCTGGGCCCCGCTGGGCGTTGTTTTGGGATCTGCAGGCAGCACTGCCACCTAAGGGCAATGGAGCAGGCAGCCCCTTGCAGAGCCTTGTGCCCTCAAGTGGGCCATGACTTCCCAGAATCACAGAATGCTTTGGGTTACAGAGGGCCTTAAAGATCATCCTGTTCCTACCCCTCACCATGGACAGGGACACCTTCCACTAGACCAGGTTACTCAAAGCCCCATCCAGTCTGGCCTTGAACACTGCCAGGGATGGGGCATCCACAGCTTCTCTGGGCAGCCTGTGCCAGTGCCTCACCACCCTCACAGGAAAGAATTTCTTCCTAATATATAATTTAAACCTGCCCCCCCGACAGTTTAAATTTATTCCCCCTTGTGCTACTTGACTTTTTAGCTTCTGTTGACACAAGTCAATTGGTCTTGACTCCATCTTTCAGCCCTGCAATGAGTTGTACTTGGATATCAGTTCACATGGAGGCCAGTCTGTCCCCTGGCAGACAGTACAACAAGCAGTGAACAAGGATACGTTTGAGTTGAGTTTGACCCATGGGATGGACCAGGCATATCTGGCTGGATTCTCTCCAGATACCTCACCTTCCCATGTTTGCTCACCTACCCAAAGACCTAATGTCCCCTGCCCCATTTGGGACTTGGAGGTAGCTTGTGTTGGTACAGGAAAGTGGAGCCTTGAGCCCTGTACTCTGACCTGCTGTCCCACCACACATGCACTTTTCCTGAATGTTCCCATCAGTACTTTCGGCACTCAGTGTCAAGGAGCTCCTTCCTTTGTAGCGCCTATGTCACATTGAGATCCACTGGTTGCACACATCAAGGGCTTTTGGATCTGACCCCCCTCATCCTTTTCTTCCATGTTCTGAGTGTTCCTAACAGGAGAAACTGCAGCTGTGGCTGCAGATTCACTCTGGAGGACAAATCTCGGCCCTAGGTTTGGCCCAGCCTCATTGGAATAGGTAGGGGAGACCTGGTGGCCCAAACTCGCTTTGCACCAGGCTCATGGTTAAACTCCAGGTGCAGGCAAGCACCTTCTTGCCAAAGTCGCAGTTCATTCCTTAGCCTTCCTGCCACTTTAAATTTGTTCCAAACTTCCCTGACCCTGGTTTTCCTGCTCCACAAACAGCAAGTTATTTTAAGATCTGACACTGTTCAGCTTTTATTTCTGTGTAAACAATACCAGAGATGGGGTGGTATTGGCACAAAGGAGCATCTTGAGAGCAGTTAACTGCCTGCTGTCTTTTTCCCACTTTTTTCCCTCTTTCCCTCTGGAGATAAGCTAGTTGACGTACTGATGAGTCTGCTGAAGAGCAGAGTGCCACTAATGACCTGGAATTTGCTTCCTAGAAGACAGAAACAGGGCTGATCTCTACCAGCTGGTCAGGGTGTCCTTGCTGTGATTTCCCTGGCAGTTTGGAGAGGGAATTGACACCACTAAGAGTGAGAAATGTTTGGGTGCTTGTAGTCTGTCCACTTCTAGGGAGAAAATGAAAAAATGTGTCTAGAATGAGACTAATCATTTGCACCCTGAAAGTGGCCATTTCTTTCCCTTGGTTCTCCAAGGAGCTAGGACTAATGGGCTCAGGTGTCCACTTTCTCCTAAAACTCACCCCACCTGTCTCAGGATTGCTCTCAAGGCCTTTGCTATCAAGATGGATCTTCAATTATTTAATTTTCATAATTTCATTTACACTGGAAAACTATCACCCCCGGCTGTTCTTCCATACCTCGTTCCTCTTGCTGTACTCTGCTCTAGGAACCTCATTCTGGGTTCCTAGAAACATTGCAGGACCAGAGTGACCACTGCACTGCTCTGGTGGTCACTGTCCTTGATACCAAGAGGAAGCTTCCTGCCCATATAGGTGCCAAGAAAAGGACTGAGGCAAGGATGCAGAGAGTTTTAGCAAGGGAAAAGGTCTTGAGGTATCTACCTGATTAAAAAACCAAGCCTCTGGCTTCATCTGATGTAATCAAATCTCTGACAATTGCAATGCTTGGACCAAGATTTCTTCTATATTACGGTTTTGGAAATTTAGGAATTTTTAGGATTTTCTTATTTAGATGTTTTTGTTGTGACTGTGGACCTTTTGAAGAAGTAGAACTGAAAAAATCCAGAAGACGTGTGAGCCTTGTGTTTGCAAACCCATAACTCTGCCATCCCAGAGAGTGCATTGAAACCTAAGTGTTCGTTGAGCCTCCTTTGATCATACTCAGCACTGGTGGGAACTGGCAGAGGATGCAGCTGTTTGTGGGAGCACGAGGTTTATAGGCAAAAAATGCTCTTATCTTGCTGCAAATAATAAAACCATCAACCAGCAAAAGAGAAAATTTATGCTCAGCTTTCAAAAAGAACCAACAGCCAAAGACTCCAGCTCTTCTTGACTGTTTCCCAGCTGGCGCCCAGCTCTAGGGTATCCAACTGGCCTCTTCTGGAGATAAATACAGAGCTGGAGGACTGGGGCCTTTGGGGAAAATACTGCCCTTTCCTGGCCAAAATCCCACTGGGTTAGCTGAGCTGAGGCTGGGACTTGAGCTGGGAGAGAAAGAAGAAATGTGAAGTTCAAGAGGTTTGAGGGGTTTTTAGAGCTAAAAGCATTGCTCAACCTTTCCAGCACAAGTTTTTCTAGCAGAGATTGACAAGCTAAGTTCACATCTCAGCCCTGGCCAGAGCTGTCTCCTCGCCTGGCACCCAGAATCAAAAACCCATTTTCCATAGTTTTTTGTTTTGTAGATGGCTTTTATGGCTATGAGCCCTGTCAGATGAGCTCTGTTAGTTTAATGGGCACAGAGGAATTTTTAGGGTGACTTACTGACCGTGGAAAAATGAGCACGGCAGACGGTATCAGCAGTGCATCAAAAAACAAAACCATGCAAAGCCCTTGGAAACAAAAACAGCTGATGGACTTGGAGTGAAGTGACACTGTCTGAGCAGAACCGAGGGAGAGAGAGAGGGAGGGAGGGAGGCATTTTTGGGTGTCAGCCAGCTGAGAGGAAACTCAGAGTCAGATTTGCCTGCGTTTGTATTTCCCAGAGGGGTCTTGGGACTGTTGTAGCCCATGTGCCCCAGTCACGCGCTTTGGGATTCATGGAGCTGCCATGAATCTGTGTCTGCAGAGTTTCTCAGGCACCAGGGTGGGACAGAGATCTGCAGGTGATGCCCAACACATAGGAACCAGGCTGGGAAATGCAATGGACAGAGAACCCCAAAATGCAAGTGCAAGCAGGTTGGACAAGGGAAAAAAAATCACCTTTGCAAAGGATAATTTTCTGGCAGGATTTCACAGTGCAACACGTTTTTTCCCCCCAAGAAAATGTATTTCCCCATTTCTTCCCTCTGTATATTTCCCATTGTTCCCTCCAGAGCTTTGAGAGGGACATGGTTTTATACGCCCTGTGCACTGCTTTGTAAGACCTGACAAAAGCCAGGACAGATTTAGACTCTCATTTCCCAGACCCCAATGCCTGTTTTGTTTGCTGGTTTGTATTGCTTTATATTTCCAATTAAAACCAAGCCTGAGCAAAGGGAAAGCTTTCTAAAGCCTTTAAAGCCTCCAAGAGAAGGCACATGGAGCAGGAAGGAGAAGAAGCTGTCGATTCCTGTGAACTTTCCATGACACCAGTCAGGGTTCATTTCCAGACTGATTCTTATTTATGAATGCAGCAGCATTTATTACTGATTTTATCTGTAAAGATAGCATTTCTTCCCTAGATGGTTTCTGTGCCTCAGTTATAATTACTGCCTGCTCCTCAAACATACTTTTGATTTATTTATTGTGGTACAATACCAGAGCTGCAATATTGGCAATTATTTAGGGCGGTGGGGCGTACACCTGATCCAGGGATGCCCTGCTTCCATGTCCCAGCTCCCTCCAGGAAGGCTGAGAACATCTCTAAGGGTCCATCACAATGTCAATGTGGCCAAGAAACATCTTATGCTATGCCAGGTGCTGCACAAGCACGGAGCAGAAAGGCAGCCTCTGCTTGAAAGGATTCGTCACTAAGGCACAGTACAGATGTGCCATTTTTCCATGCTTACAGTCACTTTATGCCACAGAGGATGAAGCAAATACTTAAAGATGTGTGGAAAAAAAAAAGTCCAACCCCCCAAAAATGCCCACAAAACCCAGTAACCGGAGTCTTCATCCTTGGAGATACTCAAAACCTGGCTGGACACAGTCCTGACCTGCTGTAGCTGCCCCTGCACCCTTCTAGGTAAAAAACCTTTTCCTAATATCCAACCTAAACCTCATGTCAGCATTTACTGGGGATGTAGCTTCCTTTCATACTTACTGGTTTGTTGTCACATGCCGAGGAATGTGACTCGTTTGCACCTTTGATTGATTGCCACCCTTTATATCTGTTTATTAAAATGGAAAATAACATTTCACCTCAAAAATTTCATCATGTGCTCTCTCAGTTCCACATGACCTAATCCCATCCCGGCCAGCACAGCTGCTTGTGCCAAGTTTTGGTGCGATTACCTTCCATCATTTCACTGCCAAACTATCCCTGCGCTGTACGCCGTTGCTTTGGAAAGTAAGCTGGAGTGGAGTGACTCATTGCAATTCTACTTTATTTTTTTTTTTTTTCCCCATAACTGACAATGAATCCTTTTTGAAGTGTTGGGCAGGTGTCTGGGCATTCGCAAGTACTTCATCACCTGTAAAAGTCCAGTGAAGGACTGTTGTGCTGCCTGTGGCTCCATCCTCACCTCCATCTCACAACCTGCCCTGCCAAGCACCACCTTGTTTGACATTGCTGCATGTGTAAACCCTCCCCTCAAGCCTGCGTGTGCTCTGCACAGACTAAATCTTGATATAAAGCCTTTACGATGATAATTATTTTTGCTGGCTTGCCGTGATGGTTCATATTGCTCTCCAGTGAGTCATGATGAAGTCTTTCAAATACTCACTTGAAATTCATAAATTCTGTGAATAATCTTTCTGCTACTTGATGGTTACTTTGATGATTAGTGTTAGGGTCAAAACCTGGTCAACACATGGTCTTCCAACTGAAAACGAAAAGGGAGCTTATAAAAGGGAGAGTGACTTTTTACATGGGCAGATAGGGATAGGACAAGAGGGAACAGTTTTAAACAAAAAGAGGAGAAAGATTAGATGTTATGAGGAAACCCTTTACCTGAGGGTGGTGAGGCACTGGCACAGGTTCCCTAGAGAAGGTGTGGATGCCCAGATGGGGCAGGTTGAACGAGGCTCTGAGCAACCTGATCTAGTGGAAGGTGTCTCTGCCCTTGTCACAGAGTTGGAATTAGGTGGTCATTAAAATCCCTTCCAACCCAAGGCATTCTGTGATCCTATGAAAAGGCTGCCTTCATCTCTTGAGATTTGTCTGAAAAAAACTCCTGATAGAGCAGAAGACTGTTTTTCCCAGAAGGCACTGTGGTATCTCTTAAGTCTTTCCTTTTTTTTCCTATTTTCTTTTTTAAGTATCTCAATCCCAGTTTATTGACTCTTGTGACTTTTCCTCATCCCCGTGATTCAAAGAAAAGGGGGTGGTTTTGTGATTTTCCTTTGAAGCTCATTCATGCTTTTACAGCTTTATTACAGTTTTTAAACACCATTATGTCTCTTCTTTGGCATCAACATAACTCCTTCTGAGCATCTGAGATCCTGTTGGTTTTTCTGTTACGCTCCAGAAACTTACTTCCACCATTCTTCTACCTCTAAGAACTCAAGAGTACAGACTCGGAAATGCTTTGAGTTTCTTTGCCCCACCCCGCAGTGTTGGAAGGACCACCACATCCTCTGCCAGCCGCTTACATTTTTATGGATAGATCCATGCTGTCCAAGTCCTGGGCAAACAGAGCTTTGTGTACTAAAAAACCCACTTATATATTAGTAATGGGAACAGATGCTGCTGGTCTGGCGTCTCAAGGTGCCTGAGAAGGGACCTGAAGGGAAGGCCAGCTCTGTGTTCCCAGACCCGTATGACGCAGTGGTTTGTTTTACAGATGAGGCAGCTCAAAGAATTAGTGCTGCCATGACTGCAAGAATGCCCTCAGTCATATTAGATAAGTTAAAATATTTGCTTTAATAAGGTGTATGAGTGATGAGGTGACACACACATGGGTTTTCCCTGCAGATGCGTTGGTGCATGAGTGATCCCCGTGAAGTTCTCGGCTGTCTCCAGAGCAGCTGGAGTTGGGAGGTGGGAGCACGTTGGTTGGCTTCTAGTCTGGTCTGGTCCCAGTAGTCCCTGCATTCCCGTGGTTGTAGCCAAAAGCCATTATATCCTGGCTTATTCCTCCCATCATCTCTGGAGAGAAATGGGTCTAATGTACTGTGTATTTGTCACCATTCCACTTTTCATCCCATAGATGAAGGATGAAGATGGATCTCACCCAGATCTGTCTCAGCAGCCAAATACACTAAGTTCAGACATGTGTGAATAATTAAAATCAGAAATTAAATAAATCCCATTCCTGTGAGAAAGAAGGAGTTGGTCAGAAGTTGCCTATATGGAGTCAGAGCAATCTGTAGAAATGCTGTCCTTGCAGCAAGCGGTGCAGGTGACATCTCCAAAACAAACTCCCTTTGAAAGGCAGTGAAAATTCAGCATCTTCATTTTCACTCCCTCTGGTATTCATTTTCCATACTCTTTCAGAGCCAATCTCGATTCACACCTTTTCATTCTGAATTTGAATGAATTTCAGGAAAAAACAAGAATTGCACTTTCACATCTAAAAAGCACACAATGATAATTTTCAGTCGAAGAGGGGCAATCTGCTCCCCAAAAATGATGCACTCTGATGAGAATGAATTGAAATACCTTGACCTTCTCCCTTTTTACTTAAAATTCACTTTTATCCTCTGAAGGTTTCTTGTAATTTCTGGCTTCAAAGGATCCCTTGGCAAGCTCCTATTTTGATTAAATGGCGTTTTCCAGCTGGAGCATGTCAGAAGATTTTCAGCTGGCCCTGAGCCAAGCGCGAAGCGCTGGACAAGGCACCGGGCAAGAAGATGTGGATTTTGCTCTGAGTGCTGGTTCCAGTTGTGATGGGCGCAAGGATGGGTGAGCTGCAAGAGTGGTAATGTCATCTGGTGCTTCTGGCTTTTAAGAACGGGCTCACCGCACTGTGAGCTGGTTTCAGCAAGGAAGAGGAGGGTGAGGAAATGCTGACTAAGCCCATGGGATGGCTCCCAGCCCATGAGCAAGAATCAGAGCAGGGATGGTTTTGCTCTGGTCTTTGGATGCCAGTGGACGTTTTGTACCTGAGTCAGGCGATGAGTGCCAAAATCCAAAACTGTAACCGTGAAGGAGATTGTGATAAATTTGCCTTACCTGAGTCTCTTGAGGACCAAGCTCTACATTACACTCCATTGCTCCACTAAACGCAGCTCTGCTGCTGCTGTGTGTTAAAAATAACCACAAAACCAGCCCGTGCTTTAGTGTGCAGCATTCAGACAGCAACATCCATGCTGGGAGTTTGCTCTGCTTCTTGGTGCAGAAATATCCAGTGGGGAGAGACTTGCTTGTGCATGACCAGATGTGACAGGGAGGTGGAGGGTGTCCAGGTGGAAACACTCATGCACAGGGAAAAGAAAAACAGGAACTGAACTATAAGATAGAGCTGATAGTGAAGAAGTCTATCAGGATCTTAAGCCCAGTGGGGCTGAGGACTCAAGCCCACTCTGCATCTCTTTTAGCCCCCTTCAGCTCTTCCTTGGGGTGGTCCCATGGGGGCAGAAGCCATGGTGGATGGGGAACATGGGGACAGGGACACTACTGGAACTGACTCTAACACAAAACCACTTGTGGGAGGAGCTGCCAGCCCTGTGTTTCTGAGTGCAAATCCACTCCAAAGTATTGCACTGCTTACAACACACGTCAGTTCTTGCCTTTGGCACAAGCCGCACTCCCTACTCCCTGCCAAACCAGTACAGATGTTTTAACACCCACCAGAACCCAGATAATTGCGAACAGAATCAAAAGACTGGTCAGGGTTGTTTTCTTTTAATTGCCTGAACTCTCAGCCATTCTCAAACGAGATGCTTCCCACTTTCTGACATTGCTTTCAAAGACATTTTTGCGGGACACATTGCTAATACTCATTTTATGATTCAGGGAATGTTTAGAAGCCCCAGCCAGGATGAGGATCACACCATGCCTGTTGATGTAATGGTTACCACAGAGTGGAACAAGTGCAGGGAAGATGAGTGAAGCAGCTGGGTAAACACTTTCATGGGAAATTAGAGCTAATTTCTAACCAGCAGCTTTTCAGCCATGGCATTGCAAAGCTCAGCTCATTTTTGAATGGGTTTGGGGAGTGTCTTCAATGGGACAGAACCGTGTGATCAGCTGGTTGGGTGCAGGTCAGAGAATGCTGCAGGTCCTCCATATCCTAGGTCCTCATGGGAGACGGTGCTTACCATGGAGAGATTGTGAGCAGCTGAGATAAAGGAAGCAGCAGCATTTCCTGTTGTAACAGAGGCAAGCCAGTTATAAACACTTTCTTCTTGGTCTGTGCTTGCACAGCCCTAAGATACAGGAGTGTGGCCCATGATGAGAAACTTGGTTCTCTCAGACCAGTTGCAAACAGCCAGGTTTGACAGACAAGAACTGATTCAGCATCAATGAAACCACTTGTCGTATGTGTCTGCCCTGAGGCCACTTAGAAAGCATCTGTGGGGACGAGGACCAAGAAAACCTTCTCAGGCTTCACTCTACCTGAGCCACATCATGTCTTCTCATCTCTTTTCCATCAGGATGCTTTGAGGTCCTTCTGGACGTGCAGGTGAATTTTGTCCTTGCATTGCATTTGTCATCACTGTCTATTTGGGAAGCAGCTGACCAGCACAAACCCACCAACCCTGGGGGGATCAGGCTCTCCCCTCAGTCCCTGGTGCAAAATTCCTTGTCTGCCATGCCCAGACATGAAAATTTCTATCTGATATTATTCCAGTTCATTTCTGGTTGCTGTGGAGACCAATTTAAATGAAACTCTAGCATTTTGAAAGAGAATATGAGTCTAAGTCATTTGCCATGCAAGGTCCCATGCTAATAGCATTATCATATTATTTGATTATGGTGATGTGTAGGGAATAAATTCCAAGTCTTTTTGCCATCATTGCATCTTAAAAGAAGAGGAAGAGAAAAACCTTTGGGCTTTAACTGATAATGAAGACCTCTACTGCCTGTGAACTCCTGATTTCTGAATGCACGGAGCTTTGGGGGTCAGAGGCATTTTTAACCTCATGGCAATGTGAGTAGCTTGCTGGAAAGGTCCTTTTCTTTCTCTGCTTCCACTGAGAACTGTTAATAGGCTGTCTAATGGGCAGGACTCGGGTTTTTTAATGACGGGCAGAAAAATCCAGGATGGCTTTTTGAGCTGTTTGCATTGTTCCTGGAGTGCTGGTGTTGCTGAACCCATCAAGAGAACAGCTGGGCGAGATGCAATCCTCCCATTGCTTACACAAGGTTTCACTTCTTGCCTTTTGCCCTCTAATATCTTAAGAATGGCATTGCCTTCAGGATTTCTTCAGATGATCCCAATATGTGGACACGGTATGCCCATACCCCCTAAATGAAAAAAAGCCCAGAACAAGAAAACAAAGAAACAAAAAATCACATGGAAAACCATTGCAGATAGGCTTGAGAGAAAAGGCTACAGAGATGAAAAAGGGAAGCTTACTTCCAGCAAGAAAAAAAGCAAAAAACTCAGTCTTCACCCCTACAAGCTTGTTTTCTGGAGCTGGACTGACTCTTGCTTGCACTGACTTCCAGGCTGCTTTGTGGCTGGTTCAGGGACCCAATATGTGTCCATGAGGGTTGATGACTTCTTCTGTCTCCTCTCTGGATTTTTGCAGGGCTGAGCATGACGGGCTCACCTGAAGCTGTGTGAGAAATGTGGAGCTCTACTGCAGCCACCTGTCCCTGTCTTCACCCCTTACCCCTGCACCACAGCTCCCACCTTCCTTTCCTTTTAACTCATCAGCTAAAATACCACCCACAGAGCAAAAATAACATTAATCTTACAGAGAGGAGAGAAAAACAGAGTCAAACTCCTGCAGTTAGGTCCCATGCATGAGTGCAAGTGCGCCCATGAAGAGGGGGACTCTGAAAGGAGAAGTTTGGGGGTGCTCTTTTTTTTTTTCCCAAGCGTTGCCTTGCTGAGCAATGGTAAAGCAGACCCATAACAATGCTGCTGTTTTATTGACTCCCCGCCAAACTGGGAGTTACAGTGTTTCTTCCCCCAAGGTAAGGTGGGATTGAAATAAATTACTTCTGTAAAGAGCCAGGAATGGCAGTTCTCCTGTAATACAAAGTGCAAATATTTGGGCCTCTTGTGCGCTGCCTTGAATAGAAATGGTCCTAAATCATGCATAAGCAAAATGGGTTCACATTTTCTCCCAGTGAAAGTTTTTCTCTGCTCTCCTGGAACATTAAAGACCTCCGCTCCCGCTGTCTATAAAAAGGGCTATAAAATTTAAAGCGAGCCGTTAAGAAGCCCTGTCAGGGATTAGACCAGCATTCATTCTTTCTCCTCCATCCCTGCCAAGTGAGGCGTGCACTCATGTTTGCTCAGGCAAGGAGAGGTTCCTACATACTGCTTGCAGTGAATGATAATAGGATGAGAAAAAAATGGTTCAGGACCTAAAAGCAAGTTATTCCTGGGCTAGGGGAAGTCAGTGGTGCACCAGCTTCTGGACTTTTTCATGACGTGTTGGACCGCAGCACTTGGGTGAGACTGCTCTAGTGTAATCTCCAAGGGAAAACTGGGTTAGGAGGTGCCAAAATCATTAGTCATCATCATCATAACTACTAATAACCAATTATAATAGCCAGTAATAATATCCAATGCAGTCCTCTGAAACAGGATGCCAGAGCTTCATGTCACACAGTAAAGAGAGCGGGTTTGATCCTGGGCCATCATGAGTCTGCCTCTGGGGAAAAAAACCCAACTTTTTCTCATATAAATGTGTCATCTCTTTCTATAACTCTTCGTTTTCAACAGCTTCGACCCTGTCCTGCAGCACTGGCCTCCACAGACTGCTTGTACCTCCAGACAGACTTGCTAAAAATGCCCTTGGCATCTGCCAGAATCACATGTGCCACCCACAGACAGAAAACAGCTAATTCTACTCATCCCCATTGCCCTGGTTTTGCCACCTTATATACTTACCCTGACAAAGGCAAGAATACCCACCTTAGGATCATTTTGTGTTTTTTACAGTTACACCACATCATCTTTGCCCTTTTCCTCTGTTCCTGCCTTTTCTTTATCCCATTTAATCAGATGGGTTTTTCATCCCCTCAGCAGATTGGTTTTGCAGTATCAGAAATGATGATCCTTGAAGCAGAGTGAGATGAGGTTAGTTCTATGCAGCAGACGAGGCCCAGCCCAGCCCATGCTGCCACCCTGGGACCGTCCTTCATCCCCAGCTGTGGGTCACTGTCCCACGGAGGACTCTTACATAAGGGTGTCCATGGGGACACATTTGTGAGCATCCACCTTCATCTGCTTTTATCTCCAAGCACTGAAGCCCTTATAACAAAAAAAAATAGGTCCACACCAGGAATCCCGGTCTGGCCAAATGTTGGACTTCCAAGTATTGACACGAGTGTTTAGCTCCACGATCAAGTGGCAGATTTGCTCTTCAGGTGATAACTGCCATCTCCAGGACATGTTGATATGAAATAGAGATGGGTCACTGTCACCAAGGAGTATTTCCCAGGGCAGGGATGAGATTTGGGGCCACAGCCTCATCTTGCAGAAGCAACCTGTGTTCTCCAGGGAGAAGCAGTGCATTGTTTTTGTTGGAGTCTCTCTTCCTTCTTCTCCTTCGTCCTTCAAAGAATTGATTACTGTCAAAATAAGTGAGATATATAATGCTTTGAAGTCAGGCCTTGGTTACTTTCCCTCTCTTCTCACTCACTTTCCAGCACTGTGACTTTTTTCTCCCATTTCCTGTGCTTCTCTGAAGTGAATGCTCTCTTACTTTGCCACTGTTTTTCAGTTGTTTCATACAAATGCAAGCACAGCATTGGCGCTTATGGAGAAAGATGATGCTATTTATTGTCATCCTTTTCTCACTGTCTCTCCATAACTCTTTCTTAGGTAATTCTCCGTGTCCTGTGTCAAATGCTTAAATAATTGGGAGATATCACTGTTCTCCTTAGGGAAAACCTAAGGAAACTAGCATAGGCTAAGTATCATTCAGATGAGTGAAACTGTATAACTTAAACCATGCCCTCAGCCCTGTGTGCAGGAGATCCTTGTCTGTAAAGAGGTGATGCTCCTCCCTTCCCTTGGCCAGTCTGTCCTGACCAGTTTCCCAAAGCAGATGGAAATGAGCATCAGAAACTGGAAAGGAAAAGCTCAAAAGCCCTATGTGTTGTCACTGTCATCTCTCTACTCTTCAGCTCTTCTGCAGTAGGCGATTGTCTTGGTGTCCTGTGTCCTGTCCTCACTTTTGGGAAGCTCAACTGCCCCTGCTTTGCACCCAAAATTCAGGCAGTGATAAGAATTGGGGTGCCTGTGCCCGTGCACACAGCTCTCCATTTTGAAGGAGTGGGGAGATCATCCAGATCAGGTGCTATGTCCTACTAACCTGCTGGAGAAAACCTTTAGTGATCTGACAAGACATCCTCAGACTGGCAACAGATTTTCCAAATGCCATTCAACTTGGAGGCAATAGGGAAAGCTCAGTAAATAAACCTTCCTCGGGTGCCATGCTCATCCTCATGGCATCCCAGGGCCTCTTGGCAGCACTGTGGCGTGTTGACTCATCCACTGGACATGTTGTTTGTTCTCTTCCTGCCAGGAGAAGCATGTGGATGGTTTGTTTTGGTAGGGTTGTTTATCTTGTTTTAATTATTTCTTGGTATTTGTGCTTGAGGAGGCAGCTGGTAGCAAAAGCGGGGGTGCAGGGAGATTCCCATGAAGATTCCCCCTCTTTTTGCTAATAAATGGTGGAACTGCTCCAAAGAGTGAGGAAGACGATGGTGCATGAGCATGGTCTGCTCTGTGTCATCCTAGGGATTATTTCTAGCAGATTTCTACTATTTCCTCAATAAAGTCTCATTGGCCACAAGTTTTAACTGGCACAAAGGCACTTCGTGGCCAGAGCAGATCTGAGGAGCCCTTACCTGTGGAGCTCTTGGACCAATCCTTGCCAGTTTGGTGTTGGGGGTCATGGGAATTCTGTGCCATTCAGGGATGCCAAGCAAGCCTGGCACCTTTGCTGCAAACAACAGGAGCACAGGAATTTATCCACAGCATCATTTGAAGATACAGGGAGTTGCAGTCACAGCCTCTGCCTTCGGGTGGGGAGAGCTGACGTCGCGGCTCCGGTGGAAAAGGACATTCAGAGCAACAATTTCCAAAGGAGGCTGAGTTATTATTTAGCTCAGATAAGCCCAGGAACACCGTGTGAAGCTATGTGCACACAGCAATAGTCGAGTGCTCTGAGCAAGGGAATTCAGAACTGTCAACAAGGAGGGAATTACCGCTTTGGGAGATTGAAAACATTCATAAAAAATTCCTGGCTCCCAGCCTAGTCCGTCCCATTACTGGCTGTGCTCGCAGTTGTGGATTTTTACTTTAGGGATGGATTTCCAAGTTTTTTCCCCACTTTGCTGTAACACATGGACAAAAAGGTGTATCTTAACCTGGACTAGTGAGTTCCAACCCTTCAGCCAAAGGCCGCTGACACCGTGGGGTTTTGCAGGGCTGTGCTGGTTTGTTCCCACAGAGCTCCTGGCTCACTTTCTTGCAGGGATCAGTGCAACAGCTGTAGCTTGAGCCCAGCAAGATGTATGGGTGTAAATTGTGCTGCTGACATTGAGTTTTAACTTGTGGGCGTCCAACACTGCCTTTTCCAAACTGTGAGAGTCCAATTCCCCAAACTCAGAGGAGAACTGGCCAGGAAACGTGGGGTTAAGATGACACTTCCCACATGGCCCCACTACATAACTTTAACTCTGCCCCGCCTGGGAATGGCAATAGGAACTGCACTGGATCTTATCCCTCTTTGGCTGTACTTGATACATTGCCTCAACATAAACTCAAGATATCAACCTCAAGCCAAAGGATTGGAGGGTTACGTCTGTGCTGTTCAATGAAGGAGGGCCCTGAGTTTATCCATGGTCCCAAGGTGGATGGCCGTGAGGGATTGAGAATCAACATTCTTTTTGCCTCGTGAAAAGATTGATTTGAGTATCTTTGGTCATGCTGCGGGTGGGACCAATGCCTGGAGGCATCCAGAAGGGATCCCATGGAGATTGTTCACTAAAAAGCACTGCATGGATGTGGGAAAGGAGTTTGTCCTCACTGCTTGGCGGCTGGGTGCTGCAACATGTTGAAATGGCTTTGGGGTCTCTGGCTCGTAGTCATTCTCTGTGCCCTGCCCTCGTGGGGATCTGTCTGCATTTCAAGTTGATGTGGTGTCCTGATTTTTCCCTTAGTGTGTGCTAGTCTTCAGATACTATTTTTCTGCCGTGATTTCCTTTCTTGCCTCCTTGCCTGCCCTCCAGCAGGACCCGCTGTCAGCGTGTGACCTGGACACATGAGCTGTCCTTTATTCTAGTGCCAAAAACCCCCACAACATAAAAAATCCAGACCAATCTTGGCAGTCTCCTTCCACAGGATTTATCTTCCCAGACCTTGCAATACCCTCCCAGCCCTGCAAAGCAATCCATCTCTCACCTACTATTATGGAGTTCATCTCACAGACCTAATGGAGTTCGTGAGTCCTGAATTGGCTCCCACTAATGCTCTCGGTGTCCGGGTCGCTGTGAGAAGCGAGCTGGGAATTCATTTTGAAAATCAATGAGGATGCCAATAGAGTGGCTTTCCCCAGGGAAGTGACATGCTTTTACCAGGCATTGCCTCCTGCCCCTCTTCATCCCCCATTTTCATTTATGTGGTTGGAGTAACCGGGGAGTAATTAATCTTGATTTCAATGAGTGAATCTTTTGCGCTGCCTTTTCCAGTTTCCCCAAATCAGAGTGGGTTTTTTGGAAAGATTAAGGTCTGCTGGCAGTGCAGAATGCCAGGGCTCCCTGAAGTGTTACGATTTGAAGTTGCTGTGCCCTGGGGAGATGCTGGGGACTGTCTCCTCTGTGCAGCCCCGTGTCTCCCCTCAGGCTGTGTTAGCACAAATAAACCAGTGTTATTTCTAACTCCTGGGTGTATTTTGCCTTGTCGTGACATTTTGATGCAATGGCGAGTGCAGAGCCTGCAGGGGCAGCGTGAGAGGACAGCTCAGAGCTATTGGAAGGACCCCAGCGCAGCGCAGTTCATAGCTGTCCCCATACGTGACCTTCATGCTGGGATGGGAGCCCAGCACCAACCTGTCATCCTCACCATGCCCAAAGAGTCTTGGCCAAAGCACAGTGCCATGGGCAATGCCTGGTGGCGATTCAGGAGGTGGCAGGATTGGGTTCCTGAGGGGCATTTTGGGTGCAGTACCCCTGTGTTTGATGGCAGTGTGGGTTTGGGATCTCTCATCCTGGTTGATCTCGAAGCACTCCATTTGGAATTTTCATAGCTCTCAAGACTCCTTTTCCAGTGGGGATCATTCTGCACTGCTATGGGATAAATATTTAATGAGGGTCAAGACACTGTTTTGTCCGAGGACACCGAGATGGCCATTTACTCCCATGAAGAGCCCCAGGGGATTTTTAATGCCCATGCAAAAAAGACAGGAATCAGAGTTTTAGGCTGTCATCCCCCACCATTAATGTCAATGTTAAATATCGATCCTTTCTGTGTTTAGCACAAACCAAACAACACAGTCAAGCCAGGCTCTTTGGCTTTTATTAATGTACTTTTTGTGCACCGGGTGAAGGTTGCAGTAACACCAGGGAAAAAATGTAGCAGCAGTGAATGAGCAGCAGACAGATTGATTTTGTTTCTTGACATGATTCAGAAGTTGGTGAAAAATCACCCTGTGTGGAACTTCTCCTTGTCCGAGCCACGACAGCCACTTTGTAAAGAACTCTTTTCTCTGTAGCAGAAAGGAGTCAGGTGCAAAATTTCTGGTAGGATTTGGAATTTGAGGGAAGGAATAGAAAAAAAGAGGTTGGTAATCTATAAAAAGTCCCTCATCCTTGTGTTTGGAGCATGGGTGTCTGAAGTCAAATTTGAAGAGCTGGTGAACATCATGTCAGAGAAACCTGAGATCAATCCCAAAATTTGTGGTGGCCAGAAAATGCGTGGATTTCCCCTTTCTGTTGGGGTCTGGGTTTTTTCTGTGTTTTGTATCAGCACCAAATAAATGTAAATCACAGTTACTGTATGAAGTTTGACTTCTGCAAACCATTTTCACATGTCAGGAGTACATGGGTGTTCTTCTGCAACCAGAGATGTATCAGTGTTTCCAAAATATTCTGCATCTTGTGGGTTTTCTGGGTGTTTTGGCTTTTTTGGTTTTGGTTTTGTTTTGATTTTTTTTTAATGGGGATTTACAGCTTGGCTGTAAATATTCATAACGTGGTTTGAATTTATGAAGCACACTTATGAGAGGCCTGGAATAGCTGGGTGATTATTCCTGACCTCTGGGATATTCTCCATTGAAATTAATTTAATATTTTAAAGTCTGTTTCTCCTTGAGCAGGGGAGTGGGCACAGAATCATGCCTTGGGTATGCATCCCTTTTTATTCACAAAAAACAGCAGCAACTGTCTTGAGGTCACAAAATCAATACAGAATTTGGAAACATGAGAATATTTTTCATCTTTGCTGTCATTATGTCCATCCAGATTCCCACCCTATTCCTCAGTTAACCCAAGTGTAAAGGGATAGCAGTGATGTCCTTGAGCAGAGGGATGGAGGTGACTTAAATCACATCTCACTGTGGTGTGAAAGCTCCTCTCTTTTAGATCAGGTTTTAACAACTCACTGAGCTCCGCATGAAATAGGCTGACATCCTGCAGACATACGAGCAAGCCACTAAGCATGTGACAAAATATCATAAAATTATGAAATATTATTTACGATAAAATATGATAAATACTTATTTCCACACGTGGTACATATGTGCTCTGAGTGGAGAAGCTGAGAGAATCACTTGGGGCCGCTAGCACACCACACTGACCTCCATAAATGCCAGAATGTTTACATAAGGAAAGCCCTGGGAACATGGGATGTGGGTTAACTCCGTCTCGCACTCACAGGTGTGTTTTTTCCCCGCACAGACACCCTGAGGAGCATCGCCTCCATGAACCACGCCCCGCGCTCCTCCCCGGCAGAGCTCAGCGGTGCCAGCCACCACCTGCTGCGAGAGCGCAAGTCCTCAGCGCCCTCCCACTCCAGCCAGCCCACCCTGTTCACCTTCGACTCGCCTGCCAGCCACCTCCAGAGCACCCTGTCTGCCAGTGCCCCCCAGGACTACCTTTTCCTCCACCAGTGTATGAGCAGGAAGTCAGAAAACGCAAGGTATTGTAGCCCACCCGCTCGGGGACAGCTGAGGGGAGGGCTGGGTGTGAGCGGCTCAACCCACCTCCATCCTTGGAGGTCTGCAAAACCCATCCGGAGAAAGTCCTGACGGTCTCATCTCGTCGTGGTTGGGAGGAGGACAAGGTCAGAGGGTGACCTCACAAGCTCCTGGCTCTCCTGGCTTTTCAGGTGGTGTTAAAAACTGGCTGAATGGCCAGACCCAGAGGATGGTGGTCAGTGGCATGAAGTCTAGTTGGAGGCCAGTCACTAGCAGTATCCCTGGAGTCAGTGCAGGGTCCGGTTCAAAGGAACATGAAGTTGTTGAAGGGCCTGGAACATTTTTCTTAAATGGAAGGGCTGAGAGAGCTGGAACTGTTCACTGGCATGTGAGAAGGCTTGGAAGGATCTCCCCTGCAGGGAGGGTGCAGAGGGGACGGAGCCAGGCTCTTGTCAGTGATGCCCAGTGCCAGGGACCAGAGGCCATGGGCACAAACTGAAACACAGGAGAACCCATCTGAACATCAGGAAACGTCTTTTTCACTGGGGGTGTGACTGAACACTAGCACAGGTAGCCCAGAAAAGTTCAGGAGTCTCCTTGAAGGTATTCAGAAGCTGTCTGGGCACAGTCCTGCCACAGCTCTAGATTGTCCTGGTTTAGACCAGATGACTTCTGAAGGTCCTTTCCCACCTCAACCACTTTGTGATCCTGCAGGCAGGGCGCACCTTTAAAGAAAAAGGACAAACAAAGGGATGGGCAGGGTTTGCACCACTCTGCTGTCCGTCCCTTCCAGAGCTCACTGGGCTTCGTGGCAGCTGGTGGTGCACAGTGTGGGATTTCTGAGCCAGCGACAACTCCCCGCCTCCAGACCCAGCCGGTTGCCTTAAATAGCGAGGAGGGTTTTTTGACGTGAGGAGTTTTGGCTCGCAGGAGAGGGCGAGGAGGGAGGGAGGGAGAGAGAGTCGGAACCCAGCTGGCGTGGAGTGAGAGCAGAGCTCAGGCTGCAGCCTCCACTGGGCTTTCCTGCTGCAGCTGACTTTCCCTACTCGGAAAACAACAACAGAAAAAGGCTCATAAAAATTAACTTCAGATGGAGTTAATGGAACAGTGTTTTTTAAAAAAAAGGTCCTCTCACACTCCAGCTTGTGAGGATACCTAAAAGCCACCCTCTGAGAGCCTGAGCAGGGCTGGGACCTGGAGGAGAAGCGAGCAAGCAGCAATGCTTTGGTGAGCAGAAACAAACTGGCCAGTGGTAGCTTCTGCAACTGGGCCAGAAATAATCATCTGATCAATGCCCAGTGCATAGGGCCAGTCTGCAGGACTGCTGGGAATCCCTGCCCTTTCTGCTCTGGAGCTCTTACTTTACTCATCCATAAAATGAGGGTAATAGTAGCTAATTGGCAGGCAAGGCAGAATAATTAACCCATGAGATGTTTCAAGTCCTCGACAGAAAATACCCTGACAGAACGCAAACCACTTCTGAGTAGACTGAGGTCCAAAGGTGGCAGGGATTCATTTGTCTTATCAGAGCATCACTTGCTTTTTCCCTAAATAAGCCCTATTTCTGAGCGCCATCTCGTGCTGGCTCCATGAAACAGAGTCCCTGTTGTCCCTGCAGAGCATCAGACACACCGGAGCAGTGTAAACCAGCTTCTCCCAGCTATTCACACAGGAATGGCACTCTCCCAGGGATTTGCCACGACTGGAAACAACTCTCCCCATAATCATTTCACTTCTCACCACAATGATTGATACAGGGCAGAACTTTCTTCTGGGAGGGGGTGTTTATATGGGGCTGGCTGAGCCCTTTCTGACTGGGATAATGTGGTCCTCAAAAGCCTGACCCATGTACAGGATAAAACAGGGATAAAGCAGGGATAAAGCAGGGGATGAAGTACCTTAAGAGGAGTCAGCAGAGGAGCAGTGGCTAACCAGCAGTTGTTAGAGGCCTGAGATGTCCATGCTCGACCCCTGTTCTGGCGAGTGCCTCCAGGCATGACTGCATGTAAATCGAGGAATCATCACCAAGACGTGGATCTAGTGACTGCCCTGCTCACCCTGGAGGACTCAAGGGCTTTTACAAATCTGAAATTAGCGCTGAGGTTCATTTGTCCCTCTGTGCATGTCAGGGCTGCAAACCCCAGTTCCCAGCTGGGGACTTCTATTACCTCCACAGTGCTTGCCCTGCCAGAGGGCAGGATGATGATGTGGCTGGAGACTTTGAGGTAATCCCCATCAGGAATTTTTTCAGGCTTTCTCAAACACATTTTCAAGGCAGAGGTGAGATGAAGTCTCCCTCCTCTACTGCAGATGGGCGGTCAAGGCACTGTGGCAATGCTGGCAGATTGGCGCTTTGCAGCTGTGCCCCGGGACGTTGTCAACTGGTGTGAAAATTGTCCTTTTGGAGCAATTTATGTCTGCACAAAAGGTTCATTCTTGCCTATGGCCCTGTCACGGAGCTGGGTGCATGTACCACTCACCTCTGACAGGCATTTTGGCCGTGCTTCAGGATTAAGTGGCTTGTGGGCATGTTTGGAGGGGGCTGAGGTGTTCTCATTGCTCTGGGGTTGGGCAGTGCAGGTCAGTAAGGTGACAAACAGAGGGAGCAGAGCTCTCTGCACCCAGAACCGGCTCTCCCCCAACTTCAGCCCCTTTCTCCCCTTGCTCTGCAGGAGCGCCAGCTTCTCCCAGGCCACGAGGTCTGCCTTCTTCATGCGGAGCGACACGGCGGTCCAGAAGCTCTCGCAGGGCAATGGCCACTGCATGAACGGCGTTGGTGGGCAGCTGCACGGCTTTTACAGCCTGCCAAAACCCAGCCGGCACAACTCGGAGTTCAGGGACAGTGCCTACGACCTCCCGCGCTCCTTTGGTTCCTACACCCACCACAAGTCGAGCCTCACCAGCTCCGAAACTGATAATGAGGAGGTCTACACCTACAAGACTCCCAACAACACCCTATGCAAGGAGTTTGGGGAGCTCTCCACGGACTCCTATGACATCCCTGCCACCCCACTCTCCATCTACCAGATCCCCAGGACATTTACACTGGACAAGAACCACAATGCTCTGGCTGTGGCCGCCAGCGACTCACCCGCTGCACCACCCCCACGGCCCCCGAAACCTGGGCAGACAGAGCCACGCTGGGGCAGTCCACCCCAGCGGCCCCAGCCTGGTGAAAATGTAGGTCTCACCCCCATGGCAGCCACCATTCCCCGGAGAAACACGCTGCCAGCGGTGGAGAACAGCAGACTGCACCGAGGTGAATTTGGGAGTGGGGACCTGGGAGTGGCTTTGTGCTATCCAGCAGCCTTGGGAGGTTCAGTCCCACTGGGTTGTGGTAGGGCTGGGGTGCAGGTGGCATCAGCCAGGGGGTTGAACGCAGAGAAGCTCTCCCCAGCCAGGATCTGGCCCTCTTTTTCTATTCAGCAGGCATGGAGAGACATCTGTAGACTTCTGCCCACCAGAGCTTGTCAGCTGGCTTTGGCTGTGTTTTACCATGAACCAAAACCCCAAACATGCTTGTTCATGCAGCCCTTCACCAGAATTTTGTGATTTCAGACATTTTTAGTTTACCTTCAATTCGTAACCAGACTTATCAGAACATACTTCAGCCTGGAGTTGCCTTGGTTTTGCTCACCAAGGCAGGTGAGCAAAACCTTGGTTTTGCATATTTCCAAAACCCAACATCCCCAGGTACAGCAGAGCCACGATTGCCATTGGCCATGGGTGGGCCACAGGTCTACATGCCCCTTCCTGACCTTGTGCCTAAGATGAGATGGTTGCAAAGTAGCTTAGAAGTGGTGGCTGAAGAGAAAATACCCTGTAAATTCTACGCACAGCTCTATGAAATGCTTCTTCCATCTCCTCCTACCTAAATGCCCACACTAAGGCTGAGATCAGATCTATGCTCAGCAGTAAACAGACTGGTCTGAAAGCTTAGCACCCATCCTTCCCTTACTGGAGGCTGCCAGCCTTTACATTTACTGAGCAAGCTGTAACTGAGCTCCCCCTTAACCCTGTTTTGTCACCATGATCTGCCTTATCTGACACCTTTACCCCTGGGATTTTGCAGCACTTGGGCAGAGCAGGGTTAGGTCTGTACAGCAAATTGTGCAATTGTGCTGATGCATCAGAGAGATGCTAATTGGGAGGGAGCATAGCAGAGAGTCTGTGGCAAGCTAAAGACCGTATCTTCTCATCAGTATCTCAAAGAACAAGAGCAGATACTGCCCTACCAGTGTCTGGATTTTGTTTTCAGGGACTCCTTTTTATTAGCAGTTGTGGTGGGACACGTGCATTTGTGGTTGTGTTGCAGCTTCTTCTTGTGAGACGTATGAGTACCCCCAGCACGGGGGCGGCGGCGCTGTGCAGTCAGTCGAGTCCATGAACGATGGCTACAACTCCTACCTGGTGAGTTGGCCTTGGTGTGGGCACCACACTGCAGGCACCACTTGCACCTTACAGATTCAGAGACACCTTGGTTCCAAGTGTCCGTCACAGCCCGGTCCTGCAGAGCTAAGTCAAGAAGGGGTCTGTTACTGGTTTCAGTTAGAACCGTGGTGACCTGCAGAGGACAGGTGGAGTGGTAACCACCTATCCCAGGCTCATGTGCAGAGCTTTGCTTCCCCACAGCGTTATCTGCCTGCAGCTTTGGCCCCAGAAAAGACACCCAAGTAGTTTCTTCCTGAAAGCCTGGGATGCCACTGAGCTAAACTTTGACATGTTGCCAGAACAGCCTCTTTTGTGCACTTTCTAAGATTTCCTGAGCTGGAAATAACATTAAAGCAGCCTTTCATATTGCATTTTAGTCATGGACAGAACCTAGGGAAGAAAGACTTTCCAGGTTAAGCATGCTTCTCCGGCTCACTCTGATCATGAGAAGATGCTCAGGTCTGGTTGATGAAGACCTTTCTGAAAACTCAGGATGTTGCAATGTCTTAGAAACAGAGGAGTTAACCTTCACAGTGCAAACTGATGGCCAAGGAGGAGACAGATCGTTCCTTCCCTCTGTGCTTAGATTTTAGAGTGAGTCTCCCCTCAGATGGTGTTTGGTTATGATGAAATGGAGGGTTTGTAGTGGATGGGGTTGAGCAGTGCCTGATGCTCACAGCACATCCTCCCACTTGTCCCCCAGCAGGCCAAGGCAGCGGTGGCCCGCTCTCACAGCACTGACTCCGAGGACAACTACGTCCCCATGAACCCTGGTTCCTCGCCCCTGATCCACGCTGAGAAAGCCAACGACAATGCCCAAAATCTCTACATCCCCATGAGCCCTGGGCCGCATCACTTTGACCTGGTGGGGTTGTCCTCAGCCACCCTTCCCGTGCATAAAGGAGGAGCCGTGGCCCAGTGCCACAGACGGCTGAGTGAAATCCAGCCCCCACCAGTCAACCGCAACCTCAAACCCGACCGGAAAGGTAAGGACGGTCGGTTGTGCACAGATTTTTCCAGGAATCCTTCTGTTCTCTTCGTGCTTCGGAATACATCTGTGGAGTTTTGTCCAGTCCTAGGTGGGGTGCACTTTGCTACTGCCAGTACAGTCAGACCTTCAGATTTCCCCTATGCCCTTCCTCTTTCAGGAGCTCTGTAGTGCAGATATAACTTCTGTGGTGCTTGAACAGTCCATCTCAAACCCTTCCAGGCCTTTACAGGAGATGCATGTCACAGGCAGGATTTCACTCCCTTGTTCTGCGCCTCTTCCTGTGCTCCAATCCAAAATCTCAATGTTGTATTCAGATGATACAAATTTTTCCTGCAGTTTCCTACTGCTGGTTCCAGGCAGTTCTTCCTTCAGGGCTTTGCTGACAGTCTCCAAATCTCCCTAATCCATTGTCTGACAGGTGGCCAAGGAGATCCTGAGGAGGAGGGCTCCCATCTCTAGGGTGTCAGCACCTAACCCCATGAACCTAACCCCCTGTTCAATGGCTGGGGTTGCAGCGTAGCATTCTTCCACCTAATGAACCATCCATGATGAGAAGAGCTTCTACGCTACCCTGGAGATGTCCTTTTCCATTCCCTATGGGAAAACACTCCACACAGAGGCAGTTCAGGCCTGGCAGAAGCTGGTCTTGCCCCCATCTAATGCATTAGTTACCACAGATCTCTAATGAATGGTTTTGGGGTTTGGGCATTTTTAGCAGATCTCCATTCCCTGGAAGGCACATTCCCCTTTTGGGACCACCCATCCACTTTGGGTCTGTGGAGCAGAGGGGGAAATTTGCTGTTTTCTCCCAGTTCTGGCGTAAATGAGCACAGGGGTTTTTGTTTGGAGTATCTGTCATCAGCAGGGAGGGCTGGGGGGTTGATCAGTAGAATGGGAAGTGATCAACCGTCTGTTGGAGATGCTCTCATGCCAGTCATGAATGCCGAATTGTAGGAACATGCTGCCTCTGAATAGAAGCTTTTTCCCCTCCCCAGCAAAGCCATCACCACTGGACCTGAGGAACAACACTGTCATCGATGAGCTTCCCTTCAAGTCGCCTATCACAAAATCCTGGTCCAGGCCAACGTGAGTAATGGCTGGGGGATGAATTCTTGCTTTGCTCCAACAGCAGCTCTCTGGTCTCATTCTCACTGGTGTCTAGGTGTAGCCATCCTCTACTGGGGATTAAACATTCCCCACATCACAGCTGGTGGCAGGAAGATTAATTCATTTAGGTTGGGATTTCACATGAAAGCCCAGCATGTGGCTAACAAGCTAATTAAGATCCCTTGAAGACATTTCCTGTTTCTGGGATCTGCCAGCTACTGGAGAGGTGACCTGGGACCTGTGGTCCACCACGGTTCGTGATGCAGCTGAGCCAGACCAACTCAGCCATGCTGTGTGGGGGGCATGATTTCACATCCACGCTATTACCCCCAAAACCCCATCATCGTCTGAAAGCACAGGGTGACTCTTGGGGGTTGACCAAGCCGTGTTTTGATTGCCTTGAAAGCAAAGCTTAGCCTGAAGGAAGTCTGAAAAATTAAACCAAAGCACTTCAGAGCTGTATCTGTCAGCCAAAAATAACAGGATTCGCACAATTCCAGCTCTGCTACTAATTCATGGTCTGCTGTTGTCCTGTAAAAGGCAGAAGCAGAGCTTGGCTGCTTTGACTCCTCTAATAAATTGGATTGTGTGGAGACTGACTGCAGGGCATGAGCGCTGTGTGCTGAAATCACCGCGCTGGGAAGCAGTGAGTAGGGTTTGATTGACAAGAGGTCTGACCCTGGAGAAGCTAATGGATTTTTCCCCTATCAGCTAATCATATGACCCTGCTTTACTGAAAGACAACGAATAGCTTTTTGAGGCACGCGCTTTAATGACAGAAGCTGATTTCATTATTTTGTTTGGTATAATTAGATTTGGCCAATTGAAAGCGAGACAATTCCTCAGGGGATTTGTTTTCCGGCAAAAAATTTGGATGGGGCCTCTGTGGTAAACAAATCCCGTAGCTGTGGTGGGTCTGGAGGTGAGAGGCTTCACCGAGGCTGCCCCTCCATCCTCCACCATTAAATGTTTCCTGTGAGATGAAAGGGTTTGTGGAATCTGATTTGTGTAGGTGAGAGCAGGAAAGTTACGGGTACAGAGCAAGCAAGGTGTTACTAAAAAAATCTGGAAAGAAAAAATTGAGGAGACCAAACGCAGGGATTTCTGACCCATGGAAAGGGCAGGCTGGAGAACCTCAATGCCACCAGCTCTTCTTCTTGCCCATATTGGATCATGCTGGTGGTTGCAGGCATCAGGAGCTGCCCTCTTCCATCCCTCCTTGGCAGAGGACAAGCAGGAGCTGCAGCCATCAATAACACATCAACCCTTGTCCTTGCAGCCAGACTTTCAACGCCGGCTCTCTGCAGTACTGTCGCCCTGTCTCCTCCCAGAGCATCACCAGCACTGACTCGGGAGACAGCGAGGAGAACTACGTGGCCATGGTAAGAGCCCCACAGCTAAGGCAGATGGTTCTGGCAGGACATGTACTCTCCCCAGCTCTGCAGATGCATTCCTAGCTCATGACATGGAAGTAGTCATGAGATAGTACTTTGTGGAGTACATCCTTATGTGCACCCCTAAATGCACAAAACAGGGTGTTTCCTTCTGAAAACTACATGTCTCTTTGGAGTTTTCAGTGTGTGCGAGAGCAGAAATGTATCGCCTACTTTGCCAGGAATTAAGGGATAAAAATTTATACAGACTGTCAGGGTGTATTTTCCTAATTAAAGTTGCTCTTTATTTTCGATTTTTTTTTTTCCCTAATAGCTGCTGACATCATGTTTCTGTGGGAGCAGGGGCTATCAGAGCAGCAGCAGGGAGTGGCACTGCTTACAGGGAGGGGATTTTGTCTCTCTTGGTGAAACTACTGACTTGAAGCATATTTTTGAGGCTATGTAACTAATGGGGAAGAGGAAATCTGTGCTCTGTGTAGTATGGTTGTGATTAGCAAAGATCCCAGAGCTGGCCTGGCCTCTCTGAGGTGTGGTTCCTGAGACATGCTAAAGCCCACGTCTGCTGTCAGGCATGTGAATAAAATCAGCACAAAGGCAGCAGAGCTGATCTGAAGCATGAAATCAAGAGCACGAGCTTGCAATATTTGTTAGCACAATATACAACATTTATAATATCCCAGCAGTTCTTGCACATCCCTGTCCCAGAGGCATGTGAGCAAATACCCTGGCTCTTTTAAAGGTGCCTCCAACGTGTTTCATTTCCGTATTTGTGTTAATTTCCTTTTTTCTTTCTTCCTTCCCATTTTAATCCTCATTATCTCTCCTGTCTCTTCCCTGCATTAGCAAAACCCCATTTCTGCTTCTCCTGTTCCTAGTGGTACCAACAGCCCAGCGCCTAAAAAGAGTTCGGGGAGTGTGGATTACCTGGCCCTGGACTTCCAGCCAAGCTCACCAGGGCCACACAGGAAGGTATGGGGGATTTTATAAACTTCTGATTATTTTTAAGGGATTCTATGCATATTGGTAATAGTGTGGTCCAAAGCCCCAGACTGTGGTCTCAAGAATCTCTGATGCTCAGAGGGCTGGAGCACCTCTAACTGTGGACACAGGCTGAGACGGGTGGGATTGTTCAGCCTGGAGAGGAAGAGGCTCCAGGGAAACCTTAGAGCACCTTCCAGAGCCTAAAGGGACTACAAGAGAGCTGGAGAGGGACTTTTGACAAGGGCATAGAGTGACACTGCAAAGGGTAATAGCTTCAAACTGTCAGAGGATGGGTTTAGATTAGATATTAGCAAGAAATTCTTTACTGTGAGGGTAGTAAGGCACTTGAACAGACTGCCCAAAGAAACTTTGGTGGCCAGATCCCTGGAAATCTTCAAGGCCAGGCTGGATGGGGCTTAGAGCAACCTGGTCTACTGGAAGGTGTTTCTGCTTATACCATGGTTGAAATGAGATGATCTTTAAGGTCCATTCCAACACAAATCATTCTGTGACCCACTGCTATATTTACTCGAGGTCAAACTCAGTCTCTCTTGCATGTCTGCAGCTTTGCTGGAAGTGCAAAGCAGAAGCATGGATGTGCAGGGTTCAGGGATGCTGCTGAGACCACAGATTCAGCTGGAGACTATATTAAAAGCTGTCAGGAGGTATCCCAAGAAGTAACAGGATTGTTTTTTATCTCCTTCAAAACAGCCGGTCCTCCAAGACCAGACTTGGATTTTGCACCTGAAAGGTGAAAGACAGGAGTTGTATAAACTTTTGTGGCAACACCTTGTGAGTTGGCCTCACTTTGTCAAACACCACCTTGTTTCCTAGGCAAAGCATCCCACTGGTTAGGTCCTTTTATTATTTGACAGTTGTCCCTTGATGGTTTCTTTCTGCCCAGCAATATTTCTGCAAGTATCACCCATTTAAATTATATCCCATTCTGGAAAAGTAATTTTAGACCACTAAAAAGCATTGTCTGGCTCCAGTTACAAGCAGATGGAGGTCCTCTGAAATGCTTGTAGAGTAAGAAATAACTCCAGGACTCCAGAAGCTATGGTAAAATGTATCTCCTTGTTCTCAACACATCTCTTGGGTGACTCTGCAAACATATTTGTTGTTTTGGGGATGAAAATGAGCCAGTGCCGTAGGTGGGTAGAGTCAGCACAGCCAAAGGTATGGAGCTGGTATTTTTACGTGTATCTCTTAAGAGTTCTGGAGTTCTTTACAGGAAAATGAGCAAGATGCAAGGGTGATCTCACAAAATCGGCAGTTGGTGAACACAGTTACAACCAAAGATCCATGTTCCAAAGTCGGTGAGAAGGTAGAGACCCACATGCTGTTTTCTACCCTCCCACTGCACTGCAGAGGCAGAGGAGATTGAAATCCTTCATCCAAGTGTCTTTGGGAAGTTAGAGGGAAGGTGATGAGCTGTGGAGTCTTCAAGAAAAGCAGGGATGGTGCTGGTGGACTTGTGCTGCAGATAGTGAGAGGGAAGAGCAGGGAGCTGATGAGTGACCAGACGGTGCCCTGTTTCTCCTCCCCACAGCCCTCCACCTCGTCGGTCGCCTCAGATGAGAAGGTTGATTACGTGCAAGTGGACAAGGAGAAGACGCAGGCGCTGCAGAGCACCATGCAGGAGTGGACTGATGTGCGGCAGTCCTCGGAGCCTGCCAAGAGCGCGAAGCAGTAGTGCCTGCGGCAGGCAGCCAAACAGGCAAACGTCCTGTGGGTTTTCCCCAGCCGCGGCCCCGCTGGGCTGCCAGATCCACTTGGGCTGGATTTCTAAGATTTGTCTGTGCAGGGGAGGGGGGTGTCATGGGTTTTTTTTCTCTTAAAACTTAATTTCAGGGGAAGACTTGGCGGATACTGTTTGCCAGTGATAAAGACCAACTATGTTCGGTGGCTAGGTTTGTGCTTTAGCTGCTGGATGCACTATCCAGGAACTTTGACTTAGCAATACCAGGTTTCACCCTGCACACCTTTTCCTTACAGCTATTAAAGCCACCTTGTATGTGCTAACACTGCATCATCTCTCCCCGTCTTCTTCCAGATCGCACCCTGAACCACGCCACACAGGTTTGCAGCATCTCCCCTAGGTTATCATTCCCCAGCTCTGATTCTCCAGTCCTTATGGCTGTCCTCCGCCACCTCCCAGTCCCAAAACTGAGCAAGGACCATTGCTTTTGAAATCACTTTCGTTGTCCTGTCTTGTAAATAATACGCTCAAAACCTCTGAGGGCTGTTCTCCTCCTGGTTGGACAGCCCCCAAGGTTTTGGCTGGGGTTGTTGACCTTCAGGAGCTTGACAAGCATCCACACCATCACACTGAGCTGACTTAGGAACCCGGGACTTGCCCCATAGAGCACACACATATGTGCCAGCACATGCTCACACGAGTTTGTTGGGGTGTCTTCTGTCGGTATTCTCCATCATCTCTCAAAGTCAGTGGACTGGAGAGATTGGCTTTGGAAGGGGCTGGAGGGATTGGCTTTGGAAGGTAGAATTTAAGCACTGACCCACTGCCTGTCTGAAACCAGTTCCTGTGAACCTGACCCTAAAAAACAAAATTTGCCTTTTGTGGCACCAAAAGAAACCCATAGAGTGAGAGTCCTACATCATGGCCGTCTTGAGAAGCTCTGTGGTTGAGTATGAGGGGGGCAGGGAGGCTCTGGAGACCCTGTGTGTGTGGACTGGCATAAGGATGAGTGACAAGAAGGGAGTGGAAGGCTGCTGCGAGGACTGGGAGAAGGCAGGTGCTGTACTGCAGAGGTTGGTCCCAGGTGAGGAGGTCTGGTGGAAAGTTTCTTGGAAGAAAGAAGAAGAGTAATTGAAATGTTGGTTGACGGTGAGGTCACAGGCTTGGGAAGAGGCTGGTTAGGAGAATCAGGGCAGGGCATTTCAGTATGAGCTTTAACATAGCATTGTGGTTAGTTTGTGGAGGGTGCAAAAGGCTGAGCTGTTTCCCCCTCATCTTCAGCAATGTTTCTTCAACACAAAAGTGGGGCTTGCTGACATTAATGACCCTAGCCTCAAATTACGGGTGGGAGTCTGCTGTTGTCCCTTGCCAGCATCCTTAACACATCCAGGCTTTGGGATCGCTCGCCAGGCAGCTGCTGAGCACAGAGGGAAGAGAAGGACTAGACAGTTTAATGCAGAGATAATAATTCATGATCTCATGAAAACAGGAAGAACTAATGATTGCCATGGAGCAGCCTGATTGCCAGACAGCAAGCGCTGACACGAATAAACAAGCTGACCGCAAACCAAGAGCCAAATGAAGGAGACGTTAGAAAGATTAGGTAATAATATTTATTAAAGAGCTGGAGCTATTCTTTCTGCAAGCTGAACCCCTCCCAGTGCCGTGGGCTCTGTGTTCCACCAACACCACCAAGTTTTATTGATTATTAATGCTTAAGCATTAACACATCTGCTTAATCTTGGGCTGAGCTTGGAAGGGGCCTGACGTGACCCACATGGGGATGGGATACCAATCCCTTAAGGGCTGTGTGCTGCTGTGTGCTGGTAAAATGTCTTGAACTTCCAATACCATTTTGTATTTTCTTCTTGCTTGCCATGAAAGGGAAGGATGTTAATGGAAAAGCTCTGACAACCCTGTTAAGACATTGAAGTGTTGGACTTTTAAAGAAACAGTGAAGCAAATATCCTAATTTTTATGCTAAAAATAATAATTACTAGAAGAGAAAAAGAACCCAAAGTCCAAAAAGGGGAGATACAACACAGTCAGAGGCTTTTTGAAGGTCAGGGGGTGTCACAGCCTGCAAGGGCCATTGCCCCCTGGTGGGGGCTCACACACTTGCCTGGTGAGATGACGAAATGAAGACTAGAATGCAATATTTCATATTTCTATTGCCCCTTTCATCTCTGCATCTCTGTGGAGACTAAACATTGGGCCTGATCCAGAGCCCACTGAAGTGTGCATTCACCCATCTGGGAGAGAGCTCCCTGGCCCCACCAAAAAAGAATGTCACTCGACTGGGAAGCTGATCTTTTCCTATTTCTTCTTCTAAGCTGTTAGCTTTAGTGGCACGAGAGAGAACACAGTGGGTTTGAATGCAATTTGCTGACTGGGTGCCCTGTGCTTCTGCACTGGGACTAGGTTCATCCAGTGCCCACTCCCACGTTTAATCCAAGGCATTAATTAGGGCTGGAAAAGCCTTTTGTGGTACTGGAGAAACTAATCCTTTTTCTCACATTTCACAAATGTCTTTGTTCATGGGGCAGCCATTGGCATGGGATAGCTCTTTTCCCAGGCTCAGACACTGTGTTTTGATAATTTGTTCTCATGAGTATCCCCAGTAACCGGTCCATTGCATTTGGCAGACCAAAACAGCCCAGAAGTAGCTACTTAACAACTGCTGGTTGCTGGCCCCTCTCTGCTTTGCAGTGACGTCTGTGTTTTCACTGAAACAGACACGTTCCTCTCTCTTCTCCCCTGCAAAGCACCAAGCAGACAGCACCACCAAACTAAGCAGAAGCCCACAGACTCTGTGCCATGTAGACATGACTGTACCAACCCCTCCTAAAAGCAGTAAGTAATCAATGGCTTCAGTGGAAATAGTCACCCGATGATGATTGCCGAGCTGATTACAGCAGTCCCTGGTGATTAATGTTTGCGCAGTATTTAGTCTTAAACCATATTGAAAAGCAGCTGCTTTAATTACACAGACTGCCAAGAACTGTGTCCTGAAGGCACTGAGTTTATCACATCCACTTTATACTTGGATTCTCAAGTATGACAGGCTCCTTTGTTAGAAATAGGTATTTAAGGAAACTGAGAACATTGCGAATTATTCATTTTAATTGAAATTAAACTGGCTTGAGCCTCCATGTCAGAGCCTGCTCTATAGCTCTGTGGTTACATTTAGAAAAGGGATGTGCTTGCATGTGTGTGTTCTCATGGGGGAGGGTTGTCTGTGGGACAAGCATCATTACCTCAATATTTAGTTTTATTAAGCACTGGTCCATGGCTCAAAGCTTTCCCCAAGCTTGAAAATGACTAAGCAGGTGGTTTTAAAGGCAAAGGTCTCCAAGAGTGTGTATCCCTGGCTGTGAGTGTGCAACTGCTGCTCACCATTCCTCTTTCTGGTGAGATGTGTGAGCTGCCTTGGTGCTGACTTGCTCTGAACTGGCATTTGAGTGTTCAGTGGGAAATACATTTCCAGCTCTAAGTGGATGCCAGGCTTAGGCTTAGTCTCAAGCTGGTGAAAGAAAATAATGCGTGAGCGCAGACTGTGCCAGGGCAAAGCTGAGAGTCTGGCAGACCAGGCCAAATGCAGAATCAGAAACAAAAGGTAGGGAAGGCTTGGCTTGTCTGGGAGTTAACTGGGATGGATTTTATCTCTGGGCCAGCAGCCACTGGCAAGGGCAAGATATGAGAGAACATGAAATTAGGATGAGAGAAGGCAGGGGAGTTTGCCAGTAAGGTTTGGGTCTTGGTCCTCATCATGTGCTCCTTTGGCCTGAGTCTTGAGTCAGATATGTGGAGATTTGAGGGTTGTGGAATGCTCAGTAAAAGCCATGCACTGGTGGGAGGGGAGCTCCTACCACTCTTGGGCATTTCACTCTCAGGGGGGTCAGCCTGCTCTGGCATTCAGGGGTGCTTGGTCCATTCACCCAGCTCTGAGCTGGGCAGGAGAAACCCTATGAGAAATGTGTGGGGACCAGGACGTGCTGGGAGACACCTTGCTGAGAGGCTCCCTTGAGCTGTTCATGGGGTAGCAGTGCCATGGTTTCACAGGGTTGTCCCTTGAGGTGTCATCCTCACCCTTGGGGCTTTTCAAGACCTAGGATAACCCCATAGTTGACCCTGCTTGGAGCATCTCTTCCACACTGAGACCCTGTGCTGCCGGGGATGCATGGAGACTCCTCTGTGTGAGGGAAGGGGCCCAAGAGGTTGTTTAGAGCCCTGTAACATCCAAAAAGGGCCACTTTTCTGGCCATGAAGCCAAGTGGCAAGGCACACAGCTCAACCCCTAAGGCCATACTTGCTAGTGAGATGACTTAATACACACTGGGCCATCCCTTGCACTTGGGAGAGGGCTGGCTGGCCCAGTCATCCAGGACATGGACACGCAGTTCTAGCAACTGGGAGACAGCTTCAGCCTGTAAATTTGCCAGGCTAGATCCAGAGCTCTCAACAAACCCATACCACCTCCACACCCTGGCATACCAGGAAGAGTTGGCTTGTTTTGGCTGTTCAATGACCATAACTCCTTGGGTGGGGAGGGGGGTACAGCTGTGTCCAGGTCTTACGAAGATGTTAAAATAGTTCCCAGGTCTTGTCTGGTCTTTCTGGCGTAGGAGGCAAGCAAAAGGATGGTTTTCTCAAGTTCGTGCTTGGATTGTGTTGGTGTTTTCTAACCTGGTGATGTAAAAGTTCCATTCCATGTAAAAGCTGGCACCCACACTCTATGTCCCATTGGAGGGATGCTGTGTAGAAGAGCTGGACACAGTGGAGCTGTGATTATGGAGAAGGGGGAAGAGCAAAGTCTAACCCTGGCACCAGCCAGGGGATACGCATGGCCATCAAAGAGCCATCAAGAAAATGAGAGGGACCAGTCTAGCATCAAATACCAGTCCAGCATCACATCACAAGGGCCAGTAAACCAATTTAGGGCCCCTGGTGAGTCTGAGTGCCTCTTTTCTCTGCCCAACCTTCCCACATGTACACAATGATCTTGCAGCTGTTAATGAGGCTCTTGGAGGTCAAGATGTGCACTTTTTGATCATGATTGGCCTGGAGCAGTTCATCCCTCTATCAGCCTGTCCTTGGTGTCTCATCATCGTAGTCACAGTTTTATCTCCTTGTGCACAACTCCGAGTGTTGTACTGTTGATTTAGTGTCTACTCTTGAGAAAAGTTGATATGTAGCAAGGTGTCACAATACAGCTGTCCCCTTCCAGCCCACGGCCAGCTGGTCCTGGCACGTGGTGTTCAAATTTTAACACCAGCCAGTAATGTCTGAAACAGAAGCTGAGCCACATGGCTCCATCTCTTTAGCTAAAAAAGCTTCTCAATTGACTTGCTCCCAATCAGCAGGCTCTTAATTTTTGATGTATCCCATTGCTAACATGTAACGGGTACGTTTGTAGGCCAGTGGGTAGACCATATGGGAGAGGTTTGTCCCAAGACCAGGAGATAAGAAACCATCATTTTTATTGCTGTTCTCTGGGTGACACCACACTCTATCTTCATGTGGGACGAGAGGGTTCCTGTGAACTCTGTATCCTGCTTTTTCTCCGGCTTGTAAAATGAAGGTTTTTAAGACTTATTTCCCCACCTCACAGATGTGTCATGAGGTGTAATTAATTGACATCTAGTAATGCAAAGAGCTGTTTTGAGTCTGCAGGCAATGGCTGGGCAGCATGTGGTGCTACCCCGTTGTCATGCCCAGCATCATACACGGCACTGACACATCCCGCTCTGCAAAACTCATTAAAAACCCCTTCATCCTTAATTACCAAGGTGAAAAAAAACTTGGCAGGATTTTCTTCTGAGTGAGGGGGGTGGGGGAAATGACATTTGCACAGTTTTCAGCAATCTGCTGCCACACTGACCCTGAAAATAACCATTGGTTTTTTGAGAGCAGTTTGGACCTGGTGGTTGAACCACGTTGCAGGGAAGGGAAGGGAGCAGGACCCTGGGCTCCATGGGGAGCCTGTTGATGAATCCCGTAGGGTTAGGACCAAACCTTTAGAGTAGTTATATCCCACCCAGCCCTCAGCAAAGTCAGTGTGTCCCCACTGACTTTGGGCACCGTTGTGTGGGAACAGACCCAGTCAAATTAGGGTAGTTTTCTCCATTTGTTTCTTAACCTGCTGCGAGGAGGGGTTGGAGCCCTGGCTGTGAAGCTGTTGCACCAGCAGCCAATTCGCAGGGATGTTTTGTGTGTTTTAAAGCCTATGACTGTTCTTAAAGAGGAGTATTTTTAATTTTTTGATTCCCATTTGTAGAAGGAAGGACAAGAGTAATCTGTGGCAAACTGTACAGTATGTGTCTTCTTGTGGTGTCACTGTTTGAATGGTTATTAAGTTTTCAAATCACTGTGGACAGCTAATCACTTAAGTTATTAATTTATTCTTTGGGGGGTTGTTGTTTGTTTGGTTTGTTTCTTTTTTTAAGTAATTTGAAACAATTATTTATCCTGTAAATTTGTCTTGAGTGAAGCCTAGATAATACTTTTTTTGCTGTTAATAAACATGGTACATGCCTGACGTGAAGGTGATCTCATTTTTAAGTACTGTATATGCAACAGAAAAGCAACAGGAAAATAAAAGAATGATAATAAAAAGACATCTCTCCCTGGTGATTCCCAGCATGGATTCAGAGCAGAAAAGGAAAGGGGAAACTAGTAAGTGGATCAAGTTTGATTATGCAGCACCTTTAAAGCTTTCAGAGCATCTTCTCAGCATGTTGCCAAGTGTCTCCTACAGATTCAAGAGTTCTGTATGGGTAATGAGGGCCTTTAGGATGTAGCTAGGGTTTTTCCCGATACCAGAAGCCAAGCCATGTATTTTTAACGTGCTAAATTGCATTTCATAGTGTGTATCTGCTCTGTTGTGTGCAGTGTGAGGACAAATGCTGCCTTCGTCACCCATCAGCAGCTCAGCACCTGTGAGCCCCAGCCCAGCACACGAAATCACCCAGAGAACCTCAGTAAAAGGACAAGTCTTTTTCTGCAGAGTTAAAAGTTCAATCCTTCCTTTAAGACTTCCTTTAAGAAAAAAAAAAAAAGAAAAAGAAAAAGAAAAAGACAACTGGGAAAAGACACCTGCCCAAGCAGAGCTCCTCTGACATTTCTTTTAGACAAGAGTAGCATCATCTCACATCTGCGGCACACGTGAAATCTCAAGCCAAGAGCTGAGGACTCCCCTATGGGCTCTCCTTGACCATGAGGCACTTGTGACAGACAAAACGAGCCATACTATCACATATCGCATATGCTTTATCAATATGCCATATGCAAAAATGACTGGCATTACTAACACCAGTATCGATATAGCATACACTATAATTTGTGCAGCATAGATAGTAATACACCATACCAGACTAGACTTCTGTAAGGCCTTTAATATGGTCCCTTATAACATTCTTAGCTCTTAATTGAAGAGTTTGACGGATGGATGGACCATTAGATGAATAAGGAATTGGTTGGATGGCCGCCAAGAGCCATAGTCAATGACTCAGTATCCAAACCAGCAGTGAGTAGTGTTCCTCAAAAATCTGTACTGGGACCAATACTATTGAATATCTTCTTCAAAGATGTAGTAGGATTGGCTGAGTCCAAAAGGGAAGTCCAACGTTAATAATTAGAGGAAATTAAGAAAGGCTAAACCAGTCAACCTCATGACACCACTGACACTCTCCAGGCTGACATCCATGCTGAGAACTGCATGCTGTTTGCCTCTGCTCATCTCAGAAAACCTTGGGGAAAAAAACAAGATATATTCAGGAAAGAGCTTAGCTATGATACAGCCTCTCCATTTTCCATGTTGGTTTGACTATCTGCCTTCATTACTTAGTTTATGATCTCACCAAGTTAAAGACAATCTCCTATAAAACCACCTTAAAGCAAACAGCATAGAAAATTATAACAGGTGATACTCCAGATTAAAGAAAGGAGCTAGCATGACAGCAACAGGAAAACTTCTGGCAACCTCTTTGAACGGGAAATAAATAGAAGTCTAGTAATAAAACCAGGAAACACTGTACTTTCTGTGGCACTTCAGCTTTGGGTCTTCATTTATTTCCTCTCAGCACCCGACTTGAAAACTATAAACACACTCCACTGCTCATCTACAAGGCTCCATTGTGATCTTCTGGAGGGCACACAGCTCTGCAATGAGTTTCCCATTTCTCCTCTGCCTGATCCCCTCTTCTAAGCTGTCACTATGCAGGACTGTCCCCATGTCCTTGAGGATGGGTGCCTCAGCTTCCCAATCTCTTTTTTGACCCATCAGCCCAATATTTATGAATACTGCAATAAGACACTAAGTCTGTATGTTGAATTAATTTCCTTTATTTATATATAGGAAAGGCAATAAAAGAATATGATACTGTACACCAGATACTTGACCCCAAGTGTCCTCTCTAGCAGACTTTCTGCTCACATTATCCATAGCAATGTCTGTGCTTCACCTTTTCCTCCACAAAAACACAATACTCCTACCCCAATACCCCATGGTCAGGATTAAGCCCTGCACTTAGGACCTAAGGCACAAGTTTCAGCCACTTGAGCCAGAGAAATCTCTACTACAGGTGTGAGGGAAGAGCAGACAGGGGAAAACAGCTGGGGAGGGACATGGGAGGGAGCTGTGGTCCTGTAGATGTGCTGTCTGGGACTTGAGTTGGCCATCTGCCATCAAAATCAGCCCCTGTTCCATTATTTATTTATAGAATACATTGGTTTACATAGTATATATTGATACTGGATTGATATAACATATCTG
The DNA here is from genome assembly GCF_015227805.2 of Hirundo rustica. Lineage (NCBI taxonomy): Eukaryota > Metazoa > Chordata > Aves > Passeriformes > Hirundinidae > Hirundo > Hirundo rustica. The sequence continues at coordinate 31,635,291 of NC_053451.1, read as the reverse complement.
GTTGGGCTACTCACCTTGCAAATCAGCATTTAAAAAAAAAAAAAATAGATCATGAGTTTAGGGGGTGCTCTGTCATCTGTTGCTCAGTTTAGGGTATCCTAAGGGAAAACTCAAATTTTAAAGGGCAGATCCAGCCCATAAAGCCATAAAATGACAGCAGCAGAAAGAGACTAAATGAGTCCTAAAGATACATCTGGAAAAACAGCTGTGTCTTGGCCTGCCATGCACACTAACATCATCCAGAAGTCATCAGTAACATAATGGGTCTTCACTGGAGCCCGGAAACCCTAACTGGATCAGGTCAGTCTCCCTTGGCTGGAAGGATTTGTGCCCCTCAGTCTCTTTTGGGTGTCCTGCAATGCAGCATAAACCTCCTCTGGCTGACCTGTCGTTGCTTGTCTTAGAAGCTCACTGCCTCGCAGACCAGCACTGCTACGTTTTGGCATTTTTCATACTTTTTTCTACCTTCAGAGTTTTTCCCAAACCACATTAAGAAGAAATATAACGACTGAGCAGAGGTCACCCCAGAACCAACTTGGCACGACGGGAAGGGCTGCAGACAGGATGTGCATGGGACATCTCCATCCTGGGGCCCTGGAGTCTTCCTCTCCATGCCTATTCCCACCACCTCCCCAGGCTGGTGGCATGACTCACAGCAGGCAAGACATGGCTATGTTGAAGCAAAAGGGCACTTCTCCGAGCTGCTGGCAGCTGCTCATCTCTGCGTTAGCTTAGGTACATTAAGGCATGAAGACCAAGTGCACAGGAAGCAGCGAGACCCTCCAGGTGCCTCCAAATCAGCCCCTGAGACCTTTTCCATTGAAATGTTTTACAAATCCCCTTCCAAGATGCTCACTGTCATCGGGGTGAGGAAGAGAAGCCTCTGGCTTTGGGTTGGCCCCATGGACACTGCCCATCTGGTTTGAGCCGTTGGCTAAAAGACGAGTCCATGGAAGGAGCCGGATCCGCCCCCGCCCGCTGCTGGGCTGCAGCCCCCAGACGAGCCGTCATCATCCTTGTCCCTGTCCAAGTCTCTCCACCACAGCGGGGATTTCGGCAAGGCAGAAATATAGGCGGCTCTGTTCCTCGCTTCTTTTTCCTGCTCCTAGGAGAAGGAAGGGGGGAAAATAGCACAAGGATATCAGCATATAAAAGACCCGGGAGGGGGGATGCTCCCACCATCCCTGAGGAGCCAAGAGCCTTAAGGTTCCCCCTGGGAACTTCAAAATAAACTGGGGTGTGAAGGCCATGTTGCTCTAGAGCTCAGCAGGAGGGATGCAGCAGAACACTGCAGCTCTTCCGTGATCAAACCCAGCCCTCCCATGTCACCTGTGGAAGAGGAGAGACCCCTCAAATCACCCCACATGCAGGTCATGTCATGTGACACACTTGTTTGGAAAGCACTGAACTCCAACAGCTGAATGGAACCTGTTCTAGTTTGTATTCCCAGCTCACCCGTCTGCTCAGGGAAGGTATGGAAGGTGTTCAAGGCCAGGTTGGATGGGGCTTTGAGCAACCTGGTCTGGTAGAAAGGCACATGGCAGAGGGGTTGGTCTGTAAGTCCCTTCCAACCCAAACCATTCTATGATTCTATGATAAGAGGAGAAAAAGGAAAAAATAAAGACTTTGCTTGCAATGTTCAGTGAACATCAGAGGTGGTAGGAAGGAACAGCTAGTTACCAGTGAGTGAAGGTGGGAAGGAGATGAAAGGGTAGAATGTAAGGAACAAGTATTTTACAGTGAAGATGGCGAGGCACTAGCACAGATTTCGCAGAGAGGCAGTAGATGCTCCGTCTCTGGGAACATTGAAGGTCAGGCCAGATGGGGCTCTAAGCATCCTGCAGGGGAGGTGGACTAGACTGCCTTTAAAGATCCCTTCTAATCCAAACTATTCTGTCATCCTGTCTTTCCCAGGCACTTCAAAGAAAATTTCAGGCTGAGCTTCCAGGAGCAGACAATAGCAAGTCAACCCCAAGCACAGCCACAAGGTGCCTTGTACCAGTCTCAGTGCCCAGTTTCATCAGGAAACTATCACCCGTTTATATCTGGGTGCTAAAAACAAAAAGGGATTTGGCCTCAGGGAGTGGGTGGAGACCTGCAGGACTTTAACCACAGGACAGGATCCCACTGCTGCCTGGATGGGTGGGAATGTGGCCCATGAGCCGGGCAGCCGGACAGCCACAGGACCGCACCCTGCCGTGCGCAGCAGCGGGAGTTACCTGCAAGAAGAGGATGTTATCTTTGGAAATGGCTTCCATCAAGTCCTTGTGGAGGGAGGGTTCACCATGCAGGCGGCCAGCCTCAGCCAGAGCCTCGTGCAGCAGGCAGCTCTGCCGGCCCGGCCGCTGCCGGTAGAAGAGGACATAGGCAGTGTCTTTGGGGAAGAACGAGGTGACGTTGCTGACCGACTCAAAGGAGGAGAAGGAAACTCTGGTGTCATTGAAGAGGTACCACTGGATTTCAAAGTCCAGCTGTTTGTCAGAGGCCGGTTTTGGCACCCCGTCCCGGGGCTGCCGGTGGAGGACGGTGTCCGTGCACTCCCTGGAGTAGCAGTAGTAGTGGCCACTCTCGGAGGAGATGCCCGAGTGCACCACCACGCTGCAGAGGTCATACACAACAGTCATGAAGCCACTCCCTGGGACACCACCATCCTTCCCACGCCGGCAAACCTCCTCAGTTTCCTCTGGAGCAACAAGGATGGGTAGCTTGAGCACCACAGGGATGGAGACATTGTCCAAGATCTTCTTCCTCTTCATAGTCCGTGGGTCGAAGGAAAACCGCAGCAGTGTGAGGATGAGGTAGTGTGGACCCTCTGTCAGCTCTGCCACCTTCTCAGCATCCTGCAAGGATGCACATTTCTCACAGTGGTATTTATTCTCTGCTGTCAGTCTTTCCGGGGATAGAAAATAGTTGATTAAATCTGGGACAGATCTGGAGTCCTTAGGAGCACATGCCTGCTCCCCAAAAGTTGAGAGAGGGTCTTTGGCTGCATCCACCCCAACATCATTGCCATGTATGGGATTGGCTGCTTCTCCTGGCTCCCGGAAACCTAATGTTTCCACTGACACCGATGGGGCTGCATGGTCACTGGCCATGGGGGCCTTCCTCTGGATCCAGGGAGAGCCCATAAGCTGGCCAGCATTTTCTGGAGGCTCAATGAACTGTGGGCCGATTTCTTCCACTGGTAGAACAGATGTGCTCCCACGCAGGTTCCTGTCCGATGGAGGAAAAGCCAGGGACAGGTCTGTGAAGGCTTCTTCTCGGGAGGAAACATTCAGGCACTTCAAGCAGCGGATCTTTGTCATCATTTTACCCCCAAACATCTTCTCAATCAATGTCTTTTTTAAGTAATGATGCTCCACCGCCTGAGACATCAAGCTGGATTCCTTGAGTTTCTGGTAGATCCTTTTTCCAGTTTTCTCTTCTTCATGCAATCTTTGGCAGGGAAAAAAAAGGCTGTGTTATGCATCAATACAACACCAAGAGTAGTTTCTAATGTAGGGCTCTTGTTCTTCACTGCAAGTAGTTAATCCCAGTTAACCTGCCTGTACCCAGGGGTCTGATGCTGTGGGAAAAGGGTGGGAAGGAGTCAGACAGGATTTGGGAACCTGAAGTCTTCATGTGCCACTGACCCCACAGTCCTAGAGGGATCACTGGGACACCAAAGATTTGCTATTTCTAGGTAAAAGGCAAAAATCAACATTTTACAGAGTAGGCTGAGTGGCTTGTTGGGTGAATCTCTAAGGCTGGCACAATTTTAGATTAGGTATCAGGAAAAATCTCTTCACTGAAGCGGCGAAGGGTGGTCAGGTGTTGGAACAGACAGACCAAGGAAGTAGTGAAATCACTGTTCCTAAAAGTGTTAAAAAGTGTGTAGACGTGGCACTTAGGGACATGATTTAGTGGTGGACTTGGCAGTGCTGGGTTAATGGTTGGACTCAATGATCACAGGGGTCTTTTCCAACCTTAAGGACCCTCTCATTCTATGAATTCTTTGTGTCCTCAGAGCAAAGGCAGAAATTTTCAAGTTGAACTAAGTTCTGACGTTACCCCTGAAATTGTCCTAACAGGGTTTTATTAAGGAGCCTCAGACCAGTCTCTCTATCCCAACCCTCCACTCTCCCAGCTCCTCTGGGGGTCCCAGCCACATGCCCTGTTTGCATGCGTGTCAGCATTAAACATTACACTGGGGGTTAGGGACGCCGTTGTCACCAGGCTCCAAGATCACGGCACCGGTCACGTACCGGTCCAGCAGATACTTGAGGTACTCTGAGCAGTCCTGCTGAGCTCCAGGGGTGAACCAGGGTGGCCAGGAGGCAGAGAGGAAGCCCTCAGGGGAGATGGCAGGTCGCTGGCAGCAACACAGAAGAAATGCATTTAATCCTAGTGATTTTTTTTTCCTCAATTCACACAAGAGGATGGAGAGGGGGGAGTAGTGGGTTTTTGGCTAGTTCACTGGGAGCACAGTGTGCTGTGCTTGATAAGGTCCCTTTTTTCGCCCTACAAAGGCTAATCCCAGCGCACAGGAAGACTTTCTTGGTTTGCTGCAAGCCAGGATGGTAAGGATGATTTTCAGTCATTATTTTACATATACTTCCATAAAATATCCATGTGTTTATCATTCATTTTTTTAAAATGGTTTATTGGCCTGATCCAGATAATTCTACTTAAGTCAGCCTGAATTTAATTTGGTGCTCTATTTAATTTGATCAGGATCTCTCTCACCAAATCCTTTCATTAAAAAAAAAAAAAAAAAAAAAAAAAAAAAAAATCCTCTAAACTTCCACCCAACATTCTGAAAACACTGCAGTCAGGTAACCTGTGTTACCAGATAATGTAATTGTTGTCATTAGGAAGCAGATGTCTAAATAACATGGAAAAAGACCCATCTTAAGCAAAAAAGTAACTTCAAGGGCAACTCAAAGAAAAAATAACCAAAAGGAAATTAACACCAGCTACACAACGAGCAAATACACTTCTGTACTTGCTCATCACAGAACACAGACACTCAAACCTGCCATCAAAACCTAGACTCTTCTGTGACCAAATATTAAATTTAACAGAAAATTAAATTTCCCCCCCAGGTCATCTGTAGTGACATAATACCACAAAGCTACCAGCCAGCTTTGTCAGTCAAGGCTTGGGAAATGGAGAATCCTGGATGACTTGCTACCCAGCAAGGGAAAATGCACCGGCTTTCAAAAATCTTGTCTTTATAGGGACAGAAAGGTATATTTTCAAAAGAGGAATTAGATATGACCTAGCTGTATCTCCAAAAGTCACTCTGTTAAATGGCACATTTGTCATGGAAATATTTACAATTAGTTTGAGGGTGTTATTTTGATTTTATTTTTCCCTCACATACAGAGGATTCAAAGATCTGGAATCTAAGGGGATTTTTAAAATTATCCTTTTAACAAAACCACTCTTAAAGCAATTTTCACCGATTGGTAGTGCTTTGCTGGGCAGCAGTGGAACAAGTGAGCTGCTCCAGTCTTCTCCCTTGCTGCACAGCAAGAAACAAAACAAAACCTCTGCTTCACACCAACAGGCTTCTCAGCTGACCACAGATGTAAACTATTACCTAATGGACTTCATTGTCAAAACCATTAACTATTGCATCAGCTCAGCCCCAGACCACAAGTTAAAGACAGGCAGCCTGGTGTGAACATAGCCCATTTTCATGGGTGATAGGAGTTTCCCTCCACCTCTCCCAAAATTAGCCTCCTTCATATAAACAAAATTTGTCCCATTACAAAAACCCACCAAGATCCACAGCTCCTTATCAGCACGTTAGAGCCGGCAGGAAGCAACTTGGAGACGAGCCTTTCCGCAGCCGACAGTCCAAACAAATAACTAGAACATGAAATAATTACCTGACTGTGCTCCAAAAATGCAAAGAGCCACTGGAGCTTTGTCATCAGGGGCTGGGAGTTGCCCTCAGTTAAATTCAACACTGAATGCCGAAAGCTGTGAAAGAAAAGCAGAGATGCAATCTGTGAGATGGAAAATCAGTGCGGGACGAAGAAGGCTGGAGTGATGAGCAACCCCTGGAGCAATCGTGAACGGGAGCAAGGGAGGAAAAACTCACTCTGAAGCCATGAAAAGAGACTGTATGATGCTGTTCATGTAGCAGGTGTTTCCCAAGTTAATTAACCCGATCTTTCCCGTCTCTGATTTAGATGCCAGGCGTGGGTAGAAGCTGGCCAGCTCGTTCTTCTGGGAGGTCCAAGCATTTTGTCCCAAGAGGTGCTTAATCCGGTCTTCATTTGGAATCGGGAGAGCCTTGGAAAGAGAGATCTGAGTTACAAATCACTATCTGCCCTCACAAGGGGAAGCTGAGGGGAAAGCACCCATCTCTTCTCTCTGGTGACCAGTGACAGGGCACAAGAAAATAGCATGAAGCTGTGTCAGGGGAGGTTTAGTTTGGACATTAGGAAAAGTGTCCAGCATGAGATGGCTGGACACTGAAACAGGTTTCCCAGGGAAGTTGTCATGGCACCGAGCCAAGAAGCATTTGGACAATGCTCTCAGGCACATGGTGTGATTCCTGGGGCTGTCCTGTTCAGGGTCAGGAGTTGAACTTGATGATCCTTGTGGGTCCCTTCCAACTCAGAGTATCCTATGATCCTATGACTGATCTTTTCCCATGAAGAATTAGTAATGGACAACTGCAAAACTCCTCTGCTAGAGGCATTCACACAACTGATTTTGCCTGGTCCTCACATGAACTTGCCTCCATGCAAGGAAGAGTTTACCTGTTTATATCAGTCCTTTAGAGGCATTTGAGAATAACGTTATAGCTAAAACCTGCAGGCACCATCAGGACTTCTGCAGGCCCACCATTAGAGAAGCAACTTCCTTCAACCTGCCTACACAGAGCTCAGACTCAGAATTTTAACCCTCTTTCTCCTACCACCATCTGAGGTGTTGAGGTCAGGACATCCCTGCCAGTGGGACAGTCCCCCTATTCTAGCTACTGACAAAGATGCCATTTCCATATGGAAAGCTGCAGAATGACTGAGGAGGGCATGACCTACTTTAACTGCCTCCAGGACTGGTTCGTAGAGGTCTGGGAATCCTGAGAAACGGAAGAACATGCAGTGGATGAGCTCGGCCAGCTGCTCCAGGGAGCTGGTTGCAGAATTGGAGTCCTCCTTCTTCAAAGAGGCCACCAGCCTGGGGATGTGAGGGAGTAGCTGGAAAAGAAAAATTCACTACAAAAATTACTCCGCATTATTCACAGAATTTTAATACATTTAGGGGAATGAAATTCACCTGCAGGCAGAAAAGACAGTGAACAGGAATTTACTTCAGTGCCATTCCAGACTTCATCCTTCGCCCTTTGAACTTAACAGCAACACTCATTGATTTTTGCAGCCTTGGAGCGTTTTGTGTTGCATGACACCTGCAGGTTAGTGCTGTTGCTCTGCTGAGCTGCAATTGCCATTCTTTAGTCTCTCCTAAATCCCACACCCACTGTGGAAAGGATATGCTGACTGCCAAGTGCAGGGATTCAAACCTGCAAGGTAGATGGGATTAACCTAAAAGAAATTATGTCTGCTGTGCTCTAAGTTATTTTATACTGAATACACTGAACTGGAATTGGTATGGTTGGAGCGGTGGCAATGGGCATGCAAACAGCACATTCTTTATTTGCTTTCATCTCCAAAATGTAAAAAATGCCTGAGCAGATGCAAATGCAAACGATCCACTGCTCACGGGCACCCTCTGCTGACCCTGCAGCTGCACACAGAATTAATTAATAACATCTTTCCAGCCCCACAGAAGTGCTAGAGTCACCCAGGCACTTACACAACCTTTTTCATATTTATATTTTAAGTCATTTTTAGTCCAGTGTAATCCTGAAATAAAGTATCAGGACCCCAGTCCAGCCATTTCCTGGTCTTCTCTTCCTCCCTAGCTCTTCCCCTCCTCTTTTTCTTTCCATTCAAAGTGTTGAGATTTTAACTATTTCCCTTCCAACAGGAAAGGTTGTTGGGGAAGTAAATCAATTGCAGCACCACTTTATACATCAGAATTTTGCCAAGCTGTGATGGGAACAATTCTCAAAACCCTTCCAAAGTGCCAGGGCAAACACAAAAAGACATGGTTTGGCCTTGTTGGGTTTTGGGTTTTTTTAATAAAGGAGGAAATTTATGCTTATGGCCTTGAGATAGAAACTTCAAGCCAAGAGCAACTTACAGCTTTTGGAATGTTTCAAAATTTGTTGCCCAGCTGAAGACAAAACATTGGAATGACTCTATTTTTAGAAACCAAAGAGTTTTGCGAGAAATTCAGGTTCCTTCGAAGTATCTCCAGCTGAGGAATGAAAAAGCATCAGTTGAAAATGTTGGCTAGCTTTGCTTTCCTCTAGCCTTATCTGTTTATCCTGTGAACTTTAGGTGAAGAGCCAAATATAAGGGTTTTAACGAGAAAGTACAAAATCAAACATTAATAGCAGTAATTTTTCACTACTGCTTTTATCAGTTCAATCACCACAAGCATGGTTTTGCCTTCAGCCTCACTTTTTAAATTCAGCATTCCAGAGGCAACACCAGCAGGAAGCAGAGCCGTGCCTTTGTGCCAACAGTAAAACAAGATATAAGATATCACTGTGGAAATGCAAAGTGGCTTTTCAAGTGTTGCCAAAAGTTGTTTTGCTTTTAGCAGAGAATCTGTGTAGTGAAGTGTTCTGATCCAGTGTTGTCCCGAGTTTTAGCCTTCTGATTTGTTTGCATTTTTGTAATGGAATCTTCTCACGGATTGTAACATAAACAAAGTAATTGTTTTTGCATTCCTCTCTGATGAAGGACAATTGATGGACTTCTAGTCTGGCCAGTGGGGTGGAGGGGCGGCAACCTTATCCTCCAGTCCCTGGTCATTGTCCAGGATCTATATAAGCGAGGTCAAGTAAATAAACTTCCCTTCGTTTCACTCTGAACTTGGCTGTGTAAGTATTATTCTTTTTGTGTCCTCTAGCGACAATCCAGTCTTCTAGTCTTGCCGCACTGACGTTGTACAAACCTTTCAAAGATGAGCCACCACTTAAAGAAATGGGTGCCACACGTTGGTGACAATTTGAAGTCACATGTGGGATGGGGCACACTGAGTCCAACAGACAGTGAGGCACCCACTTAGGAAAAGCAAGGGCTGCTTAACAATGTATTCCCTGCCCTCCACAGTGAGAACCCTCTGAGATGTTCTCAATGCAAAGGCTCCACCAAATGCACTCCAAAGACAGAGGGGCAACATCTGCCACACCTTAGGTCCCCCCCAATCCCTGCTGCCCCACAGCAGGGTTACACTGAGGACAATGCCCTCATCCAAGTGCCAGACCCAGCCTTACCAAGTGAAATGCCTCGTGGGAGTGCTGGAAGCTCAGCAGCATGTACTGCAGGACAGACAAAGCCCCCTCCCTCACAATGGGGTACAACAGCTTGGAGAAGACCTGGTGGAGGAGAAAAAAAAGCAAATGAGAAGGCAGGATGACACTGCAACCAGCAGGAGAAGGGAACAGCAGGAAACAGAGGCACTGGGCATCTACCATGGCTGCTGATCTCTTCCTACTCCATGCTGGATGTTGGAGCAAGCAGCCTGTAACTAGATCTCCAGAATCATCTCCTGTCCAGAGTATTGGCTCGGGGAACACTCACAAACACTCTGTGGGTTATCCTCACCCTTTCAGGCCTGTGTAATGCCTCTTTGACAGTGCTGCATCTCCATACCTCCTCATGAGGAAGCCATGCAAGCACAGCAGAATGCTAGCTTTTCTAGAATGTGCCTCCTAGTTTATTCAGATATTTGGAACTCTATCGCTAACCTTTCAGAACAAAGAGATAAAAAGCAAGTATCTTTTTCAAAGGGAACATAATGATATTTATTCTACTTTACAAAAAATACCTGTATACCCTTGACTGCTTTCAGATTGTATTTCCGAGGGTTTCCCATGTTATTTTATGGGCTGTGTCTCTTTCCTATGCATTAACAAGGAAAGGAAAGGAAAGGAAAGGAAAGGAAAGGAAAGGAAAGGAAAGGAAAGGAAAGGAAAGGAAAGGAAGGAAAGGAAAGGAAAGGAAAGGAAAGGAAAGGAAAGGAAAGGAAGGAAAGGAAAGGAAAGGAAAGGAAAGGAAGGAAAGGAAAGGAAAGGAAAGGAAAGAAAGGAAAGGAAAGGAAAGAAAGGAAAGGAAAGGAAGGAAAGGAAAGGAAAGGAAAGGAAAGGAAAGGAAAGGAAAGGAAAGGAAAGGAAAGGAAAGGAAAGGAAAGGAAAGGAAAGGAAAGGAAAGGAAAGGAAAGGAAAGGAAAGGAAAGGAAAGGAAAGGAAAGGAAAGGAAAGGCAGAGATGCATGGCTACTGTCCCACTGCTCTGTGCACTTGAGGGATCACAAAGACAAATGCAGTTACTGATAATGTTCCAATACTGATAATTATAGAATGACAGTATCATTTAGGTGAGACAATACCTCTAAAATCATTGAGCCCAACTGTTAACCCACCATTAAACCATGTCCCTAAGAACACAATCTAAGTAGCTGCTATGGTGACTTCCTCTGGTGGCTCAGCCAGGTGTTATCCCCATTATTTGAAGGAGGGAAGAGTAGGACCACGGCATGGAAAAAGTTCTGGAATTGTGACCAGTTTCAGTGCTTGATCACAGTTTTCAGAGAGAGCAGGTACCCACTGCCGAAACAGGTGATGGCAATGGCAGCAGGGGATTTATCCACATTAATAAAAGAACTAAGCTAGGGCACAGGCTTTAGAAGTGACCCGTGACTGTGTAGACTATTAATACCTTAATATTAATATCCTTATCACTGATAAGGATTTTGCCTGTGCCAGCCAGCAATGACCCAGGCGCGGTCAAAGGAGAGCATGTCACATTCCCAAAAGCCAGTTTTACAAGAGCTTCATAGTTTGGGAAGGAGAGTGTTGGACTGGTTTGAAAATCCTTGGCTACTTTATTTAATAACCTTTAAAATATCAGTACCACAACCTGCAGAATCCCACGTTGTTCTGGAGAACATCATTCCTGCATGTAAAATCAGTATCCCTTGGGACAACAAACACTTTTTTCTCTATACATCTTGTCATTTGAAAGGCAAGGTGATATTTCAGGTGCAAGATGGTATTTCTGTGGTTCACATTCGCATTTAAAAGAGCCAACTGACCTTTTCTATTTTCGAAAGAGTGACTTCAATCAAGATGCTGAACTTTTTCACTGCAGCCAAACCCTTCAGCAGAGCAATGATCCACTTGTCTATGTTCTTTCCCAGGGGCCAGGACACCCAGTCAATCATCCTGAAATGAAGCACATACTCTTGAATAAATTGAATGCGCATACTGTAAAAGTCAAGCTCCACTCTGGGTCAAACCTATTCCAAACTGGTGTCCAGCCACTGGGATGAGACAGGCTCTTCACAAGGCACTTCATGTGTTATTCACAGCAGAGCCTGAAGCAGAAATACCCCAATGTCACCATCACGCTGTGGTTCATCAGAAGACCAGCCCCAAGTCCGTTAAGTGGGGATTTTTTCCACAAACTTCAGTCTAGTTCAAGTTTTTAAAACTGGTGCAGTGCTCTATATATTACTCACATGAAGGTTTGATTGAGGTCTATGCATGGTCACCTGCACTGTTATCGGTAAGGAAAAAAACACTCAGATTCATACCCTTTAGTTCTCTGTGTGGGAAACATTGATTTCCAAAAATATATTAAAAAACCCTCCATCTGGAAACTCTAATAGAAGTCAATTATTCCTGAATGTCACAGGTAAAAAATTTCAATCCTAGCCACTCAACCAACATGTTGTCAAGTTTCTCATAAAACAATAACCTAAGACTAAATGGTGACACATTGTTTCTGTTTAAATTTAACATTAAACAGCTGGGAAGTAAGCGAGACTTGGGATCTCCAAGTATCAAACTTTGCTGACTATTTCAGCACCTTTGATTTGAAGATACCCCAGACCTTCAGGCTACACCTCAGTCCAGCTACCTTATCCAGTCAGTTCCTTTTGCTTATCAATCTGTATCTCATACAAAATAAAAGAAGGGAAGATAGATAACTAACTACCACAAAGCAAAGAACAGGAATTAGTGAAGCTTACAAGGAACTGGAAAAATTAAAGTCTAGTCAGTAAAAAAAACATTGAAAAGCAGAATATGTTGGGATATTGTAAAAAAGTAAAAGCCAAGCCAAGTTGGATAACAAAGCAAATGCCAGAGAAGCTTGCACAGGCATGTGCACCAGAGGAGAAGAAGGAAAGCCGTGCAATCACTGTATGTGAAGATGCAACAGCTGTCAGGCATCATCAACACAAGAGGAAGATCAAGGAGTCACAAGGAAGACCCTGAGGATCAGGAATGTAGAACTGGAAGGAAATGTATTGATTCAAAAGGCATGCAAGGCATTAGAAATGGAGGCTACAGTAACTCATCTGCTTGAAGACAACCAGGCAGATACCAGGTGAGTACAAGTTCAGCCATGGAAAAGACCGGCACCATCTGTGGCGCAGAAGGAAAGTGTCCCCTATAGCAAAACAACAACACCTCGGGCTGTGGTTGGGCTGCCATGATGAACATGGTGCACAAACACCACCATCTGTGCCCAAGACCAATGAACTGTGTTGAAGAAACCTGCTCAGGTGGTTAGGGAAATGAAGAACACTTCCTGCAAGAAAAGCTTAAAATAACCTGGCTTGTTTAGCACAGCCATGAGAAAGCAGAGATGGGAAGGGACTGCTCTTCCTGCACATATTGAAGGAATAAACACCAGGGAGGCAAAAGATATTTCAGCTATTTCTGTTGGCATAAGATCAAATGAACTGTAAGATGGCCAGAAATACACACAGACTGGCTGTTAGGAGAGAGATTTGACTCACTAAAGCAGCCCAGCGGTGGAAGAGCTGTGAAAGAACAGCTGTGGGAGCATTGTCCTGCTTTGAGGAGCAGAGTTGAACATACATGAAAGGGGTCTATAATGTCAATGCTATAAAGTAGGGAGATGGATCCAGAGATTCAAAGGTCCTTTTCCTCCCTGCCTTCTTTAAACAGGCATAAAAGAACCTTATTTGCTTGAAGCTATACTTTGCAGGCCCTGGTGGCTAAGTTACAGTGCCACCTATGTTGCTACACTAGGAAGAAATTGCATTTTAAATTCACACTGCACAGTCCACAAATATTTTAGTAGTGATGACCCTAATTTGACAAAGGTGTCATTGATTCGGTATGCTAAACTTTTAAAAGCCCAGACCATGATCTCCAGACATAGTGAGTGCCTGCATAGCTGTGTGACAGCAGATGCCTTCTGCATCTGGACCTGGGCTCTTTGGAACAAAAAATAAAACCCCAGGAAAAAAAAATAAAACCCAAATCTGTGACAACCTCTGACATCACAGATGCACAATAATAGAGCTTATCTAAAAACAAACTCTGTAAAAGAGATTGTGGTGTACACTTGTGCCAGCAGGTGACAGCCTTGCTTTTTTTTACCACTGCTTGTTCTTTACACGCTTGACCAGAAGCTCCACCCTAAGTCCAGTTCATTCCTCTGCTACTCCCAAACCCAAACTTCAGAAGAAGACACTTCTGCATGCAAGCAGTTTGTCAGGGATACTAAGCGAAAAGATCCTTCAATTTGTACATTTTCCTTTGATTTTCTAGGCATGGAGCACACACATCAAACAGCCTGTGGTCATGCTGTTTTTGGGGAACCCATCTGCCATAAACATGCTGCCAAAACGTCAACACTTCTCCTAAGTCATCTTAATTACATTTTGCAGTCTCTGACTAATTATTTACTCGTCCTTCTGTGTGACAAAGAATGCTTTAAGGAATGGCACAATTGGTCTGACAACCTCTGCATTTAGACACTGGCACTCTTAGAAGATTCATCGTCTGGAGCTTGTAGCATCAGGTGTCCAGAAGGAGAAAAAGATGAAGAAGTGTGTTAGGAACTGAACTGATAACCTTATCTTTTGCCTTGGTTTACTCTGGACTCTGGGAAAAGCATGACCTTCCCCAGCAAGCCGAAGAGAAATAACCCTTTTCTGCATGTATAAACCTCCCACCAGGAATAACGTGTTTCTGCCATGTAACATTATTGGGAGGGACACACAAATCCTGTAATAAGAAGAGGAAAATAATGCTTCCAATGAGGTAAGTCAGAGCAGCTCCTTGCGTTAAGTGCACACACCACTGCCTGTGAATATCATCTTATTAAATGGAGAGACCTCTAAGGAAAGCATGGGTAAAAGACAGAATCATGGAATAATTTAGGCTGGAAAATACCCTTCAGATCATTGAAGATACACCTAAATAAGTGCAAAGCAAGGCATCAGAGCACAGAAGAGCTGTAGGACTTGGACATTAGGGTACAAAGATGATATGGTGATGCCAAAGAGGGCACTGTTGCTGCAAAGACCAGGTCTGGCATGTCAGGTAGAGTTTCACCCACTACCCTTCATCCTGCTTTGTCAAGGTCTTCAAGATAGCCTATACTGGACATCCCATAATACAACTTACTTCTCAGAAAATAAACTAAATTAAACCAAATATAATAATAGTCATAATCATAATAACAGCCTCTTTATTCTAGTTCTCTAGGACCTCAGGGCTAGAAGAAATGATACAGTTGTTTTCTCTCTCCCTACACACTGCTCACCAGGCAGCACCAGCCAGGCTGCTTGGGATAAAACCACACAGAGCATTTCTCCAAAGTGAGTTAAAGCTTTCACTCCCACAGCCTCTCCTACCTGCCAATGGCCATCATCATTTGCACATCAGTGATGCTGTCATCATTGGTGAGGTTTCTTATGACGCCATCCATGAGCTCCAGAGGGACAAACTGAACCACACTGGCCAAGGCATTGGAGGGTGCTTCCTGTTCCTCTGCAAGACAGGGATGAGCCCCAGCAATGAGGATGTTATTTGACAGGAAAACCAGGCACACTAGGTCATTTCTTGTCCTAATAACCAAATAATTTCTGTCCACAAAAACAGAATCATAGAATTGTTTCGGTTGGAAAGGCTTTCTAAGATTGAGCCCAACCCTTAACCTGGCACTGCCAAGTTCACCACTAAACCACATCCCCAAGTGCCACATCCACACATCATGGAGCAGATACTGAGCTGCTGCCAATGAGCAGTGTGAGTCCACCGTTGGCTGTGCTAGGAGGATAATTCCCCAAATCCCAGCGCAGCACATAATGAAGCTGGGTCTTAGCAGATGGCTGTTCCCTGAAGCCGTATGCAGCCCCAAGGGAGGAAGAGATCACAGGCACGCGTTTGGCCCAACCCAGGTACCAAATTTCCTCTGCTTGATCTCTTTTTACTAAACACTGCAAATAATTGCAAAAGGATGCAACTGCAATTTTGCCTGCCTGGAAATGGGCCTCGTTGCAATGGAGGAGGCTATCACACTGGAAAACCCATCTTCTGTGGCCTTAGGAATAGCTAAAGCAGGAGCTCACCAGCTTTTCATGGCACTGGTACCTCTAAAAAACCTCCTGAAACCCTCCACAACAACTTAAAGGCCCCAGAAGTTGGATAAATATTGTCTGTCTCACAATGCGACCACCCTTCGGACAGTGAGTACAGCTTCACACCTCTAGGTCAGTGAGAAATAACTGCTCAGCTTTATCCCTGGCTCTGGCAGGGAGCAGCCTGTGGGGCACCACCAAGTCTGCCATAGGAGAGTGACATTTCTAAAAGCCCTCAAGTTCCACTCTAACGAGCTGCAGATAAGATGCCTTCCCTTAAGCCCAGCTGATGCTGGAAAGTGCTGAACACGAACTTGTGCTGCAAATGCTTCAATCCTGTTAACAGCTCCTGTCTGCAGACTCTCTCTGGTTTCAGGGCGATATTGTTTCCCCAGCTCAGAGCCCTGGCAAATTTCAGAGATGCTCATCTATTACATTTCATCTGTGGCTGCATTCCTGTAGTGGCTGAAAACCCTGCAAGATGTCAAACTAATTGAGTTTGACTTCATCGTAGCCAACATTTACATTCCCAGCCTTTTTTTTAATTATTATTTTTAAATTACCTGTTGAAGAAATGATAGTGAACAGTTCTTTCAAAGAGGGCAGGATGGCTGAGGTCTGAGTTCTCCAGATCCTCTGCAGCAGACCGCTCACTTTGTTCACCTGCTCCAAAAACTCCATGATCTCCTCTTCCCCGTCGGAGACGCACTGGAACTGTCCGATGCACCGGATCAGCTGCTGACAGAACAAGAGCTGGTGTTTTCCCGTGGGAATGCACTGGGGGTGCTGCGTCAAGAGCTTGCTGATCTTGGCACACTGCTTGGGGCTGGGCCTCTCGCAGACTTTCCGGAGCACCTCGATCCTCAGTAAGCTGAAGATGCTGCTTGCTGACGGGCTTTCCAGGACAAACTGCAGTCCTAACTGGATATAATCAAGGACATAATGGCTTCTCTTCCCCAGAGGTCCATAGCCTTCCTGGAGGAGACTCAGCAGGAAGCGGACGTTGAAGAACTCCTCAAATTCCTCTGGGTGATAGTGGCCATAGACCTCCAAAACCTCTTTCCCAATCTCTCTTTTATACTTGGTGTCCCCGGTGAGATAAAGCTTGGTGGACAGCTCCAGCATGGACCAGCACTGCTCGCTGTCCATGGGCTGCTTCGCCGCCTCGATGACGCGCCTCACAAGCCCTTGCTTCACGTTGTTGGGGTAAGAGGACATCACTACAGCTTCCAGTATCTTATCCATCTCTGCTCCCTGATCCTAAAAGAGAGGGACAGAGCAGCGGTTTAGTTCAAGGAGGGTCTGCTGAGCTTTCAAGCCCGGGTTGGGGCAAGGGAGGTCAAAAAACCAGAGCTATCTGAAAACACTCTGAAGAGGATAACTCTTGTGGCCTTTTCAATGTAGCATTTAGAAAAGTTTCCATTCTGGTGATGTTTGTCTGAGACTAAAGCCCCCAAACTGAATAAACACACAAAGATACAGAACTTCTGATTAATCACACATTTGAGCATTTTTGTCTTGCAAACAACCAACTCCAGACCCATAGAGGGGACAAGTGGGGAATTAAGGGAGCCAAGACCTTACACTGGTGTCTGCTGGCTCAGGTGTCCTTGTTGGAGTCCAGGGCATTCCGTTGGTTGCCCTGGAGGGTCAGGGACCTAGCAGGGGGGTCTGGGACCCCAGCCCAGAGCCCAGAGCTCAGAGAGACACTGGATTTGATTTCAGTCCATGGGAAAGGCTTCTTGCACTGCAAGAGGGTTTACAGGCCACAAAAGTGTGAAAAATAGTAGTTTAGTATATCACAGGGTGAAAAAACAGTGGGTTTGGGATTTTTGGCATTGAAGTGAATGGGGCAAGATGGAGAATCTGGGGCGTTGTCTCCTTCTTCTTCCTTCTTGTTCCCTCACTCCATTTCTGCAGTGACGTTGGCACAAAGTAGTTAGTGAGGATTGGGTCAGAGTAGAGATGACCTTTTTAGTAATAGTGATAGACATTGGTAAGAAATAGTAAATAAAGAATACGTAGCAATTAGTATAAAAGATAAGGACAGCCCTGGGACGAGAGGAGTCATCAGATGTCTGAGCCGCAGCAAACATCTTGCTGGACACTGAGAAAATTGTAAGATAAGAAACAATAAACACGAAGCATGCAAACTTGAAGACTCCGTCTCTTTCATCCGTTTGACTCAGAGCTTTGCAGAGGGCAAAAAAGACTCTAAAACCACCTGAATGCCGGGGAATTTAAACTCCTGCAAAGGAGCCCCCGACAACTGCCATCCCTGGGTGAACAGAAACATGTCCTCAGGAGGCAAAGACGGTCCCGATGATTGTCTCCACATTCAGGGAAGAAAAGCCCTGGGAAGCAGAGGTGGGATTGCAGCCTCTCTGTGCATTGGTGGGGGTGTTTGTTTAACATTTACACCACGCTGCCTGCCACTCCACCCGAGTGGTGCAGTCTTGGCTGCTCCCCAGGGACCTGCCGCATTTGCATGCGGGACCAAAGCGAGTGGGGAGAGAAACTGCAGAGTCAGGCAAAATTTCCCATTTGTCACAGCCTGAATTCACCAGCAATAAAGCATTAGAGAAGAGTTTTTAAAAAACAAGGAATTCCCAAGGAAAAGCTCAGAATAACACTTACAACAAGGCGTTGGATACACTAATGCACAAAAAAAAAAAAAAAAAAAAAATCACCAACAATTACAAAGTGATAAAATTAGAAAGTCAGGATTTCTTGTAATGTATTACAAGGACTAAAAAGGCTCATTCACAGCGGGTCGCCCCAGCACAACGCCCTGCACAAATGCACTTTTGGAGAAGGTCCTTCCAGCCTATAGCCTCAAATGGGCCACACTCATGTACCTGACCAGAATAATAATCTCCCCCTTTCTATTCCTCAGCTCCCTAATCTGTGAAATGAGAACAGCACGCACCAGTTCCTAGTGGGGTTGGTTGAAAGATCCCTCATTAGCACTTGGGAAGCATTTGAAGTTTTTCAAGTGGACAGGGTTATGAAGAACATAAATGCAGATGACATGTACCCCAAGTATGGTTTTCACAGGTGAGACCTCAGCAGATGCCATCCAAGGACCATGCCAACCCTGGAGCAAGCCTCTATCTGAGCCAGAGAGTATCTTTTCACCTGGTAGACAGCTGCTTGAGGGTGGAGAAGTAAAATCATGCCAGACACAAACATCAAGGTCTGACTCACAGCTGCTTGGCTGGGAAGCCTTCCCACTTCACCAAATACTGCCTCTTCTCATCATTGCTTTGCCACAATCTCGCAGGATGAAAAAAAAACACCATTATTGATAAATACATATACATATATATAGCCACCTCCAATCCAGTCACAACCTCAGGTTACATTGCAATGCCTCTCCAAGAACCACCTTGCCCTTTCTGGCCCCTGCCTGCTGACTCATACATTCCTCTGCTCATGTGCTGGAATTATTTTTCCCCATCAAGCACTACTGCTGCCTTCCCTGCAACAAGCTATGGCAGAGCTAATGCTCTCCATCACAGTTTTCCCAGGACAGAATATATAAGCAGGACTCCTGAGGGACCAGCCTGCATTAAACCACTGGCAAACGAGGACAAGATAAAAGGAGAAGACAAAATCCCACAGATAATGCTTTTTCACCTCAAACAGAAAGTACCACAGTGACAGCAAAGGCTAAAAATCAACCCGGAGAGCAGATGGGGCTTGCAGACCGTCCAAAATCAGGAGGAGCATTTGTCCTTGCTCTAGCTCAGTGGTGGCCTTGGCCAGACACAAACTGGCACACACCTGCAGTCAGGCTGGTACCCCTTTCACTTCCTCTCTGCAGGTTCCCAGCCTGAGCCCAGACACCCTGGTCATCTGGCACATGGAAAAGGGGCCAGGAGGAGATAGTAGGATCTACAGTGCTCATTGGGTATGTCTCACCATTAATTCCCTAGAGCAATCCATGCTGAGCCTGGCACAGGCAGGATGGTCAAACAAAGGCTGCAGTTCTTTTAGACCTAACAGCATAAAAAAACCACCACAGTCCCCTGGTGTATGTGGTGCTGGGTGCTCTCACTGTCCCTCTCAGATGTGATGGCTGCCCACCACTGTCCCCACTATACCTGTGCCTTTAGCTACTTCAGCATCAACAAACTTCACCCAAATTTTCGATGCAAGGAGTCTAATTTCATCTGAATTTTGAGAGGAACTTGCATCTCCTAAAAGGGCTTGGCTCTTCCTCAGGCTGATCACAGAGAGGAACAGGAGGATGGGCTTCCTCAGTGTTGCTGCCTGGAGTGCAACTGAGTCACACCTGACACTGTGTAGTAGGACAAGGCTGAAACAAACTCCCTCCACAGTCAACAGGCAGACAAGTCCCAAAGCACCCTCTTCCTCATCAGGAAACTTCATAATGACTGACATGGACATTAAGACCTTCAAGACACACAGGGAGACCCAACTGAGTTGACTCTGTGGTGAAGAGTCCATGCTCTCCCCACCAGTGAAGGGCTTTACAGGGCTTCACCTGAGCTCTGGGTGACACAGTCCCACCCACACCTCTCCAACCACCCTGGTGTCAGAGAGAGGGGACAAACAAGCCCAGGGTCCTGCTGCCTGTCAGGGTACACCAAACTGCTCCCGGGGTGTGGGCCAGACAAGGCCAGGATGGAGGATGCTAGCCAGGCCATATCTTACAAACACAGAACTACATTAAAGCAACATTTAAGTGGCTTTGTAATATGCAATAATAAATATTAGAGTCTTAAAACTACACTAAAAAATTGTTCACATATCAAAGGCTAGGAATTAAGATGGCCAATTCAAGATAAGCAAGCTCCAGATACTTTCAAAGCAATATTAGTTTAAGCATCTAATATTAACTTCTTTCTCGCCGCAAGACGTCCCTGGAAAATGAATCAGGGTTTGCAGCGGAGAAGTAAAGTGATTTGGAGTGTTGTCTGTAAGATCACTGCCTCATTTGTTGTAGAAATTGGAAGTGTGTCATAAATAACCCAGGGAACTGCGGGAGAGGGAAGGACAGTTCATTGTCGGGGAGATGAATGCTGCCTTGGAGATCTGGTCCCTGGTTCTCCTCTGTTTAATACTGAAATAAAGAGACTAAATATTCATATAATCAGGCTTCTCTAATGAGTATTCCTGAAGTAGAACAACCTTTCTGCACTTCTTCCTCACCAGCACTAACAACACGCTGAAAGGCGGGGGGATTGGCTCATTCCTGCTTGTGGACAGAACCGAGTTCCTGGAGCACATGAGGATGAAGTAGAAGGTCAAAGAGTTAATTATTAAACTGAAGAGTCACATTGAGGTTCCCATCTGTTTTGTAGCTCACATAAAACAGAGAGTATACAATATGAGCTTTGCAGGGAAAAAGAAAAAAATCCCATGAAATGGCAAAACTGTTCTGCTCCCCCAGTGAATGACTGGCAGGAACAACACAGGCAAAATCACAGAATGAGGAGAAAAAGAACCTTGGAAGGTCTCTAGCCCAAACCCTGCCCAAAGCTGAAATCAACTCCAGCTGCTCAAGGCTTTATCCATTAAAGTCTAGAAAATATTCCAGGATGGAAATCATACAACAACCCTGAGCAACCTGCTCCTGTTCTAATTAGCTCATAGTGGGAAGGTTTTCCCTATTTGCAGTTGGAAGCTCTTGTTTAAATTTATGTCAGTTTTTTTCTCATTCACCTGCCTTGTACTCCTGTAAAAAGCTTGGATTAATCTCCCCAATAACCTCCTTGTAGGCACTGGGGAGCCACTATCAGTCAGTCCCCAGCCTTCAACAGTTCAGGGGGTTAGTCCATCCCAAATGCCCATCCCAAAATACTTTGTATTTGTCCTTGTTGAATTTCATGAGGTTCATGTCAGCCACTGCACGTCCTGGCCCTCCTGTATGGCAGCCTTGCCCCAAGCATATTGACTGTTCGTCAACTCTGGCCTCCCTCACAAATTTGACAAAATTAATTTCATCTCCTCCTCCACATCATTAATAAAAAAATATTAAAAAAGAAAGGTCCTAGGATACTTCCAGCCTGCTTTCTACCCAATTAGCAGTCCACACATGTCTTTGATACAAGGATGGTGTAGGGCATCATCTCAAAAGCCTTACTGACATCAAAGATGCTTGCTGACCACAAGATGGGTCCCTGCAAGGACAAACATCCAAGCATGCTCTAGATACCAGAAAGTGAAAAGGAATCTAAGCAAAGAGCAGCATTGGCCAGCTTAGCAAAACTCTTCAAACTGAGTAAACTGGGGAGGGAAGAAAGAAAAAAAAAAAAAAAAAAAAAAAAAAAAAAAAAAAAAAAAAAAAAAAAAACAAAAAAAAAAAAAAAAAAAAAAAAAAAAAAAAAAAAAAACACCACACCAAGCCTCAGGATAAAAAAAATCCCCTTTGACTTTGCTTGGGTCTAGTCTTCATACTCTGTACTGTTTTGAGCTGTACTTATGGTTCTCTTCTATCTATTCTTTTTAATTAGGATTCATTTCAATTGAAATCTATCCAATTACTTCTAAATCAATTCATTCCTTTATCCCTGCCAGCATCAGTTTTTCAGTAAAGTCTCCTTAGTACTTTTTGCAGCATGTAGTACCAGCTCCCACACCCTAGATCTCAACAAAGCTCTGAAAACTTAGATGCAAAATTCAGCACATTTCCTACAATGGCATCATAGAGACTTTGATAAATACCACTAAAGAAAGAAAAATAATTTCCAGCATCCAAAAGTAGAGTGATACATGAAATGGTTTGCTTCTGACTTACAAAGAAGAAAAATATCTATTTCCCTGAACTCCTTGGAGGTCTGGAAGTACAGAAATGAGATTCACCTTTCATTGTCCTTAACTCCCGCCGAAATGGTTTCTTTTATGTCAGCCAGGACATTACTGCTATTCCTGCTGCATCCTCCAGGCAGCCAGGCAATTAGGGCTCAATCCTGCAGCATGCTGAGCTGCTGCAGGATAAAAGGGAGCTCACATAGTGCCTTGCTAGAGCACAAAAAATACTCTGTTCTCTAAAATTTCTACAAAATTTGCCATGACTTGGTATACAACTTCTAACAAGGACAAGCCCTGTTGTCACCTCTCTGGGTCTGTTTTCCAGAAATATCAAAGTAATTGTGTTCTAATGATTTTTTTTTCCAGGAAACAAATGTCCAATGAATTCATAGGCAAAGAGGATTTTTTTTTTTTTTTTTTTGTTCAAAGTACATCTCTGTTCATCCAGCTAAGAAAGGGAAACCACAGCCCACACATCTAATAGATACCCAAGTTGTTGCAGCAATATGAAAACTGAGGCACATCTAGACCATAAAATCATAGAATGGTTGGAAGGGACCTTAAAAACTATCTAGATCAAAGTATTTGCCCAAGGAGATGGAATAGGTTCTGACAGAGCCAGCGGCCAAACCTCTCCAGACCTACAAATACATTAATGGCGATGCTCCTCTAATCTTTGCTTTCAGCTGCTCTCTGAGTTGAACCCCATAAAGTGTCGTGGCAGAGAAAAGGACCAGATTAATTTTTATGAGATCAAAGCAGAAAATTGGAGTTAATAACTGCAGAAAAATCCCATTAAATAGCTCTTTAGAAAGAGAAGTGAGACTCTACACATTTGCAGTCATAACAGGGAAAAATTGCCAGCACGGAAGCCTGGCTGAATTTTTTTGCATAAAATTATAATCTGCCTTTCTAAATTCACCTTCTCTTTTCAAGGAGATCACATATTCCTTGCTTCCTGTCCCAGACTTTTTTCCAGTGGCAGATTGCGCTCGTGTTGTGCGTCTCCTACTCACTAGAGTTAATTACTTTTGGCTGCCAAGGCTCTTCGTGCTTTTCTATCCTCGGAATCAGAACTGTCCTTTAGTACAGCACCAATGGAGATTGTCCTTCACCATAGGCAGCAGATTTGGAGCAGGACATTGCCCTGCACCACAGGCAGTAGCAGATTTGGAGCGGGAGGTTGTCCCTACACTTTGCAGGACAGTAGATTTCAGTTTTCTCCAGAAAGCTCAGTAGCTTTCTGTTCTCTCCAGAGAGTGAAGGTTTATTTAAGGCATTGTCACCCAACTGGACTGCTGCCATTTTGCATGGCTTTGCTGTACATCAGGAGCTCCACCCTGGGAACAGTGAGCTCCCCTCTTGAGGCCACACTCTTTTAGAGGTCTCAGAAAAGTAACCAACCAGAAGATACCTATTTGCAATCAGCCTAAGTTTATCATATAGTAGTCCCTACCTTCCCTAAAATTTGTTGATACTTTAGATCCACAGACCACTGCCGACCCTTTTCCTTTTTTCTGCAGTACCACATATTTCGTTGTTCTTTTTTCCTCTAAAATATCATAAATGCGTTTGACCACATCATACAATTCTGTCAGCGCTCTCCAACTGACAAGAGTGCTGGCTGGGCAGGCTGCCCTACCTCAACCCATGTATCTTACCTTCCTCATCCTGCTCTCTTATTTCTCCAGCACTTCTTTGATCGCTTAGGTGCACACAGATCCCTGAGTTTCTTCTCTTGCTCTGTTTTTTGCTGTTAGGCACTCAGTCATCAAATTTTTTAAAAAAAAGGCTTTGGCTGGATGTCAAAGCAATAGGTGCACTATCAAATAAAGCCTAAGGCTCTAGCATTTCGTCCTCTTTCTCCAGACTCCTGCCAGCTCCATTCCTCCCCTTTAGTCAACAGCCACATACACACATCTCTAGTACCTACTGGTATCCTTTTTTAATAAAGCATCTCAAGCCCATCACTAGTGTATTATCAACTATCCTGGTACAGACGTAGAAAGCAAGATACAAGGAAAAAAGTTCCTCTCTCCCTTGAAAACCAGCAGGAGAGAAAGGCACATGAGATGAGGCTTGCTCTAACCACCAGACCAGAGGTGACAAACCACAGGCTCTGTGGCTGAGCCCAGCACCAACTCCAGACAAAAACAACCCACCCCAGCTGCTTTTGATTTCTCTGAATTTATTTGGCAATGGATGCCCAAAAGCTCTGTCCTGCCTGCAATAGGTAAGTTTTCCCCAGTTTTCCTCCTTACATCCTCCAGCTGAAGATATCTTCCTTTTCTTTCCCCAAAAGACTTCTGCTTTCCTGCTTAGCTAGAGCTCTCAGCCCAGCTGAGTAGGCTGTGACACCCTACTTCCATAAGGCTTTATACTGGGAGTGCCCAGATCCCGCACTGACCTTCGGGCCCATGTCCTTTCTATCACTGCCCCTGGAGACTGTAAAAACATCTACTCCGGAAAGTTGGTTGTTTGCCTGAAGGTATTTATAGCATTAAAATCACTCTTCTTTCTTCAGGTTTCTGTCTGCTTTTGTCTCTGCATAGAAATCAAAACCCTGGATCCAACCCAAGGAAAAACCACGTCCTGTTCACCAAAGCATACCAGACTGAGGGCGGACACTGCCAACACTGCCTGGGATTCATCAGACACTGCTTCACTGTTTGGAGACAGCGATCTCCAATTTTTGGTGGTGCCTTCAGGAAAGGAAAAATGGGGTATGATACCCCTTTGAGACCCCAGTTTCCCTCCAGCCCCCAACATATTTGGCTTTGCATCAGTTAATTCAGAAAGCAGGAATGCAAAGTGAGACCATGGCAAACTTTATGGACTCCATCACAAAGATGCCCAAAGCATTTTGAGACCCCTCCTCAGGTGAAAGCTCAGTTGCATCCTTTCAGTCTAGGTAGGGCATGCTGTTGAAATCTCCTTACCATCAGATACAGTAGGGCATAGTTGAGTTCCCAAAGTGCTGTGAAAACCTCAAAGCAGTGTAACTATTCCAACATCTGTTTTTATTTTTTATAACACCTGCAAAGTCCAAGCTGGGGCACATCTAACATGAAATTGGATTGGATCTCAGCTAATCTGAAACTGATCTTCACTTTTTAGAGTCTTTGGCTCCCTGTGGGATGGAAACATCCCTAGGTGTCTCTCCTCAGGTCAGCTTTCCTGGAGAAAACCTGAATCTGTCTTGGCCAGCTTGTTATAACAAGATGTTGCCTTGTAAACAGGTTTGCAAAGCCCTGCAGGCACTGGGGGAATGCACACACCCCACTTTCCAAAGTTGTTCCTGTATTTCTCCCTCCAAGCATTCACCTATGGCCTGATTCCCAAAAAGCCAAATGCTCAAGCACCCCTCCTCCAGCCTTCCCTTCTGCACCCTGACCACAGAGCATCCCTCTGTCCAAGCATCCCTCTGGGAATCTCAAAACCTGGGTCTTTCTCCCAAACTCCTCCCTACAAGCATCCCTCTTTTGAGCATCCTTCCTGCATCTCAGCCTTCTGAGTAGTTCCCACTCCAACCATCTCTCCTGCATACCTCCCTCCAAGCCCTCTGCTACATTCCAATCCCAGAGCATCCCTCTGAGTACCCCTCCCGAGTACCCCTCCCAAGTACCCCTACCCCCATCCCGAGTATCCCTCCCTTGGAGCATCCCAGTTCCAGGACAGAACTCCAACTTTACCCTGACACTCAAGCAGTCCTTACTTCCAGCACCTTCCTGCAACCCAGCCCCTGAAAAACTTTCTGTATCCCGACTGCCAAGCATTCCTGCCTTTGAGCATTCCTCCTGAAACACTTTCCTCCACTACTCCTCCTGCACCACTTCCCTTGAGCAGCCTACCTGCATCTCTCACCCCGAGCGTCCATTCCATGCATCCCTCCAGCATCCCAAGCCCCCAAGCATCCCTTTCCCAGACTATCCCTCCTGTATCTCTTCCCCCGAACACCCTTCTTATACACTTCTCACTGAGTATTTCTCCTGAATGCCTCACACCGAGCATCCATCACCCCAAGCACTCCTCCCGTACCTCCTACCCCGAGCACTTCTGCATACCTCACCCTAAGTATCCCTCCGGGACTCCTTTTCCCGGCTATTCCTTCTGCACCCCTTCCCCTCAGCACCCCTCCTATACCCTTCACGCCGAGTATTCCTCCTGAATCCTTCACCCCAAGCACACCTCCCGGACCTCTCACCGGAGTATCCCTCCCGCATCCCTCACTCACCCCGAGCGTTCCTCCCGCATCTCTCACGCCGAGCATCCCTCCTGCGTCCCTCACGCACCTCCCGACGACTCCTCCCGCATCCCTTCCCCTGAGCATCCCTCCTACATCCCGAGCGCAGACCTCCGCTCCCGCACCACCGCCCCAGCATCCGATCCCCCCGCTCCTGCGACCACCGCAACCCCCGACCATTCCCTCCCGCCCGCCCCGCCTTACCTCCGGCCGGGGCCGGGATGCGGCGTGGCCGGCGGCGAGCCGCAGTCCCGGGGCAGCGCTGCGCAGGGCCGAGGGCGGCGGCGAAACTACATCTCCCAGCGGGCCGGGCCGAGCCGTGCCGGGCCGTGCCGGGAGCGCCGCGCCCCCCGCTTCCTCCGCCTCCCGGCCGGCGGCGGAGCTCGGCGGCTGGAGGGGGCGCAGGTGGGTCCCCGGCGGGGCTGGGGGCGTGGGGAGGGCCGGGGGCACCCCCAGCGGAATTCCCCGGGGCGGGAAGGGGGAGGGAAACTGAGGCACGGGGAGGAAGCGGGGACTGGTGGCCGGGAGCCGCGCAGCTGGTCCGCTGTGGGATGCGGGAAGGAGGGGTGAGCCCCTTCTGAAGGGGAATTTGGAGTTATTTTTTTCCGCATTTTTAGCTGATTTGGTAGTGTGAGCGCCTGGCTGTATAGGGAGGAGCCGTATCTGCGATTGTCGGTAACAGGGTCGTGTTCAGCGTCACTCTGCAAACTTCGCACATTCCCCTGCCCCCTTCCAACGAAACATCTCCGAAATTTCAGTGTTCACAGCGAATGCAAGCCCTGTATTTCCACACCTGGGACGTGCAGCCAGCTGGGTCCAGCCGGGCGATGGGCATCATATCTGACCTCTAGAGGGTCTGAGTGGTGCCTGCCTCGTTAGTGGGTTTCTGAGTGGGCTTTGCTGTGGTGCAGCAGCATCCACGCTGGGAATTAGCCGCCCTCTAATTGCAGGGATGCTCTGGAAGCAGTGGTGTCGGTGGGAGGTGAGGTGGGAACTGGATTATTGAACCAGCCAGTGTCCATCAAGCAGGCGGTGGGCTACCACGTGTGCCGTGAAGTTGTTCAGGGACAAAATAAAGTGGTCCTTGAAGGAAATAAAGAGTACCTGGAAGATACTCCAGGCATGCCAAGTGATACTTAAATGGATGCTGGGACGGAACATTGAAAGTCGGTGAAAACTTCTACCAGAGCTGGCATTAAATGGGTATATTGGACTGTACAAAGGGTTGGTTCCATCAGCTTGGAAGGAAAAGTGGTGCCTAGTGCCCTGAGACCCCAGGCAGGCTCCTTTCTGGCAGGCGGTGGCAGTGCCCTCCTGACTACCTGCACTGCCCACCCAGCAGCCCCTGAGCCTGCGGGTGTTGAAGGTCACACCAGGAGAGCGCTGAGCCCCGCAGCACTTCGGCTTTTATTCTCCGGACCTGGCTGTAGCCGCATCCCTGTGGCTCTGCATTCCCTCTCCCCCTCCATCTTGTCGTCAGCCGTTCTCCTTCAGCAGCACTTAACCTGCTTTCCGTTCTCCTGCTCCCTGCTGTGTGGTTGCTGCTTTTGTTCCTCCACTCTCAGGAGGAACCTGACCTTTGCTTTATATCGCTCCTTGCTTTTACTACCTGGGCACCAGCTCCATTTCCCTACCTCTGCCTCCCTACCCCTTCTCTTTCTGCATAAATTCAGCATCTGCAGAGAGCCTACGCGAAGCCTCCTGCATTCAGCCGCATCCCTAAGCAAGCAGCCCAGGAGATGCTCAAGGGCGTGGAGGCGCAGGTTTGGAAAGGGATGAACACGCACCATCGCACCCACAGCAAACGGGGGCTGTTCCCAAACTCCCGTCCACGCTTTCCCATCCCTCATGCGGCTCGCTGGCACAAGAGCGTTTCTGTGCATGACAAAGCAGGGTCAGAAGGTTAAATATCAGTGAAACATAAGGAACTGGCGGATAAGCGGCTGCGCTCCGAAGGTGGGCAGTCAGTACGTCTGTCTCCCGGCATTGCCGCCGCCGGCAGTTCCATGGCGATAAGGGAGAGGAGGGGTGACCCGTCGCTTCCTGCCTCACGCCTGCTGGGAATTCGAGTCTCTTCCCGGAGCTCGTCACCACGTTCCCCGTGCCAGCCTCGGGGTGAGCGGCCTTTCCCCAAACGCCTGCTGGAAATTTCCAGAGGCACCGCAGCAGTCCCGAGACAAAAAGCTGCTGTGCCCCCACCCCGCAGGGGCTTCATTTTGGGATCTATTGCTCCTGGCAGGCACGCCATGCTCTGCTTCACCGACTGAATTTAAGGCTCTTACTGCTGCTCAGTTGGAAGGGCTCATATTAAGTAAGCGTCCAAAATCAGGTGGGTCTGTTCTGCAGCGATGGGAAAACATGGGATTTCCTCTCTAAGATTACCATAAATACGCATATAGGGTGCAGAGAAGCGTGAATTGCGAATGTTTAATCTTCTATAGGAAAGGATGAGCTAAGTGAATGTGCATCAAGAATATATATGAAGGGAGGGGCGAGTCTGTCCTTGTAAAGGATTTTGTCCAAGATTCTTCCTAAAACTCAGCTCTCATTGTGGCTACTGCCTGCTGAAAGTTGGGTAAGTGGTCAGTTGAGGTGTGATTTGTTTGGGTTTTTTTAAACCCTTAAATGCTGTGGGGGTTTTTTGTTGTTGTTTCTGCCCTCCCCGTTTAGTTAGCTTATTATGATCTTTTTTATCTTGTCTTTCATGAGGTGACTTCTGAGCTTCAAACTGCCTTGTGTGTGGCCCCCATAACACAGAAAGGCAGGAGCTTGTAGGGTTTGGATTTCCTCCATGAGGTTGTCCCCTTGAGAAGGGACAAGGCACAGAACTGTTCTGCAGGTTGAGTTACAGCAGAGTGCCATGGGCTTGGCTGTGTCCAGGTCTGAGTTCCCAACTTTATGAGGGTTTGTTTGTTTGTTTCCTCAGGGCTCAGGTGCTTTGTAGAAACTGGAATTTTTACCTCAGACCAAAACGTGTATTTCAGTAAGATTGGGTGGAGCAAAGTGATACATGCCAGGTGTGGGCAAAACCCAAAGCACAACGAGCTTCACGCAGGAAGGAGCATCTTTGCCTGATTATGTGTTCACAGTTAATATGCTCTAATGGAGCAGTCTGGAGCCCCATCCTGCAACAACCATCTTTTGCTGAATCCCATTTAAAGTCTCAAGCAGCCATACAGGTGCCCAGCTCTTTCTTTTTTCATACTTCCTTTTGAGCTGAAATCAATCCTGCCCCTCCCGAGGCAGAATTACTTCCTATAAAGCACTACCTGATCTGTCTCTTGTAACATTTGTCTACTTGATGTGGCTTTCACCAGCCCTCTTGGGCAGTACTCAAAAAGCCAGAGAGGTTTTTAGTCTGGCTGCTCTTCCTGATGCTTAGCAGAAATGGTCCCTGGCTTGCTTTAATTCTGTTGCCACTTAGGCATCATTCATTGCATCAGCCTAAATAATTAATTTCCTCTTTTTAAAATTTTTTTTCTTTTTCCTGTGTGTATATTTTGCGGTTCATTGTTAGTCCTCAGCTATTTCTTGCAGCAGCTGCACATGCTTTACTGTCTTAAATATAGATTTTCCAAGTTTTGGTTGTGGAGGGATATTTCACAGGTGAGCTATTGAAGGCTACACGATAAAATGCAATATTTTAGATGTAAGATTAGGAGGCGCTGGTACAGAGAATCTGTGGCTGCCCTGTTCCTGGCAGTGTTCAAGGCCAGGTTGGACAGGACTTGGAGCAGCCTCATCTAGTGAAAGGTGTCCCTGCCCATGAGGCTGGAACAAGACAATCTTTAGGGTCCAACCCAACCCATTCTATAATGTGTGATGCCATGAAATTAAAACCATGAAAACAATGACTTTGTAAATGGCCATGTATTACTGCATCTTGCAGCAAAAACTCTATTTCTGTAACAGCATGTGTTAACTCATATATCAGGGGATGCTACAATTTTAATGCCTTTAATACCATGTGTAAGGGCTTCAGAGGCCCTAAGCAGCTTGTGAGGTGGGTTTTGGAAACTATAACAACTCAACATGATCCTCTTCAACCAAATTATAGATTGCTCTTGCTTTGCTGCTCTGTGTTTAATTAATCTCATTAATTAAATCCCCTGAAGGACACTAGGATCAGCCAGTTCTCCACATCTTGGACATTCCCTCTGAAATCCAGAAGGATTGATTCACTTTCCTTCCCTGACATTTTTAAAGTGAAATGTGTGTTGGCAATCAGTTTCTTTCCCAATGAAAATCCTGTTTAAAATTGTCTATAGTTACGTATTTTTAGTATATATAGAGAGAGCTATAGCTGTCTCTCAACAACCATTCTATTAAGCTGCATTCTTTCTGCTAAAAAGGATAGATTACAGCTGTATGCATTTTTCAGTGATTAAAAACATAGTATATATTTCTGCCATTTGTTTACATTTTACTTACATTGGCAATTTATGACTGATTTTTTTTGTGGTTGTTTGTGTGTTTGTTTTGGGGTTTTTTTTTTTTTGGGTTTTTTTTTGTTTTTTTTTTTAATAATTACTGTACACTTGTGGGGTTTTGCCAAGTGGTGAAACAGACACTCAGTTAAATTATGTATACAGAGTTTTATTTATTAGTTAATTAAAGCCCTCTTAAATATGGTGAATACAGGAGAGGGGAAATAAGCTTATCAAAAGCTGTTATACATTCAAAATTATTATGAAGCAAAGTGGTATGGTAATGATAGTTCTAAATACGTGAAGGCATTGTTCAGTGAAAACAGTTAGCTTTTGTCATTTTGCATACTTGCATACCTTCCTGCTGTGTCAACCTCCATCGTTCTCCGTCATTTGAACGAGTTATTTGCTGAACTAAACTCATGGGATAGAGGGTTATTACAGAAATGTTCTCTACGCAGCTGTTGAGGGTGCTCCTAGGTGGAAAACCCAAATTAAAATTTACAAGCTGTGGTCAGCTGAAATGCTTAGATGCTCAAACAACAGCTTTGGTTCAAGGGTTTGACTTTTTCATAAAGCTGATGACTGCACTGCTGCTTTCCCTCAATTTACATCATGGGATAAGATCATGACTTTAAATCAAAGGTAGACTTCCCCCCCACCCCCCCCCCATGATATTAAAAGAGGTATTTAAATACAAGTTGCTCTTAGAAGCACAAAATAAATCTTACGTTCATCAGCCAAACTTGCACCTTCAGCTGTCAAATTAGATCTCTAGCTGACCTGATTTGAGTAAATTTTGAATGCTGCTTGGGGAGGAGCTTTACTGTACACAAAAGACTTTACTGTAATCCTCTGCTTGCAAGAACCATAACCCAGTTTGTACTTCTCTTTGGTGACTGCAGGTTATAAAATCATACAGAGAATGGCTTGGGTTGGAAGGGACCGTAAAGATCATCTAGTTCCAGCCCACCCCCTGCCCTGGGCAGGGACACCTTCCACTGGACCAGTCCAAGATCAGATGTTCTTGGTAACTCCTCTTTGTGGAAGTCTCACCAAGAAGAAGTGGTGCATTCTTGGACAACCTTTATATTGCATTAGCAAAGCACCCAGGCTTGAAAAATCATGCTGGGGGCTGCAAATAGCGGTTGAATGATTAAAGAGAGAAAACTTACAACCCATTTCATTTCAATTGTTACAGGTTTATGAAAATCAGTTTTTCATAAACAAGTTTTTAGGGGGAAAAAGCAGCAAAGACTGACTTTCCTCGGCTACTGTCGAGTATGTTGGTTGGTCAATGCATTAAGTCCAGGTTGATGATAAATCCAGTAGACATTTGTGCTCATTTTGTGCTCACATTTTTGGGTCTTCTGAGGTTCCCAGACTATCAAATTCATCTTCATACTGTGAGGATATAAACCTCTAAGAAATGGGATGAATTAGGCAAAAGAAGACAATTAGGAAAGACAGCTGAGGAATAGTTATCTTCCAGTCTTATCCATGGGCAAGATGTTTGCATTGTTAAATGTTTAAAATTTAACATTTTGCAGGTTCAAATGGGCAGGTTCAAAATCAGAGCAGGCTGGTATCCTGGGAGAGCGAAATCCAGTCTGTATGGATCTTAAGAATGCGAATAGCCATAAGCAGAATGTGCTGCCCAGGGCATGTATCTGAGCAGTGCCCAGAGGTGGGAGAGAGCAGATCCCACACTGGGCTGAGAGAGGCTGCCAATCTCCATGCTACTCTTCCAGCTCCAGAGCTAAGGCTTGGTTAGATTTCTGATGCTGTTGCAGCCAGCACAAATACGGTCTTCAGCTTCAGAGAGCTCATGTTACTGCCATATTTTGCTGGAAACCTCCCTTTTGGACTGCTGATCAGAAAAGTTTCAGGTGATTTAAATGTTTTCTGTTCAGGCTGGACCAAGTCTGCCTCTCATTCAGGCTATCAGTGAGGTTTTGGGTCAGACTAAACCTAGCATGGATGATGAGTTTGAAATGAAGATCTGTATCTTTGGGCTGCATGGTGGTATTTGGACCAGGAGCTCTGCCAAGTGAAGCCTTGTCACAGACAGCTCAAGGGAAACCCCTTGCTCTGTGTCTGGCCAATGCTGGCCAGACACTGAAAGCATGAGAAAAAAACTCTGATGGTGTAGATAAGCAGGCTTGGCCTCAAGAATCTGAAAGCTTCATCTATGAAGGAAGAATAGGTTGTTTAGTCTACAGCAGCTTGAAGGGCAGCAGAGGTGGGAGGCAATGAACACGGCTTTTAGAGTCTCTATCAGTCCTGCTTCTACAAGCTGTATTATTTGAAGAGAGGTATGGGGAAGCTTCTGTTTGATGAAATGTGAAAAAAAGTAAAACCCATTTTAGGCTGCTTTTGTGAATGCCTGATTGTTCTTGTAGCAATGCTTCTGCAGACATATTGCTAGCCCTTGGGGGAAAGAATCCGTGGCAGCCACTCGTGCTACAGAATTAGATCAGTTGAAGCCTCCACATGATCAGGTTTAAACAGCTCTTGACTCTAAATTGGGTTGAAGTCTTCAAGAGTGGGAAGTATGCTGAGACTAGGTGTCAAGGGGAGTTCAGCACTGGAACAGATAGTTTTTCTCGGGAGTATATTTGGCTGAGGTTAGTCACAAGGATGGTCTGTGGCCATGGATGCATGTGTTGTTGTGTTGGCCTACACGTGCATCTTTATTTGTCAGTTTTGCTGGATGCATGGGACTAAGGGATATACAGGGAGAGCGCTCTAGAATTAGAGATCTGCATCTTTCCATTATTGTGCAGTGGGATATAGACTGTGTGGCAAGGGCTGAAGAACAAAGTGGAATGTTAGTCTTAAACAACAAGTTAAAGACAGGCTCTCCTTTGACCTGTTAATTAACTGCCTTAGGCTGGGCCAGTTTTTCTTAGCAAAATGTGCTGCTGTCTAGAGTTGTATTTGTTTTAGAATTCCATTAGCACTATTATCTGGGGTTTAGCAGTCATAAAAGAATTTATATTCCAGCACAGATGACCTTCTCCCTATCTGCATTTTGCTGTGACTCCAGAGCTGATAATAGTGGGTAGTGTCTATGATTATTCTGTTACTAGTTAGGAAAATGCCTGCACTTAAGTTCAATTTTAAGGGAGCTGTTTGGCAGCTTTCTGTTGAATGACTGTAGTTACTACAGCAAGAGCTGCCTCCTGCCTCTGTAAGCAAACACTGGTGGGTTTCCTGCTGAACTGTTGATTGATTTCGATTCAGCAAACAAGAAAAAACAGATTTGCAGGTCCTCAGGTAGCAGGACTGATGGCCTGCCTGCACAAGACAGCTGAGCTGAACTGCAGTGGCGAGAGCTGCACAGCTCCTTCTTTTCCCTTGGCCCAGCCCTGGCATTGGTCCAGTTCTGACATAGAGCAAAGCATGCTGAATAGAAAACATTGGGTTTTCTCCCGAGACGGGCTCACTGTGGGATCAGATGAGTGCCAGAGGTGGCATAAGGGAGGAGGATGGTATGGTGGAGGGCGAGGGGAGGTCATGCGTGCCCCTTCCTAAGGCTTAACTGCATCTTAAAATCTCATCCTTAGTTCATGTCAGCTGATGGCTGAGGCTCTGCATGGAAATGATGTGGAAATGATGAAACTGGAATATGGCACCAAATAATTAGAAAATGTTTTCTAGGGTAAAGCACATTGGAAGGAGAAAGCTTGTTTTGCTGGGTTTTTTTGTTGTTTTTTTTAATGAAAGGATCCACAGATTGTCATGTGCTTACGGCAGTAAGTGCTGTCTGGCTCCCTGCTATGCTGACTGCACTCAGACATGCGTCAGAGGATTCTGCTGAACTGCTTTGTTACTTTAATCATATCTTCAAACACTATGGAAGGTGTTGGGTCATGTCCAGTTCTTGTCCTGTCCTTCTTTGCCCCCTCTAAATTCTCTGTAAGGGAAATTAGATCATACAAGCCCAGAACACTACTTTGAAGTTACCCCTCATTGTATATATTGGTGGGAGAGATTCACTTTTAGCATAATTGTAAAGTTTTGGAAGCCTCATGATTTCTGGCACTAAACTGAATTAAACAAACTCCTGTTCAAGTCTGTTAGGAGAAAAAAAAATCCTTATGCTTGTTCTCAAGATACAACCTCAAAAAATAATTCCTCACTTCTAATTTCTATGGTGAATTCTTGCCATGTGGTTACCCTTATATATTTAGGACTATTTTTCTCTGTAGTTTAACCTTTCAAAAAGATTAATGCAACTAAATGTGCGGTGTTGGATTTTTTTTTTCTTCCTTAGAATTAGTCCCAGCACCGTGATTTTTCCATCATGTCAGAACCTATCACGCTCAATGTTGGAGGAAAACTCTATACCACCTCTCTGTCCACTCTGACTAGCTTTCCAGACTCCATGCTGGGGGCCATGTTTAGTGGGAAGATCCCAACCAAGAAGGACAGCCAAGGTAACTGCTTTATTGACAGAGATGGCAAAATCTTCCGCTATATCCTGAACTTCTTACGAACTTCTCACTTGGACCTCCCTGAAGATTTTCAGGAAATGGGCTTACTGCGGCGGGAAGTAGATTTTTATCAAATTCAGCCCTTGATTGAGGCCTTGCAGGAGAAGGAGGTAGAGCTTTCTAAAGCAGAGAAAAATGCCATGCTCAACATCACCCTCGATCAGAAGACCCAGACCGTTCACTTCACTGTCCGAGAAGCACCCCAGATTTACAGCCTGTCTTCCTCCAACATGGAAGTGTTCAGTGCTCATATCTTCTCCACATCGTGCCTGTTCCTGAAGCTTCTTGGTTCCAAACTGTACTACTGTTTCAATGGAAACCTTTCCTCAATATCCAGTTACCTGCAGGACCCCAACCACTTGACCTTAGATTGGGTTGCGAGTGTGGAAGGCCTTCCCGAAGAGGAGTACACCAGGCAGAACTTGAAGAGACTCTGGGTGGTGCCAGATAATAAGCAGATCAATAGTTTCCAGGTGTTTGTGGAAGAAGTGCTGAAAATAGCCATGAGTGATGGTTTCTGCATAGATTCTGCTCATCCACATACTTCAGATTTCATGAATAATAAGATTATTCGCCTAATTCGGTACAAGTAGGAATGGCTGTTTGTTGTGGTGCCAGCATGGAGATAACACGGGTTAAGTGTTTGCCTTTAAAACACACTTACAGCCTAATTCAGAATCATGCTTATCTGGATTAAGAGTCACTAACAAGGAGATGATTTTCCTTTAATGTACTTACCAATACAACCTTTCAGAATGTGTCCATATTCCAGACAGAAGCAGTATTGTCTAGCACCTGAATTAAGGACTGGCTCTGTCTCTGCCTCTGACCTGCTGTACAGTTCTGGGGGAAACCACTTAACTTCTGTCCTCTTTACGTTTTCCAGTTGGAAAATGAGTGATCCTTAACCTGTACTGCCAGGGGCTGCGAGGGTTCGGTGACCGTGGTTTGGAATGTGTCTGGAGAACGGATGCAGTGAAAGATACCATGGAGCTGCAGTGCGGCAGGCAGCCCTAGGAGCACGTTTGCCATGTCTCGCTGTATCACCTGTGCAGAGCATTCAAGAAGCTTGTTTGGATCCGTGGAGAAGAAGCCTTCCCACATGCACTCAGTACAGCTGTAAAGGATGGTGCAAGTTGCAAATTAGTAAGAGATCCCATCTCTTTGGGTTCAACAAAGCATTTCTGTCACCCTGTGAAGCTGATTTGGGTTTTCTTCTGAACCCTGTGAGGAAGCCCCTGCTTTATTGTGCTTTCAGGGAAGCCCTGTTGGAATAATGTGACTGGCAAGGAAGCCATAGAAAAGGGAATGGTGTTATTACAAACCAGGAAGATTAAACCTTTACTTTTACATTCCAAATGCATCTGAGACAACTAGTCCTTTTCTTTCTCTTACAATGTTAATATTTGTCTGGAGCATGCTGCTGAAACTTTCTAAGGTGAAGACAGATTTTGAGGCAGAGGCCTCCAAACATCTTCTAAACATTTGAGCCTCTTTTGGGCATATCTCCCTTCAGCAGTGCCTGGAATGCATGGGATGCTCCTGGGTAGGATGGATTTCATTTGAAAGGACAACTCTCACCAGGTTACACCTAGTATTTTTCATAGCAAAAACAGAGGGTCATTTTTCCTATCCTGGTTCATTGAGCCTTTTTTGGTTTAATGTCTTTGTGAAATGGTCAGGTCACTAAAAGAATTTTACCCGCTTGCTTGGCTTCAGTGTCAGCTTGCCAGAGGGAAGGCAGTGGGAAACCAGAGGTCAAACTCTTCCCTACACACCTGGTCTGTGCTGTAATGAAGATCATAACTCACTAGCTGCATGTTGTCTCTAAACATCATTTGTGCCACATTCAAGATGGTTCTTTCTCAGCTAATTATGTTTAAAAGTATCTTAACTGTATTTCCCTGACCAGATTGCTATGAGTGCATGAGAGGCCCTCTGGAACCTTTTCAGGTGTCTTTAATGAGATAGAAGGGAAAATGCAATAACGAAGTTTTGCATTTCAGAGTTTCAGTGCTTCCAAAGGTTTCTAGCACAGGGCTGTGAAGCTCAGTACTATGCATGTTCTTGTTTCCCAAAGTAACTCCTCTGTTTGTTACATTAAGCTGACCTGTGATCAAGCTTAAAGAAGCTTTTTTTTTTTTTTTTTTTTTTTTTTTTTTCCCCTTGTAAAAAACCAGTGTGATCAATATATTTCTACTGTCCCAAACTGTGACTGCATCAACAACACAAATCAGCATGCTGGTAGGTAAAATGCACATTCTGCAGCTGTTACAAACCACTGCCCTTTTTCTGACTTGGTGCTAAACCAGCATGATACACGTGGGACCATGTTGTCAGAAAGCACTGATTGGGCTTGAAGCCCTCAGAACTACTAAGTGTGGCAAATTTTGTGTATTTTGAGGATTGTACACAGGATTTTGTGGCCAAATTCCAGTTTGAGTCACCATGTTCTATATTTAGTTGCATTAGGAAGAACTTTTGTTTTTTCCCATCCCAGTCCTGAATTACAAAGCATGAGTTGGCCAGTCATCTGCACACTGACAGGGATGATCTGTGCTGGTAATATGATTATGATCTATAAAATGAACCCTCTTTCATCAAAATTTTGACTTGAAACAGATCTGCTGTTGCTGACTTTGTGATAACAGAGATTTTGGGGACTGTTGACGGTATTTCCCTTTAACCCACACCCTTGAGAGTAGATTTTATATGATCTGTAACTGGAGCTCTTGTATGTCATGATTAAAATAATACTCACCAGTAGGAATTTGTTTCCTCTCAGCTTGAGTTTAGCCAAAGGTAAGAGCAGTGGGCTTAGATCTCATTTGGAAGGGTGGAGTGTGTAAAGTCTGACCTACACCCTTCTGTTCCAGCAAAATAAAATATTCCATGGGAGAGTTGAATTACTACTGCTTGCTTTTTTTTTTTTTTTTTTTTTTTTTTTTTTTTTGTGAAAGGCAAGTAAGAGGAGGCTGTAAAAGGAGAGAACTGGACCCAGATCTTCACCTGGAGTGCTTTAAGCAAAAGATGAACAAATTGAATACACATTTATTTGTACTCATGCAGCCAAGTCAGTAAAAGGTACAGCTGGCCCCAGATCTCTGTCATTTGTTAACAGACAGTGAGATGCAAAATATCTCTCTTTTATATATGTAGATGGATGCAATTTCCAACCAGTACAAAGGCATGAGTGAAGCCATACTTTGGGAGGAACAGAAAAACTTGAGGTACCTCAAACTTGCTAAGCACCATGAACATCCTTAAGTATGAGATACTATTTATATTGGAGATGGGTGGTTAAGTGAATCACTTGTGATTGCAGTCAAACATATGTTCTACAAACGCAGCTGCTATTTCAAACTCCACACTAAGCTCAATTTATAGCTGCTCCCGAATTCTGCAGTCTGTGAGTTACGATATAATGACTGTTTATAGGAATGTTCTCTCTCCAGAGCATTTGTTTGCATTTCATCTGAATAGCTGGTTTTTGTTTACCTTCTTTTTCTGGGCCCTGGAGGTGTAACTTGCTTTTGTTTACCAGTCAACAGCTCTGATAATGATTCTTCTCAAGAGTTTTCCTGAATTAAAAGAGAAACAAACATGCACAAAGCTATACTAAGTATAGCACAACCCCATTACTAGTTAAGAAAAACACTTGGCATTTATTAGCAGTACCATCTAAAAATTATTTCACTGTTGAGTGGAATATTCACTCTCAGAACAAACATTTTTATTCCTGGAAAGGGTCTAGTGACATTTTCTTCCCTTAAAGTTTTGTGTCTGTTTTCTTCTACATCTTGGTGCATAACTCCTGATTCTGCCATGTGGCTGTCTCCCTCAATACCTTAGTGTACAAAATGAGGCCAAACCCTGCAATATTTTTTTTTTTCCCCCCCTAAATGACCACTGAATAGAGTGTTCAGTACTGTTAGAGGAGAAGAATACCAGAGTTAGGGCAGATGATAAACAAGATTTTAGCTGTAGTTTAATGGCATTCTCAGATCTGGACATGTGCATAACATGGTGGTATTTCTTACATGGCAAAAAGGCTACTACAAAACACCTCAATGGACTTCAGAAATAATCACTCGTGAATTTCTTTACATGTTTTTAGGCTTGGTATCTCTTAAATATCAACAATGTCCAGTTACAATGATGAGACTGAAATTGTATATAGATAATAAGAGATATTTTTATATGGTTTATACAGCCGTTAAAGGCTGGGAGGAGTTGATGGGAGGAGTGTTTGTTTCTGCAGACAGTGGTAAAGAAATAAAAGAAGTAGTTGTAAAAAGTTAGATCTGAAAGAATTCACATTAACAAGAAATCCAGGATTTAGAAGGGAGAGAATAAAAAATATCTTGATGTGTTCAAGAAAAAGAACCCCAGCAAGATAACAATGGAGACAAAGATTTTGCTACAAGAGTCTGATTAGAATGATTCACTGGTCCTTTCCAGTTTTAATCTCCTATTATGCACTTTAAATATGGGTCATGCCAAGACTTACGCTAGTAGCTTCTCGGGAACAGGCAGCTCTGCTTCAATTTGCATGTGCTTCAAATCACCAAACATTTGCACTGCTGTACTTAGAACTTTATAACTGGGTTGTTGAGTATAAATTGCTCCTCGTGTTCACTGGCAGCAAATGTCTGCAGTCAATCAGATTTATTCCCAGGAATAAAAGGCAAGGTGGAAAGGCTGATGGAGTCTGTATATAATGTTGGTGGTAGTGATAAATACTGCCTTCAGCCACAGACTGTGGAAAATTAGTCTAGGATCTTCTGATACTTCACAGGTTAATGGAGAAGTTATGAAGAAGACTCCTCTGGGCAGTTTTATTTTCACCCCATCCTGTAGAACTTGGTGCCACTGCTCAGAATTTCAGTGTATTTTGAAACATTCTGCATCCACCTGCTGACGGACACAAACATGCAGGGTACAAGCAGTTCTAATATGGGGCACTCCTAGTAACAGTCTTGTATGTGAATTAGTACAGGCAGTCACAGATAAACTGCAAGGGCTGATTGTGTCTAAATATCCAGATCAAGCTCACAGGTTCACTTGGGAATAACAGAAGGAATGTTTTCCCTGTGAACTCAGGAAAAAAAAAAAAAAAAGAGCTATAGGTGAGGACTGTATCTAATAATTTCTCCTCATCCTCTTGGCATTCCCCTCAGTATTTTCATACTCCAGCCCCTAATTGCAGCATTTTCCCATTGATCAGAATTTGGAGCCCAACTCAGTAAAAGTCATGCTTTTGAAGCAAGTGTTTGAAAAGTGTGAAAAGATGGTCTTTATTGCTTACCACCTTCACAGAGGGTCTCTAGGGCTATCAGATTTAAAAATCTGATTGCATTCCTCTGCTTGTAACTCTTTCTGTGAACTGTTACTAATATGTATTTTAGAAAGCACTAAATAAAATGAGAATGAAGCAGGAGGTGCTCTGCCTGACATACTTCTTGAGAAAAAAAGCATGAGTGATTCTTGCTGCACCTGTAGCTTTCCCTTTCTCTAACCATTGCCTCCTTGTAATGCTTACCTCGACCTGTCAGTGGCTAGGAATTGCAAGAAGCTCCCCAGGAATTAGTGCAGTTGTGGAAAACTTGGATGAACAAGCCATTGTAAATAATCAAAAGCATTTAAAATGCATTTGGTCATTTATGTTTCGAACATTTATAAACAGAGGATTTGTTTTTCCAGTGAGAACCCTTCTTAAACCCTGGTGCTTTACTGCTGTTAGATTTGTCTCTAGCTTCTGAGCTTGAGCAAACCATAATACATTGCTGCTGTACAGTAAAATAAAAATTGAACATGTTAACTGTACGATTCCATGCAGCTCCTACAAGGTACTATTGCAAGACAGATGAAGGTTTGCTATAAAAGGAGCTAAAAAGGCATCAGTCTTTATGCATCCACCCTTACAGGCTGGCAGGAAGGTATTAAAAAAAAAAAAATGAGCCTGTTCCTCTGAAAGAGCACTTTGTACCTGGAAGCTGACTGGGACACCAGGAACACCAGGTGGGGGGGATGGCACCTCCTGGAGCAGAGCTAAGCTGGTGTGCTCCGAAGCAGCTCTGCCCAGGGGAGGTTGGGCGGCCTCACAGCTCACCCACACTCACTGCCAGGCACGCTTCCTCCTCCTCCGCGCTCAGCCCGAGCTTCCCTGTCGCAGTCTCAGGTGCTGGATTACTGAAAGTAAACAGTAATAGCCTGGTACAGCGGCAGGTCAGCTCAAGCTGGGTGTCTTCACAGATGGACACTCCACAAAAAGGTCCCTGAGCTTTTATACCCTCAGGCCATTCTTCTCGCGCCTCTTGATCCAATGGTGATTTTTGGTCTCAGGTGTTCTCTTATTGGATTCCTGATCTGCGTTCGTGCAGGCTAATCATTAACCGTTTCCTGTGCCAGTGCCTGGCCACCTTCGCAGCAAACAATTTCTGATACCTGACCTAAATTTCCTCTTCTCCTCCTCCTCGTGCCCGTCCCGGCGCCTCGCAGAGCTCCGCCCCTTCCCGCGCATGCGCAGCCGCGCTCCCGGCGCGGCGGGCGGGGCGGGCGCGCGCGCTTCAAACCGAAGCCGGGCGGCGGGCGCGGCGCATGCGCGAGGCGGCGCGGGGCCGGGGGGCGCGCGCCATGGCGGCGGGCGGCCGCGGCTGGTTCCGCGCGCTGGCGCTCGGCGTGTCCTTCCTCAAGTGCCTCCTCATCCCCGCCTAGTAAGGAGCTTCCCTGCGGGACGGGACGGGCGGGGACGGGGCGGAATGAGGGTGGGCGGCGCAGGGCTGCCGCGAGCCCCCGAGGGCGGCCGGCCGCGGGCAGCGTGGCGCCGCGGTCCTGAGGGGGCCCTGAAGGTCCAAGTGACGCCCGCGTTCGTGAGGGAAGCGAGGCGGCGCTGCCCCCGCCACGTGGCACAGCTCTGCTTTCTCCTTCGGAAGCTCTTGTGGCCTGTTCCGGCTGTTCGGGAAGGCCGTTAAGTGTGCCGAAACATTAGTGCTTTGTAATTTAAAAGTTTTTGTACTGAAAAAAGCCCCAAATCGCTGTTAAACTTCAGTTAGAACTTGGAATTTCGCATTAATTGTCCGAAAAAGCCAAGCTGTAAATAGTTTTTGCCCTATGAGTACCTGTATTAGTGACTTTTTACGTGGTCAGTCATAAAACAAGGAGGAATGGTTTTAAACTAAATAAAATGGGAGATTTAGATCAGATGTCAGGAGAAGAATCTTCACTGTGAGGTTGGTGAGACACTGGCACAGGCTGCCCAGAGAAGCTGAGCATACCCCGACCCTGGGGAGTGTTCTAGGCCAGGTTGGATGGGGCTTTGAGCAACCTGCTCTAGTGGGAGGTGTCCCTGCCCGTGGCAGGATGGTTGGAATTGAGACGGTCTTCAGGGTTTTTCCCCAATCCAGGCATTCTATGATACATCTGTGACACAAAGTTCTTGAGCAATATCGATGTTACTTGATCACAGTGATGTCCTAGAGCTGATAGAGGCTTCCTTCTTACCTCTATGTGGTGATGTGCTCTGAAATTTTTCCCATTTAAGTGCATATGCATGTATGTGACACTTAACGTGCGCCTTCTGTAGTTACTCCACAGATTTTGAAGTCCATAGGAACTGGCTTGCCATCACCCACAGCTTGCCCCTCTCTCAGTGGTACTACGAGGTAAGGACCTGTTTGGGGTGTTTTTTAGCTGAATGTAAATTACAAGCACGTTGGGTATGACAGACCTTGCGAATGCTGGAAGAGATGGTT
This sequence comes from Hirundo rustica, assembly GCF_015227805.2. NCBI lineage: Eukaryota > Metazoa > Chordata > Aves > Passeriformes > Hirundinidae > Hirundo > Hirundo rustica. The sequence goes on along the minus strand of NC_053451.1, from coordinate 31,592,109 downwards.
GGTGATTCTCATGTAGTGGGACAAAAAGGTGCTGGTCACAATTTGCTGGCCATGTGTAGCATTTAGCTAAAAAATGAAAATTAGTTGGGGAAGCTGCATGTACATACAGAGGCGGAATGGGAAAAGCAATTAAGGCACGTGGGTTATTGGGAAGGCTGAATAGCACAAGAGCAAGTTGCATTCTGCTCTTAAATTGCTGGTGCCTGCTCCTCTCGTTGGTGATACACAGTTACCAGAATAAAGAGTGAATCATACTAATGGGTAGATACATCTATCCATTATGAAGTCAATCACTGTATTAAAGCTTTGGGCCTTTGCTGGTGTGCTAGTAGAATGCATTGATTTTAATCTAGACGAATCACCTTTAGGTTTGTCATAGTCTCAGCCTACCTAATTGGGTTTTAATCTGTCTCCTGATATCTGCTGGAGTACACAGATAGATACGGTAGTGTCTAGTACTCCACATAAGTAAAGTACTCCAAAAAAGTAAATTATTTGTGCAGGTCAGACTTTGTAGGGCTGATCCAAGGACTGTTTTACAAACAAACTTTTATAATGCCAGCATTAACCCTGTGCCAGAACATAGGATGCCTTTCATCAATACAGCATAAGCATTTGGGAACATGCTCACTGAAAAATACACTCTATCCCAACCTGCTCTGTTCATCCCTACTCCTCTCCTCTTTCCACAGCCAAGGAGTTAATTCTTGGTGAGGACGTAACACCTACTGTCCTTGTGGGAAGAGGTCACAAATGCCATTTGATCTTGATACGGTTGTGTGAGAGTTAAGACTTCTTAACTGATGAGTGAAACTAATTTTGGGGCCAGAGCAAGGCTGATTGTATCGGTGATGACTCTAATATAGACAAATATTGGCTCTAAACTATTTTACTGAGATTTTGTAATATTGGCCCTTTTACTGTAAATTGATTACAGATAGCAAACAGTTACATACTGGTTAGGTGCAGATACACAAAATGCTCTTTAATCTTTTCCTGCTAATCAGGAGATGTCACATCTCCACCAGTACTGCAGGAGAACAGCTTAAAGCACCACAGAGCTGGCTACTGATTGTGGAGTGGTTTGAGTTACACAGAGGTTACTGAGAGAAAACACATCTGCTGGTTTTCTGCAATGAGCTGTACCTGAAGGGCTTCAAACAGCCTGGTTTGTTATAAACTATGTAATCTTATTTTGTCTTTAGGCAACCTCAGAATGGACCCTGGATTATCCACCATTTTTTGCCTGGTTTGAATACGCACTTTCTCACATTGCCAAGTACTTTGACCCCCAGATGTTGGTTGTTGAAAACTTGAATTACGCCAGTCGTGCAACCGTCTTCTTCCAAAGGCTTTCTGTCATCTTTACAGATACCCTCTTCATATATGCTGTTCATGAGTAAGTCTTAATGTTCTAATTTTAGGGGTACTGGATAGTCCTTCATATGTGAGCTTGTTCTGTTTGTACAAATCAGCTTATGAAAGAAGGGAAATGCCAGAGTTGTTTGAATCTGTTCAAGGAGAATTTGGGATATGCTGCTAAACACAAGATAACGTGTTCTTCTTGGAGATAAAATTTTACTATGTGTGATGGATTCGCAGGCACTCAGACACCAGCTGCTGTTTCATGTGTTGTATTTGGGTTTGCTTCTGTCACTGGACTCATTTTGTAGGAGTTGCAGCACAGCTGGTGTGCTCAGAACAGTTTTTTTCCTGTTATTTTTCTTATTACTCTGTTCTTCTACAGTAGAAGCATAAAGGAAATCTTGTCACAAAAGGTAGTATGATCAAATATGCAAAGTTGCTCCAGTGTTTTTGAGGATAAACTGATTATTCCAAACCTGATGTAATTAGGATTGGATGCTTTCAGGCGTGACCTGACTTTGTGAAGAATTATTACCTTATCCCTAAAGTGTAGAGTAGGGTGGTGTTCTGAGAAATAGATTGCCTCCACTTATGATTAGGCTATGAGTCTTCTGTCATTTTATTCATTCTGCTCAAAACCTGTGTAGGAAATTCTCTGATTGGAGCACTGCCTAAGCTCCTTTATTTACTTTCTTTATTTGAAATGGGCTAGCTTTGCATTGTTTTATTGTTTTGACTCACAGTCGTATGTATATAAGGCTGAAGGCTCAGGGGTGGTGTCTGCACAGGGTCATTTTGCCAAGAGAAGTGGTAAATGCCCTCTGCCTGGAAAAATTCCCAGCCAGGTTGGATGGGGATTTGAGCAACCCAGTCTAGGGGGAGGTGTTCTTCTCATGGCCGAGAGGTTGCACTAATAGTATTTTGACACAGATCATCTGTGATTAAGTGATTTAATGTGATTTAAGACTACTTTCAGAAGTCATATGAACAACCATATTGCTTCACACTGAGATGTAGTAAGTTGTTTTTAACTAACAGAAATAACTCATAATATGGCAGGGGGCAGCGGTAGCCAGGGACAGGTTCATGTCCAGCTGAGGACTTTAAATACAACTCCTGTGTTGTCTCCAGAAGTAGCAATACACTGCTCAAGATGGCAAAGCAGGCTGTGACAGCTTTACACTTACTGAATGGAAGACTTGAACCTGAGGCTCTTATGTAATGTAAGCTTTAGCATGTGGAAAACACCCCAGCTAGTGAAATTGAAAATCCTTTTTTTTACTAAACTTTGTTCATGATACTCTCTGCCTTTGAATTTAGCAAGAGTTTTATCATTGCCTTGCATCCTGGTAAAATGGCTAACTTCAGAGTAAGTGCAGTTCTTAACTCTTTAAACCAACAATGGTTTTGCTTGTATGTTTCAATAAAAGTTTCTGTTTTCTTCTGTTCTTGTTTAGGTGCTGCAGATGTATAAATGGAAAACGAGCTGCTAAGGATATCCTGGAAAAACCAACATTTATTCTCGCCGTTCTGCTCTTGTGGAACTTTGGGTTGTTAATTGTGGATCGTATCCTTTCAAACCATTGTGGGTTGTTTGTGGTTTTTTTGTTTTTTTAACAACCTGGTACAGTGTGTGGCACAATCCTATATTATTGCTGTCATAGCAAGTAACGCCGCTGGGTTTGTTTCTGGGGTTAGTTAAATAACTTTGTTTTCATTAGAATTACTTCTTAGCCAAATGGAAGTGAGTCAGTTCTTGGTCTGATTTGCCAGGAGTGGAGGAGGACCAACCAGTCTGGCAGCAATGTGCCTGTTCCTGCTGGCTGTTCCTCCTCCCCCTGCCTACAGAAGTATTCTGGGTGTGGTTCCAAGTTTGTCCCATGGCAAGGAAAATCTTCAAAGTGCTTTAAGATTCAGACTCTATTCAATTGGTTAACGTTACATGAGAATTAGGAAGTCTTTTTAAAAAGTTATCATAGAGTCATACAGTGGTTTGGGTTGGACGGGACCTTAAAGATCATTTCGTTCCAACCCCCTGCCTTAGGCAGGGACACCTTCCATTAGATGATGTTGCTCAAAGCCTCATTCAGCATGACCTTGAACACTTCAAGGGATAAGGCACCCACAATTTCTCTGGGCAACCTGTGCCATTTCCTCATCACTCTCACAATAAAGAATTTCTTCCTAACAGCGGATCTAAATCTCCCCTCTTTTAGTTTAAAATCATTCCCCCTTGCCCTTTCACTCCACGCTCTTATCAAAAGTCCCTGTCCAGCTCTCAAAGCACCTTCTAAAGGGGCTACAAGTTCTCCCCAGCCTCTTCCCTTTTCCAGGCTAAAATAACCCCAACTATCTGAACCTGTCTCCATAGCAGAGGTGCTCCAGTCTTCTGAGCATCTTCATGGCTTTCTCTGAATACCCTCCAACAGTTCCATATCCTATATAAAAATAACTCTGGAAATTGAAATTAGTGCAAATCAGTCTTGGCACAGTGAGCATTTAAAGGAGGGACTTCATTTTCTCTGTCACAGTTCTTGTGTGTGTTGCCTGCTTACAAGTGGTAGGAAAATGAGGGCTACTGTCACAATCCATTAACCAATAGGTGGCAGAAACTAGTGACTTACAAATTAAAGTGGAGATTTAACCTTTTTTTGGTTTGTGTTACAGAAGTTGTACAATGCTTACATAGATTGCTGTGTTTCATTTCATCAAGGTGATATGCCAGCATTAGTGTATTTTGTGTCTAACACTACTTACAGGTAAGGTTAAAAAGACTTGTGTCTGTGTAGTGTGAGTGTAAGGTTGATCTGTGTTCTTGATTTAAATTCCATTTTAATTTATTCCTCATAACTTTGAGTCTTCTCCAGAAAACATAGTAGTAAATAAATCTTGCTTTATTCCTTGACTCAAGTTCAGATATTCACTTCCAGTACAATGGCTTCCTCTTTGGGCTGATGCTTCTTTCTGTTGCTCGGCTGTGTCAGGTAAACCCAAGTGGCTCTTGTCTATTTGTTGCCATGTGTACTTTGGGTGCATTAATTCACTTCAGTGGGCTGCTCATGTGGGCAATGGCAGTGGCTGTGTGAAGCTGGATGTCTATTTATTGAGTTTGTAGGGGAGAGAAAAACTGGAATCTCACCATAATTGCTTACTGATGCTGCAGCATTGCTGTTCCCCATAAGAAAGCTACCTGCAGTGTTACCCCTGAGCAATGTGGCATCACTTCTTGGCATTTTATCTTCTTCCAAATCACCAGTCCTTAGAAAACATACTCCTGAAGCTGTGAAGAGGTGATTGTGTGACAGGATGGTTTCCTTGTCCATGCCTGTTACACATAACACTACTGAACTGGTAATTTGAAGTAAATACTCTTTTTAATACTTACGATAAATGTCCCATCACCTTAGGAGTACAACAGAGGACCATTAAAAGTGACTACAAAGAGAAGAGCTTAGGTTTGATTTTGTTTTCTTTCAGAAAAGGTATTTGGAGGGTGCTCTTCTTTTTGCTGTTCTCCTGCATTTCAAACACATCTACATATATGTGGCCCCAGCATATGGCATTTATTTGTTACGATCCTACTGCTTTACTGCAAATAATGCAGGTAGGGTGGGGTTTTCCTCGCTGGCTTTTGGGGGGAGTTGTGTTAATCAGTAAAATTAGGGGAGCACTCAAGACCTGCAGATACAATTCTGCAGACAAAAATTCTGCTTGAGAGCAGAATTAGGATCTTGAAAGATCTTTGAAATAGATTTGTTTTGTACAGTTCCTGTTTCTTTAAGAGTTCAACATGAACAAGCTGCAGGTGGCACTTGAAAGCCAAAAGAATTATTCTGGATACGGAACAATTAGTATCAGAAGCTATGTCGAATATCTTCTTTGAGTTTCTCCCCACTTTTTACCATTGAAAGTAAAAATGCCTGATACTTCTCATGTGAACAGGGAAGGTAAATTTGGAAAATACTGAAAGCTTGTGTAATGCAGGAGCTGCAGTGTGGGCAAAAGAAATGCCAGCTGTTGAAGGAAGGAACTGAATATATTGACATAAAAGGCTGTGTGCCCATCTTAGATAGGTGTTAGCAATTCCTTGTCAGTGGGGAATGCTTTGTTTCCCTTTCCACTTCCCACAGAAACTGTTTCCTTAATCCTTTGTTTCTTGTAGATGGATCCCTGAAGTGGAGAAGTTTCAGCTTTCTTCATGTAACTCTTCTGGGACTGATTGTCTGTCTTGTTTCTGCTCTTTCACTGGGACCCTTCCTAGTATTGGTAAAAAACCTTTTTTCACACGTTACTCCCCTGAACAGTTTGAAAATTTTGTTATGTAAACCATGTCTCATCTAAAGAGGCTATTTCTTTGGTGTTCTTGTTTTCTGTAGGGTCAGCTGCCTCAAGTCATTTCACGGCTCTTCCCTTTCAAGCGAGGTCTCTGCCATGCCTATTGGGCCCCCAACTTCTGGGCTTTGTATAATGCCATGGATAAAGCACTGACAATTCTAGGTCAGTATGTTACTCTTGCTTTTTGGTGCCTGTCTGCAGATAGAGCTCTCTGGATTTTAGTCTTCCCCATTTGAAATGCAGGCAGTAAATTGTGTTTTCAGACTGCCGTAAGTCGTATGGCTGTCCACATAATCTGGTCTATAAGTTAGCAGCAGTAGGTCACAGATCAATCGCTTCCATCTGCCATCCTTTAAAATTTAAAGAAAAAACTTGGCCATGCACTTAGTTCAGCTACTTCATTTTCTTCATTAGCATTTATCAGTTTGTGCTTTTTTATGTTTTGTTTTCAGGGTTAAAGTGCAATTTTCTTGATGGTAAAAAAATCCCTAAAGCCTCCATGACAGGAGGGCTGGTTCAAGAGTTTCAGCACACTGTCCTCCCTTCAGTGACTCCACTGGCAACATTAATCTGTACTTTCATAGCTATTTTGGTAAGAACAACTAATATTTTCTGTAATTTGATGTGTTTTGACCCTCAGAGGTTTTAGTTGATAGTATGCACTTCACATGAATTTTAATTCTAGGGCAAAAAATAGATTGTTACTGATATGTAGTGACTGATAAAATGAGTTTAGTGGCTTTGGTTGGAAGACAATTTTTGCATGCAACACAAATAGGGGAGAGTTGGCTGTAGTCTTTCAGTCTACTTTTCCCTCCTGATATTTCAACAGAAATCCTTCAGGCTCTACTCATACATCCAAATAAATAGATTTCCTCCAGTGCTGTGTAATGCTTGTGCCACACAAGCACAACCTGGGTGCAGTGTGTTTAGTAACATTGACAAATCTCTTTGGACAATGGCTTGTCTTCAGGATTGCCAAGCTTTTCACTGAAGTCCTGTTTTTGCCTGTTGTTTCTAGCCCTCTGTTTTCTGTCTTTGGTTTAAACCTCAAGGGCCCAGGGGCTTTCTACAGTGCCTTGTTCTTTGTGCATTGAGTTCCTTCATGTTTGGCTGGCACGTGCATGAGAAAGCAATACTCCTTGCTATTCTGCCTTTAAGGTAAGTGAATTTTGGACAAAACAGTTAGCCAAACGGAACCTGCAGCCACTTGTTGAGGAAGCCTCAAAGGGAATCACTTTGTTTTCAGTATATTTCAGACGAGGAGCTCTTTTATAGGATGCCTTAAGCTGTAACAGTGTAGTGCCCTTAAAGTAAATTAATTTTGGGCACAGTTCAAACCTTGATGAGTGCTGTGGTTCATATTTTAAAATGCTGGACAGTTTGCTCAAGAGGCAGCTGAGGAGAGGGATTCTCTGCAGTGTGCTTGACCAGAGCAATACACAGTTCCTACCAGAAGACCTTCATGCCTGCCTAGGGTAGAAGTGAAGCTGTAGTTCCTAAGCTGCCTGACCAGTATTGCTACAAACGGTATTTCCCTTCCTCAGAGATTTAGTGATGTTTAAGCTCTTGTTTTGTGCTGGGCCTTGCTGATAGTTTTGTTCAGCGGCTGGGTGTGTGGTTTTCTGAGGGAGGGTTTTCCTGGCTGATTTTTCTCCTGTGTTTTTACTTCTGAGGCCACGTGGTTTGGAAGCAGGAGACTTCATCACAGGTCCAGTGTTAGCAGGGATGGGGATACTAGGAAGCTGTTTGGCTTGTTCTTCAGTCTTCACAGAATTGCATAGTGTTCTGCTGAAATTAGGTTTCTTTGCTAAAAGACAAAAGCATAACAAATTATTGCCATTTTTAGCTTATTGTCTATTCAGAGAGCCAAGGATGCTGGCATCTACTTGATTCTGGCAACAACAGGGCATTTCTCACTTTTTCCGTTGTTGTTCACACCAGCAGGTAAAATATTCTTCTCTTAGTTAATTTTTTTCTAGTTTGCAACATAGCGCTCAATAGTCTTAATTTGGTTGTCATTTGTGCATTAGTCAATTCCCAGTTGTTTGTGATTTCTTTAGAAAAGGGAAATGTTATTGATAGTGCTCTCTCAAATAGTAATTATAATTGATGTGTTCAGTGTATTTATAGATAACTGAAGTAAGTGTATTGCAAATGCTTGGCATTTGCTTTAGTAAATATTTTTGCTTATTTTTAGATATCCTAAGCAGTAAAACATGTAGGTCTGGAGAAAATAAAGCCTGATAATGCAAATGTGACTAGTAAGATTTAAAGATGCTACAATACGTATATGGCAAAATCTTTTTATAATTAATTTTAAAAGTACATAATGTTCTTTGTTTTTCAGAACTTCCAATTAAAATATTGCTTATGCTGCTGTTTACTGTTTATAGCTTCTCTTCATTGAAATCTCTATTCAGGTAATTAAAGAAATTTGATCTCAAGGCAGGAACAACAACATTTCTTCTAGTGTTGGGAACAGCCATTGTCATAAGGGACAAACAGCACAGAAACCTGATGCTGAGGAGTCAAATTAAGGTGTTACTAGTCAAAAGATGCTGCGTCCTCTGTTCTCAGGAGGCAGTGCTTAAAATAGGATTATTGCAGCACGTCCTGGTTATTGTCACAGCTGCCCAGTTAGTCCCAGGAGTCTGTAGATCCCCACCTGCCTCATGCTCTGTTAAAGCCTGGAGTTGTGATGCTGTAACCTCCAAGGATTTAGTTTGGTATTCTAGCATTTACTACAGTGATTTGTCTGCAGATTGATTATCTTATTGTACTGTGGATTTTTGCAGTAGTAGTTAGTATTTTAATGTGTGGAAGGGACAGGTTGTAAATAACATTCATTTGCAAGCTGTAATTTGTCATCAAAGCCGCAAGTACTTGGTTGGCAGAACACACAATTGCCGAAGTCGTCCTTTGTAGTTTCACAGCCTGTGGATCTCCTACCACTTGGCCAAAGATAGTGCTTATCCTTATAATCCCTACAGTCCCCACTTCCCTGTTTCCCAAACTTTTCACGGCAAACCCAAGCTGTAATATGAAGGGTTTGTAATGAAGTACTGTAAATGTGTATTCAGTGCTTCAGGCACCTGCTTTCTGTAGGTGATTTTATTTAAGAATTCAGTCATTCTGTCTCAATAGCTCTAGCTAAAAAACTCCACAGGAGCATAGTTTTTGTTAAGAGAGGGAGTTTTTGCGAGTTTCTTGTTCTTAACTTGCCAAAAAATGAAATTCACTTTAAACTACCTGCAGTAAACTCCTGCCATCAGTGTCCTTTGCAAAGGAGATCAGCTCACAGGAAAGTCCATCCTACAGAAAGCTATGGGGAAGAGGTTAAAAAAATCTGACATTTCCAATCTTTGGTTGTAGAACAACTTTGGTGGAGCAAGTCTTTGTATGAAGGGCTGCTCAGTTCACTGAGATAAGAGTGAGGTGAAGAGAGCAATTGATGAGGTTTCTCCTTAGGCTTCAAAGGCATCTTGGAACTTGATGAGGACATTGAGCTATGCTCTTGGTTATATAGTGTGGGTTTTTTCCTACTGAAACTCTTTAACTTGTTATTTAAACCATTGTTGTGATCTAATGGGAGATTCTCTTTGCACTGGGATAACTGAAAAACAGTAGTTATTTTTAGTTAACATATATTTTAACACTACCTGTTTTTTAAATTGTCTGACAGGAGAGAGAAATCTCTACTTAACTGGCTTGAAACAATCTACCTCATTCAACTAGTGCCCTTGGAAATCTTCTGTGAGATCATATTTCCCCTGACCCCCTGGAAACGGCACTTCCCTTTTGTCCCCCTGCTGCTGACCTCTGTGTACTGTGCTCTGGGAATCACATACGCTTGGCTGAAACTCTACGTCTCTGTCTTGACTGAGAGAATTTCTGTCAGACAAAAGGCTGAGTAAAGCCACAGTGCTGGGACCACAGTCCCAGGATACCCCTTGGAGGGGATTCCTGCCATGGTGAGGGGTTGTCACAAGGCCATCCACGAGACAGCGTACGTGTGCCATCGCCACGTGGGAGCTCTTCGTCCAACACTCCTGCACTGCCCAACGAGGATACCTCTGATCAGAAGCACTGTCACAGTGACAGGGAGGGCTGAGGATAAACTGAAGCTTAACGAGGTCCAGACTTCTGTCCTGAGGGAAAACCTGCCTGATTTTCCCATTTTGGTTTGTATTCCAATAGAAGTTGCTGTGGCAAATTACAAGGGATGGTTGCTGTGTAGGAGGGCGTTGTAACTGCTCTATGGAATTTGTAAATTAAAAACTTGCTATTTTTTGTTTGAGCATTTCTTGCATTATTTCAGCTCCTGTCTAAACTGTGCTTTTAAGGGACACCCACACAACTAAGGACGTTGTGTGTAGCTGGAAACTTGTCCTGAGGTGCTTTGTCAAACTCTTGCACACTCAGATACCAAATTTTAATCTGTCCATGTCCTGTTGATCTCCTCATTTCACAGATACTTTGTAAATAGGTTTTAATATTCTTCTAGTTGCCCTTTTTTTGTAGACCAGATGACCAAACTGAGGCATGCTACTCAAATGAAGTAGTATTTTAACGCTATTAAATGTACCAGATAATGTGGCTGCACAGCTGTATTTGTAATTCATGCGAAATTCTACAACTCTGACAAATGACCAAGTGTCCACAGTTCCTGTAATGAATTAAGGAAAAGGTAGATTGTTTTCTGCCTCTCTGGAATCATGTTCCCCAAAGGATAGTAGTTACTTATTTCTGCAGTAAGTAATTATACCTTTTAAACCCTACATAACCATCCCTAGAAAATGTTGCTCTGAGGTTGGGGTCTGGTTTGGATTCCAGTGCTGACTGAAAACGGAGGAGAGAGAGACGGATTTTTTTAAATTATTACTACTATTATTTTTGACAGTAGTTTTTGAACTTTCTTCAATGTCAGCTGAAGAATAAAACCCCTTCATCAAGGATAGCCAAGGGTATAGTGACACTTTTTGAATTCTTTGAATATTTGCGGTGTTCAAAATGGAGTGGTTCTTGTTAGGGCAACGGGTAGACTAATCACTGTGGATGTTTCTCTAACCAAATACTTTGTACATTTAAGGTTTTCACTGCCAGTGAGTTCATGTTCAAGACATTCTCTCTGGTTTTCATTACTTTCTCATAGTTTCTGCTTTTTTTTACACCATCGAGGGATTTGCCATGTTGGTTTTAGTTGCTTTGGCTGCCAGCGGTGCCATGATACTTCTTGCACCTGTATTGTATCTCAGCTCCAAGCCTCAGCTCTGCTTGGGGTGAGGCATCTGCAGCACTTGTGCTTATCTGTCTACTGTCCTGTCCTGTGCAGGGAAATGGTAACATGCAAAAAAAACCCTACAAACACAACACCCCTCTTGGCTCTTCTCCAGCTGTGCCTTTGCACGTTGTGAAACCCTCCAAGAGGCCGTGCAGCGAAGGTGTGGGTGTGCTGTCCCTGGAAGTGTTCAAAGCTGGATTGGGTAGAGCAGCCTGGTCTATTGGAAGTTCTCCCTGCCTGTGGCTGTGTGTTGGAAGTAGATGACCCTTTAGGTTCCTTCCAAGCCAAAATATTCTGTGATTCTGTGAAGTTAAACCCAGGGCACAACTCTGGAAGTGGCCGTGCATCACCCTTGTACAATCCCAGGTTCAACTGAATCATCTCCCACTGCAGAGTGGCCCCTGCCCAACCTCCTTCTGTGTGGATGTCAGGAAAATCCACAAATGCCAGAGGTTTTTTGTCCAAAAAGGAGACATAGGAGCTCTTCAGCTTCATTGGAATAAAGGGAGGGAGTCCTCTGGGGCACACACCCGCGGGGTTTTCTCTCTCTCTCTCGAGGTTTCTCAGGGCGCAGCCTCCTTTAACCATGAGCTCCCGGCCGCACGCTGCCCTCTCCCTTTCCCCATTGCTGAGGTACAGGGAAGGTACAGCCTTCTGAGCCACCTACCACATATTCCCCCCTTGAACCTACTGTTTTACCCCAAAGCTCGGAAGCTGAGGCTTGTGCAGACCCCTGTCTGTTTCAGGAGCCACGCTCTCTGGGCTCTGCAACAAACCTGCTGCCCTAAGTCAGTAGAGAACATAAAGACCCATTTCAAAGACTTAACACCCACTGTTTCACCCATCAAAGTGTTCCTAAAGACATTAGCTTTCCTCTCAATGGACAAAGCCTAAATATTACATATTTAGGAAAGAGGCTGAGTAGCCTTTAGGGCGTGTGATGCGTTTTGTTAGCGCAGGTTTCTTTAAGGGGTTCCATCAATCCTGCTACAGTGACAAGTGATTTAATGTGATTTCTTACTAATTAAAACCGAAAAAACTAACACTAGGGGTTAGGTCTCAGTCTTTAATCTGAACTCTGAAAATAATTTGGGTTCGATTTTAGTGCTTAAATAACCCCCTAATTTATTTCCCGACCGGCCTCGCTAGCCCTGCAGCGGGGCTGCCTCACCCGGTGGGGTTAGGGCTGCAGGAACCCCCTCCCCGACGCGGCTAAGGCCGCTCAGCCTGGGAGTTTGGGGCGGGGGGTGGTTTGCGGGGTGGGTGGTTGGATTTGGGGGTGGGTTTTGGGGGAAAGTAACCACAAGCGGGGAAGGCGGCGGAACGCGGGCGCACGGCGCGGGCCGGCGGGGGAAGGCGCAGCCGGCGCACCGCTCCCCCGGTCACCTTCGGCGGGCGGCGGCCATGGCGTTCCTGCCCGACGAGTCGCGGTCGCTGCCGCCGCCGCCGCTCCTCAACAAGGGCTCGGTGTGGCTCGGCTTCTTGGGGTGGCTGTCGGCGCTGGCGGACAACGCCTTTAACCATCGCCCCGTCATCCGAGCCGGTGCGGGGGAACGGGGGGAGTCTGAGGGGAGGGGAACGGGAACGGAGCGGGGTGCGAGGGGAGGGCTGAGGTGAGGAGCTGGGGAAGGGGCTTTGTGGGGTTTGGGGTCACGGAGGGATTAGTGAAGGGGGGGAAAGGGGAAACAGCTAGGAATGAAGGGCTGGAGGGAACATGGGAGCGGGCGGGCGGATTTGGGGTGACCTTGAGAGTTACAGGGGCTGGGGAGGAAGCCCCGAGATCTGAGGCTAGGGATGGTAAAGGGAATATATGGGACTGGGAAAGGGCGGGGGGGGGGGGGGGGATTTGGAGTCACTCTGAAGGATAAGTAAAGCGGAGGAAAGGAGAAACAGCCAGGAGTGAGAGGCTAGAGGAGGTTTGGAGGATGCAGGAGCGGGTGTGTGGGGTTTGGGGTGACCGTGAGAGATGTCGGGGCTGGGGAAGGGGAGGGAGCGCTGAGGTAAGGGAATGGGGAGATGGAGGGAGTATGTGCGCCTGGGGAAGGGGGGGGCCCTGCCTGAGGCCCCCGGGGAGCTGGGAGAGGTGGGGACGATTCCTCTCTCCTCCTGCTGCAGGTCTTCACCGGCAGATCCTGTTCACTACCGTGGGCTGGTTTGTTGGCTACCAGCTCGTGAAGCGCACCGAGTACGCGTATGCCAAGGTGGACAGAGAGCTGTTCGAGTACATGAGGCACCACCCCGCGGACTTCCAATCAACAACAGGTACGCTGCGCTGGTGTTCTGGGAGAGGCAGCGGCCTGCCATTACCTGTGTGTGAGGATGTTGCTGGGCTAAGGCTTCCCTGCTCCCTCACCATCTAAATTGCAGCAGTCTGAAGGGTTTTCTGATGTGAAAATAGATGTTGTTATTGATACGCATCAATGACCGCCTCTTCCTCCTGAAAGCGCATTTTAGTACAAAAATAGCAGAGCCAGAAAACAACCAAACCCATAAGGATAGACCAAACTTGTACCACTGAAGAAGAAATAATGGAAATTAGAAATCACAGGTTTAATTCTTGTGACTTCACAATTCTGCTGTCTGTTCCTGTGAAATGCCTGTCGCGTGTGGTTTCAGAAATCTCATGATGAATATTCAGAGAACAAGCAGAACAGGTGAAAAAATAATAAATAGCAGTGGCAGAAAACCTGAAGTGGTGTTGGCTTAGAGCAATGGTGAAGAGCAGGGTTTTTTTACTAAATGCAGTCACTGAGCCAAATGATGCAATGGCAAATTTGGGTGAAAATAGTCCATTTTCTAATACAATACATTTGAGTGACTCTGGCTGTAGGACTGTGGTCTGCATCATGCCATGTTGGAAGGAGGACATAGAAATAAAAAACTGTTACTACTGAGATTTTCTCCACAGGGACCTGTGGAGAGCCATATGGGGGGGAAAAAAAAAAAACGTGCATTTAGTTACAAGAGCAAGCTAATGGTTTGCTGTGGGTAGCAAAAATCAGATTTTTTTTGGTGGCTTTGTTAACGTGAGAGATTTAGTATGAAACATCATCTGAATTGATCTCAAATGCTGATTAGGTCTTCCCACCTCTTGCAGAAAAGAAAAGAATAGGGCAGCTCTTGGAGGATTTCCACCCAGTTCGCTGAGGATTTCTCCAGCAGCGACACAGCACAGGATGAATTCCTGCCATCCTGAGAACTTTGGCAAGGTGGCTACAACTGTTGAACCGTCCATGACTTAAAAGATGAAACTTTACTCACTTTCATGTAATAAAAGCTTGACTAAATAGTTAGTGTTTAATTATTTGCTCTTCCTTTATGGTTTGTCAATACGTGGATGACTGGTATTTGTAACAGAATAATGACTTGGATTAATGTTTTTTTCAGTTGTTTTAATTGCAGGAGTGGAAAGTTGTTCACACAACATATATTGTATAAAACCCAGGGAGGAGTTCTGTAAGTTCATCTTTCTTATTTCCCAGTGGCATTTCTCCTGAACCTTTATCATGTTCTTGGCCAGCCCCTGAAGATGCTGTACCCAAAGTCTCGCTGTGAAATTCGTTCTGAACAGCTAACAAAATACATGCTCTCCCTAATTAATTTAATCTCAGAGTTTGTTATGTTGCTTTTTCTTTGCTAATAATGAGGAACCAACCTTTCTGCTTTCTCACTTGGTTGCTGGCTTGTGAATCCAAACACTGAGCACATTTGGGAGCGAGGAGGTTGTGCTGGTGTGGGATTTGGGAATTCTTATTCATTTAGCATTATGGGTCAAAACTGGGCTTTATCTCTCGTCTTCTTAACACTGAGCCCTGTGCCAGATCACTGCTCTCTGATGGATGAGATGTCCCTAAACAGATTGAATAGAAGTGCTGCCACCCTGATTTGCTTCAACAGTGTTTAAGAAGATCTTTCCCTGTGGTGGCCAGCAACAGCATGGGTGCCCTGGGAGCCTGTCCAAGGCAGCAGAGAGTAGCATCCCATGCCACACTGGAGACGCCTGAACTGCCCAGTCTGCAAACATCCCACTTGGCACTGCCAGGGCTTGACGCACCCCTGGGGCAGCGTGATGCAATCAGTGCCCTGCAATCAGAGCAGGCACAAGGTCCCTGTGACACACCGGGCTGGGAGCCAGCCGGAGGGACAGCGGCTCTCAGAGACACCCGCGGGTCCTGGGGCCCACAAGACGTCAGCAACCCCCTCCAGCTGTCCCGGGTCACAGCCTTTGGGGACATCCTGCGTCTCCCGTTGGTCATGTTCAACAGCCGTGGTCAGGGCTGTGACGCTTCCCTGGGGCGCCACGAGCCTCTGCAGCTGCCGAGCGCTGCCCAAGCCCAAAGCCATCGCTGCAGGTGACTGCAGGTGTCCCTTGCTGTGACACCAGTGGGGTGTGACCCCAACTGGCCCCAACAGCCACTGACTCACTCACTGCCCCACCAGTGGGATCAGAGACACAACCGGGGCAAGGGGAACCAGAAAGGACGTGGGCTGAAATAAAACCAATTTTATAGAGAAAGCAAAAGCCACGCATGCAAAAAGCTAAACAAGGGATTCATTCAACTCTTCCCACTAGCAGGTGGGTGTTCAGCAATCCCCAGGACTGCAGGGCTCTGTCACAGGTAAAAGTGACAGGGAAGACAAAATCCATCACTCCAAAAGCCTCCTACTTCTTCCATCTTTCTCCCACTTTATATACTGATATCATTATGGTCTGGAATATCCCTTGGGTCAGCTGGGATCAGTTATCCCACCAGTATCTCCTCCCAATTTCCATGCACCCCAGTCCCCTCACCAGCGTGGCAGCACAGAAAGCAGCAAAGGCCTTGGCTCTATGCAAGCCCTGCTCAGCAGCCACAAAAACATCCGTGCATTATCAGCCTTAGTCTCAGCACAAATACAACACACAGCCCCATGGCAGCCACGGTGATGGAAATCATCACTACCCCAGCCTAAACCAGCACAGCCAGCCCTGTGCTCCAGGGGACACAGCTCCCAGCCTTGAGCTCCAGCCAGGCAAACCCCCAGAGAACCCTCTGTGCTCCTCTCCTCACCTGGAACCAGTCTCCATCCCTTCCTTATGGTTCAACACCTGGCTCTGCAATCAGTGTGGAGGCAGAAGAGCTCCAAAGGCACAGCTCCATCACACCCCAGCCAGAGGTGCCACTGCAATGGGAACGGCCCAGGTCTCTCCCAGTACGACCCTCAGGCTCCATTTGCTCTGGGTGAGACCAGGCTGCAGCTTTGCCCAGGCTAGGGAGGGACACAGAGAGCAGAGCAGATCAGCTCTGACAGCCTCACCCTGGCTGCAGGGAGTTGTGTTTGCCCTCATTTGGGGAACTTGCTCATTGGCAGCTGCTCTCCTAGAAAAACAGATCTTCTGGGTGCTGGTGCAATCAGCTCCTTGAGTCTCTGTGGCCACAGGGATGGTGTTTGGGAAATCTTGCCCCACAACTCACCGTCCTCCTGGGGAGCCCCTCCCCAGCCATGGCTGAGGAGAGGGCAAATGTCACCTCATGTATCTCCAAATGACCCTGTGACAGCCCCAGTACCTCCTGCTGCCACATCTCCCATCACTCTGATGGCCCCACACCCCTCAGACCTGTCCTTGTCCTCCCTTCAACCTGACCAGGACCCTTTCAGATGTGGGGCACCTCTGGCTCTGGCCTCAGCTGCCCCCTCCAGAGCCCCCAGGGCCCTCAGCTGCTCACCCAGCCACAGCTGGCTGGAGACCCTGTCCCTGCTGCCCACGCTCGGGCAGGACAAGACAAAGCCACAGTGGTCTCAGCAGCTGAGAGAAATGACCTGATCAGGAGAGAGGAGATGGGAATCTCCAGTGTATCCCAAAGCTGGGATGTCTGGACATGGGGCTGGGGTCCTCAGGGAAGCCACCATCCAAAGATGCTGAGATCTCCAGCTCTTTTGCCCCTCACTGTTGGATGCCTGGGCCGAGTGTTGGGCAGATCCACACTTCTCTGAGCACAGAAATCGGGCATCAGCTTTTGTGGCGCTGCTGTCAACATAAGCAGGAGCCTTTCAGCCTGGGGCTGGTGCCACAAAGAACAGGTTGCCCAGTGAGTTTGCACAGGCCCTGTGCTTGGACACGGCTCTGAGCTGCCTTGGCTAGTGCAGGATGAACTGCACACAGCAGGGCACTGCTCTCAAATGAGGGCTCTGAAGATCCCTTCCAACCCAAAACATCCCGTGACTTTGGGATTCTTTGCCCCTTTCTAGTTCCCCAGCATTGTTCTAGAAGGTTCCCTCCCCGCAGGGCCAGTGTCCCCCTGCCCCTCACTGGGGCACTCCAGGAGTGAAAGCACCACACTGACAGCAGCTTCCCAGGGATTCTTTTATTAGCAGAAATGGGGGGAAATGCCCTTGGAGTCCAGGTACCAGCTGGAAAAGGGCCTGGCAGCCTCGAGGGACTGTTGGAGGTCGGGGCCACCTCACAACACTCCCAACTCTGTGCCACTCTTTGAAAATAAAGAGGGGGGCACGAGCCCGCAGCTCTTCCAACGGCCTTCCCGGCTCAGCCAGAGGCTTCTTCCTATGAGGATAAGGCACCATCTGGTTCTGCAGCGGTCACAACCATCTCCGGTGTCGGTGCAGTGCCGGGAGATCAGATCAGCTGCCGCGGAGCGGGGAACGCGAGCGTGGCTGGGAAGAGCCGGCCATGGTCAGCGACGGGGACGCCTTGTGCTTCCTGACAGCAGCACCTGTCCTGCAACACCAGCAGGTCAAGATTCCTTAACTCCAGGGATCGTGCCAGGGGGACACACGGTGCCTCAACCCCGCGTGCGTAGGCTCCGGACCCCTGTAGTCTCTGCACAGAGCCATGGGATGGGTTCCTTCCTCCAGCACGGAGAGGGATCTCCCCCTCTCGCCCCCGGCTGAGGGGGCAGCCCCCATTTCAAGGCCCTTCCCAGCAGGTCCCCGCCCTGCACTCTTGGGCACCTCTCCAGGGAGGCCGCCCGTTGTGCTGCTGGCCCCGGGCTCTGCATCGCCCAGCTCTTACCTGGTGGCCAGGACAGGGTCACCAGCTGGGCTGGCCCTCGCTGAGGTTGATCTGCTCCAGGATCTGGCTGTACCTCCGGGTCAGGGCGTTGGTGTCCCTGGTGAGGTGGGTGAGCACCTGCTGCAGGCCGGTCAGGTGGTGGCACAGGCGCTCCTCGAGCTGGGCGTCCCCGGCCTCGTTGCTGTCCGAGGATGCGTCCGTGTCGCTGTCGGCGCCGGCGGGGCTCTGGTCACCCACAGAGGCCAGGCCTTTCTCCACCATGGGCTTGATGGCCTTGAGGAGCTGGTAGCGCTCGTAGAGGTCCGTGCGGCTCTCCGCGGCCGGGGCTGCCCCCTCCTGCTGCGGGAAGACCCCTCGCAGCAGGCTGGGGAACATCACCTCCTGCTCCATCTTCTGCGTGGCTGAGAAGTACTGCTCCATGGCCCTTCTCCTGCAGCTCTGGCAGCGCGGCTCTGGGATCTTCCGAGGGTGTCACCTGCTCCCTGTCCCTGCCGGGGCTTTTTATGCAGTGCCGGGTGATGTCCCTCCTCTGCTGTCCTCCCCTGGCAGGGCTGGATGGCCTCGGGGTCGGGCTTGGCTCCAGCCCAGCTGGGGCTGGCTGCACCACGTCCCTGGCTCTGTGCAAGCTCCCCTGGCCCGGCCTCTCCGTGGCCTTCGCCCGAGCTGGCCCCGGGTCCCCCTGACCCCTGCCAGCAATGGTGGAGGGGTAGCAAGGAGGAGAGGTGCCCGGGCTCTGTCCCATCCTGTCCCCCATTATCTCAGTCCTCCAACACCTTCAGTTCTGGGGCCCTGTGCTGTGGGTCCAGCTCCTGCCCCCGGTTTGGCCAGGCTGCAGGGGACCGTCACCCCCCCTCGTTCTCGCTGCCATGCGCTCAGGACGTGAACACTGCGGGGACATTGAGCAACCCCGTTTGCACACACGTGCAAATCTCACTGGAAACACCCTGGAACATGGCTGTTTGGGGAGAGTGGAGCCTGCGGGTATCCAGAGCCTGGGGTCCCCAGAAACATCCTCTTCCCCCAGCCTCTCCCTGAGTTCAGCAGGGATGTGGACAGGGACAGGGACAGGGACCTGACTCCACGATGTGCAACTCCTGTGGCAGAGGCACGGAGCCATTGCAGCCCCCAGGGAATTGTGGACATGGGTCCCCTGCCAATGTTCCCATCCTGGAAGGGCAAAAGCCACAGCCAGGGCACCAGTCAGCATTGCCTGTCCCTGCATGTCTCTGTGGTGTGTGGCAATCAGGGAAAAGGGTTCTATTTGGGGAAAGGCAGTGGGGTACCTCGTTCCTTCTGCGACCTTTGGTGCTGGCAGCTCTCCCTCCGTGCCCGTGTGTCCCAGCCAGGTGCCCACACTGCCACGCACCCTTTCCCCAGCAGAGCTGTCCTCGCCACCCCTCTTGTCCCTTTCCTTGTGTCCCGACATCTCTTGGGGTCCTGCCGTGGGGCCCAACGCTGCACCAAGGTGTGCGGGTGCTGCTGGCACCGTGCAGGTGCCACACTGAGGCTTGGCCACATCGGGGCACCTGGGCCACTGCAGAGCTTCCTGGAGGTGCGGGCGCATCCCGGGGCTCTGGGGACAGAGGGACGCAGGGAACGCTTTGCCCTCCTGCTCCCCCCATCACTTCCCCAGCTGCTCGTGGTGAGCATGGCAGCACGTTTGGGGGTGGCATGGGCTCAGCAGAGCCCACTTGCTCCCCAGCTCCCCGTCCTTGGGACACGAATAATTGCCAAATCCTCTCTGTGCCTCTGGGGACCCCATTAGCTGCAAATGGCCCCCCACGTCCCCCACATCCTGCTGGCAGAGACTGGGGAGAGCTGGGGAGCTGCCGCTGCCAGCAGGGATGGCAGGAGCAGGACAAGGACTGCTGCTGGAGCACAGCACAGCCACCACAGGCTGAACACCCGAGTGCCTATGGGAAGTGGTGAAAGAACTCCTTCTACCGCTTTGCTTACTTGTGCAGCTTTTGCTTTTCCTATGAAGCTCTCTTCATTTCTACCCACGAGTTTTCCCACTTTTACCCTCCCAATCCTCTCCCCCATCCCACCTCGGGGGAGTGACAGAGCGGCTGAGTGGGGCTGAGTTGCCAGCAGGGGTCAAACCACGACATCCACGGCGAACCTCCAGCCTCAGGGTAGGTGTGTCCCACCCTCAGGCCACCCTGGGGGAACACTGTGATGGCCCTGGCTCTCCAGGGATCTCCACGGTAACCCAAAAATCCTTAGGGATGGGGCTGGCAGTGTGTGCACCCCTCCGTGCAGCCCTGGGCACCCCGGGTTGCCAGGAGCACCGAGAAAGGGAGAAGAGGAGCAGTGGGTTCAGGTCTGAGGGGGAGAGGGCAGCTGGCCGATTGGACACCTGGCCGGGCTAGGAGGGGACAGCGGGAGAGCTGCCAACACCGAGGGTTGCAAAAGGGATGAAGGACCCCACGGCCTTTCCCAAAATAGAACCATTTCCTCCAGTTGCCACATACTGCAAGATAAGTGGGAACGAGAGTTCTGGCCATTGGCCAGCCATGGCCTCTGCTCCAGCATGGGGGTACTGGGGGTGAAGCAGGGGTCCCCCATGCCAGGTCAGGCAAAGGCCACGGAGAGGCTGGGCCAGGAGCCAGAGGTGGCTATGAGGAGAGGTGTCTGCGTTCTCTCCTCTCCCTCCCTGTACTATCTCAGCCTCCAAACGTTCAGTTTTGGGGTCCTGTGCGAGTGGATCCACCTCCTGCTCCCTGGTGTGGTCAGGCTGCAGGCAGCGGTGCTGCTGGGGACCATCACCTCCCTCACTCCTTGCAGCCATGTGCTCAGGATGGGAAAACTCCAGGGACATTGAACAGTCTCTGTGCATGGCTGCCAGCCTGAACAGGGCAGCAGACACCGCTGTGAAACTTCTCACTGGGAGTGCTCTGCTGCATGGATTCCACATGGGGCAGGAGGACTTGTGATGGGGGCAGAGATGGGACCAAATGCCACAAGAACTGCATCCATGGACTGCAGCTATCACTGCCCAAAGTGGGGCACAGATGGTGCCACCGTCACCCCCAGTACCCCCATGCTGGAGCAGAGGCCATGGCTGGCCAATGGCCAGAACTCTCGTCCCCACTTATCTTGCAGTATGTGGCAACTGGAGGAAATGGTTCTATTTTGGGAAAGGCCGTGGGGTCCTTCATCCCTTTTGCAACCCTCGGTGTTGGCAGCTCTCCCGCTGTCCCCTCCTAGCCCAGCCAGGTGTCCAATCGGCCAGCTGCCCTCTCCCCCTCAGACCTGAACCCACTGCTCCTCTTCTCCCTTTCTCAGAGCTCCTGGCAACCCGGGGTGCCCAGGGCTGCACGGAGGGGTGCACACACTGCCAGCCCCATCCCTAAGGATTTTTGGGTTACCGTGGAGCTCCCTGGAGATCCAGGGCCATCACAGTGTTCCCCCAGGGTGGCCTGAGGGTGGGACACACCTACCCTGAGGCTGGAGGTTCGCCGTGGATGTCGTGGTTTGACCCCTGCTGGCAACTCAGCCCCACTCAGCCGCTCTGTCACTCCCCCGAGGTGGGATGGGGGAGAGGATTGGGAGGGTAAAAGTGGGAAAACTCGTGGGTAGAAATGAAGAGAGCTTCATAGGAAAAGCAAAAGCTGCACAAGTAAGCAAAGCGGTAAAAGGAGTTCTTTCACCACTTCCCATAGGCACTCGGGTGTTCGGCCTGTGGTGGCTGTGCTGTGCTCCAGCAGCAGTCCTTGTCCTGCTCCTGCCATCCCTGCTGGCAGCGGCAGCTCCCCAGCTCTCCCCAGTCTCTGCCAGCAGGATGTGGGGGACGTGGGGGGCCATTTGCAGCTAATGGGGTCCCCAGAGGCACAGAGAGGATTTGGCAATTATTCGTGTCCCAAGGACGGGGAGCTGGGGAGCAAGTGGGGAGCCCATGCCACCCCCAAACGTGCTGCCATGCTCACCACGAGCAGCTGGGGAAGTGATGGGGGCAGCAGGAGGGCAAAGCGTTCCCTGCGTCCCTCTGTCCCCAGAGCCCCGGGATGCGCCCGCACCTCCAGGAAGCTCTGCAGTGGCCCAGGTGCCCCGATGTGGCCAAGCCTCAGTGTGGCACCTGCACGGTGCCAGCAGCACCCGCACACCTTGGTGCAGCGTTGGGCCCCACGGCAGGACCCCAAGAGATGTCGGGACACAAGGAAAGGGACAAGAGGGGTGGCGAGGACAGCTCTGCTGGGGAAAGGGTGCGTGGCAGTGTGGGCACCTGGCTGGGACACACGGGCACGGAGGGAGAGCTGCCAGCACCAAAGGTCGCAGAAGGAACGAGGTACCCCACTGCCTTTCCCCAAATAGAACCCTTTTCCCTGATTGCCACACACCACAGAGACATGCAGGGACAGGCAATGCTGACTGGTGCCCTGGCTGTGGCTTTTGCCCTTCCAGGATGGGAACATTGGCAGGGCACCCATGTCCACAATTCCCTGGGGGCTGCAATGGCTCCGTGCCTCTGCCACAGGAGTTGCACATCGTGGAGTCAGGTCCCTGTCCCTGTCCCTGTCCACATCCCTGCTGAACTCAGGGAGAGGCTGGGGGAAGAGGATGTTTCTGGGGACCCCAGGCTCTGGATACCCGCAGGCTCCACTCTCCCCAAACAGCCATGTTCCAGGGTGTTTCCAGTGAGATTTGCACGTGTGTGCAAACGGGGTTGCTCAATGTCCCTGCAGTGTTCACGTCCTGAGCGCATGGCAGCGAGAACGAGGGGGGTGACGGTCCCCTGCAGCCTGGCCAAACCGGGGGCAGGAGCTGGACCCACAGCACAGGGCCCCAGAACTGAAGGTGTTGGAGGACTGAGATAATGGGGGACAGGATGGGACACACCCCGGGCACCTCTCCTCCTTGCTACCCCTCCACCATTGCTGGCAGGGGTCGGGGGACCCGGGGCCAGCTCGGGCGAAGGCCACGGAGAGGCCGGGCCAGGGGAGCTTGCACAGAGCCAGGGACGTGGTGCAGCCAGCCCCAGCTGGGCTGGAGCCAAGCCCGACCCCGAGGCCATCCAGCCCTGCCAGGGGAGGACAGCAGAGGAGGGACATCACCCGGCACTGCATAAAAAGCCCCGGCAGGGACAGGGAGCAGGTGACACCCTCGGAAGATCCCAGAGCCGCGCTGCCAGAGCTGCAGGAGAAGGGCCATGGAGCAGTACTTCTCAGCCACGCAGAAGATGGAGCAGGAGGTGATGTTCCCCAGCCTGCTGCGAGGGGTCTTCCCGCAGCAGGAGGGGGCAGCCCCGGCCGCGGAGAGCCGCACGGACCTCTACGAGCGCTACCAGCTCCTCAAGGCCATCAAGCCCATGGTGGAGAAAGGCCTGGCCTCTGTGGGTGACCAGAGCCCCGCCGGCGCCGACAGCGACACGGACGCATCCTCGGACAGCAACGAGGCCGGGGACGCCCAGCTCGAGGAGCGCCTGTGCCACCACCTGACCGGCCTGCAGCAGGTGCTCACCCACCTCACCAGGGACACCAACGCCCTGACCCGGAGGTACAGCCAGATCCTGGAGCAGATCAACCTCAGCGAGGGCCAGCCCAGCTGGTGACCCTGTCCTGGCCACCAGGTAAGAGCTGGGCGATGCAGAGCCCGGGGCCAGCAGCACAACGGGCGGCCTCCCTGGAGAGGTGCCCAAGAGTGCAGGGCGGGGACCTGCTGGGAAGGGCCTTGAAATGGGGGCTGCCCCCTCAGCCGGGGGCGAGAGGGGGAGATCCCTCTCCGTGCTGGAGGAAGGAACCCATCCCATGGCTCTGTGCAGAGACTACAGGGGTCCGGAGCCTACGCACGCGGGGTTGAGGCACCGTGTGTCCCCCTGGCACGATCCCTGGAGTTAAGGAATCTTGACCTGCTGGTGTTGCAGGACAGGTGCTGCTGTCAGGAAGCACAAGGCGTCCCCGTCGCTGACCATGGCCGGCTCTTCCCAGCCACGCTCGCGTTCCCCGCTCCGCGGCAGCTGATCTGATCTCCCGGCACTGCACCGACACCGGAGATGGTTGTGACCGCTGCAGAACCAGATGGTGCCTTATCCTCATAGGAAGAAGCCTCTGGCTGAGCCGGGAAGGCCGTTGGAAGAGCTGCGGGCTCGTGCCCCCCTCTTTATTTTCAAAGAGTGGCACAGAGTTGGGAGTGTTGTGAGGTGGCCCCGACCTCCAGCAGTCCCTCGAGGCTGCCAGGCCCTTTTCCAGCTGGTACCTGGACTCCAAGGGCATTTCCCCCCGTTTCTGCTAATAAAAGAATCCCTGGGAAGCCGCTGTCAGTGTGGTGCTTTCACTCCTGGAGTGCCCCAGTGAGGGGCAGGGGGACACTGGCCCTGCGGGGAGGGAACCTTCTAGAACAATGCTGGGGAACTAGAAAGGGGCAAAGAATCCCAAGGTCACGGGATGGTTTGGGTTGGAAGGGATCTTCAGAGCCCTCATTTGAGAGCAGTGCCCTGCTGTGTGCAGTTCATCCTGCACTAGCCAAGGCAGCCCAGAGCCGTGTCCAAGCACAGGGCCTGTGCAAACTCACTGGGCAACCTGTTCTTTGTGGCACCAGCCCCAGGCTGAAAGGCTCCTGCTTATGTTGACAGCAGCGCCACAAAAGCTGATGCCCGATTTCTGTGCTCAGAGAAGTGTGGATCTGCCCAACACTCGGCCCAGGCATCCAACAGTGAGGGGCAATAGAGCTGGAGGTCTCAGCATCTTTGGATGGTGGCTTCCCTGAGGACCCCAGCCCCATGTCCAGACATCCCAGCTTTGGGATACACTGGAGATTCCCATCTCCTCTCTCCTGATCAGGTCATTTCTCTCAGCTGCTGAGACCACTGTGGCTTTGTCTTGTCCTGCCCGAGCGTGGGCAGCAGGGACAGGGTCTCCAGCCAGCTGTGGCTGGGTGAGCAGCTGAGGGCCCTGGGGGCTCTGGAGGGGGCAGCTGAGGCCAGAGCCAGAGGTGCCCCACATCTGAAAGGGTCCTGGTCAGGTTGAAGGGAGGACAAGGACAGGTCTGAGGGGTGTGGGGCCATCAGAGTGATGGGAGATGTGGCAGCAGGAGGTACTGGGGCTGTCACAGGGTCATTTGGAGATACATGAGGTGACATTTGCCCTCTCCTCAGCCATGGCTGGGGAGGGGCTCCCCAGGAGGACGGTGAGTTGTGGGGCAAGATTTCCCAAACACCATCCCTGTGGCCACAGAGACTCAAGGAGCTGATTGCAGCAACACCCAGAAGATCTGTTTTTCTAGGAGAGCAGCTGCCAATGAGCAAGTTCCCCAAATGAGGGCAAACACAACTCCCTGCAGCCAGGGTGAGGCTGTCAGAGCTGATCTGCTCTGCTCTCTGTGTCCCTCCCTAGCCTGGGCAAAGCTGCAGCCTGGTCTCACCCAGAGCAAATGGAGCCTGAGGGTCGTACTGGGAGAGACCTGGGCCGTTCCCATTGCAGTGGCACCTCTGGCTGGGGTGTGATGGAGCTGTGCCTTTGGAGCTCTTCTGCCTCCACGCTGATTGCAGAGCCAGGTGTTGAACCAAAAGGAAGGGATGGAGACTGGTTCCAGGTGAGGAGAGGAGCACAGAGGGTCCTCTGGGGGTTTGCCTGGCTGGAGCTCAAGGCTGGGAGCTGTGTCCCCTGGAGCACAGGGCTGGCTGTGCTGGTTTAGGCTGGGGTAGTGATGATTTCCATCACCGTGGCTGCCATGGGGCTGTGTGTTGTATTTGTGCTGAGACTAAGGCTGATAATGCACGGATGTTTTTGTGGCTGCTGAGCAGGGCTTGCATAGAGCCAAGGCCTTTGCTGCTTTCTGTGCTGCCACGCTGGTGAGGGGACTGGGGTGCATGGAAATTGGGAGGAGATACTGGTGGGATAACTGATCCCAGCTGACCCAAGGGATATTCCAGACCATAATGATATCAGTATATAAAGTGGGAGAAAGATGGAAGAAGTAGGAGGCTTTTGGAGTGATGGATTTTGTCTTCCCTGTCACTTTTACCTGTGACAGAGCCCTGCAGTCCTGGGGATTGCTGAACACCCACCTGCTAGTGGGAAGAGTTGAATGAATCCCTTGTTTAGCTTTTTGCATGCGTGGCTTTTGCTTTCTCTATAAAATTGGTTTTATTTCAGCCCACGTCCTTTCTGGTTCCCCTTGCCCCGGTTGTGTCTCTGATCCCACTGGTGGGGCAGTGAGTGAGTCAGTGGCTGTTGGGGCCAGCTGGGGTCACACCCCACTGGTGTCACAGCAAGGGACACCTGCAGTCACCTGCAGCGATGGCTTTGGGCTTGGGCAGCGCTCGGCAGCTGCAGAGGCTCGTGGCGCCCCAGGGAAGCGTCACAGCCCTGACCACGGCTGTTGAACATGACCAACGGGAGACGCAGGATGTCCCCAAAGGCTGTGACCCGGGACAGCTGGAGGGGGTTGCTGACGTCTTGTGGGCCCCAGGACCCGCGGGTGTCTCTGAGAGCCGCTGTCCCTCTGGCTGGCTCCCAGCCCGGTGTGTCACAGGGACCTTGTGCCTGCTCTGATTGCAGGGCACTGATTGCATCACGCTGCCCCAGGGGTGCGTCAAGCCCCGGTGGTGCCCTGCTGCTGGCCACTGCTGCTGGCACTGCTGATAAGAGATGTGAGATGGTCATAGGAAAGGTCTTTGTCCTGGCATAACCCTCCAGTGGTCCCACTGGGATGTTTGCAGACAGGACAGATCAGGCTTCTGTTGCGTGGCAGGGGATGCTACTCTGTGCTGCCTTGGACAGGCTCCCAGGGCACCCACGCTGTTGCCAGCCACCATGGGGAAAGATCTTCCTTCAGACTGTTGAAGCAAATCAGAGTGGGAGCACTTCTTTTCAAGCTGTTTGGACAGCAAATCCATCAGAGAGCTGTGACCTGGCACAGGGCTCAGTGTCAAGAAGACGAGATAAAGCGCAGTTTTGACCCAAAATATTGAATGAGTAAGAAACCCCAAATTCCCTTCTCTAACCAGTCTCAGACATCCTAATCACACAATCTCTCCATCCTCAATAATGGGGGGCTGCCAGTTCCCTTCCCACAGGGCAGGTTCCCTGCCTGTACACCCCTGCCTTTCCATTTTTGGGGTGTTCTGGCCTTATCTGTACCCTCTGCTGCTGCCTACCACCTTCCTGGGCAGCTGCTGGGTGAAAGCACCCCACAAATTCACCCCCCTCACCCCTGGTCTGGTTCTGTGGTCAGGCAATTTGGCTGTGAGCCAGCAAGGTGTGCTCAGGGCAAAGGCAGTGGAAGGAGGGGATCCTCCCCTTCTGCTCAGCCCTGATGAGTCCTCACCTGGGGTGCTGTGTCCAGTTCTCTTCTTTCTGGTACAAGAGAGACATGGACATACTGAAGAGAGTCCAGTAAAGGGCCATAAAGGGGATAGAAGAGCAGGATTTTCTTCCACATGATGAAAGACTGAGAGAGCTGGTGGTGTCCAGACTTGGAAAGAGAAGGCTGAGAAAGATCTGATCAGTGTTTATGAAGATATGATGGAGATCAAGAGGTGACTCACCCACTGGTATTCAGGGACAGGACAGGAAGAGAGCGACAGGCACAAAATGAAACCCACAAAAAAAATCCCATCTAAACATGAGAAAACCCTTATTTTTTTTCCTAAAACTGAAGGTGTTCAAACACTGGCAGAGGCTACCCAGAAAGGGGGTGGAATCTTCATCCTCAGAGACGTCCAATATCCATGGTCCCCTCGTTGACCTTGCTTGAGCAGTTGTTGAAGCAGATTGTCTCCAGAGGCGTCTTCCAGCCTCTCCAGCACTGATTCTGTCCCCGCCTTGTGCCCTCTGTGCAGTCAGCCCAGGAGCTGGCTGCAGGCTGCTCACAGCACCTGACCAGGAGGATGCTCTGCCAGGCCTGGGTGGAGGTTGGAATACTGGCAGGGCTGCTTTGGGCTGGGTCCCAAAATCTAACTCCTGTCATTGCCCCTCCAAGGAACTTCCTTCAGACTTGGAACTTTCACATTTCTCCTCCGGCAGACAGCTTCTGAATTTTAAAAGTACCTTTTCTAACTCCCTAGTCACTTTTAAATCCTGCTGCCGGTCATATTACCCCTTTAATAAGCAGTTTGGGGCAGGCACTCTTCAGACAAGTATCACCTGTTCATTATCACCTTCTTTTAGCAGGGGCTGCTCTCTAGGCCAGCTGCTATAGTTGAGCTGGGTGAGACCCCCAGACCAGCACAGAAGAAGGTGAATTTTCAGGCAGAGCACATGGGAAATTTGCCCTAAACTTGTTCTCCTTCTCAGCTCCTCAAAACTGCCCAGATCAAGGCAGCTTTCCCATGGTGCTGCCTGCAACCTGTCTGCCCTGGGGGAAGGGGCTGGACTCACCATCCTGGGCCTCCAGCAGTGGTAAGGACGGTGGTGACGGGGTAGGATGGGAAAGAACCCGACAAACCCCAGGCACCTCCTCACCACCACACTGAGAGCACACGGATGCAGTGGGACCTCTGGGCAGCTTGGGCAAAGGCCACGGGGAGGCTCAGAGGAGCTTGCACAGAGCCAGGGACGTGGTGCAGCCCAGTCCCAGCTGGGCTGGAGCCAAGCCCGACCCCGAGGCCATCCAGCCCTGCCAGGGGAGGACAGCAGAGGAGGGACATCACCCGGCACTGCATAAAAAGCCCCAGCAGGGACAGGGAGCAGGTGACACCCTCGGAAGATCCCAGAGCCGCGCTGCCAGAGCTGCAGGAGAAGGGCCATGGAGCAGTACTTCTCAGCCACGCAGAAGATGGAGCAGGAGGTGATGTTCCCCAGCCTGCTGCGAGGGGTCTTCCCGCAGCAGGAGGGGGCAGCCCCGGCCGCGGAGAGCCGCACGGACCTCTACGAGCGCTACCAGCTCCTCAAGGCCATCAAGCCCATGGTGGAGAAAGGCCTGGCCTCTGTGGGTGACCAGAGCCCCACCGGTGCCGACAGCGACACGGCCTTAGACGATGGTGCAGACAGCAATCTGGAAGAGCGCCTCTCCCATCATGTCAATGGATTGCAGCAAGTTCTGACAGACCTCACCAAAAACACCAAAGCCCTGACCCGGAGGTACAGCCAGATCCTGGAGCAGATCAACCTCAGTGAAGATCAGTCCAGCTCTTGAGCCTGTGCTCCTGTCTCTGAGGTAAGAGGTTGGGGACATGCAGTCAAGGAAGAGCTGGCTGAGGGATAACATACTTTGTCCTCATGCCCCATCAGCTGTGTGGCGTTATAATGTTTGCATCACACCCCCAAATCCCTGGAGTTCTTAGTCTGCACTTCATTGCTCAACAGAAATATCCTCCTGGATTTGTCTTTCTCAATTGCCACTGGTGCAAGCTGTGTCAGTGAACAAAGGCAACTCTGGGAGCTCCACACTGTCCCCAAGACTCCTCAGTTTGCAGCACAGGCAATGTCTTTCTGCTGCTGGCCAAACACAAAAGATCCCAGGGACAAAAGGGATAGGTGGTTGAAATACCATTATTGGACTCCAGGAGCTGCCAGACACTGGTGCTCCGGTTATTTCTCTTTTTTTTTCTCTGACGGAAAATGCAACAGTCATTTTTAGGGAGGAGTTTGGCACTTTCAGGTTTCCAAATATCTAACTTTGGCACATCACTTACAAACAGCTCAGACACTTGAATTTTCCCCTAGCCTGAAGCAAACCCATTCTCCATGCTGGTGGGACTTTTCTCTCCTACAGGAGACATCCCCGTGATCCATCAGAGATGGGGCTCATGGCCAGGGTCCTTGTAGTGAAATGGAGAGTGTAGAAAAATCATAGCAACAACAGAGGGCATTAACAGGACTTCACCCTTATTTAGGAAGACTCACGGCCAGGAATGAGGACATCCTGACCAGGTGTGTTATCCCCACAGGGTCTGTTGTCCAAGCCCAGTGGCACTTCTTCTCCTGCGCCGAGGAGGAGCGTCCTTCGTGAGCAGCGCAGAGCCTGGCCGTCTGCCTGTACCATCCGACTCATCCCGTGGCCGATGCTGTCGGCAAGCTCCCTGCTTCGTTTCACTCCTGTCCTAGGGGGGTTTCGGCGGGGCAGAAATGAGTGGTTTGTGTAGTTGCTTTGTAGAAGGCGCCTGTAAATTTGAAGCGATGCTTTTTTCTGTGTGTGCCTAAACACCTCCAAACCGTTCTCTTTGGTAATGTAAATGAAATGCAAAGCCTTGTGCAGATGTGTCCTGTGCTTCCTACCAGCCGTCATTTCTGTAGAACTACAGTCCCCCAGCACATGAGGGTGAAGTACCTTGGCCACCAAGGCCAGGCTTCGGTGCAGGGAGATGAGCTGGGTTTCCTTGGCAAGGCTTTGAGGTGAATGTTCCCCCAGCTCTCTGTCTCTCCCACCTTGCAAAACCTTGGTGTAATCCTGCCACCATTCTGTGCTTGGTGCTGGATCCCAACCTGTTCCTCAGCATCCTTTCTTCCCTCCCACAACATCCCCTTCTCTCCTAGATTCCAAGCTTCACAGTGCCCCAACCCCATCAGGACCTGCACACCCCATCCCTTTTCTTACACTCACCCAGCCCTTCATACCCAGCACCGTGTCCTCTCCTGTGAACAACCTCTTGGAACCCTCACAAGCCCCAGCAAAAGAGGAGACAGGCAGTTCTGCTCCTCCCTCCTTGGCCATGACACATTCCAGAGCTGGGAACAGAGGAGAAGGTGGGGAAGCTCAGCTGGGGTGGGAAAGCAGGACCTTGCTCACCTCTGATCCCTATGAGCTGTGGGGAGATCAGGCGCAAAGCCCCCACTGGGTGGGTGGGCAGGAGCAGCAAGCTCTTCACAGACAGACTGGAGACTTCAGGACCGGTTGGGTCCCACCTCCAGGTGACTCATTCCCTCCCGGACACACCACCCTTGGGAAGTCCTACTGAGCTGGGCATTAGATGGAGGTGTCCCCTTGCCATTCAGGACATTTTTAAAAAAAACTTAGCTGTTGAAATAGTGCTCCTTTGGCTGAACAAACACTGACTCTCCATCAACTTTCCACTTTTGATTATAAAACTGGAGATCTCTGAGCATTTGTGGTGAGAGGAGGATTGTCACCATGCCCTGTGCTGCAGGCTCTGGTTGTGTTGTCCACGTTGCTACAGGTGCTGTCTGAGTCACAAAAGTGGAATAACATCTTTCAGACTGAAATCAGAGACTCATCATCTCCAAAAACCTCCATCTAAAATGAACAGCTGTTCTGCAGATGGTATCCCTGTTTCCTCCATTCACCTCCAGGCAGCTCCATGCCTTGCTCGTGTATTCATGTTGACCCCTTAAGTGGGGTCCTGATTGCTCGGCAGCAACTGAAGATCCACAGCACCGTAAAAGAAAGACAAGAGCAGGAACTTCCTGCCTTGCTTTTATTTTAGTGAAACTCTAATTGCTCAGAAAATAAAAGAGAAAAATCGTTGTGTTGTTTAACAGTGGAATGTGCTGTGGCAGCTCAGACCTCAGCCGTGCATCCTGAGAAGGTGGGTGGAGCTGATAAATGGCTGGAAGGCACCAGTTAGGAATGCTGACAGTGTTTGCACAGCACATGGTGTTTGGTTTAGGAGTGGTTCTTGAATTGCCGAGTCTCTTAAACAGAGGCTGCCAATTCAGTATTTTAAGGAAACAAATCTTGTATAAATACTTTTATGCTTAGTACTGTTTTCCAAACTGATGTGCAGTCACAGAATCATGGAGTGGTTTAGGTTGGAAGGGACTTTAAACATCTCCAAGTTCCAAAACCCCCTGCTATGGGCAGGGATGCCACCTACTGGATCAGTTTCATCAGGGCCCCATCCAACCCAGCCTTGAACACTTCCAGGGGTAGGGCAGCCACAACTTCTCTGGGCAGCCTGTGCCAGTGCCTCATCACTCTGAGTAAATCAGAACAGAGATATTCCAGCTCATTGCTATATATATATTTTAATTTTTTTTCTAAAAATCACACATTTATTCCCCACAAAGTCACCATCAAGTTATTCTTCTTTAGTAAACCCAAATCTCTAAGCACTAATATGATTATGATTCATATTGTGGTTGCTCATCCAAGGTCCAGGCACAGGCTAATGCTTTCATGGAAAAAAAAAGGGGAAAGGATGGTCCCTGTCTGAAAGAGCTTACAGGTTTGGAAATATCCCTTTTACATCAAAAAAACCTGTAGGTAGAGGAAAACTAGACCAGTATGCTAATCACACAGAAGGACCAGCAGTGGTTGGTGTAGCAGTAGAAGAGAGTTGTGGACATGAGCTGGCAGCTATTCCTTTTGCTGAAGTGGTAAGGATTTCTGTTGTTGCATTAAAAGTTTGGCCTCAAATGCCATTAGGCACCCTTGATTCTGATTTGGGGAAATCTCTCAGATGAGCAAGGCAAACTCATGTACTGCCCTTTACCCTGTCCTAGTGAAAAGCTTGTGTGAGCAGGTGATGGTCCACCTGTCTTTCCAGTTCTGCAGCTGCAGAAGGAAAGGTTACCACCTCCAGCTTTGAAGACATGGTGGATGTGAATTCTGTCAGCTAGATCCAGGATATTATCTGAAACACCTACATAAGCCAGCCCAAAGAATGGGATTTACAGCACTTAGAAGTCTGGAACATGCAGATCTTCCAGGTCTCCTGTTCTCCAGTAAGCATTACTCTTTTAAAATTTATTACAAGTCACAAAACCTAGGGTCCCAAGCAGACTTCACTGGTGCATCCTGCACTACCAATTCTGCTGGTCTGGCAAAGGGAAAATTTAAGCATTTCTATTCAAAGCAGCGGAGATAACTCAGAGGTTATCATAGAGGATCCCTGAGGATGCTTCAGGGAACCAAAAGCAAAATGTAAGATGGGTTCAATGACAGGTTTACCCCAAAGCACAAAGCATTCCAAAGAGTCTGAGCCCAGTTTTGATGGAGCCTTTCATGAGGACAGGCTTCAAGGGAAGTGAATCAGTCTAAATTCTAAATGTTTTTCCCTCTGTGCCTCAAGTTCCTGCTCAGATCAGTGCTGTCTTCTGGGAGGATACAGATCCAGCAAAATACGTGTAGTATTCAAAAGCAACAAAGCTGGTGTCCATGAGCACAAGGCAGATTTTGTGCAAATTGTTTCCTTATATACTATGCTGTCAATTTTCATCATTAATATCTCCTCCAGGAAGATTTTCAGGAAGCGCTGTATTTGTCTGAGATTTTTCCTTTGGTTGCTGGTATAGGGAAGCAGCTTGAAACAAAAGAGAGTGAGGCAAGGTTGGTAGAGGGAAAAACACCTTTTATTAGACACATAGAAACTGGGAAAAAATAGAAAAAAAAAAAACCCCAAGCAAGCTAAAGCAGAATCTGACAGACATGGAAATGCCTTGTATGCCCTAAAACATGGATAGTTTTATCCATCTATATCAGCTGATCTAATAAAAGATATTGTCTCATTACAAACATTAAGTTACATCTCTGGACAATCATGCCCGTGGCAATTTTTCCACCATAATGAAGCAAAGACACAGAAGTGATGAGTGGCTTGAAGACAATTTTGAAAGCAACAGTGCACTTTGAATCACCTAGAATGAAATAAAGGAGAGCCTGCAGGGCTATGGTCTGGTTCTGGAGAGGTTATTTAGGCTAGCTTTGATGTAATACTCTGCTAATTTAATAAATTAACACAGAGGGAGAATCATCATAGAATCACAGAATGGTTTAGATTAGGAAGAACCTCAAAGATGATCTAGTTCCAACCCCCTCTCCATCATGAGTAGGGACATCTTCCACTAGAACACATTGCTCAAAGCCCCATCCAATCAGGCCTTGAACATTTCCAGGAATGGGGCATACACAGCTTTCTCAGCCTGTGAGAACCAGGTGTCTCATCACTCTCACAGTAAAGAATTTCTTTCTTATATCTAATCTAAATCTCTCCTCTTTTATCTTCAAGCTGTTCCCCCTTGTCCTGTCACTATGTGCTCAGGCAAAAAATCACTCTCTGTTTTTTATAACAACCCGGCTCTCCTCCCCTTTAAGTACTTTCAAGTCCACCTTCACTGCATCCTTGTGAGTGTTTTGATTTTGTGGTAGTCTTACAACCACTAAAGCTGCGGTGCTGCCCACATTCTATATTTGGTGCATACAGGATATTAGAAAACAACGTCATGCAAAGATAATAATCAAATATTTATGGCCAATGGAGAACACTGAGTTTATGCTCAATCAGAGATTCGGGTTTGGTTTTATTTACCTTGCACAAATCACTCAGTGCCCAGAGATTATATGGGTGAGGAAGAGAACGCCACCACCTCGGACAGGTTGTAGACACCCCCGTAGATCTGCCACCAGCGTGAGTGACAAACGGGATCAGTGAAATTGCTCGGGATAAACCGTGCTTTAAAGCAGCAGCGCATGGAGGCCAAAAGGCTGTGAAAAGGCTTAGTGGTTTTGATACACCCAGTTGTCAGGGCAGCGGTGGACACGCAGGCACAGCTCACGGGGCCCATCGCAGGCGGCCCGGGCCTCCCTTGGAAGGCATTATTCAGCCCCGAGTCAGCACTCAGACAGCGGCACACGAGGCGAGCGCCGGCAGCCCAGCGCTCCCCGCACGCCAGAAAACTACGGAGCAAACACTTCCGCTCCAGCCTGTCCCCTCCCCTCGCCCTACACCTGCGGCTACAGCCGGGACCTGCCCGGGACGAGCCGCAGCCTCCGCGGCAGCCGGGGAAAGCTGACCCAACAAAGAGAGAGACCGAGCCAAAGAAGGTTGGAGCGCGGCTGGGAGCCGTCCTGCGTGTGGGGTAGGACACCAGCGCCGAGCAGCCGGCTCTCCCAAGCAGCTGAGCCCTCAGCTCCGGGGGAAGATGAGTATTTCGTCGGAGCACAAGCCCCTTGGGAAGCAGGTCACCGGCAGCCTGCATGCGGTGAGTAAGGTATGTGCTCAAGGGCACAATTCCCTCACGTGGGAGCAGAGCGACCCTGTTGGGCTACGTTTCAGTGGGCTTTTTTCCCCCCATATGCTGAAGACACCTGGCCTCACCAAATATATCGCTAAGAAGAAGATTCTAGTAAAAAGCTGTGTCTGTCTCCGGCCCGTTTGCACCTGTTGTGTTACAGGAGTGCCAGGTTTCTCACAGGCATGCGGGATCTCACAACAGCAAATAACCCCAGTGGCTCTTCTCCTTTGGCAAGAAGTGGAATTCCATTATTATGAACTTCAGTTGGTCAGATCTCTAAATAAAAGCCTGTTGTAGGTTTGGGGGGTTTTCAACCAGTCTTACGAGTCTCTAATGATGCCAAAGCTGCCCTGTGTTGTTGACATGCAGGATCATCAGGTGGGAGCAGTAGTTTTTCTAGCTATAAGGAAAATTAATGACCGTGTCAGACAAGCAGCATGTTACTAGGCAGAAATCAGTGATGAGATTATTTCTTTTTATTCTCCTCAGCCCTCAGTCTATTGCTGACCAGTTTGTCTTCTTGGCTAAAGCTGAACAATCTCTTCTCTGGACCTCTCTGTATTAAGAAAACTCAACCTTCCTACATTGCACTTTTCACCTGTAAGCTGCAAAATGCTTCCGTATGGAAGTAACTGTTTCACAGATTAATGAGCTGGGGCACAAATAGATGGAATGACTTTCCTGAGTGTCACCTTGCTGGCTAATTTCAGAACTGGGAATCAGCTGGTGCCAGTGCTTCCAGTCCGCTGGGAACCACTTTGATGCCAGGGTAAAACAATTAATCAAGATGCAAGAACACAAAGTTACTTGGGCTACTGTATTAAGGAATAACATGTTATCCATTTGTATTAGTGACAAACAACATGAAACATCTGACCTGCCATCTGAAAATGGAGCAAAGGCTCAAAAGCCTGAGACTGTCCTGTCAAATGATCCCTGGTGGGGAGTGCTGTTGGTATCTCTTGGACTAACAGCAGATCTCCTAGGGAGAGACTTGACTATAGAAACAGCTTTGGGCTATGTTTTTCGGTGGGTGGAGATCACAAGATAGTCTCAGATAGAATAGTGCTTGTCTATTATCCACATGTAAATGACTGTTCTTGAGATAAAACTACCCACACTTAGTGCAAAGCAATATTCCAGCAGGGTCTTTGACCTGAATCTTCTGCTGCTTCCCTGGCTTGCTTAGGATGTGAGCAAATTTCTGCTAAATCTGATAGTTTGCTCCTGTTTAAAGGGAAGATCTCCCCCTTGCACCGGACTGTCTGTTCCTAGTCCCGTCCTTGTGCCAGCTCTGTGCTGGTTAAATCTTCTGTTAGCCAATTCAGCTCACTAAGATGAAAGAGAAGCAGAGCTGGCATGAGGTGAGCAAGAGAGCACCTTGTAGGTAGGTACAAGAAGAGGGCGGGGAGAGGGCACGGGAGCCCCCCCTTCTCTTGGTGTGCACTGCGGGATCAGCTCACGTCATCCCGTGGGTCTGTGATCCAGCTAAGCACTTAAGTACATGCTTCACCTGAGGCATGTGACCAGCAGCAGTGAGGCAGATCCTTTCGTGATCAGATCCAAGAAAGTGCAGGTGAGCTCCTGGAAAATAGGGTTGTTTATTGACTCACGCCTTCCCAATGGCAGGTGTGGCCCTGGCCTGGCTTGTGACTTGCATTACAGTAGTGTTGGCAGGAGGGAAAAGAACTGTCTTCTTTCTTTCTTCCCTTTCCTTTTTGTCTGCTGAGTACTACATAAAATGATCAAGTGCAAAGGGAAGCTAGTAAAGTTTTTCAGAATTGAACATACAGGAAGGTCAATTAAAAAAGTCCAGCTTTCCAGGTATTCAGAGCTCCTCCAATTCAGATAGTGGTGTTAATACAGAGGGTTAAAAAAAATGCAAACAAACGCACAATCTTTACATTTTTCCCTCTTAAGTCCATGTCAGTCGCAGGAAATATTTCTCCTTTACTTCCTAACTAAAGCCATTGTACATTTTTTAGTGCTTTGCTAAACAGCTTCTGTCCTGCCCCTCTGAGATGATGGATTTTTGTGTCTTACTTCAGTGTTCGTAGCTGAACCCCCGGAAGACTGGAAGCCAGTGCCACCTATTTATAAAGTTTAAAGAGCTTTAGCTTCTCCTTTGAAGTGAAAAGAGCAGTTCAGATGATAAAAATTAAATTACACAGCTTTGGGCTCTATCTTTGTCCCTCTGCACATGGGGTGGGTGAGAGTTCACATACTGCTCTTGCTGAAGGTGACCCACAGGGACAATGCCTGTGAGTGACCTAGGAGATCCATGTAGTCACTCACAGCTTCCCTAGGTGGGGTACGTCTTTTCCCTCTTTCCCACTGGGAAAATGACGCTTTCCTACATCCCAGAGATGAGGTGAGGACTTAGCCATTTAGAAATGTCCAATCTCTGCTGTTCTGGTTACGAGAGCTGTATAAGCATCCTGGATCTGCTTTTTGCAATAAATCAGGGGGAGGTTCCCATCTGATGCCCAAAAAATGGGAGCTCATACTGCACTTCACACGATCATTCCATCCTCCAACCACATTCATCTGTCTTTTCCTTGATACTTCCATGTTGATGACCTCCGACTAATGATGCACATGGCTTTTTGTCACTTTTCCCCCCCCCCCCCCAGTTGTCACCTATTGTGGAGTTAAATGTTGGTGGGGAGATGTACACGACAACGCTGAGTACGTTGAAGAAACACCCTGGCTCCAAGCTGGCAGAGATGTTCACCGGCCAGCCCAAACTCAGGACTGACTCTGAAGGGAGGTTCTTCATCGACAGGCCAGGCACCTACTTCAAATACATCTTGGAGTACCTGCGCAGTAACCAAGTGCCCACCCAGTGCATCCAGGACGTCTACAAGGAGGCGTTGTTCTACGACATAGAGCCTTTGGTCAAGCAGCTGGAGGACTCCCCACAGATCTTTGGGGAGCTTGTGGCAAGGAGGCAGTTTCTGGCTCGTGTGCCCAACTACAGTGAGAACATCGAGCTGATGATCCGCATCGCGAGGGCGGAAGCGGTTGCCTCCCGACAGTCCAGCGTCATCGTATGCGTGGTCAGAACCGAGGAGGACGCAGCCAGGTGTCAGGATGCCTTAAACAGTTTGGACACGGATAAAAAATCCGTGGTGAAGTTTGGCCCCTGGAAGGCTGTGCCAACCATTTCTGATCTGCTGGACTGCATTCAAATGGATGTAGAAGCCAAAGGGTATAAAATATCCTTTCAGCCCCATGTTGCTGAAAAAGGTTTTCGCTTCAAATCGCACGACTTCTTCTACAAGTTCCTGTTCACCTGGTGGTAGCAAAGTGCCGCCACTGATAGCCAACTTTAGAAAGCAATTGACAATAGACCTGGAACAAATTGACCTGGACTGTGGAGACTAAACCATGGGCTGCCAGAGGGAAGGAAGAAATGCACAGGCCAATGAAAGGATCTTCTTTGTTTGTTTGCCATATCAAAGAGCGCTTAAGAGCCACTTTACTTGGGCTTTAGGGGATAACTTTTTAGGGGATTTCAAAGGCTGCAGAAAAAGGAGGAATTTTACTCTTCAGTGTTGCTTACTATCCGTTCAGTTCAAAGAGATGGATCTGTGAATTGAGCCAACCTGACTCAACCTAAGGGAAATGAATAATCCCAAATATGTCTCATGGACATGTAGAGTTGCTCTCTCAGTGCTAATGGGAACAGGCCACATATGCGCAAATCCTGACTGAAACAGTGACGTTGCCACATACTCAAATTAAATTTAAATTCTTAATGGGCTGGCAGAAGCTTTTCTTCTCCCTCCTTTCTACACTAGAATCTGGGTTAAAAGGAAGGATTCAGTGTCCTATGACCTCTTCTTATTCCTCCAGTAGACAGCCTACTATCTAGTCAATGTATTTATTACCATTATTTATTATTTTTTCTGAAGGAAAGACAACCTCAGCTACAGTCCAGGATCAACAAAAGGCAGCAATACCATCACTGATTCGAGGAGTTTATAATCTTAAGGACACACACTCCTCTTTCAGACCACACAATCTTGATCTCTTTCTTATGACACTCATTATTATGATGATGCTGTTTCTAACTACATAAGTTCCTGGAAGAATGGGGAAAACCTGCCATGATTTGGTGGGAAGGAAGTGGTACTGAAGCAGCAGCCTGCAAATTCTCTTTTATAGAGCACAAGTTGCATTCTACAACGTGTTTCAAAAAATCTTAGCATTTGAAAATTTATTTTTATACTGGAGATGGCTTGGCTTTAATCACTCTGAGAATCATAATAGCTGATTTGATAAAGACCATATTTCCTTTACTTCTCTGAAGATGGATTTCTTCCAGTCAAGGGCAATAACCATCGAATCATAGAATGGTCCCTGGGATTTCAAATAAATAACTCTTAAAATTTTTTTGAATGATGCAGAAGTACTTTATTTACTGACATTTTCCCCTGAAGATCCCCAAATTCTAAAGACCTGAAGTTTTGTCTCTAGGGTAACAGATTTGAATCACTCCTAATGGAGCTGTGTTTCAGATGTATTTATCCTAGCATGGACCTCCCCCAGTGAGAGTCGGTGAGTCACTCCAGCGACTGCAGGGCGGTTCTGCTGTAGGTGTGAAGAGACTCTTGACATCTCTCACGTTCATAACCTTGGTAAGAATGGACACAGACAGTGTGTGAGAGGACAAAAACGTTTAGGAAACAGGCTCTTTTGATCATAACCAAGTGGTTGGTGGTGCTTAGCCTGGAAGAAGAGAAATTGAGGAGGCCTCCCAATAGACAGAAGGCTGCTTTAAAGGGATCTGTTACACTTTGCAGCTGCTTAAGGGTGAGGAAGCTGGTTCAAGTCGCAACAACAGAGATGAAAGTTACATATTAGGAGAAAACAATCTCAGTATAGAATAGTTAAAGCGCACACCAACCAACCCTCTATGCTTATAGGACTGCTGTAGTGAGAAACTTTTAATTGGCACACACTGGAATCCTGTGTTCAGTTTGGGGCCCTTCACTCCACGAAGCACATTGAGGCCCTGCCATGTCCTGGAGAAGGGCAGCGGAGCTGAAGAAGGGCTCCAGCACAAGTCCGATGAGGAGTGGCTGAGGGAGCTGGGGGTGTTCAGCCTGGAGAAAAGGAGGCTCAGGGGGGACCTCATCCCTCTCTACATCTGCCTGAAAGGAGCTTGTCCTCAGGTGAGGGACAGGACAAGAGAAATGGCCTCAGGTTGTGCCAGGAAAATAATCAGGAAAAAGTTATTCACTGAAAGGGTGGTCAGACGTTGAAACAGGCGGCTCAAGGAATTGGTCGAGTCACCATCCCTGGAAATGCTCAAAAAATGTGTGGATGTGGCACCTGGGGACAGGGTTTAGTGGTGGGCTTGGCAGTGCTGGGTTAATGGTTGAACTCGATGATCTTAGAATTTTTTTCTGACTTTAGTGATTCTATGATTCTGATGGAAATAAATTTTCAAATTATTTTAAATTAATTGTTTTAATTAATCTTAAGCAGTATATTGTTCATTAGCACTGTATTAATCTTAAGTCACTTCTATCCAGAACATGCAAAAGTTTCTTTACACAAACTGTTATTGTTAGAGTTTGATTGGGAAAATCACTGAAACTTTAAGTTTTGCTGAACTAATCCTGATACGCTTTCATGAACAAAACCTGCGAGAGAGAGAGAGAGAGATATTTCTGAAAGTGGACACAAAACAGGCAGAATTTATAGACTACAAGGGCGTTTTGCAGAAACCAGAAGATAACAAGAGACGAACAGAACTCTTCAGTATTTGCTGCAAAACTCCCTACTTGGGAAAAAGATAACAGAAAGATTGAGAAATAGGGACTGATTACCATGAGAAGCAAGAATTAACAACCAACAGAGGACGGAATACTAATTAATTAAGAGAATTACATCATTTAGAATCAATGAACATCGGTTTCTTTGCTAAAACAGTAGAAATAGGTGGGAAAGCCGGCTTAAAATCGTCTGCTGGTGAAACCTGGGCGTACTTTGGGGGCAAACAGCGCGGGGCAGACGCCCTGGGGCGGGGCGGGCGGCCGGCTCTGGCTGCGGGGCGCGCCGAGCCGCGGCCGCCATGTTGGGCCCGCGTCCCCATGGCAACGGGAGGCCGCGGGACCATCGAGTGCGGCCTCCGGGCGGAAAGAGCGGCCGCGCCTCCGGCCCCTCCCCGCCGCACCTCTATGGTTCCTCTTCCGGGTTGCTGTGCGGCGTCATGGCGGCGCACCTGAAGAAACGGGTGTATGAGGAGTTCACCAAGGTGGTCCAGGTAACACGGCCCGCCCGAGCCAGGATGGACGTCTCCGAGCTCTGCCGTGCGGCGGGAGGTGCCGGCGGGTGCGGTGGAGCTGTGGGGAAGCTCACACAAGTCTGGGAGCGTCGCTCGGCCGCCGAGGCGGCCCCTGAGGGGTAGGAGAGGAGCGGGACGGGTCGGCCCCGAGTTTAAGAAGGCTGGAGCTGTCGGAGGGGAGAGGTCTGAGGGAAGATGTTCCCCTCAGGGTGGAGAGGGAGAGAGGTTGTGGAGCCTCTCTCACTAGAGATACTCAAGAAGCGTCGGGACGCAGTCCTGAGCAGTGTGCTCTGAGGTGACCCTGCTTGAGCGGGACGAGATGACCCAGTGTGATCCCTTCCAACCAGACCCCTTATGTTGATTCTTCGACCTGAGTAGGGCTGGGACTGCTGCGGGGAAGACGCAGAATCTCCCAGCCCGGCACTGGGGAAGGAGCTACAGCGAGTTTCTGGGCCGCTCCAGGCCGGTGGGAGTGGGATAAGTCGTGTTGCCGTGGATTAACTGTTTGGTGTTGGAAGCGGCAGGATTTGACTCAGCCTGGGGTGGGGAGAGGCTGTGTTTTGCGGGGATAGGGACTACCCGGGCAGGACAGTAACAGCCTCGGCACTCTGAGGTTGTGTTTCTTCCTGAGACAGATGGGCGAGAGGCTAGTGACTGCCGCGGGACACGGGAGCTTCTTTAGGCCCGCCATGTTCATTGTGGGAAGGAGTGGGTCTGGATGTGCTGTATTTCTGAGCTGACTCCCTGTGCCCACAGCAGCAGCATGAGGACCTGTCCACCAAGAAGCTGCGGCTCACCAAGCCCAGCAAGTCGGCAGCGCTCCACGTGGACCTGTGCAAAGCCACCTCGCCTGCAGATGCCTTGCAGTACCTGCTGCAGTTTGCCAGGAAGCCTGTGGAAGTGGAGAGCGTGGAGGGGGTTGTCAGGATCCTGCTGGAGCATTATTACAAGGTGGTGAAGCTAGGAGCCAAGCATGCTTGCTCCTTCTGCTCCTGTTTGCTTGCTATGGGATGTTGAACAGGGGCTCACAGGCTTCTGTGTTGCTCACTCAGTTGCCAATAGCCTGGGCTGAGAGTGAACAACTGTAGCCCTTGACCCAGGTGATTTCTGATTGTGTTACTTGGTCCCTGTGCTGATGGTTTCAGGAGCCTGTGACAAGGGTGTGGCAGTGTTATCTCTGCACATGGCCTGTGTGGAGGTTAACTTGGCAAGAGACAAAAGACATGTCAAGT
Source organism: Hirundo rustica (assembly GCF_015227805.2). Taxonomy (NCBI): domain Eukaryota; kingdom Metazoa; phylum Chordata; class Aves; order Passeriformes; family Hirundinidae; genus Hirundo; species Hirundo rustica. The sequence continues at coordinate 31,549,730 of NC_053451.1, read as the reverse complement.
TTTCCAAGGAGCCTGGCTGTCCAGGGCTGTTTCAGCTTTATCTGACTCTTTCCTGACTGATGTGTCCTTACCTTGTTGTTAATTTTCTCTAGCAGTGGAGAAACCTTTTAGCTATTGCTTATGTGGTAAAACCCAGCACTTTTAAAGTCACAGAATTGTGGAATGGTTTGGGCTGGAAGGGACATTAAAAATCATCCACTTATGACTCCTCTGCTAGGGCAGGGCCACCTTCTGCTAGACTGGGTTGCCCAAAGCTCCATCCAGCCTTGAAGACTTCCAGGGATGAGGCAGCTTCCCTGGGCAACCTTCTCTGGGCCAATACCTCACCATCCTCTCAGTAATTAATTTCTTCCTAATAACAAATCTATGAAAAAAACAGTCTGGGATCAGTCTCTTCTCCAATTAGCAAGCAGTAGAACAAGGAAATGGCCTCAAGCTGCTCCAAGGAGGTTTAGATTGGATATCTGGAAAATTTTCCACACTGGAAAGATTATCAAGCAGTGAAACAGGCTGCCCAGGGCAGTGGTGGAGTCACCATCCCTGAAGGTATTTCAGAGATGCGTGGATGTGGCACTTGGAGACATTGTTTAGTGGTAGACTTGTCAGTGCTGGTGTAAGTGTTGGACTTGGTGATCTTAGAGGTCTTTTCCAACATAAATGACTCTCTGGTTCTCTGAATTACAGAGTTCTTGGTCAAATAATACAGATCATTTGTGCCTGAAGTTTGTTTTGTAGAAGAGAGACTCAGGAACCTGCAGACAAGAATGCACTGGCAAGAGCACAGCCTGTTACAGAATCCAGCTTTTAAAAATACTGCTTTCAAAACTACCATAGCTGACATTATTTTACTTACAGACAAAATTTTCACAAAAACTTCTTGTTTCTTAGTACTCCATAAGACTTGCACTTTTCCTGATCATCCAGAAATCTGACCCTGAAAGCTGTAACTGCAGTGGAAGTTATGTGATGATTTATTTGGTTTTAGTGTCATTGTTTTAGTTAAGAGCTTCCTGCTCCTTTATCCCTATATATTTTGGTAGAACAGTCCTGATGACAGTATCCATTGTTCAAACACATAACTTCAACCCTAAAATAAAAAATGCTTCTCAGTTCAATTGAGAAAGGGACTCCTCCCTTGAGTGTCACATTTGTCACTTGGAGGCTGTGTGTGGCACTGAAGTCTCTCCTAAACACTTGAAAGATATAACAGTTGTAACTAAAATTTCTTGTTGAAAGATGGGTTATTTGTTATTGTAATATTTCTGCACCTCTGTGTTCAGTGTTGCACAAATGCTTGGTAAGATCCAGGTATGACATCCAGATGACTTTCTGCCTTTCTGCTCTGCATTGGATATCCTTGGCAATACAATGAAAGAAGGACTGTCCAGTGACGACCAGAAGTCTTGTGTGCATGAGGCTGTAGAAGCCTCAAAATAAATCTTTAAAATGCATCAACTTACGGAATTAAATTTTAAAGGAATATTAATTGATGAGGTTTACTTATGTAATTATCACCTGTGACAGCATTTGCTGTTTCTTAAATGAGCAGATGTTTGTAGGTAATATAGAATGTTCTCTTTTTGTCTTTAACCTTGCTGTGTTGGGGATTTTTTGGGGGTGTTGTTTCCTTCCAGGAGAATGATGCCTCTGTAAGACTGAAGATTGCATCCTTGCTGGGGTTGTTGTCAAAGACTTCAGGATTTTCCCCAGACTGCATTATGGATGATGCCATTAACACACTTCAGAATGAGAGTAAGTCTCACTTTTGATGTGGTACTTGAGATCAAGGTGGAATCATGCTGCCAAAGCATTTGGGACAGTGGCAAGACCTTACATCACAGTTGTATATTTGGGAATTGCTGGTTAGAGTATTTATTTTCTGGTTTTTGAATGATGACATATAATACCACATTCTGAGGAGGAGAATAATGTTCCTCTTACCTGTCTGCTTTATATCTTTGTTCTAAAGGAGTGCAAAATTTGCTTTTGCATCTCCATCTGAGAGCTGTCGCTTCTGAAGGTCTCTCTTCTACAGGACAGTTCTGCTTAAAATGGAAATGTCTTTGAAGGGGAGTTTTTTTTATATCATGCAAGAGGCCAGCTCATCAAGCTGTATCAACAGGAGTGTAGCCAGCAGGTCAAGGGAGGGTACTAAACCCTTTTACTCAGCACTGGTTAGGCCATGTCTGGAATACCTTATCCAGTTTTGGTTTCCTCAGTGCCAGATTAGTGCTGGTAAGGTTGGGTGAGTTCAGGAGAACCCCTGAGGTGTTAGAGGACTGGAGTATGCGATGTACAAGGCATAGCTGAGGGAGCTGGGGTAGTTCAGGCCCTGAAAGGAGGAGGTTTCAGGATGGCCTTCCAGTGTGGATCAGTCTGTAGCTGGTAAGAGTTCAGCAAAGTAGTGCATAGCCTTTCACTCTTCTGTTTTGCAGAGTCTCACCAAGTCCTTGCTCAGCTGTTGGACACCCTGTTAGTGATCGGCACAAAACTCCCAGAGAATCCATCTGTCAGGATGAGGCTGGTGGAGGTTGCCTGCAAGGTAAGGAGGCCTCCCTGGGCCAGGGAACGTTTGTCACTGCTACAAGAAAAAAAGAAAGGTACTCAGTATTTAAATTATTTTCGTTTTTTCTCAACAAACTGTTACAATACTAACATTAATAACTGCTAGGAAATATAACACAATGTTTCAAAGGGCATAAAAAAACGATAAGAATCCAGTTACATCTGCTCATCTCTTGTTCCACAGCATCTGACAGATTCTTCTCATGGTGTAAGGAATAAGTGTCTTCAGCTGATTGGCTGTCTTGGCCCAGTGGAAAAAGGTGTTGCAAAAGAGGCTGAAAGCCAGGCGGCCAAAGATGTCCAGAAGATAATAGGAGATCATTTTAGTGATCAGGACCCTCGAGTTAGGACTGCAGCTATAAAAGCCATGGTAAGTGTAGCTGGTACCATGGAGGAAATGGCTTGGGGTTGTATGAGGAAGCTGAGAGAGGGCTGTAAACTAATCCAAAGAGGTTTGGTTTAGAGATTATTTTAATTAACTTAGTAAAAGTCTGTTTAGTGTATCAAAATTACCTGAAAAAAATAAGCTAGGTCTGGAAATATTAGAGTAACATGAGATCTCAGAGGGCATTTGAGTGATTCATAACTTCTGTTTCAGCAATAGCTGAAGAAGCTTTTCAACTTGGTCATTCCTTTGAGTGTGGTAAGCTCTTTCTTTTAGGGACAAATTTATTTCTTGATTTACTATTGGTTACTGGAAGTACAATAAACCACTAGTGCTCCAAAATGCAGCAGGTATCTGCTTATGGTAGGAAACCTGCATGATAAGTCCAGAAAAAAGTTCGTTTGTTTTAAAGCAAACGTTTATGTTTTCCCTCATGATTACTTTCATTAGCATTCTCTTGACTGTTCATGAGATATACTATATACTGGTTTGGGGTTTTTTTTTGTGTGTGAGGACCCTTCAGAAGCTTTTAGCTTTGCAGAAATGTAAGCAAAGATCATACATTTCAAAATATTGATTAGTGTGAATTGCCTCTGTGTGTGAGGGGATACAGAAGCCCCTTAAAGTTTGTAACAGCGTTCCATCTAATGTTATGGTCAACAAGGATCTTTGAATTAATGTTCTTAAACTCCAAAGAAGGAAGGAAGATCCATTTGAGGAGATCAGATTGCACCTGAATCTCTGAAATCTCCCTCTCCTGGACATTGTACTTACTCATCCTTCTAAAAAGGAATGCTTTGCTGTCCCTGTGGTTCAGTAATGGAAAGATTTAGATGGCATGAAACCTCACTGGCAGTGCTACTTTTGGATCCATGTTTCAGGAATGCTAGTAATTAATTATCTGTTTTAATTGTGGTTGAATATGGCTAACACTAAAAATTTTTTTGAAGGTTGGGAGAATGAACAGGCAGTGTGCTTGTATAAATAGTTTTTCCCTAATCTAAGTATGAATGACTATAAAGCTAAAAAATTATATTGAAGTCAAGAATATTATTTAAAATACTTTTGATCAAGATAATGCAATTTTTTTAATTATAGTAGCAATCAAGAAATGCATGCAACTCAAACAGAAAAACAGTGGTGAAAACTTAGTCCATGTCCCTTAAACCTGTACTTACACTTTATTGCATTGCTTTTTTTTTTTTTTTCCCCTACATAGCTACAGCTTCATGAAAGAGGATTAAAGTTACAGCAAGCTATTTATAGTCAGGTAAAACCTTGTTATTGTTTTGTACTTGTTTGCATATCTTTCTTCTTGAATTTTCTGGCAGTGTGTTTTGTGAGGAGAAGGGCACTGAGCAGAGGAGGGGAATTTTACACCTAGGTTGCCGATATTCCTTTTTGTCTTATGACAGTGGAAATAAAAGGGTGTTTTGCATCCGTTGTGCTTAAATGCACTAAAACATATGCTTTATTATGTATTGTTTGTTGGGGAGGTGATCATGGGAAGGGCAAGGTATGATGAGGACATTCGTGTCATCTGGCAGTTGTAGTCTGGAAGTCTCAAACCATTGTTCATTGGAGAGTACCCATGAAGCCTGTATTTGTTACATCAGTAGCTGCAGCCTGTATTAAATCAGTTCTACTGCAGATTCACATTTTATCCTTCTTGCATAGTACAGGCAGTTCTGGAGTTTATAACATGTGCCTGATTGACTTGATTGGATCTAGTCTACCTGATCAAACTTGGAAATACTAGGGAGTATCAGGGAAGACTGGATTCATCTTGGTTCTTAATCTGTCCTAACTGTCTCGTGGTGAGGATGCTGATTACATTGTGGGAAGTGAATGACAGCTCAGGTGGAGATGTTTCAGGTGTGTTGCACTATGAACGTTCTTTCAGGCCTGCAAGCTGTTGGCAGATGATTACGAGCAAGTGCGCAGTGCTGCTGTCCAGCTGATCTGGGTCCTCAGTCAGCTTTACCCTGAAAGGTACGTCCTGCATGCACTGTCCTCATGTTACTGGCCAAGTAATCATCCTAATCCTGAGGGGTTTGTGATGGTAGATCTGAGGAGGAGCTGTTAGGAAACTGGTGTGTACAAATGGCTGATGCCTGATGAGAATGCACGGATGCAGTGAAGTTGTGGTTCCTGGTATTCGTTACACATTCATAGGAGTTCAGATTAGTTGTTTCTTCTTCATGCCATCCAGTATGGAATACAATCAACAAACTGATTTCTTTATGTCAGCATTGTCCCGATTCCTTCTTCTAATGAAGAAATTCGCTTGGTTGATGATGCCTTTGGAAAAATTTGCCATATGGTTAGTGATGGTTCCTGGGTTGTAAGAGTACAAGCTGCGAAGTTACTGGTAAGTTGCGTTCTTTTCTTGTCTAGCAGAGAATAGTTTCTCCTAAGTTACTTGACTCTTCATATATATTTGGAAAAGAAAAAAAAAAAAAAAAAAAAAAGGGAGGATGTTTAAAACTGTATAGGTAAAATTCTCCCAAAATTCTGAGGTGAAAGAAATGAGGGAGGTTGAGGAAGCCAAACAGTTTTTCAGCTCAGCTGTGCAGTGATTGTTTCCTTGAGAGGAGATGGTTGAGCATTAAAGAAAAAAACAAATCCTTCTCATAATTCCCTGTCCCTATTTCTCTACCACAGGACATGTGAACCAACTGAACTCAAGAAAAGCCATATTAACCTCAGTGGGAAAATAAGATGTTCTGCCTCTTTGAGTTCACTCTTTTAGACTCCGATGTACAGTAGTCAGGCATTGCATAAAGCTGTTAGAATGAGTGGATAAGATTGGATGCCATGTTGGGATAAGTCAGGAAATTACATGGTGCAGTTTAGAATAATCCTGTTTCTTCCCTTTGATTTTTTTTTTTTTTTTTTCCTTTTCTTTAGGGTTCTATGCAACAAGTTAGTTCCCATTTCTTGGAGCAGACCCTTGACAAGAAGCTCATGTCAGATCTGAGGGTATGTAAATGTTTGGGTTGGTTTTCCTATGTGTAGGTACTAAAATCACACAAGAGTTATGTTAATATTGAGTGTGCTTGTTCACCTTGTCCTTGCCTGAAGGCTGCTGAGAGTTAATTGACAGGTTTTGTTTTAGATTGAAGTCAATGGAGCAATTGTTAGTTTTAGATTTCATTAACCAAGCATGTAAGAAACAGCTCTAGGCTATTCAGGTTTTGCAACAACTGAGAAGTAAATGTTTGTGGTATTCTGATATTTTTGTGGCTAAAAGCTTTGCTTATTGTATATGGAAAGACTGCATCCTAGTTTTAGGAGCAAGCTCTTGGAAACATCCTGCAAGATCTGATCAAAAACCATCAACATTTCAAGAAACATGAGCAGCTAAAGGCTGCTCAGCCCTGTGAGCAAAATTTTTCAGTAACATTCCTTCCTTAAGCAACATGCTCAAGGTTATGTTAATTTTTTTCTGTCTACAAAAGAATGGTGAAGAGCTGCTGGTTTTTGTGTGCTGCTTTGTAAAGGCTGTTAAAGAAGGTGCTGCTCAGCTTTATTTAGAGTGTGCAGGGAAAGGAGGCAGACTCGCAAGCACACTGAATGAATATTCCATTTTACACCTTGCTGAACTCTGGATACTATTGATAGCATGAAAGTATTGCAGGTTAACAAGTTGAACTGCAAAGAGACAGCATTTTTGCAGATCACTTACTGGCTTCTTAACTAGATGGGCCTCTGTTCTGACCCAGTTTGGCTGTTTTTTAAACAGATGTTTAAGAATGTGTTATTTAAAACGTACTTGTTATTATCCTTTCCCTGCATCAAAACTACAATGAGTTACTGGCAGTTAGAAATAGCCATAGAAGAGTAGATACTGTTTGCTTTTCTTAGAGCTGGCACGTGTGTCAATGTCTAAGCCTCCAGCTACATCTATTTTCAGATCCAGCTTAATATTTTGTTCAATCATCCTTTGAAGTTGACATGGTTGTAACTGAAATGCTTCTTTGGACAGAGGAAGCGCACCGCACATGAGCGAGCCAAAGAGCTCTACAGCTCTGGGGAGTTTTCAAGTGGCAGGAAGTGGGGAGATGATGCTCCCAAAGAGGAGATCGATACTGGTGCTGTGAACCTGATTGAATCAGGAGCTTGTGGGGCTTTTGTTCACGGCCTGGAGGATGAGATGTACGGTAAGTGTTAACTTGCCATGGGATTAGCTAAAGGGGGGAGATGTGTGTTAGCTGATAAGCACCATTGTGATCTCTGATGTGGCAGTTGTTTCAAAGGTACTGTAGTGTTGTGCAGAATTTTGGATAGAAATGTTCAGGAGTAGCCAAAAGCAAATAGCTTCCTATAAAAGGTAAAGTTTTAGTAACATATACGGTAATAAATGGTTGGCTTCTGGTCTGCAGAAACCCACTGGGATTGTTTTTTGTTGTTATTGACTTAAATTTAACTGTTGTGTGTGGCCAGAAATTGGCAATTAGTTGCTGCTGTTTGAAATTGGTGTTTTGTCAGCAGGAAGGAAGTTCATAGAATCATTTAGGTTGGAAGATACCTCTAACAGCTTTTAGTCCAAATGTTAACCCAACACTACCCAGTCCACTACTAAACCATGTCCCTAAGTGCCACATCCAGATGTTTTCTGACCACTTCCAAGGATGGTGATTCCACCACTTCCCTGTGTAGTCTGTTCCAGTGATTGACAACCCCAATGTTTTCCCTAATATCCCATCTAAACCTTCCCTGGTATGGTGTGAGGCTGGTATTTGCATAAACCATGACAATTCCAAGCTCTGAATGTTATTTTTGAATTTGAAAGGATGAAGGTTAAAACATGCAAAATCACCATAACAAAAATATTGTTGTAGATTGTGTTGTAAAAGTGGGTTTATTGTTCGATAAGTCCTGCAAATAAATGCACTTTTTCCCAGTAGCTAAGTTCTCCCTGAAGCTTGAAAGTGCACTTTTTTTTCCCTGACTAACAATAAAAAACGTTTCACTGGTTCTGCCCCTTGGCCCGATGAAACATGTTCTCCAGCTTCTTGTGCCACAGGTCTTATGTCATGATGATGCTGTTGAGAAATGTGGGTAAAATGAACAGATATGAAATATACACAGATCTCTCGCTCCACTGCAGCATTTTTAAATACTCGCTGAGCTCTCCCTGACTGGCAATGCTGCTTCATGTCTTGAATTCCATGTGGTAGCTTAAATCTGAATTAGTGTGTCTGCTTATGAGAGCGATATCAGCAAAATGTTTCTCTTCTCTTAATACCTGGGTCTTAATGACCATGGAGACTCGGACAAAAGCTTCATTACTGAGCAAGCAGGGGTCTTGCTGTCTGTGCATTTTTGTATTTGATCAATCCTGAGGAGTCAGATGTCTTCTTTTAAGAACAATAGGCCTAAAAGCTCCACACAAGTTCAAGTAAATGTTTTCAAGATGAGCTAATTTGAGTGAAAACTAGAAATATGTTTAAAACAATGTTTTCAGGACATCATATTAATTACCATTTTTCTGATCCTAGCACATAAAGGGAAGCTAATGAAGATGATTATAGGGAAGAGAATCTCATCTCTGCCTAACCTTGTTATATTTGGGTATTTTTCAAATTCCTGCAATGTTTTACAGCATAACTACACTCAGGATGCTTTCTGATGCTTTTTTAACTTTAATTCAAATAATTTTAATATTAAGGTGGCACCTTTTTCCTTTGTTTTGAGGAATCTGAAGTCAGAAAGCAGAAGACTTCCATTCTGTTAACTGCCAAAACTTTGATTCTCTGGAGCTCTTCAGCAATTCATAAAGTGCTACGTAGCAAGTTGAAAATGCAGTGAAAGCTCCAAGCAATTAAAACGTCAGGAAGAATAAAACAACCACGGTTTAATTAGCTAATTTAGTTTGCTTAAGATACCAGTGTTAATGCTATGCTTGCAAAACACACTGTGCAATACAGAGTATTTATTGGTGGCTTGGAGACCTATTTTTCACCTGCAGGTCCCTTTTGCAGATGCTTATGGCAGCAGCAAGGGCTGTATCAGAAGTGAGACTCGATTTGAAGATTTGCCTGTGAAAAGGTCCCCAGTGGGTCCCTGCTTAGGCTCTGTTGCCCCCAGCATTTCCTTAGCCCAGCCCTTGAATAGTACAAAACCTCTCTGTTGGGTGAACATGCCTTTAAAGCAGACAGCTTTAATTAATTTACAATTAATTCCCTGCTCCTCTTGTAACAGAGGTTCGAATCGCTGCGGTTGAAGCCCTGTGTATGTTGGCTCAGTCCTCGCCTTCTTTTGCGGAGAAATGCCTGGATTTTTTGGTTGACATGTTTAATGATGAAATCGAGGAGGTCAGATTGCAGTCAATACACACAATGAGAAAAATTTCCAACAATATCACACTGCGGGAAGACCAGCTGGATACTGTCTTAGCTGTCTTGGAGGTAAGAAATTCTTGAAGGGGGCAAGAATTGCTCTCCTACTTGCTTTGGGGTGCGTAATTATGTACTGCTAATCAGTCCCTTCCTCTGAGAGCAAACCCACCCTTTTTCTGGGTTTTTTGACTTTCTGAACACTGCCACTGGTTCTTAAAATCTGGTAGCTTGTAAGCACCAGGACAGCAGAATACTTCTGAAATAGATATATTTTAGATAAAAGCTCTTCCTTTGATCACTGCGCTGTTGCCTCCATGTGTTTCCTTCTCTCCTGTGTTGTGGTCCAGCATGCAGCTTCATTTTCTTTCTGCTTCCTTGACTCAGCTGCTTTGGCTATATCTTTGCTCACCAAGCAGAACTGGCCATGGGCCTGAGATCTTTTTTCTGTTTAGAGTGTTTGTCAGTGTGCTCTGCCATATAATTTTGAGTTTTCCCAACCTGCATCCTCCCAGTCAGTGTTCAGCCAGGAATCTGAGAATAGGATGAGTCAGCTGCTCTTCCTGGTTGATGAGGTTGATCCAGGAAGAGATTTTGGCTGTATGAACTGTGCACAGTGGTACTGTGTCAAACTGCTTCCTCTCAGACCTAATTTATTTGCTGAGCTATAACCAGCTCCTGCGGCTTTTTTTAAAATCTGCTGCTTGTGGTAGGCAAATTTCTGCTTCTTTTGGGAAGCGCCTTGGGAGGTGCTGCAAATCTACTGTTTCAGTCTCCTCACCTTTTATTTCCTTGACCCAAGGCAGCAATTGCTACTCTCAGTTGTGCCTCAGGATCTAGCAAACGAATTAAACCTATTTTATCAGTCTGTAACAAATGCTGTGGCATATGATCTGACTTTACAAATGCAGCAATGAGCTTCAGGTGCCTCACATTTTTGCCATTATTTACATTTGTTTTAGCTGGGGATGTTTGCACTGAGGGGCGAAAATGTTAGGCTGGGCTCTCTCGGGTTTTTTCTCTGAGATTCAGGTGGTTTTAGAGTCTTTTCGCCCTCTGCAAAGCTCTGAGCCAAACGCAAGAAAGAGACGGAGTCTTCAGGTTCTGATTTTTCAAGGTTGTGTACTTTGTTTATTGTTTCTTATCTTACAAATTTTTCAGTGCCCAACAAAGGTCTGTGCAGCTGCTCGGGCATCTGGTGACTCCTCGACTCCTCCAGAACGGGGCTGTCACTATCTTTTATACTAATTGTTACGTGTTCTTTATTTATCATTATTTGCCAATACCTATCACTTATACTAAACAGGTCATCCCTACTTTGACCCAATCTCTTTTAAACTACTTTGTGCCACTGTTGCTGCAGAAAATGGAGTGAGGGAAGAAGAAAGCAGAAGCAGGAGACAACGACCCAAATCCTCCATCTTGCTCCCTTTCACTTCCATACTAAAAACCCAAACCTACTGTTTTCTCACCCTGTGATAAGCTAAACTACTATCTTTCACACTCTTGTGGCTTGCAATCCTTCCTGCAGTGCAGGAAGCCTTTCCCATGGACTGGGATCAAAGCCAATGTCCCTCTGGGCTCTGGGCCAGGGTCCCAGACCCCCCTGTCCAGGTCTCTGACCCTCCAGGGCAGCCAGAGGAATGCCCTGGACTCCAACAGGGCTCTTCTGTGCTGACTTATGTATGATAAACCCCATGTGTATTGTAGTTTATATTATCATAATTTTTATCAGGCATGGGGTAGCTTAAATGCAGAATTATTAACATTTTAATGGATTTATCTGATTCTGAAAGATGCTTGGTGCTTTTCTGTAAAATCCATCTTCAAGTACAAAAGTATAGGATGTGGAAAAAACACCATTAACTTTGGTGCCTAAATTGGTTCCAGCAGTGTAAGTATGGAACACTGGGATGTTGAGGGTAACTTCTGTTTTCACCCCACTGCTTTCACTTTATCAGAATAATTGTACTAGGTACTCCTTGCTTTTCTGACCAGACTTTGGAGTTTGCTTTCCCTGTTGTCCTTGATCTCAGTTTCTGTTGAGTTGTGCTCATCTCTGTCCCTTCATGGTCTTTTGCCTTGTTGTCTGTGTTCCACATTTCTGGTGGGTGTTTTTTAGTGGTCTGGAATATTTTATGTGTGTGGTCATTCCAGTCCTTAGATTTGGTCTTCTTGGTGGTCGCAGTCTGTCTTTGACCAACAAAACCCCTCTGATCATTTGAGTGTGTTGGCTGTCATTTAAGAGCCTTTACAAGAGGATTGCTCTTTCTTCTTTTGTTTAAGACAGTGATGAACGAGCTGTTGATACTTAGCAAATTGTAATTTAGAAAAGGTAAAGTCCAGCATTGAAAGGCATCCATTTCTTGTATCCTATCAAATTTTCACCGTGTGTCTGGCAGTGCCAGGCAAATGCTGATAGCAGGGAATGTGATGATACATGGATATGGAATGTCAAGGTGTTTTTTGGCAGAAGGGATGCAATTAATTCAGCTGAATGTTCTCCAGCCACTGACATGTCCTCAGTGCTTACTCAGACCCTCTGGAGTCTGGTGACTGGGATGAAAGCCTGGGGAATTGAGTTCCCTGGGTTGAAAACAAAAAAAGGCTGCTGTGAAAATGCTAAAACAATCTCTGGTGATTGTTTTACTGAGATGCCCAATGCCTTCCTTTTCTGTTACTGCAAAGATACATCACCCAAACCAAGTAGTGATTTTTGCTCTGCTTGAGCAGGTGAGCAGTTCCCACTCATTCCAGTAAAGGAAGCACATAGGGGAATGAGACCAGGAGTCCCTGCAGCCCTTGCCTGGTCTGTCACTTCATCTGTGCTTAGCTCTGGTAACTAGGAACAGGCACTGCTGTTCACAGACCTCTTTTATTAACTCAGCTAAGGAACAGAGGCTGCCACTCTTAAGGTAAACCTGTGTGCAGGCCTGTTTCACTCAGTGGTGTCTGGGTTGGGTTTTTATTTTAGGATTCTTCGAGGGACATTCGGGAAGCGCTTCATGAGCTGTTGTGTTGCACTAATGTTTCAACTAAAGAAGGCATCCATCTTGCACTGGTGGAGCTGCTGAAAAACCTGACCAAGTATCCCACAGACAGAGAATCCATATGGAAGTGAGTGTGTTTGGTGTCCTTGTGTGTCTCCTTACTTGCCTCTTCTTTTTAGTAAGTGAGGTGCTAGGAAATACTGAGCTTGCTCAGGAGGTAACAAGTATTGCAGGTGTACAGTCCTGTTACTCTGTAAACATGTACTTATTCCTGACTAGTGTGGAAATTCTGTGTTGTTCTTGCTTGTCAATACTTGCACTGGGAATCCAGAACTGATGACCACGCCTGGAACTGTCCCCCCATTCCAGCACTCAATGCATTCACACAAAAGATGAATTCAGTTTTCAGTTTAAAATCTCAGCTCTTCTAAGCAAGTGTTTTTGCTCTCTTGACATTGTTAAATAATAGTATTTACCAGCAGTTGACTATATCAGGTGTGATAAGTGGCTTGGCCATGTGGCATTGTGCTGTCAGGGGAATTTTTCTAAGTAAAAAGAGGGAACTTTTGTGTTAGATTTTTTTGGTTGTTTAATGGAAGCAATAAAGGGAATGGTCCTCCACACACATGGTTTGAGATGGAATTCTTAGATATTACTGGAAACACTTAGGTTAGCCTGCCTTGACTTCCAGTGTACTTCTACGTTGGTTTTGGAGCCTGGGGAGTTTGGGGTTTTACCTCCTATCTTCCTTATTTCTGAAGAAAAAGAAATGCACTCATTCATTAGTCTTTAGTATAAAAGCTGACTGGATTGTATAACTCCAAGTGTTAACTATTTTGTGAACAGTTTAAATTAAAAAAAAAAAAAATTATTACTGCTTGTCCTTTCAGTTTCCTTGGATCCTGTAAAATATTAATGCAAATGGTCTGTTGTAAAGAAACAGTGAGCTCGGACAGCAGGATTTTCTTGCTGTCTAAAACTGCAACATGAAGCAGTAATGCTTTAGAATGTTGTATTTTGAAATGTGCCTGTTTACTAACATATATTTCAATCTGTGGAATTCCAGATGCTTGAAGTTCCTGGGAAGCAGGCATCCCACTTTGGTGCTTCCATTAGTCCCAGAGCTGCTGAGCACCCATCCGTTCTTTGACACTCCGGAGCCAGACATGGATGACCCAGCCTGTATCTTTATTCACGAAGCCAGTTGATAACTCTGACTGTAGTAGATTTTATTCTTGATTTCCTGACTGTCACATTTCTTTAATCTTTTTTCACTGTAGCAGACAATCCTGTACCTACTTCTGAATCCCTTTGCACTTAGTTTGGGATTCAGCAAGTGATGGAAAAACTGTTAGCTGGAACCATCTTCATAAGTATCAGTGGACTATAATTTGCCTTCTTTTTATGCTGTGATGAATATTCAAGCAATTTGTCAAGGTTTAGGCGTTGCAGATGAGCCCTTTGATGTCAAACCATTTGTTTAGTTTGCATTGATTTTGAAGATGCTTTAGCTTTTAAATAAGAAGAGTGTTTTTGCATGTCTGTTTTCTTTTTAGGTAAAATTTCTGCTATGCTCACTGCTGTGCAGTTTATAAAACAGCACCATATCTAAGTACAGCAGTGCCTGAATCCCCATAATGCTTTGAATTCTTCATCTTTCTGAAGTAATTCAATATCAGAAATTCTTATATTAATGTTAGCTCTTCCAGTACTTTAGAATACAAATTATTGTTGATACACCATTCTCCTCAACAACAGGAGATGCCCTGGAAATGCATTTTTCCATTGTTATTCCCCTTGCTTCCCTTCTGTGCAATGGCAGAACATAAATGTTATTTCTGATTCATGCTGAGACACATTGGGCTGGAACCTTTCTCCAGAAGCTGCTTCTTATTTCTCTCAACAGTCACAGGCCATCAACCAGAAATTCTGTACAGTGAGAATTGAAACGGGTTAGAATCAGGTGGAGAGAAATGAATCTGTAATTACATGGTTTAGTAATAATTGGAGTAAGTTGTCCTGTGAGTTGAGAATTAAAGGAACATTGCAGGGGGAAGAATGCTGTTGTTTAACTCAGTGCACCTTCCTGCCAGGAACTAGAGAATATTATGTTAGAGAATATTCTGGAGGTAACTTGCCACCTAATTTTACAGAGGCGTATTATGTGAAGACAGGCCTGTGAGCCAGAAGCTGAGGTAAACCTGAATAGTATCTTTGCAGTGTAAACTGATATTTAAAAATATGGGTTTGTTTGCTTCAAAGCACTTAGGAAATTTGAATCAGAGCTTATGCTTGGAATCAGCCCTTTTGCAGGTGTCAGTCTTTGGGCTAATTTCGAAAGCCTGTGGCTGCTCTCTATTTCTGCAGGTCTCAGACTGTGAAAATGCATTTTCTATTTCAGAATTATCTTTCCATGTTTGATTCTTTGGGTTGCTTAAAGTCTGTGTAGAGTGATATTTTTCAGGGCATCTTACATAATGCAGCAATTTTCAAAAACTTGGCAGTAAATGTATAATTTTGGATACTGTTAGGGCACCAGAAAAACTTGAGCAACCTGGTCTAGTGGGAGGTGTCCCTGCCCATGGCAGGGTGGGGTTTGAACTAGTGGTCTTGAGGGTCCCTTCCAAGCAAACCGCTCTCTTATTCTGTGGTGCAAACTGGTGAGCACAGTGTAAGCTGTGAGGAAGAGGGAAACTCCACCTAATGTGCATGTTCTGTATTTGGGTTCCCTGGCTCCTTTCCTTTGTGTTGCCTCTGAGCCTTCCCATGTTGGCAGGAACATCCTTTCTCCAGGATGGCTCACCCTGTAATGTTTGCACTTTGTGCTTGGTTTTCATCTGCTCAGACAGCTGTTTCTTTGGGGTTTGCTCAGTATTTTCCAACTATAAAGAACTTCCTAGACAAATCCTGACCAAAGAAAGGATTGTTGACTTGTTGTTGTTTTAACTGTCCATCCCCAAGAAGCTCTTCTTGCTGTTGTTTATTTTTCTTTAACAATCCATTTGCAATAGACATTGCTGTTCTGGTTCTGATTTTTAATGCTGCTAAAAGTTGCCCAACAATGCCTGCCCTGTTCTCTGACCATACATTCAGGCATTACGCATATCTTCGGGACAGCCTCTCGCACCTGGTCCCTCCATTGAGGGTAAGTTGAACCACTCTGGTTTGGACTTTGGCATCTGTTAGGAATGTTGCTGGTCTCTTCCATGTCTGTCTTTGTGTAACACTTCGATTCCAAAAGGTTCTTCTCCTGTGCACCACGGGAATGAATATTGAAATGTGCACTAAGGCACTAGAGACAAATGTTAAATTGTTAGAATACGGAATTTGTAATATTTTGGGGAGAATAGTAATGTTATTGTTCCCAAGTGAGAATAGTACATGGTTTGATGGTTAGATAAACAGTGGGAGGGCAGTATTCCTGGGAGTTTTCTGTAGCTCTGACTGTGTGGGTGGGAAAGGCCTTTGTAGATATTACATTTCACTTGTGTCCTATCTTAACAGTTTATTCATGGGTGGAATTTGTTCTGTTCTGCTTTGCAGCATATTTTTCCTGCATGAAAGTATGGGTGGGATTGAAGTTGGCTGCTAGTCTTATCACAGCTCATAAAATGAGTGGTGGTTTGTGTGGTCTTGGACTTCCCTTGACTTCACTGTGTCAAAGTTAATAGACGAGGAAGATGTTTCCCTCAAAGGGATGGTGATGTTTAACCTGAGGATCTCTGGTGCAAGTGGATTGTAAAGTGGGGAGGATTAACTAACAAAGATGCAGATTTGTAAGCCTTAGTATAAATTTTGTATTTGAGAAATGAATTGGAGCTCTGAGTCTCCTGTGAAATAGATGTCAGCATTTTGCAGAGTTATTCCTTGTGTTAGACTTTTCTCTTAATTTTTTTTTTTTGTGTGTGTGTTCCTTCTTGCCTAGTTGCCGGGTAGAAAGCTGGTGTCCTCTGCTGTCTCTCCCAGTATTACCCCACATGAAGATCCTTCCCAGCAGTTCCTGCATCAGAGCCTGGAGAGGGTTTACAGCTTTCAGCACCTCGACCCACGGGGCATCCAGGAACTGCTGGAATTTACCATCCGGTAAGGCCTCGAGCTGCCCTCTTTATGGAAGGATGTGTTGGGATGCTCGGTTACTCTGATACAGGTGCTTTGCTTCTGAATATGAGTGTTGTAATTTGCTGTCCAGCATTTAACTTGAGCCTTCCTTTAGAGACTGTTGTGATGAAAGAGCGTTCATGACCTGTTTAAAATCAAATTGATGGTCTCAGGTCTGGCACAGCCCCCCAGAATAACCAGTGTGCATTTTGAGCAGGGGGCATCTTTTCAGAGCATGGTCAGAGTTAGGTAAAAGTGTTCTTCTTGGGTTGTTCACTTATGCTAAAATACACTTTCTTATGGTTTATGGGTGACAGCCTTGTGTCTCATTCTCAGTTTTGTGTCCTTTAATTACGTTATTTGTAATGTATGTGCACGAGGTTTTCTTGCTTTGCTTTTGTGGGGAGGAAGGGTGTTGTCCCCTTTGCTCTTACGTTTTCTGGGTTCCGTGGCCTTTCATTCAACAAGAAAGGACCTGCCTCTGGTGGTTTGGGTTCTCAATGCCAGTCCCACTTACAAAGGGCTTGGGCATTCCTCATCGTTTTCAAATCAGAGAGCTTTTCCAGGCATAGAAAACATTCTTGCATGCTGCTGTCTGCTGCTGTATAGATAAGGGTGTGTGGTGTTGCTTCTCAGTGAGGGTTTTATGCTGCCTCTTCCATTTCATCTCTAGACTGATTTACACAAGCAAAACACTTGAAAAGGATCCTTTCAATGTGATTCCTCTTTTTGGAAAGAGCAAATGAGCCTTATTTTTAAGAGTTAATAAAAAACAATCCAAAGTGCTTTGTTTAGAATGTGGAATTTAAAAAAAAAAAGCCTAATTCTTTTTATTCCTTCAAAATAGCTGCCTTCTGTTGTGTGTATGTTGCTGTGAATCACTGTCACACCCATCTGCAGCAGAGAGTAAACAGTGTGCTCCTCACTGAAAACCCAGCTGTGGGAACTGTGAGGTTTGTCCTCAGCTGTTTTGCAGCTGCTGTGTGCCAGCCTAAAATACAGTCTCAAAGCATTTAATGCACTAAACACTTGAAACAGGTAATCCCTAGGCCAAGCATCCAGAACCTCTCAGGCCACGACTGTTTTCATTTTCTGAATTGATGGAAATTGTTGGCTTGGCTTTTTTCCTGATGGCGTTGCCCCCCAGGAAATCATACTAAACCAGCTGCTCTTTTCCGTCCTTAAGACAAAGGGAGGGTTTGGACAAAGCCAAAAAAAGTGTTAAAGGTTATTTTGCAGAGGGCAAGATAGCCTTGCACCAGCAATTTGGTTGCTGAGAGCAGAGGGATAGAAGCAGCTCACAGCAGTGGATTTTGTCATGGAACATAACTCCCTTCTCCTTTATCATTGTCATCCACAGAAATAACCGACCTTGTGGAGTTATGTCTACTTGGGACTCAGAGTTTTGGCTGCAGAGCTTGATGGGGGGAGCATCAGTCTGCAGGGTGGGTAGAAATGTAAGACAGGCTATTTAGCAAATCTGTCTGTGGTTTAGTTTCTCCATCTATACAAGATTTTTTTTTTTCTTACAGGGATGTTAAAATCTGTTTAAGATTTGTAAGGAAATAGAATTCAGTGGAATTGGAAACTGTGTAAGACTGGGAAATGGAGTATCTGCCTAGTTGTTAGCTGAGAGATGACATCCTGTTCCCCATTAGTGTGTTGTGACGGATAGTGACATGGGAATTAAGCACCCAGGGGCCTCCTCTTCACTCTGCTCTCTGGAAAAAGATGAAATGGAATCTCTGTGTGAGGTTGAGTCTGACTTGGCTGTTGGTGCACTGTTGGGGAGGGAAAGCAGAACCCCTCACTATGAGAGACACTGAGGGGCTGGAGCACATCCAGGGAAGAGCAACGGACTTGGGAAGGGCTGGAGCACAAGTCTGATGAGGAACAGCTGAGGATGTTCAGCCTGGAGAAAAGGAGGCTCAGGGGAAACTTACCTCTCTGCAACTGCCGGAAAGGAGAGTGCAGCCAGGTGGGGCCTGGTGTCTTCTCCTGGGTGACAAGGAAGAGGGCAAGGAGGAAGCAGCGTCAAGGTGTGCTGGGGGATGTTTAGATTGGATAGTAGGGAAATGTCTTCATGGAAATGGTTGTCAAGGGTTGCCCGAGGAAGTAGTGAATTCACCATTCCAGGAGGGATTTGAAAGACCTGTAGATGTGGCACTTGTGGTGGGCTTGGCAATGCTGTCTTAATGGTGGGACTGGATGATCATAGGGGTCTTTTACAACATAAACAATTCTGTGATTCTCTGCTTAGGAAAGATTTTCTTTGGCTGCGTATTATACAGATAATCTCATGGATTTTTGTTAATGTCTCGGGGCTCAGCAATTCCCTGGTTTGGCAGAGCCAAAGTTTCGGAATTGCATCCTAAATGCAAAGATAAATCTAAAATAAACAAAAGAAAATGATCATCTGAAAAAAAAAATTAATAGCACAGTAGGAGAAGTGACAAAGCATAGAGAAGAACAGACGCAAGTTGAAACCACATCATACAACCTATTTTCAGTTCTGTAAGAAAAATTAATTATATTTTTTTAATGCACACTTTAAGAAAACATGGCTAGCAGTAGAGAACTAAAGCCTTTTGGGTTCCATTAACTGCCAATTTTTTTTCTATAATATGAAAAGCTGCTTATATTGCTGTATGATTTACAAGAAATACCAGGCAACACACACCATCTAGTTCGGCAAATATCAGTACATCAGATTCTAGCTTGGCTTGAAAGCACAGCTCTGTTTCAGATACAGGTGGTTGCGTGAGCCTGACACGTTCCAAACAGCCTTTCTCAGCCAACATGAATAGTTTGATTTCCCAGCAGTGTAGCACAAATGGGTCATTAGCTGCTGTAGAAGGCTGGAGTGTTTTAAGTTAAATCTGGAGCTGCCACTCTCTGTGGCTCCCGTGGGGCTGCCGAGTAACGTGGGTTGACAGACTTACTGCTGCCACTGCTGTGCTGGTGTCAGCTTCCCAGAAGAAGGGACATGCCGAGTCCCAAGGTGCAAACTGGTTTGTGGTGTGTGTTTTGCTGCTGTTTCTGGTGCTTGCTTTAATAAAAGCAAGCAGCAGGAATAGCTGGCTTTATTGTCACTGCCTTCTGAGTGTGTTTGGATTAAACTGTTTTCTGTCTCAACATTTTTTTCTCTTTTTTTTTTTTTTTTTTTTTCCCCCACATGCTTCAGTGATCTTCAGAGGCTTGGAGAGCTGCAGTCAGAACTGGCAGGGATGGCAGATTTCACTGCAACTTACCTTCAGTGTCAGCTACTCCTCATCAAGGTTTGACTTCATGTGGGCTTTTTTGAGTCGTTCTTCAAAAATGCCCTCAGTTCATCACAGTGGCATGCTTTCATGTTTTGATGTTCATGATGAAAAGTGATGTGTGATGAAAGAGCAGGTTCTGTGGATTTTTGATAATCCTGCTTCCCTCCTGTGGCAAATAATTTATGCAGTAACTTTGCCAATGCAGACCTCTGCTGCTGTACCCAGGGCTTAGGTTGGTTCACAAGCATTTTGTCAGTGCAGAGTTTATTATCTGACAGAAATCACACCAAGGGCAACTGTGTTAGGAGAGTAACTTTTCCCTGCTGGTGTCTACTGGAATGTTTTTTTGTTAGACTGCTGCCATGAGTGCCATTTTTATAGACGGTGATTTGCAGATAGCTTTATTGGCACCAGTGCCAAAGGAGTTCTTAAGACTTGATTGAACTAAATATCAGTCATGCTTTCTTCTATCATGCTGAAATGATCTATTTAGTATTTACAGGTCAAGTAGCTACGTAGACACCATTGCAGCAAAAGCCCCTTTGCAAAGGCCCCTTTTAAAGTCATCTTCTTGCTGTAAACAGGAACTAATTTTTTACTTCATAGAAAATCTTGACTTGGAAAGGACCCTCTTGTTCCAACGCCCCTGCCGTGGTCAGGGATTCCACTGGATCAGATTGTTCAGGGCTGTAAACTGGCAGTAGTATTTAAGTTTGTTTCTTGGCATTCTTTGGTGTTTGAGTGTAATGTACACACATACAAAGCAATAGCTAAAGCAAGCAGCAAACAGGTTTCCAGAAGGGATTCAATGAAAGCTTTGTTACGTAAAACCAGGAGGGATTTCAGTTGCTTTGCTAATGCATAGTTGCCAGTTGGCATATCTCATGGCAGGCCTCAAATCCTTCGAATATATTTATCACCCAGAGGTATTTCAGATGAGCAGTGGTACACAGTTCAGTACAATCCAGCTAAATCCAAAGTGAAGTGTGCTGTGCGGGCCGAGGACTAGCATTTGAAGATAGCTTTGTTGCCTTTCTCCCGGGTTTGACTGGAATGAGCCAGATGGTTTTTGCATCTGGCACAGAGGTGTGCTCTGTTTGGAAGAAGGGTAAAAGCTGCATCAGCCATTCTTGGCTTGAGCTGTAGAGCAGTCAATACATCAGTGATGCACAGGAGTCAGTAATGTGCATGGAATGAAAAGTGACTGATAATATCAGGAATCACAGAATGTCTTGGGCTGGAAGGGATTTTGAGAATCATTTAATTCCAGACCCCTTCTTACAGGCAGGGACACCCTCCACTCATACAATACAATTAGAAATTCTGATACTGCAGAGAACCTGAATGTCCAAGTAGCCCTTTTCAATAGATTTCTTTCCAGTTGCTTCTTTTCCCAACAGATAAAAGGCTGCTGGATGAAAAAGTATCCTAATTTCCCAGCTTCTCAAGGCTCAAAAGGTTCCATACCTTTAAAGGCTCTACATATCCTGTGATTTTAGAGGTAGTTAACTGGGCTTGTCTGGCCAGCCTGGGTGAAGGATGTAGTCTGTATGTTCTTGAGCTTTGGCTACAGCCAGCCTTATGCATAGCTGTGTCTGACAGGTAGCTTCAAAAAGGGGGCAGTAATATAAATCATCCAGTCAAGCTTTCCACATTTTTTAAAAACATAAAGCCAAGAGCAAATAGGGTTTTGTAGGCAGTTGCAATTTGTTGTTGTTGGTTTGGTTTCCCCCCGCCCCTTGTTTTTTTGTTTGGTTTTTTGGGGTTTTTGTGTGTGTTGTTGTTTGTTTGTTTGGGGTTTTTGTTGTTGTTTGTTTTTTTTAATACCAATGTCAGCAGCTGAATTAGACACAATATTCATAGTAACTCCAGGATCTTTGGTGGAGCAGAGGAAAGTTCAGAAATGTGGCTGTGGAAGTAAGTGTGTTTCTGGGGACAGTTGTTACTGTTCCCACTTTTTGCCTGCTCTCTGAGATTGCCCCGATCTTGGTCTCCAGGGGTTGATAACAAGTGGGCTGTTGGTTTTCTTTATGAAGTACAAGGAGTTTGGCTTGATGAGTCTCATTCACATATTTGTTAATATTATTCTCACTTTCCTTTATATTTTCTAATTGTATAGGTATCTCTGTTTCTTTATAGAACAATGTATATCTTGGAGGACTTGGTTCCCTGTGTTGCATTTAAAAGCACAAAAGAAAGCTTTGGCATGCTTTTTCAACCAGCTGTTTAGATTGAATTGGATATTTATCATCATTTCATGTTATTTTCTTGTAGGCCTTGCAGGAGAAGTTGTGGAATGTGGCAGCTCCCCTATACCTGAAGCAGAATGCGTTGGCATCTACTGCAGCAAAACAGGTGAGGTGGAAGCAGCTGAGCCTGCACAGAGGTCCTTGGGTAGGAGTCTTACCTTGGCCATGAAACAATAATACACTTCTGACCTTCCACTGCCATGGTCTGTCCAATCTTAATCCCCCAAACTGGGGTCATTTCTCTTCTCTTCAGAAGATGAGTAGCGAGGGAGGGAAGTTCATGACTGCTGTAAACAGGCAAATACCACACTCATCTTCCAGAAGAGTAAGAAAGAAGATCCAGAAAACTGTGGACTGCTTGTCCTTGCCTCTTTCCTGTGGGAGGTTATGCACCAAGTACTTACAAAAGCTGTTCCTTAACAAGGTCAACAGAGCTACTTGGAACAGCCAAAATGCATTTCTCAAGAACAAATTAGTGCTGACCACCATCACTGCTCTCTGTGGTGAGGGGACTGGTGCTATGAACAAGGGGAGGGCAGTGGAATTGCAAAGCTTGGATACAGTCTCCCATCATTTCTCTTTCACCAGACTTGCAGGATTGTGGCTGAATAAATAGGTGGTAAGGGTCCTGCAAATTGAGGAAGCAGTCAGTTTGCTGGAGGACATGGCTCCTGGTCTGGACAGACTGGGCAACTGGGATGATGGGAACCTCATCATGTTCAGTACATTGAATATGGGGCACTGCAGGAGACCAACTGCAAGTGGGATTGGTTTGGGAAATGATCCAGCTCTGGGGAGATGCCATCTGGAGGGAGGGCTGTACTGTGTGTTGGCCTCCCCAGTAGAAGGAAGATGCTGACAAATGGTTGCAAATTCAGAAGATGGCCACCAATGTGGTCAGGGGCTGGTGTACATTGCCTGCAAGGAAAGGCTGAGGAAGCTGGAATTGTCCAGCTTGGAGAAGAGGATGGATTTACTTCTGTCTCACAGTGTATCATTACAGGGTATAAATGAGACAGAGCCAGACTACTCTGGACAAGAGGCACTTGGCAAATGATGAGAAATTTTGATCAGCTATAAAGGGAAGATTTCCTGTAAGGATGGTTAAATACTGTTGCCCAGAAGGGTGGGGGGAGTCTGTCATTGGAATTGTTCTCAATTTGGTGTTACTCCTGAGTTACTGGATCTAATGAGACCTGCTGTGGGCAAGGAACCAGGCTAGATGACCTCATGGGGTACCATCTAATCTGAGTTGTATAAATGATTCTGTGATATATAAATGTATAAATGATCAGGTCCTGGAAAAACTTAAGCTAAGCCCTAAGAAAAAGTAAGGAACCAAGCAAGCTATTCAACAGTCTGGTAATAAATCTAGGGTAAAAGCAAGTTCATGGATCTGTTGGGAAACTGCTGATTTTTTGAGTCTTCAGGTAATTAAGATGTAATAGACAGGTACTGCTGTGCATCAAAGCTTTCTCTGCTGTTGATGAGTAGAAACAAAAGCCATCCAGGTTTTGAAATATTCTCTGATGGAAATGTTTGTCTCGGGTGCCCTCTTGAGTAGCATGTGAACTCTCTGGAAAGTGTTTTCTGTTGTGGTGGTCAATGTTGGTCACTTGCTATCAATGCAAGGGGAGGGAGTATTCTGTGTTAAATAACTTGAAAGTTCTTGGCAACTGCAGAGTCATACTGAGCTCAACCGTATTAATTTGAGCACTTCCTCTTGCTTCATGTGTTCCTTGGTATGAGATAAAAAAAATACCAGAATCTGGTGATCATGGTCGTACCAGGGCTTAACAGTCTGATGGTTTTTTATCCATGTGATGCCTGTCTGGCAGATCCTGGAAGAAACTTACAAGATGGAGTTCATGTACAGCGGAGTGGAAAGCAGACAAGTGGTCATTATTCACCACATGAGGCTGCAAGCGAAGGCCTTGCAGCTGATAGTGACTGCCCGCACCACCAGAGGGTAAGGATGGCCTGGTCTGAGGATCTTCTTGGGGTTAGCTCTAAGATTACTGTCCTTAAGCTTTGTTTAAAGAACCAGCAAGGATAAATTAGGCACATAACAGGGCAGCATGCCAATAACCATTTGCTAGAGTAATTCAGAACAAAGAACCTTCCTTTGCCTTTGATATAGCTGTATAGGGACACAGTCCTGAATTAGATGAAAAAACTATTGGGAAGATGGGTTTTGGGGGTTGAGCTCTCTCATTTATGAGCATATACATAGGTTAAAAACATTGTAGAGTTGATATTTGGAACCTGTTTAAATGAGGAAAAGCCATGTATCAAAAGAATGCTCCAAACATATTTGCTTCATTAGGTATTTGTTGCCGAATTTTTGACATCAGGAAAGTATTGTCCTTCTGAATGATCTGCAACTGCTGTGTGTGACTCAGACAGGAACTGGTCCTGTGCAGGCTTAGGTACACAAGAGGCTTTGAGTGGTTTGTTTTGGCTGCTAAAGTTAAAGAAGTGACACATGGTTGTAGAATGAGAACTCCAGCTGGTGGAAGTAGAGCAAATTAGTTGCTGTCCTAGTTTACTTCTGTTTCAGGTTTGTTGCCAGCAATTTACTGTGTAACCATGGAGGTGCATAATATATTTGCCTTTTAACCTCTTGTTTTATAGATGGAAAATGAGAATTTTCTAAAGTGGCCTAGGGAGCTTAATTAGTGCCTTATGCAAGTGGGAGATTTTTTGGGGGGTGGGTGTTTTTTTTTTTTTTTTGTTTGGTTGGTTTTTTTGCTTGTTTGGTTTTTTGTTTGTTTGATATTTTTTTTGGTTTTGTTTTTTTTGGGTTTTTTGTTTGTTTTGTTTTTGTGAGGGGGATATAGATAAGTGAAGAACACTTTTTTGGTTCAAAAACTGTAAGACCTTCCCATTTTTAGGAGGTTTAAAGGGATTCCAAACCACCTAAATGTGTACAGCCATAGAGCCATTTTTCTTTCTTTAGAAGTAAACCAAGAAATGCTATTTTCATTACAGAGTGGAACCTCTTTTTGGGATGTGTGAAAAATTCCTCCAAGAAGTGGATTCCTTTCAGAGGTGACAAACTCCATTGCTTCTTCACTTTATGTTGGAAAGTCCCACCACCATTGTCATCAGGGGATATTAATTTTGTTTTTCATCTCTTCACATCTCCCTTCCCTGCTGTCCTATATTGGGAACTGTCATGGGATGATAATAAAACAAGAACAACCTTTGTAGCTGAAGTCCTTAACACCAGGATGTTTTGCTGGTACTTCAGAAACATGTGCTCTGAATTAATTTTTTATAGCATAGCTGATTTTTTTTTCTTGTATTTATAAGGATTTATCTACTTTGAGAGGATGCTGTTTTGATAAATACTTAATTTTTTTGTTGTTGTTGTTATTCTGTCTCCTGGAGTCCTGAGAGTGTTTTGACCTTTCAAAGATTAGTAAAAAAGCAGATTACCCTTGATGTACTCAACATGTAGCAGTAAGTCAGACAAGAATTCTGCAGTATCTTTCCAGGCCCTGTCTACTGCTTTTGCCACCTCTCAGTAGTCACCTTTACTTGCAGGGAGAATAGATGTATAAAGTGTCAATTTGCAGGATCAGATTGATTCTAGTGAAAGATGTCCCTGCTCATAGGTGATCTTTAAGGTTCCTTCCAACCCAAACCATTCTATGGCTCTGATGCTGTGAAACAGTGATGAGTTCTGCTGATCCTGAGACTCAGTGTGAGCAAAGGATACACAGGAAATGAACAGTTCTATCCTCCAGCTCCAGCTGGGCATTAGAGTAGGGCAGATCTGGTCCCGTTTTCTTGTCAGTTAGCCAGCCACAACTGCCAAGCTTATAATAAGTGTGAATTTAGTCAGAACTAGAAATAAAATTCTGCTCAGCCAGCTAAGGATATATGTATCTCTGGACTTACTATCCAATTCCCTGCTGAGTCATAAAATCATAGAATCACAGAATGGTTTAGGTTAGAAGGGATATTAAAGACCATCTTGTTCCAGCTGCCCATGGGCAGGGACACCTTCCACTAGACCAGGGCTCCATCCAGCCTTGCCTTGAACATTTCCAGGGATGGGGTTTCCACTGCTTCTCTGGACAACCTGTGCCAGTGTCTCACCACCCTCACAGTGAAGAGTCTTCTCCTAACATCGAATTTAAATCTTTCCTCTTGTAGTTTAAAACCACTCCCATTTGTCCTATCATGATCTACCTGTGTAAAAAGTTACTTTTCCTCTTCTTTATAAGCTCCTCTAAGTACTGAAAATTTGTAATGAGGTCTCTCTGGAGCCCTCTCTTCTCCAGTCTGAGCAGCCCCAACTCTCTCAGCCTGTCTTCATAACAGAGGTGCTCCAGCCCTCTGAGCATTTTCATGGCCTCCTCTGTCCACCTTACACTGGGAACTCCAAAACTGGGCCCAGTACCCTGGTGGGATCTCATGAGGGCAAAGAAGAGGGGGAGAATCCCCTCCTTTGACCTTCTACCCACAGCACATAGCCCTTGATGGTGTCAGTTTGAGCACAAGGCGTGGTCCCAACACAGGTAACCAAAGTCATCTCTTGTGTGCATACTCATGTATGAGACACATCAGAAGAGGAATGCAGGTATCTAATTCTGTCATTATAACTAAATAGAAGGATTAGGTAGCTTGACTGAAAGTAATAATACTGTGGAAAAAGTTGAAAAAAGTATTTGGTTTTTAATCTATTCTTGACACAGATGTTTCATCTCTGAGCTCCCACATATGCAAGGCAGTTTTGTAGATAAATTGTTGGACTTAATGCCCAGACTTGTGACATCCAAGCCTTCAGAAGTGGTCAAGATTCTTCAGACAACACTGCGGCAGAGTACCTTCCTCCACCTTCCTCTTCCAGAGCAGGTTGGTTTAACAGAAAATCAAAATGCAATATCCTTGTGGACTGCCTTGGCTTCTGACTACTTTCTAATATACCATGAAGCTTTTAGAATTCAGGGTCTTGGTCAGACACAAGTGTTATTTATTTCTGCTTTGTTTTCTTATCTAGCATCCTCAGGACTACTGCTAAAAACATGAAAAACTTAGTAATTCCTGGCAATATAAAAAAAAAGAAATCCAAAGTTTATGCATGTGTCTGTTCAGAGCAGTAGTAATTATGATTTTTTTTTTTTTCTTTCCTCTTTCCCTCACCTTCTGATTTTTGCCAATCACTTTGCCCCTAACAGCTTCATAGAGCTACTGCAAATATCATTGAGCCTACTGGTGAATCTGATAATCCCCTGAGGTTTACGTCAGGATTGGTTGTGGCACTGGATGTTGATGCAACTCTGGAACATGTGCAGGATCCCCAGGGAACTGTTAAAGTTCAGGTAAGAAGTCATTTGACATAAAAGCAAACAAGATTATGTCTTGTGGAGAGCTTCTTTAGGGATGTCAATACTTTCAGATTGCAAATAATGATAAACTTTATTAGTAACAATGCTGGATTTCTGTGTTTTGACCAGTCATTCAGAAATTGGTTTGTCTGTAGTGCACTGAGAGTTGATTTGGGTGCAGTTCTGAGAGTTTGCTTTGAGCACTTGGATGTCATTCTGTGCTTCCACGTGCATTGTGCATGTGATGAACATGAACACCATTAAATTCTGGTGAGCTTCCAGCTGGTCTAGTGGGAAGAGGAGGAGCAAAAGAAGTTGTTCCAAGTGGCACAAAAATAAGCAGTCTCTTGGCTCTCTGTATTTCCAGGTTTTCTTCCTGCTGCTGAATCAGTAGTTTCAGATGCAGCTGCAGAGGTAGGAGTGGTATGATCCAAGTAAAATATGCAGCATCACTGCTTAACAAAGAAGCAAACAAAAACCTCAGTTACAGTGCTGAGGAAGAAGCTGATGTCAGTGTGGCCTTTTTTCCACCTGTGCTGTGGATTTGAATGGCAGCATGTGGCTGTTATATCCAGGGCAGCTGAACTCCTGGCTCCAAAGCCTGCTTGTCCTACCTTCCTGACTGAAAGAGAAAACAGCCAAGTAATGCACTGTTCCACTGTGCAGATCCCTAGTGCAGTTGTCATTCCTTTGTTGTTTGTTTTTTTATTTTTCCCCTTTTTTGTTCCCCTCTAGATATTGTATCCAGATGGACAAGCACAGCTAATCCATCCTAAACCAGCTGACTTCCGAAATCCCGGCCCTGGGAGGCACAGGCTGATAACTCAGGTTTACCTCTCGCACACAGCCTGGACAGGTAACGTTAATGATACACGTTAACGGGGCTGCACTTTCATTAGACACACGTTACACACCCACGGTCTGCGGGGCTCTGGGGATCCTGGAGTCTGCGGCTGTGGTTGGTGCTGCCCTTGCTGTGGATCAGGCCTTTGGGCAGTTACAGCTCCCTGTTTGCCAGGCACTGCTGCCCTGTAGGGAAATAGAGGGGCTGCTGTCTTGGGAGAGTCCTGGGAGCCTTCACATGAGAGCTGTGTCCAAGGTGAGCTCACCCACTTGTGTGCAGAGCACAGTCAGCTCTCGGAGCCAGGTCTGCATCCTCAGGTGAAGGCAGGGGATCACGGTAAACTGACTCTTTGTAACTCATTGTTTTGGGTCTCACAGGTGTCTGAGCATGGCTAAGAACAGTACAGCAGTATGGTTTCATTGCTGATTCAACTTTCACCCTTTAAATGCCTTAAACCCCCCACCTTTAGCTCTGATGATGATGTGACACCAACATTCACCTTCAGTCTCAGCTGCTGTTCACACTTCCCCACGGAAGCACTTCAGTAATTGGCTTGTGAACTTCAAACAACAAAAGCAGAGTTTATTTCCTTCGCAGCTCCTTTTGTCCTGTTTTCTTTTAATCCCTTCACCTTTATTCAAATGTGGGGATTTCCTCTGAGAGGTTTTTTTTTTTTTGGAGCAATTTCTCAGTGGATTTGTTGACTTTTTTTTTTAACCAACAGAATTCTGTTTATTGCTGTGTTCCTTCACATACCCTTTTTTTTTTTAATATAGTACTTCCACAGTGTACTCACTCATCCTGCTGTCTTTGTTTTGTTTTGGAGAATAAAACATGGTACTGTTTCTAGGACTGAAAGTATCTGGGTTTAAGCGTTGATCCTATTACTTCACCACAGGGAGCTGAAATCTTTATTTGTACTTTTTCAGTGTTCACTGGAAGGGCATTTTAAGCATGGCCCTGAGGGATTCTGTTCTGGTGTCTCCTCTACGCATTATTTTAATCACTAACTTTGACATTGGCACTTAGACATATAAAACGGGAAAGACAGCTGGGAGGGGCTCAAGAAACAGAGTCAGAATTCAAAGTGGAGAAATTGCTTTAATTCAAGACAATGAAACTCATTAAAGGCCAGCAGAAAGAGTGTGCTTGGGAAGGAAAATGCTGAAGTGCAAAGCACTGATTAACTGCCAGGTGTAGAGCAGAAGTGAAAGAGGTGACTGCAGGCTGCAAATAAGAGTTGGTGGAATGACGAAAAGGTGAGCTCAGGGAGGTGTTGGCTGAAATGTAGAGTAACTGTGCAAAAGGGTTATTTCTTGTGTTCTGTCTGGTGCTGATGATGGCTCAGCTGGAGACCCCCTGCAGTTCTGGACACGGCATCTTAAAATCCCGTGGGTTTCAGCAAAACGCACGTTTCATTGTTGTGGTCCTGTTACGGGTTATCCCTGGTATACAGTTAAGCCCCGCACACCACCTGGTGCTCACTCCCCAGTGGATCAGGTAGAGGATCAGAAGGGCAATGTGAGAAAACTCAAGGGTATTACACTGTGCAGCAATAGCTACAGCATCCCTGTGTTATTGATACTGTTTTAGTGACAAATCCAAAACAAGGCATCATGCGAGCTACTATGACGGAAAATTAACTTTATCTCAGCCCAAACCAGTACAGTCCATAAAGAAAACCTAAATAAATCTGATTTTCAGTCTAGAAAGGAGAATTTTGTTGGGTAAATCCAGCAGTAAGTCCAGGGTGGTACTATGTGTACTGAAACCCCAGTTCTGTTATGACCACTGTGACAAGAGTAAAGTGAAATCATCCTATGGACAGTGTTAGGAACCTTGATCTTCCCAGCTGCATAGTTGGTGAAAGAGAGGAAGAGGAGGTGTGATGTGTGAAAGCTTCCAACCAAGGAGAATTTTTCAGGTAATCTCCTGTGCCACAAATCTTACCAGATGTCATCTGGGTTGTTCCTGACATAAATACAGTGAGCAGGGCCTGCTAGTTCTGTGGGGGTTTTAATGATTGTTATTATGTCATTGGAGTTACTTTCCAGCAGTTATTTTTGGAAGTTGCAAGTTAGTGGTAAGATTTTTTAAGTGATGACAAAGAGAGAGGGGAGTAAACCTAGAACAGTTGTTAGTTCTGCTGTGCTGAATGTAATGCCAAAGGCTTGTTTTCTGACTCTGGACTGGATTCTGGTCACTCCAGAAGAGGTCTGTACATACCCAGCATACATGAAATTAAAATTAATTTGATGATGGTTGCTCACTGTGCAATGACAATCACGTTTTGATTGTTCTGGTTTTTTTTCTCTGCAGAACCATGTCAGATTGAAGTGCGGTTGCTGCTGGCTTACAATTCCAACAGGAGCAGAGCATCTACCAGAATCCCTAAATCTACCTGGAGTGAGAGCTTGGAGGCTCTCCCACCCTCTGAAAATGGCATAGAGGGGACCATCCCCTTCAGCAAGCCTGTCAAAGTGTACATAATGCCCAAACCTGCCAGGCGGTAAAGGCTGGCGCTGAAAAACCTATTTATGGGGTTTGTTGGGTTACATGAAAACAAGATGCTGTGTCCAAGATAGCAAACCAAGCCAAAACAGCCTAAACTTGCATAAAGGAAGTCAGATGTCAAAATAAAGCTGCTGGAGAACAGTTAGTCTCTTAAGCAGCGGGCAAATACAGGAGTTACTCAGCTAGTTAGGAGAGATTTCAGGAAAATGCAGGTTTTTCTATATTGATTCAACAGAAACAGGACAGTTCTCAATCAGCATTCCAGTAGTAATTTCACTGGGCTGTACCTTCAGTTTTTACCTATCAAAAGTCTTTCTCCAAGGCCTCTAGGTTGTCTGTTATGTATTTACTATGTAAATGCTTGGGCACATAAATCAATGTTATTTTTACAGTAATCTGAAGTGAAGCTGAGGAGTTCAGCATTTTGTGGGGAGGTTGGTTTGTTTCTGAGGGTTTTTGGGTTTGGTATTTTTTGGTTTGGTGTTTTGGGGTGTGGTGGGTTTTTTTTTGGTTTTTTTTTTTTTAATGTCTAAAACTTGCATTTGTGCACTGGTACCTAATTTCTTAAGAGAAAAAAATTATAATAAGTACTATTGTTCTTGTGTGGGAACAGCACCTAGGAAGGAAATTGCCAATTGCTGTTCTCCATCCTCTACAGCTCATACTGAAGCTTGTCCAGCTCTGGGGATGGCACAGGTTGTTCATGGTGCAGGGGCAGGAGGAACCTGTTTGTGCAGGTGGCAGAACTTCAGTCAGCAGGACATGGAGTTTAACTGACCTACAGCAGTAAAGCAGTTTGTCTTCTTTTGCACCTTTGTGCAGCTTGAGGAGCAATGTGATTAAGTACCAGTTGGAAAATTCCTAACCACAACCCACTAAGTTTTACAGGATCTGTTTCTGTGTGATGATCCTGGCCTGAACCAGTCTCAGTGCGATGTGAAAACCTATGATTTTCAATTCAGCAGCACTTTTGGCACTCAGTCTTTCTTGTCAGTTGTAGTAGCTGAACACGCTCTGTTCAGCAGAGTTGGGCAGCTTGTCAGTGTTCCCCTCTGGACATGAGCTGGGAGAACAGAGGGACAAGAATTTAGTTAAAACATGATACATCTGGAATTCCTGTTGGCAAGTGTGTCTGTGCATTGCTTCTGTGTGCCAGGCTTAGGGGACTGAGGAACCTGGTATGATTTGTATCAATCCTTTGGTAAGTTTTTTTAGGAGGACCTAATCTGTGAAACATTCTAGTGCAAGTGGCCAAATGTTGCCAGTGTTCATGAATCACTTCATGTTCATGAGGTTTTTTTCTTTTTATAAAGGGGTGTATTTTTAGGAAGTAAGCAAAACAGTGAAGAAATAATTTGCAGTTGGATTTAGTGTAAATAACTCCTTACATGCTTTCCTACAATAAAATTGGAAGACTCATGCTATTCTGTTTTTTTTGTTTGTTGGTTTGGTTTTGGTTGTTTTTTGTTTTTTTTTTTTTTAATAGTAGTGGTGAACATAGATGCCTGCATTGTCCTTGACTAATAAGATCACAGCATGTTTTTTGTGATTTTCATTTTTTAGTACTTGTAAGTTGTAGCCCAAAGGCTCATAACTGTAAAAATTTGCCGCTGCTTTAGGTATTCTTGAATTAAATTTACTTTCTTTGTGCTTCTGCTCTTACAAACTGTTTTTTGGTGTTTCACCTTTAGGGCACTGCTTTGAAAATCTCCTGCCCTTCTGACAGCTGAGTTGTTATTGTCTGACTTGTCTTTGGCATCCTCAGTTCAGTTCCCAGCAGACAGGGTTGATGTAGCTCTCATTAGGAAGCTGTGTCTGGGCAGGTATTTGACAAGTTGAGTGAGCTCATTACAGACTTTTTCCTTTTTCTTCCTCTCATTTTTGCACTTCACAAGTACTTCGTGCAGTTTGTCATCTCAGTACTGTTTCTAATTTAGATGGTGTGCATAGGCTCCAGACCGCAATGGATGCTGTGATAGGCACAGCAGATATTTTCAATATCAAAATTTTGGCACCTTTTTCTCTTGCTAAGTACTGGATCAAATTTCTACTGTTTTGTTCCCCTCATGCTGTCGTTGACCCCCTTCCATATAACATACCAGGCAAAGAGTGAGTGCCTTCTGTATTGCCATTGAGACTCAAGTACTGCAGGGCTGTGGAAAAGTTCTTCCATCTGTAATTTCAAGATGCCTAAAACAAGCTGAAAATGTAAGGCTGCTACGAACATTTCCAATCTGCTACTGAGAGCATTCTGCAGTTGGCTTCTCTTCTGTAGATTTTTTTCTCATTCCTGGTTTGGATCATGGAAGAAATCACAGCTTCTCCTTTCTTCCTTCGGTTTCACCTGTGCAAGCAGGTGACTAATTCATCATCCATCATCTAATCTAAACCTTCCCTCTTTCAGGTTAAAGCCCCCCTGGTCCTATCGCTCCATGCTCTTGTCAAGAGTCCCCCTCCAGCTCTCTTGTAACCCCTTCAGGTCCTGGAAAGAGCTCTCAGGTTTCCCCAGAGCCTTCTCTTCTCCAGGCTGAACAGCCCCAACTCTCTCAGCCTGTTTCCATAGCAGAAGTGCTCCAACCCTTTCAGCATTTTCATGGTCTCCTCTGGATTTGCTCCATATGTTGACATCCTTATGTTGGGGGCCCCAGAGCTGGATGCAGCACTACAGGTTGGGTCTCACCAGAGCAGAGCAGAGGGTGGGAATCCCCTCCCTTTCCCTCCTGCCCAGATTCAGCCCAGAAAGGCAGCTGGGTCCTTTGGGCTGCCAGGGCACATTGTGGAGTCATGCTGAGCTGCTCACCCACCAACACTCCCAAGGTGTTGCCCCTCAGGGCTGCTCTGAATCCATTCTCCACCCAGCCTGTACAAGTGTATGGGACTGCCCATCTCACACCGTGTTCCAACATATGGGGAATTAGAAAAGAAATTTGTATAAAAAGTGAGGGTTATTGTAGTTGTTGAAATCCGGATGTTGACTTTTTTTCTTCCAATCCCCGGGTTTAACACATTAAGGTTTTCCTGCTCTCAAAAAACCAGAGTTCAAGCTCTTTGTGTCGTCTCAGAGGCATTCATGCCATTCATCCCTTGTCCTTTAATTCTGGATAATTGTTGGGCTTCTGCACTGCAATAGCCTGTAAGATGATTGATCTCAGAATGAAAAGAAAAAACAAAGGGCTCTAGTCACGCACAAAGATAATTTGCATCTTTCATCTCTGTTGAAGGGGGAACAGAGGACTTCAGATGACCGTCACCAAAGTATGGGGAGTTTCTGTTCTCTCAGATTGTTCCAAGTGTAGGAACAGTGTGCCAGTACAGCTGCAGCCACAGGGGGACTGAACAGTCTCCGAAGGAAGGGCAAATAATCTGCTAAGAACCAACAATGTTCAAACACCCCTCACTTCTGCATTGGATCTCCTAGTTAGATGGAAGCAAGAGGGAAAAGAATCTGGCAGAGCAAGAAGAATGCTGACCTCATGTGAAAGAGGGGTAGCTTAGTGGTTTGAAGATGTGTTGTCCTATTTACCATTAACTTTCTGGATTTAATTTACGTAAGGCATCTGTGTGTGGGGGGAAACCCAGCTTTGAATACTTCTAGTGGGAAATTCATACCCAGATTGCTGAAGTCCACTGAAATTCATTATTGGAAGTAAGTAATTCAGTTACTGAGTCAAGAGCTCATAATGAACAATGTTGAAGCTTATGAGACTGGTGTGGTTTTCACCTGTCTTATTTTAAAAAGGACAAAAAAACCATAAATGGGCAGGAACACTCACTACAAAAAGTACAAAGCAAGTTCTGGGGAAGATGAAAAAATGGAGAACTGCATGACATTCCTGAATCATTTAGGTTGGAAAAGACCTCTAAAATCATGAAGTTCAACCATAAACCCAGCACTACCCCACCCACACTAAGCCATGGCCCCAGGTGCCATATCCACATGCCTTTTGAACACTGCCAGGGATGATGACTCCATCACTTCCCTGGGTAACCTGTTCCAAAGCCTGGCAACACTTTTGGGAAAGAGATTCTTTCCTAATATCCAATCTGAAGTGCCTCTGGTGCAACTTGAGGCTGTTTCCCCTTGTCCTGTTGCTTGTTACTGACACCCCACTGGCTACAGTCTCCTTTCAGGCAGGTGTAGAGTGATAAGGTCCCTCCTGAGCCTCCTTTTCTTCAGGCTAAACATCCCCAGCTCCCCCCAGGCTGCTCCTCATCAGACTTGTGCTCTTCACCATGCTGTACTGGTCATCATCTTGGATTCAAGCTCACAGAGATGGATTTTCCTCTGGAATCCTATCTTGTGTGTCTAAGTTGTACACTTCTTTTCATCTCATTTCACTGGCATCTTCCATTTTATTCTTAGTAACAGGCACTGGGAATGCAGAAAAGGCTGTCTTTTTACTTTACAGTTTGCTAATGCGGTATCAGTGGGACTTCAAAATATAAAGTTTTAAAGCTTGTGGATGCCAGGCTTTGCACAAATGCCGCTCAATGTCCCTTAAAAATGCTGGTCATGTTGTGTTTGGTGTCTGTGAGCCTTTTATGGCCTGTTTCTCCTGGCTGCCAGCTCAGACATGCTGCTTCACAAAGATAAAGGCTGGGGACTGACCCACTCGGCGGCAGAGCAGCTGGGGTGGAATCTTCCTGGCTCCCAGCCCAGCCGCAGCTCAGCTTTAATTTCAGCATCAGGGTGGGAGTTCACTGCCTACTGGGGGATCGTTTTCCTGGTGGGAGGCAGAGCAGTGGTGTATGTGAGAAATCCTGCCCTATAAAAGTGCACTCCCATGATTTGGGCTATGAGCCCGTAATTTTAACAAATTATTTATGGCTCTAGCTGAAAGCAGCAATTTAACAAAGATACCAGTTTGAGCTCTGCTGGAATTTTTTTGATGAATCAATCCCAGCTGCTTCCACCATCTAGCAAAGCAATTTCAGGCACCAAGAAGGAAGTCGGGCTTTCAGTGACTGGAGCAGCCCAAGTGGAACAGATGCTGTTGTGGGAACTGACAGTGCTGACTCAGGAAGCTGTGACAGGAGCAGCAAGAGAAGATGTGGATGGAGAAGACTTGCAGCAGACAATCTCCTTGTTGACACCCAAATTTTGTACGGCTGGTGGTGAAACTTAGCAGTTTACCTTTAAAAAAAGAAATCCATTTCTTTGCACACTGCAGCTCCCTGGTTTGAAAGTGGAATCTTCTGCATCCTACCAGTTGCCAAGTGAAGGGAAGAATTAAGAGGCTGCAGCACAAAGCTGGGTAGGGTACACCTCAGTCACCTGGCAATGCAAAATGGGCTCTGCTCCCCACGTGCCTTTTGGGAGGACAGATTGTGTGGCAGCAGCAGTGTGAGGAGCCAACAGCATTTGTCTCAAATGTAGGACCCGAGCTAGGCAGTTTTGGTGAATGTGGCATCACCATTAATGTGCCCCATTAACATGAAAATGTGTTACAAAAAAAAAAAAAAAAAAAAAAAATTAAAAGCCAGACCTGGAGGAGAAAGATAAGATGTTTGCTCAACTTCTCCTAGCAGTGTAATGTGCATGGTTCCATCTTTTTTTTTAACTACTGCAGTGTCTTCTCAGCCAAAGCATTACAAAGCCTTTTCCCATTTGAGGCTGCCTTAAGGCTCAGAAGCTCATAAAATAACACAAATACATGACCACAATTGAGAGAGTCAAACCACTCTGTTATCTGTTATTGCTATCAGATAACATTTAGTGCAAAAAGTCTCCACACTCTGCGGGCTGCTAGGAACTCGTTCTGGTGGCATTCCCTTGGGGTGACCACAGTCTTCTGGGTCAGTAGTTCACCTTCTCCTTCACACCAGGCAAGTTATGCAGAAAAATGTCACAGCAGCTACAATGAGCATTATGCCAGCTGCTGCGTCAGACAACACAGATGCAGCTGGAAAGGCACTTCCTGCTGGGTTATGTAAGATTCTGCCTCAAATGTAGCTACAATAACAGAAAGCATTGCTGTAATTAGGAGACTGCAA
Source organism: Hirundo rustica (assembly GCF_015227805.2). NCBI lineage: Eukaryota > Metazoa > Chordata > Aves > Passeriformes > Hirundinidae > Hirundo > Hirundo rustica. Next base: position 31,513,148 of record NC_053451.1, on the reverse strand, counting down.
GATAAAACTTTCAAGTACTCACTTTCCCTTTGCTTTTATACCACTTTGTATTTTATCAGATAAAAGGTTTTAAATGATTACTAGAGCAAATAGCAGAAGAAGAACACAGTATTTTGTGCATCTTGGCAAAGTTATTGTGCTCTTCTATCAATCTGAGCCTCTCCACTACTGCTTGGATAGCTCCAAGTGCCTCAGGGCTTTTACAGCTTCATCCTGGTACTTTCATTACTACACACAAAATTAATTCGCACAGAACAAGAAATGGCGAGCCTGGTGGCAAAAAAAATCTACAGCAGGTAACTTGTAACTGGCAATACTGATAGAAGCCCACCAAGAAGAGCAGTCAAGAGAACTGTTTAAGTCTTCAGTGAAATAATGTTTGTTGGCATAACATTTAGATCATCAGATAATGATGACCAGTAACAAGTCTCACATGCATCCCCAGCTTGCCAGCAGTGCCTTGCTAGCAACAATTCAGACTGATTTCCTAAAGAACAATGTTTTATGTTGCAAACTCTAGTTTTGTAACACACCTTTCTGATGATTTTAAGCATGTAGGAACTTCTGAATCGATACGGATTAGACAACCCAATCCTCACAACTGGCAATTAATAAGAAAATTCTTTAAGGCCAGGTTTTATGCTTATATCCTGTAGACATTTTTCCCCCTTTTTCAGGCTCAATGAAAAATTTAAAAGTGCTCTATTATGTGATATTCATAAATTGGCAAATACCCTGACTGAAGCCACCTGCAGGAGGTAAAGTTGTACGTTCTGGGTTTACTTTTTAATTTATTTTTAACTTATTTGTCCAGTGATGGTAAAGCGCTTCTTTACCACCACTTTGTGTCTACCATTTAATTGTGCTTATCAGCTATTTTATGGCTGCATTCCAGTAGCCAGTAATGTAATTTAGGGCAATTTTCTAATAAAAGTATTCAAAACGTAATCTCCTGATTTAGTCAACAGGTGAAAAGTTAACTAACAAAACTACGGACAGCCTTCAGAGGAAAATTAGGTCAATCTCAACAATACATGGAAACGATTCTGTAGCTGAACAATTTAATTACATTAACAACTCCGCCTTTTGTGAGCCCTCGATTTTGTTAAAATCCTGAACCAATAAACTGTCTTCGCATTTTAGATGGGCAGCGCACAAACGCCTCGGCACGTAAGTTCACGCTCTGCTGAGTGCGCTTTGATTCAGCAGAGGTGTGCCCGTGATTTGGCTGCGGGCCGGGAAGGCGGAACGAGCTGGTGGAATTCAGCAGGTGGAATGGAAGACCCCGCCCACTCTGACACCCTGAGCAGCCAGGGCATTGTACTCCGCCACAGCCTTCTCCGTTTGCAGCACCAGCACGTCAACCCCGTTCTTCTTCAGATAGTCCACAGTGGATGCTGGAACCTCGGAAGAGAAAAGGAAGTCACAAAAGCAAGTACCAGGTTTTTTTCCCCTTAAACGGTAAGACTTGTAGAAAACCAGGTACTGATGCCATTTGTTGAACATGACTTAAGTAACTGCCGATAGCCAAAATGATAATGCTCAGATAGTTCTAAGATTTATTTAAATTTTTTTATCTTCAAAAAAGCTACTTTTATAAACACACTTCCTCTATCTCCTTAGCACACTTTAAGATGCAGTCCTCTCTTACAAATATAAACAGAATTGGAACTAAAAGAATTTAATCTAAATAAGGTGTTCATCCCACCAGAAAGCTAAAGACTTGCTTCTCACCAAGTAAAGCTCAACACTTCTGATCTTTCTGTAGCTAGTTTATCTGCTGAAATGACACCCTGGCAACACTTGTGACAAGAATGCCTAATTACCAAAGTATTTACAGCAGGCTAGAGAGCCAGTTATAACCTATTATAAGAGGAGGGGCCTAATGACATTCTGAAAAATTCTCCTTGTTTCAGTTGCTCCTGTAGCAGAACATAAACCTGTTTACTTCTTGACATTGACACTAATACAGGGGAGCTCAAATGATGTTTCTTCCAGGACCTGAGGGACCCCTGACAGGAGCTCATTCACACTGATCCTCAGTTTTTTCCCCTTCAGTGAAGCATCATCGATTTAATTTTCTTCTTCTGCTTCAGAGGGAGAGGGAAAACAAACAGTTCTCTTTATGCTTGTCACAGAACAGAGACCTACCTGCAAAGCCTCGCTCATGCCACGACCAATCACCACAGTTTTAACACCCTTCTTGACGACTTCTTCAAGGTCAGCTGGCTGCACTCCTGGAGAATGCTAAGTGTCAGGGAAGGAAAACAATAGTCTGTGTACTGACAGCATCAGCCAGGAAAGCTGTGCTTGTGTGTCCTGAACACAGAGCAGCAGGCTAAATTAGCAGAACCAAAATGTAACACAACCCTCTTCTGTACACAGTAGATAACATTAGAAACTGAAAAAGGTATTTAATATGCAGATGAGGGATGATAATTAACTGATTGATGGCAAGATTATAATTCCTTATTAAACAGTCAAAACCAAAAAGATGCGTTACCTATTTCTAAAATATTTATGTCTAACTTCTGGCATTTCATAAATATTAACAGTTAAAGTGAAATCAATCAATTGCAACAATACAGCTGTTTGATTTCAAAATAACAAAATCTACTTGTAAGAAAGATCGTTGCGAGCCAAAGTTTACTCACTTTAAATACAAAGAGCTCCTCAGATAATTAAAACTATTAAATAATTTTCTTGTTTACTTTGCAAATCCTACCAAAGAGGACTGAACTGTATTGGCTAGCTTCATTTCAGTTAACAACTTCCATTTCTGCAGCATTCTTTCTTTTGAGAAAAGAATGTTTGAAACCAAACTCCTCAAAGAAAGAAGGAACTTTCACAGTACAGTAACAGAGGTTTTAAAGAGTACACCCATTTACTGGTATTATGCTTTAAACATATGAATGCATAAACACACCTATAATGTTAATATAAAACATTATTATATTACACTAATTCTCCTCCTAGATTCAGTTTCTATGTATCTCCTTGTGGTCAAGAGTAAGGACATCCTGTGGCTATAATTTTGACCCTCTTTGGTGTGCTTTTTTATTTTTAAAACATAGATATTATTTGTTTCCCTCCCCCCCGCCTTTTTTTTTTTTTTTAAGTAGAATTCTGAAGTTCTGAAGTTTTCTAGAGGTCTGAGTTTCTCACTTGAAGTAGGTAATGCCGTGGTGGACTCATGGAGAATGGAGCAAGTAAGACTTTTCAAGCTGAATCAAACACATGAGCTCCTAAAGTTGCAGATGAAAAAAAAGTCTGCCATGGTAGAGTGCCACTTTCAGTGAGTGAGTAAAACTTATTCCACAGGAAAGTCTTTAGCTTGGCTGATGTCTGAAATTTCAGTAACAGAGGTGATTCACCTTTATGATTCTCCAAGTTCACAGAATCATAAAACACCTCAAGCTGGAAGGAATCCATGAGAATCATTCACAGGACTATCTTAAGCTAGAGCATGACTTAAGAGCATCATCCAGATGCTCCTGGAACTCTGGCAAGCTTGCCCTGTGACCACTTCCCTGGAGAGCCTGTTCCAGAGCCCAAGCACCCTCTGGGTGAAAAGCCTTTTCCTAACACCCCCTCTGAACGTCCCCTTGCAGTTTGACTGCATTTCCATGGGTCCTACTGCAGGTCACCAGAGAGGAGATCAGCACCTTCCCTGCACTGCCCTGCCTCTGGAAAGTGTAGACTTTGATGAGGTCACCCCTCAGCCTCCTCTTCTCCAAGATGAACAAACCAAATAACCTCAGCTGCTCCTCATAAGCCTTGCCCTCGAGGCCTTTCAGCATCTTCATCCCACTCCTTGGAACACAGTCTAACAGTCTGATGTCCTCCTTACGCTGAGGTGCCCAAAACTGCATGCAGAGCTCGAGGTGGGGCTGCTCCAGTGCAGAGCAGAGTGGTACAAGCACCTCCCTCAGCTGTGCTCTGCTTGACACACTCCAGGACATGTCTGGCCCTTTGGGCTGCCAGGACCTAAGGCTGTGCTCCCCTTAGTCCATTTACATTCCATATCCACACTTGGAAAGCAGAAGGCACTTGAATAGACAGAGCTTTCTCAGACCAAATCACTCCAAGTACTTGTTTATGACAGAATAGGCAATGCTTTTCCTTTGGGGTTTTTTAAGTAGACTCAAAACTTAGACAACAAGAATTGGTGTGTTTTACTGCAATTACAATAATGAGAATTCCGGGGAAGGTTTGCTGTCACGTGAGACGCACCCCTGAGATGTTAAAGCCATGGAACAAAAGGATTTTCTTTGGTTACACAAGACACTTTGATGCTAGCAAGAAACTAGTGTTACTAAAGGAAACATGTAACTTGATGAAATAACTGTATCATTGTTGATTTGACTGCAGATTTTCTTGCCCGTTCTGTTCTCTGGCCTTCATTTCAGCAGTATCTACTTCTTTTCTTCTGCCATTAGCAGATGGTACTGAAATGCAGCCAGCCAGAGAGAGAGGGTGCCATTCATCCCCAAGGGTTAAGGCCACAAGAACTGTTAGTGCTCAGTTACAGAACCTTGCAGGGCCAGTTATACAATTTTCCTGATGAAAGGATGCTCCAATAGACAGCAGTGTGACAGCAGAGGAGGAAAAGAAACAATTTATTTCCAGCTAGAGTGTAGGACATGGCTTGCATAGCTTGTTTTCCACACTTCAGTTCCAGCTACCTCCAGGAAAAACATGCTCAAAGAAAGTAGGCAAACTGTAGTCCATCATTAAAAAAAAATGGGCAGAAAATGCAGCTGTTGAATCCTACTGTTTCCAGTGTGGATAAAATTAAATTGTTGACAGTTGTTCTCAACATTGGAGATGCAGTCTAGAAAAAACTTTGTTCTATTCTTAATATTAGTTGTTTGCTATTTATTTTAAAAGAAAATCAGCTCACTCTTCAGCTGCAAGGACAGAACTGACCAAAAGCAGGAGCTTTACATTGACTTACATAAGACTTTAGATAGGTATTTTTTACTCATTGATTAAATAAAAAGGATGCCTCTCCAGAGAACCCAACTATTCTTTTTCTTCTCCAATTTTAATTTAACATTGACTTGTTTTTCAAGCCCTCTAAAGACGTATTGATTTAAATGTTTCACTTGTGACAAGAAGATATTCCTTGTTAGAAACTTTCAAAAGAAAGCACAGCCTCCTAAATGTTAGTAAGTGCCTATAATTTGAAACCAAAGTTTTGCAGTGGTTGGAATAAACGTAAAAATGTGATTGAGCTGGGAACTAGTTGAGAATTTTTCAGCTATCATTACCTTTTCTGCTTCTCCAGCCATGTGCATATAAAGCACAAAACCAGTATTATCAAACAAGGAGACAACAGCTCTCACCACAAAACCCAGCCCTTTGAACAGCCAGTGAAAACTTTTTGTTTTATAACCAGGCCATAAATAAAAAAAAATTTAAAAGGTTACAAGCACAGCTACCTTTTTCTCTGGAGGGTGCAGCTATCTTTGCATGACAGCAGCACCTTTCTCTGGGTATTATATATTCTGCATAAACAGAACTCTGATAGGTTAAAAAAGTTCTGTTCTCCCAAAGATTACAGGTGAAGTTGCAGACCCAAATGCTCTTCATTTCAGTTGTGTCAATATGAATCCAAGAGAGCTGCATCCTTCGTGTGGATACAGCTGCAGGTGCTGGTCCTGGTCAGTACATTGTTATTTTGTGCTTTAGCTTTTGCTTCGAAAGTGAAACTTTTTTTTCCTAGCCAATTATCTATCCCAGTGCAAGTCCTAATATGGGGATAATTATCAACATCAAGTTTCTAATGCAATATATGCTGTACTGCTTCTAAATCTGAAACATCAATACTGCTCCACGTACTTTCATCCGATTCTGACTGAATTCACAGATAAACTTTAAAAATTACGAGGGCAAGCACTTAGTATATGGCTTCCAAGAGAAGTCACTGTGTGATTAGCCAGACAGTGAGCTTTTCACAGAGAAAATAGTGCATGAGACACTGTATCTGCATATTTTTCCTCTGAAATATGTACAAGGGACCCCAAGGAAAACGATATAAACTAAACCACCTGCAATGTTGTCTTCCAAACATGCAAGGTCAATTACTGTCTACTTTTTTTATATATATAATTTTTTTTTTTACTTTTCATAATTTCTTTTCCTATCTCACTCAAGATAACTTTTGTTTAGACAGTCTGAAGAGAAGTTGTTACTGGCATCTTATGACAATTGCACACTTAAGCAGATGAGGAATATTATTTGAGAGCTCTAAGGTGTGTGGGAGTTGTTTGGTTGGGGTGGCTGTCAGAACTCATGGCAACAGTTGCTATATCCTTTTGCCTGTAGGACACTGTGGGACTGCAGACCCCTGATCCCTCCACAAAGTCACCTCCAAAACATACACCCAGTTCGTCCCAGGAAAATCTAACAGCTAGATGAAAGAAAAAGGCAGCTCACTGAATCTCTGGCTGGAACTTGAACACTGTTCTCTGGACTGTTCTGAGAGTCCTGTTTTAAATGCAGGATAGTAAACAGCAAACTTACATTAGTCCCGGTTTCTCGCCAATCCCACGTCCGGCTTCCTCCCGGCCATACTTTACAGTCCTTATATGTTGTAGAGCAGCCTTTCACCTTCATCTGACCCCAAGAAAGGGAAGCAATTTCAGGGGAAGACATCACAAAGTTGAACCGAAGTCTGGAAAAAGGATATTTAATACTTAACATCAGGCCAACATATGCAGCACGTTAATAAAAATGGAAAATTCTGTCCTCACCCCAAGGAGCTAGGAAGGAAATGCTATTACAGACTTTATCCACGTGGTTTTGTGACAACAGATTTGAACTGAGGATCAGCAGATTTGTTGAATTACCAGTCCTCTTGGGGATTTTGTGCAGGATTTTGGACAAATCATTTTACGTGCTAAATCTGTTCAAGTATTGGACGTTCAACTTTTAAAACTATCAACAGGAATCAGATCCCAGAATATCCTCTCACATCAGGGTTTTAATCTTCTCCCTAAAATGAACAACGACGATGATAATAATTTCCTAAAATATCAGAAATCTGCACTATTTCTTTGTCCACTTTCTTCTTTTACAATTAAATGAGGTTAAAAGGAAATGCCAAATAAACCCAACAGTAAAGCCAAGAATCAAACAGTGTCACTGTTAAATTGCTATAGAAAACAAGATTTTCAGGGATGTAAAGGGGTTGAGCCTTTCCCCAGACAATGCTGACAGAGACCAAGTCTCCCAAGATAATTATAAATACAAATAAGAACTTGTCTAATTGTTTGACCTCAATCTTCATTGTTTCAACTTAAATCCATTATTTCTAATCCTTTCTGTTAGGAACAAGTAGAACAGCTTAATCTTTGTCTTTTTCACCTTTTTTTTTTGTTTTGTTTTGTTTTCTTGAGGATTTCACTTAGTATTTTTATTTATTTCATAAACGTCTCTTCAGTCATGTTTTCTAAGTCTCTGCTTATTTTCTCCCTTTTTCTTTTGGCAGCCAACCACTGGCACACATCTTCCTTTGATGCCTGTTGCCTAGAACTTGACAGAGCCTTATCAGTGCCGCTGTAGCCCAACTGCTGGAGTGATGTTGGGATCTGCTTCCACAATCTCTGCTGGGCACCAGCAGGGCAGGGACTCAGCCTCACAAGGCACCGTGTCAGCTCCCCATGGAAGCTTTCCCCTCCTCACAGTCCCTCAGGTACTGCTGTCTGATTGCTGCATGATTCTGGCAGTGAATGGAAAGAGAGGAATCACAGGGTGATGATACCCTGGAAATGCTTTGGACTAGCATGGCAGTCCACTGACACGTCTCCAGGGCTGAGTCACCTCTCTGCCCTTCCAATTCACATGGTCTGAAATCCACATTGTGAAGAAAACACAATGTTTCTCCTGTAAAAAGAGGTCCACCTCTGCCTAATCTAGAAAATCTCTGTGGCAGATCCTTCCAGATACACAGATTCTCATCCTTTATTTTTTAATTCACCAGGAATTGAATAGTTTAAGTTCATTATATGAACCCTGGCAGCACAGATTAAAGGCAGTGCCCTTGCAAAAAATAAATCTTTGGATGACCATACTTCCAAGTCCTCCTGGAAGCCTCCCCTTCCTGTCTTGCACGTGCTACAAAAGATGCAGCACTGCCAGACAGGACGTGCTCTCCTTGGATTGCCAGAAGCAGATCTCAGTATCCTGCCTAAAACATTGCATGAAGGAAAAAAACACATAACTTTGGATTCAGCACAGGACTGAGTTTGCCAGAGGTGCTTCTCACACAGCGTAGTGGGGCAATCCTTTTCGTTCTCACTCCTGTGTGAAGTTAGTGGCACATGTGTCCTGTCAAACAGGAAGTGAGGCAAGCAGCTAGAGGGGACTAAAACCTGCTTGGATTCATATATTCTAGATTTTCTCATCACACATCCACAATGCAATGGATTCAAACAAAGATTTGTAGGATTTTTTTTCCAAAGGTCTGCCTGAAGGCAGATTCTAGCTGAAGAAATAACCAGCAGTAGTCCCAACAGAAAGAAATCAAAGAGTAAAGGCTGAATAAAGCACCCAGAACCTGGCTCTGAAGGATGAAAACAATTTTTGCCTGTGATACTTTTCAGATGAAGTGGTAGAATTAAACCTGGAGGTTAGACGGAGGGGAATGAACAATAAAATTATCAGGAATATCACCTTCCCCAATCCAAACAGTATCACAAGGCTGGAGCTGTGCAATCAAACAAGCACAAACTGCAAATGGGAGAGCAAGGATTCCACCCTATCTTTTCCAAACAGCATAAAAATAAGTAACTAGCAGAAATTAAGCAAGAAACTTACAAGGCACAAATAAAAATTTTCATCTAAAACTATTTCCCATAATACTGCCAGAGATTATCAGTAAAGGTAGGCCACTTGAATAAATAAGAGTTTCTTAGAATAAGAATGAACTTATTGACAGGAACTTTGGTCATCCTTTGATACAGAGCGTGGTCCAATCACTGAGGAACAGAAAAACACTTCTCAAACAAATTCTTTTTTAAATTATTCACTGTGAGAAATGTAAGGTATCAAAATATACAGTAGCCCTTAGGATCAAAAGAGACCTTAAATTAAGATTTGCTTACTTGCAAGTACAACCTAAAATAGCAATTTCTGCAAACTGCAGTAGTCCAAACACAAAGAGACGAGGAGCAGAAATGGCTGAGGACTCTACAAGCAAAGTTCTGAGAGTTTAAAAACATCAGAAGTAAGGGAAGAACTTAAAAGGAAGCAAAATGCACGTTTATGCCAGGAGACTGTACTGAAGGAGAGAAATGAAGTGGTGAACAAGGATGGCAGAAGACAAAAGTAGCTGAGAAGGAAGAGGAAGAAAGCTGAGATTGAATTGCAGTTGGGAAAGCTGGTGGACTTTAAGACTGTCAGCACACCTTTCCTCCGTGGAGGTAACCAGCATCAAATGGAATAAAAGAGGTGAACAAGAACGGTGCACCAGATAATATTTTATTGAGACGCTGCAGAAGGAAAAAAATCCAAGGGGCAATCTGAGACTGAAGGGGATACAAGGGGAAGAGTAAATCGGTGTACGCGAAGTTTTAGGCAGAACAAATTCCTATAGGGCGTCGGAAGACAACGTGTTTCTCCAGCGCTGCCTGGGAGCAGGGTCAGGAGACGGGCGACTTCCCATTCCCGGGGATACAGAAGCCAAAGGTCAGGATTAAAAACTGACAGCAGCAACACAAATAGAAAGGACGGGAGAAGTTTAGATCAACAGCGTAGGGAGGGGGAAGGTGTCAAGTTCACGAAGGAGGAAAATACACTTTGGGAATTCGGCAATTCCGTTTCGCTGGGGAGCCTTGTGACGGCGGTTAACCGGGGAGGTCACGGGGATCCCATAGTGAGAGAAGAGGGGGAACAGCACTTTGTGAATGCAGCGGAGAGAAGCAAGGAGCCAAGAACGGAGAACCCTGAGAAGCACCGCGGGGGGGTGGAGGGAGGGAGTTAGGAAGGGAAGGTGCAGTTCAGGACCCCCCGAAACACGGCCTGGCGTGACGGGGCACAAGGACCGGGACTGCCAGCGGCGCCGGCCGCGCCCTCCCGCCCGCTCCCCTCAGCCGAGGCTCCGTCACGCGCCGCACTCACCGCCCCGCGCGCGCGACCCCACCGCCCCGCCGGGCTCCGCCTCCGCCCGGCCCCGCGGAGAGGGGGCGGGGCCGCTGCGCTGCCGCGCTCTCATTGGGCAGCGCTCCCTGCCGGCTCCGCCCTCCGCTCGTTTCGATTGGTCGATCGGCGGGTCCATCCCCGCCCCTGCCCCGCCTTGTTTTCATTCCCCCGCGCCGCGCGCGGCGGAGGGGAGCCGGCTCGAGCCGCTCTGGCCGCCGCCCCCCTGCCCTCCCCTGCCTTCATCGTCCCCCCGGTGCATTGTGGGATAGTGGCGGCCCGGCCCGGCAGCGCCCCCTCCTCCCTCCCCCTCCCCAGCTCCTTCTCCATCCCCAGGTCCAAGATGGCGGCGGCGGCGGCGGCTCCTCCGGCCCCATCCCCGCCGCCCCCTGCCCCGGCGGGCCCACGCTGCCCGGGCTCCTGGCCCAACTTCGCCGTTGTCTGCTCCTTCCTCGAGCGCTACGGGGCCCTGCTGGACCTGCCCGAGCTGCCCTTCCCCGAGCTGGAGCGCGTACTGCAACCGCCGCAGGAGCCCGGAGACCAGGGTGAGCGACTCCGACACCTCTCTTGCCCGCCCGCTCTGGGCGGCCGGCCGAGGGGGGCCCGGGGGGCGGAGGGGGGACCGGGGCTGTCCCCCCCCCGCCTCCTCCCGGCCCCGGGGGTGGAGCGCGCCGAAGGAGAGGAGGGGCCTGGGATTCCCGGGGGGAGGGGAGCCCTCTCTCCCTGCTTTTTTCGGGGGGAGCAGTTATTTGTGTGTGTGTGTGTGTGTGTGTGTTGGGGGAGAGCTGCTTGGCCCCGCGGCGGGCACGGGAAGGAGGACTTCCCCCTCCCCTCTTCTTCCTCTCAGTGCCGCCTCTGACTGTGACCCCCCTCGGTCCCCCCCGCTCCCCCCCCCCCCCCCCCCCCCCCCCCCCCCCCCTTTCCCCTGGGTTCGTTCCCGAGCTGTGTGCGGGTGGAACTCCTTGCAGAAAACAGGGATAAGACGAAATAACTATTTTCGTTCAGCTTGGCGCTGGTAGCCGGTCTCTCTTCCACCTCCTCCCTTTCCCACAGCTTGGGGGGCTCTTCACAGCCTCTGCCCCCTTGCCCCCCATATCTCTGTCGGTTTTTACCTCTCCCCCGGAACAAGAAGGGGACACACACGCATCTACAAACACACGGGAATGTCCCGATGCCCAGTGACCTCCCCCCCACCCCCTTCACCTCGGTGTATCTGGGATGAGGAATGGGGGTCACGGAGAAGCCCTGAGCCCCCCCACGGCTGTTGTCGTGGGCCGTCTCCTCCCCACAAACACAGACAGCCATTGTGTGCCACCTCCATCCCTCTTTTCTCCCCCCTCCTCCTCCCCCATTCCCTCTTCCAGTTGCGGGGGGGGACAAGCTGTGGCTGCTCGCTGCCGCTCCCCCGCCGCCACCTGAGACGTGCGAGGTGGAGGGATAGGTTGTGCACTCTGCTGTTTGCCTCCGAGCTGCTCTGCTCCCCTCTCCTCCCTCTCCAGTAGCAGGTTTGGTTGCTAGACTCTCCAATCCTGGCTGCCCGCGATGGATGCGGGAGGGCCCGGGCCGAGAGAGCGGCCTGGGGAAGGAGAGCCGTGTGGAGGCGGCCGCAGGAATACGGAGGGGAGGGAGCTTGTTGCTCTTGATCTCTTGTCTCTGTTATTCGTGTGGTTGTTGCCTCTGCACTCTTGCCACATAGGGAGCCCGTGCGGCTCATGGCGCATGCTCGGCAAGGCCCCTTGGAAACTTCCTGCTGCTGGAGAAGCCCGGCTCAGGGCTGCTTTCGCTCCGACAGCCCCTGCTTTCTCCCCAAAACGCGCTCGCTCTCGCTTCCTTCCCCAGCAAGCCCACCCTGTCTGGGGCGGGGAAGGGGGGGGGGAGTGTGATAAAATCGGCGTGGCGGTGTTTCCTCGTATAAAGGAAGTTGTGTTTTGCTAAGCGCAGGTGTCCTGTCTGTGAATTCCCTACAGCCACCGCTGAAACAGAATGAAACGTGATCAATGTGTTTTTCTCCTCGTGTTGCCTGTCAGCTTGAAAGAGACAGCTGAAATTCACAAAATTCTTAAAACAGGGTTAGCTTTGTGGAAAACGTATTTTTGGATTCAATTCCCCACCACTCCTGTACCCCTTTTGCTATATAAAGGACTGTCTTGGTTTTGAGAAATGGTTTAGAAAAAATGTTGTTTTGTTAAACTGCCGCAAAACTTGTTAATGAAAGTCACTAACATCTTTAAAAGTTTGAATTTTTAGTGAAAACAGTAATTTTAAAGTGGTGTCTGCAGAGAAAACTAGTGCTTTTACTGTGTGTCATGAAGTGAGTGGATATGTAATAGTAATTTAGTTGTGTGAACTGCAGAATAAATTAAACTGAAAGGGTGAGATAATGGCCTGTGTTTTAAAAATACGCATTTTATTAAAAAAAAAACCCAAACACCACAATTTCTGATGACTTTTAAGTGCATGATGGGGGTTGTCAACAAGGCGGTGTTTACTGCATGACTCTTTTCTAAAAAGATTTCAGGTGGCTTGTGTTATGGAGTTGGCTTTATGGGTTAATTTTATACCTGTCGAATTTTTAAACTTCTATTTGTATTGCCCTTCCTGTTTGGCAAGGGACAGGTTATTCTCCCTGCTTTAGAACAGCCCTCCCAAATGGGAGCAGATGTACCTTCTGAAAATGTAATGTCTGAATTACTGGGGTTCTTTGCTTGTGCCTGGTGCAGCTGATGTAATTGTAGAGATAATTCTCATTTCTAGGAACGGAAGTGTGGAGGTGTGAAAAACAAACTTGGATAATTCTTGATGTTTTGTCTGATAATTGATGGGTGTCTTGGATATCTGTTCCTTTGGTAAAACAAGCTCATTGGGCTTGGTCTGTGGTACACTGTGTCTTTTACATTTTTGGGAAAATGGCTGCAGTGACTATATTTCTCTACATGATTTTTACTTCAAGTAGCCCTCAAGGTGGTGCTTTTAAGGGTACAAGTCATTAAGTTGCTAAACACTGATGGAAAACTGAAGGGGTTCTTTTATTTCTGACCATCTGTTATTTACAACTCTATGTAGTTTTCCTTGGAATGCAAAAGGATTTTGATTTCAGCTTGTAATGTACAGTTAGTTTCACTTTTGATACCAGAATTGCTTGACAGTGTGTTTGCAGTGACATAATAAAGGCTAAGGCAATAGCTACAGAACCTCAAAGTGTTGGGTTTTTTCTCCTGAAATTTTAGAAACTGGAACAAGTTTTAAACCTCAACTGTGGCATAGCACCTATTTGTTACTCCTCTTCATGTTAATCTTCATATTAATCAAAGAAGGGAATCAGTAGCGTGAGGATTTCCTTAATTATCTTTAAAATAGTTTTGATGCTCAGCGGTTTAAAAATGCTGGTTTTTTGGGTTTTTTGGGGCGGGGGGTTGTTGTTGTTGTTTGGGGGTTTTTTGTGTTTTTTTTTTTTTTTTAAGCATGGCCTATATTGTCTTGTCTGAAGAGTTACTCTTGGGAAATGCCAGCAGAATTTACTTCCTTTATATTAGGAGCTCCAAGGAGAACAAGGAGCTCAAGTTTGGATGTTGTTCAGTATTTGTATAACAGTCATATTTTCTTTCCTGTTAACAATTAGAACAAAGTGCCTGCTCATTATTAAGGAAGCAAGGTGTAACATTTCCGTACGGGAAGAGATGCTGAGCAGATGCTGACAGCTAGGAGGCTGTCAGTTATTTCTTAGGGGGGTTTTAGTTTTTTGTTATCACATAGACAGCACTTGAACTTCACTCTACCACCTCTCCTTAACTGAGAATTTCAAGACAAATAGTAGGGACAGCAGTGCTCAGGTAGGAATAGTTTTTGATAGTAGTCTGACTAATTGAGATATCAAATTAACCTGTATTAGTAGCATGTTAGAAGCTTTAGCCAACTGTACACAGGATTGTTGGGATTTAGTGGGTAATATAAAACACATTCTCATTTTCCCAATCAAGTATATGGTGTTGATTTCATCCATTACTGTTGAATAGTGGGATAAACAGGTAGATCTGGAAATTGTCTGCTACTTACAAAAGCTCTGTGATAAAATAGCTTGATTTTTCTGGCGGGTGGCTCATTTAAAATTTGCAGCCATTCAAAAAAAGTTATATGACCTGTAGTTATCTGGGGAAGATTTTATTTTATGAAGAATAATTATCTTGCCTTTATGGGTGCTTATTCTTGCTTTAAGTACCATGTTGTGACTTGGGTTGCAGTTTTGACAATCTTGAATGTCTTCGGAAGGAGTAAAGTTGAGTGTCTGTCAAAATGGTGTCAGTGTTAACTCACAGAATTTGCTAGTTGATGTGCCTCTGAAAGTAAATTGTTTCTCATAGGGTTTATTATAAAGCAACTGCTGTGGTTTAACCCCAGCTGGCAGCTCTGCCCCATGCAGCCACTCACTCACTGTCCCCTGGTGGGATGGGGGAGAGCAGGAAGGATGAAAGTGAGCAAACCAGTGGGCTGGGACAGGCAGTTTATTAGGGAAAGCGAAATGAAGAATTTGTTCACCACTTGTCATGTGCAGGCAGGTGTTCAGCCATCTCCAGGACAGCAGGGCTCTATCACGTGTAAGACAAACGTGGGAAGACAAACGCCATGGTTAGCAGTGTTGTAGTCTTCTTTCTTCTTGCCCCAGCTTTACATGCTGATCATGACACCCCATGGTCTGGACATCCCTTGGGTCATTTGGGGTCAGCTGTCCTTCCTGCGTCCCCTCCCAACTCCTTGTGCACCTCCAGCCCCCTCTCCGGTGGGGTCAGTGAGGAGTAGCAAAGGCCTTGGCTCTGTGTGAGCGCTGCTCAGCACTAACAAAAGCAACTTGGTATTCACAGGAAAAGGTTGCCCAGAGAAGCTGTGGCTGCTCCATTCCCTGGAAGCGTTTGAGGCCGGGTTGGATGGAGCTCTGAGCAAACTGGTCTAGTGGGAGGTGTCCCTGCTGATGACAGGAGGTTGAAATTGGATGATCCTGAGGTCCCTTCCAACCCAAACCTTTCTAGGATTGTCAACACTTGTTTTGAGTACAAATCCAAACCAAAGCCCAGTAGCTGCTATGAAGAGTATTAACTCCAAGTCCACCGCAGGAACCCAATGTATGATTTTAGCTGGAACTTCTTGTGGCTGAGAGCTGTCATTACAACCATATTGCTGTACTTTTGGATGCAAAACTAAGGTGATCATAAAGCTCATTCTGCATTATGCTGTGGTACTGCTTCTCCTTTGCCTCTGCTTGCTTCCAATGACAGAACCACAAACTGGAACAAATTATAACAGGAAAGTAATACTTGTTCTCCTTGTTCTTACAAATGAATGCTGTAGTGGGATTTTTTTAGCTGTGGGTTTTGGTGTTTTTGGTGGGGTTTTTTTGGGTGTTTTTTTTTTTTTTTTTGGAGGTATTTATTACTTCCAGTAGAAGAGAAGTTGCAAATTTAAATAGTAAAAAATGTGGCAGAGGGGAGCAAAAACTATATTTGTATTTGGGGCTGTGTTTAAGGAACCATGCTATCAAGTCACTACCTCCTTTGTGTTGGTAAATAGCTTGAGAATCAGTATAAATGTTAATTAAGCACTTGGTCTCTTGTGAATGAAAATATTAGTAGAATGTTAGCTTGCACAACAGAAATCTAATTTTACACATGATTACGCAAAACACTCGCTGGTTTGGCAGGTTCCCTGGTGTGTGAATGGGAGAACCTCTCCCGAAGGTGAATGGCGTCTTCCAAAGTGCGCTAGGCTGCATTAGCTCATCGATTTTTGCAGGCTTTTCTTAGTAGTGTGGCATTTGATTTGTTCTTCATTGAAATGGTCACAAATACACATGCTTTGTGTGTTCTTTCTGTAAAATTGCATCAAAATCCTGTTGGTAAAGATCATGCTCAAGGCGGTCTTGAAAATAGCAAGTGAATTTTGTGTGTGTTTCCAATCTGAAGCACTCTTCCATGCTCTCACTGCAGCTCAAACTTCTTTATCACCTTTGAGTCTTGACAGTCACCCTGACAAACTGACCTAGCCTGGAAGACTGTTGCTTAATTCCAGCATGAATGTGTTATGTTTGTTTGGGGCGTTGTAATAAAACCACTCTGCATGCGTTGATCAAGGTTAAAATGATGTAAAGCAAGCCACAGTGAGGTGCAAATATCTGGTAGGAGGTTCATTTTTCTGGATCTTTTCTCCCCTCTTCTGTCTTTATAATGAGTGCTTAGGTTAATGGCAGGCAGCTTATGGGAAATCTCTGCAAACCATTTGTGGAGAATACCTGTTACTACATTGAAAAAAAAAAAAAAAGTCTTTGGAGCTACCATGCTTCAAAGTAGTAAGCTATATTTTATAAGATGCTGTATTTTCCCTGAATCTTCTAGAAACCTAAAACATTTTTTTCCAATTAATTTGGATCTTGAAATAGTTTATTTTCAGTAGGTTATGTTTGTAGTTTTTTATTGTCCTTCCAATACCTCTGTAAAGCAATGAAGCAATGCAACATTAAGCTCAAGGGTTCTCATTCTCTGAAGAAGTTAACAATTAATGTTGACTTCGACTGTTGTTGAATCTTGAAAGATTTGTATGTATGGGAGAGATTTTGTAGCTAATATAACAAGCAAAGGCAACACTATCTAATGGCAAGGAGCTTTCAAGCTCAAGATCAGCTGTGTTCCCAATGAAAAGGGTAGTGAAATGGTGTTCTGTTCATGTGATTGATTTTTCTTGTATTTAATGTTTGATAACAAGCATGTTTGTGTACTGTTGATCAGAAGTTACAAAGTTTGATGTGACTCTTAGGTAAAGTTATGATACATTGCAGTACTCGTAATATCCACGGTAGGTTGGTTAGTATTAAAAGTAGCTGATAAATGTGATATGGAAGTACTGTCAAACATTGCTTCACTTTAAATTTAGTAATTGATATTGTACATAAAATTTGTTACCTGGTTTCAATGAAGAAGGATTAATTAAAGTGGTGTCCTCTTATGTGAATGGCCAAGTTCTGACTTATAATATTGGTAATGTCTATAATGCAGGGTGGGTCGAGTTAGTCTCACGTTATATATTGCTGCACCTTCTTCATTAACACATTGTGTGGCTATACCGATATTTGAAACTTTCTTCTGCCCTAAAGCTGTATCAGGAGGTAATGCTTTTCATCTTCTCTGCAGGCCTGAGTGTTCATGTCTTTTTGCACCCTTTCCCTGGTGAATCAGAAATTTTAACTGCTGTTCTGAGTCAGTCAAGTAGTTATCACCTTAATGCAGGCTGACCTGACTGTGTTTGTGGAATGTGAGTATATAATAGTGCCGTCCTTCTGCATCTAGGGACTGAACCAAAACATTTATGTCAAAGCCATTAATCCACCACCTGTTAGTAAAATGCTGCATTTTTAACTTAGCAACTAACTGCTGGAGAATAAAAGCATGGTTAGTGAACTTCAGAACTTGGTGTATTTCTTCTCTGCTTGTTTCATTTTTTTTACTCTGATGGAGGCTCTATACTCATGTTTCTAAACACCAAATTGAATCATTTGTTGAAAGTAGACTCCAGTGGATTGGAGCTGATATCCTCAAACAGCATAACAGGGTTAAATCTGGAGAAAGTAAGTAGCAGGGGATCATTCCTGCACTGGCTTCATGGCAAATAAGACTCTAATGCAGAATAAACTCATCTGGTCTACACTTCAGTGAGTGTAGATTGATCTGATGTTAAGGTCAGTGTGCCACATCTACACATGCTTTTCAGATGTTCACCTAAGAAGTGAAGTTTACCTTTGAAATAATTATCTCATAGTTATTCCTATTTGTTAGTTTTTCCATGGGGAGACTACACATCTTTATGTGTGTTGAGCTGGCATGTCAGCTCATCCTAGTGTGCTTCCATATTTATGCTGTTAGTGCAGTTTTAGGTAGACTCCACGTCTCATGCTCCAGCATAGAAGCCAGGAAGACAGGGCGCTTCTGGTGAGAGAAGCAGTTCAGTCTCTTTCCAGTAACACTGCCCATCTGAAAGAGATGGCAGAATGCCATATGGAATGGAAAAAGGGAACTTGGGACATTACTCTGCAGGCACAGTTGAGCTACAGAGCATCTGAGGCCCCCTCACAAAGCTCAGCCTTCCTAGGGATTTTACAGATTCTGTTGGAGCATGTGCTCCATCAAGGAAGTGTGGTATGCTTTCAGTGGATGGCTTTATTGAATTCCAGTGCAGTTTGGATGGTACAGAACTGGAGAAAAAGCTTCTGATATTACTTCCAAGTCAGAGTCTTAAGGCTTATTTCAGGACAAGTGTATAAGAACCAGAAATGTAGGTGGAAATTCTTGTGGCCTGTGTGAGATGGTGTTCAGTTAAAGAAGCTCCACGGCAGTGCTGTACTGTGGTACATTTGTATTGGAGAACTTTGTAAACATCAAAGTGAGTTGTGTGACCCCATTATTGCATATAAGGTGGAAGCTATGTTTTATCCAGCAATCCATCAGTACTTTGCCTTGGCCAACTTCAGAGATCTTCAGAAGCTCTAAGAGTTTCTCAGAACATACTCCCTGCATTCATCTTTGTAGCTCAGGGTCTTCCTGAGTTTTCAGCACTTACCATGAACAACCTTTCTCTTGTTTGGGATTGCTTCAAGCTGTGTTGTCTAGTGTAAAAACAGTTAGCTGATAGACATGTACAATTATTAGTGCCCACTGCTTGATATGTACACTTCTGAGCTCATCCCAAAGCTGACATTTAGATTATAGATTCACAGAACAGGTCAGATTGGAAGCGAAGACCAGTGAATGACCAGTGAGTCATCTGGTCTGACTTCTGTGCTCATCAGGGTCATCCTAGAGCCCATTGCACAGGATTGCATCCAGACAGTTCTTGAATATCTCCAGTGGGAAGACTCCACAGCCTCTCTGGGCAGCCTGTTCTAGCGTGTGGTCATCCATACAGTAAAGAAGTTCTTTCCTGTAACCAGGTGGAACTTCCTGTGTGTCATTTTCTGTCCATTGCTTTGTATTCTAGTGCTTGGCACCACTGAGGGGAACCTAGATCCATCATCTTGGCACCCTCCCTTCAGGTACTTACATGCATGGATTAGATCCCCTCTCAGCCCTTCCTTCTCGAGGCTGAACAGGCCTCAGCCTGTCTTCCTAAGAGAGATGCTCCAGTCCCTTAATCATCTTCCTAGCCCTCCACTGAACCTGCTCCAGGAGCTCCATGTCTCTCTTGTACTGAGGAGCCCAGAACTGCAGACAGCACTGCAGGTGTGGCCTCAGCAGGGCTGAGTGGAGGGGCCTCCCTCAACCTGCTGGCAGTGCTTTCCCCAAGGTATCCCAGGACACCACTGGCCTTTTTAGCAACAGGGCCACTGCTGGCTCATGGATAGCTTGTTGTCCCCCAGGATCCCTGGGTTCTTCTCTGAAGGAGCAGAGCTGCTATCCAGCAGGTCAGCCCCCAGCCTGTGCTGCTCTGTGAGTTTATTCTGAGTTTTTTTTCTTTCCCAGGT
This sequence comes from Hirundo rustica, assembly GCF_015227805.2. Lineage (NCBI taxonomy): Eukaryota > Metazoa > Chordata > Aves > Passeriformes > Hirundinidae > Hirundo > Hirundo rustica. Next base: position 31,493,509 of record NC_053451.1, on the reverse strand, counting down.
GCAGCACCCTGCATTTGCCCTTGTAGAATTTCAGAAGTTCCTCTCTGCCCATCTCTCCAATGTGTCAATGCCCTTCTGAAGGGCTGCACAGCACTCTGGGGTGTTGTCTTCTCCTCCCAGCTTTGTGTCACCAGTGAACTTGCTGCAGAGGCATCTGCCCATTCATCCGAATAATTGATGGAGAAGTTATGCAATACTGGGCTCAGTATAGAACCCTGGGGGACACTGCTAGTGACAGGCATCCAACTAGACCCTGTGCTGCTGATTATGGCCCTTTGGGATCTGCTCTTCCACCTCACTGTCTACTCTTCCAGTCCACACTTCCTGAGTTTGTCTATGAGAACGTTGTGAGAGACTGTGTCAGAATCCTTGCTAAAGGATTCACAATATCCACTGCTCTCCCCTCATCATCCAGGTAGTTGTTTCATTGCAGAAGCCAATTGGGTTGGTCAAGCATGATTTAATGAATCTATGCTGACTATTCCTGATCAGAATGACAGAAAGAATTCCTTTGTGTGAGGTGAAGCAGAGGACAGGAGCTGCTGAACTGTCAGGAAGGGGCAGATGATGGGAAGATGATTAATGGATAACCTGATGAAGAATGCTGTAGCTGTGCGCTCACTGCTGCCTCAAAGCCTTGCAGTAAGAGCATAATGTTCCAGTTGTGGAATAGCAAGGTTTGTGGCTGTTTATAACACTAAGTTGATCTTTCCACCCTGTTTCAATACTCTTTCTCCTCTTCCATTTTTTCCCTGAATCAATGAACTTTGCTTCAACTCATCTGTAAAACTTGACAAACATTTTAGCATTAACAGGTATTAGTAGCCTCTAGCATTTGTCAGTCTTTCATATATTCCCCAAGAGCTAAACAAAGGTCTTAAAGCTCAAGTAGCAGAGAATTTCTCAGAACTACTGTAGAAATTCTGACCATGTTGATGTCTAGTGGTCTGGAGAAAACAATTTCTCTAAGTGAGAAAAGGCCTATTTTTCAAAATTCCCGTGTTTCAGCAGCTCTGTTTTAGTATTTGGTTTCCTTCCATTATGGTCATTTAGGTCTTCTAGTACTTTGGAGAAAAATGCAGCTTATACCCTTGAACTTATAGGCTTGGTTGATATTTGAAGAATGGGTGGGAAGCGAATTGTACCTTACCTAACCTAATCTTGAAAATCCTCTTCTCCAGGAAAATGGTGCTTATGAGCATGAATCTCTGCCTATTTTTCTGTTTGTTTGGTTGGGTTTTTGTTTGGTTTTTTTTTGTTGTTGTTTTGGTTTTGGTTTTTTTTGTTTGTTTGTTCAGTTGTCCTGAACCAGTAGTATGCTGAATAAAGCTGGTTTAGGTTTGTGTGTAAGTAAACGCTTTATTTCCTACTCTCCTCAGTGTCCCTCTGGTAGTGCCCTGTCTATTTTCCAACTCATCTACAGCTATCTAGGAGCACCAGTGCCAAGGCACATTTATTGCCTTTTAGTATTAATGACTACCAGGATTATAATGGTTTCCTCCTGAGAACAAACAGCAATGGTTCACAAAAGCTGTATTAATTAGCGAATGATAAAGTGTGGAAATCTCAGTTTGATACCAGAGCCTGAAGTGTGGTGTTCTTGTACTTATCAACAATATATTGCAATAAAGCATCCAAGGTGGAGAGGTGTGTGGTGGGATGCAGCAGCAACAAAAAGGAACACTTAACCCCCCCTCCCAGTATTACCTGGAGGTGGAAGTTGGGAGGGAACCAGTTTAAGCTGGCATAAAGTGGCTGTGTGAATGTCCTGCTTTGCAAAAGACACCTCCATTAATTGGAAAATTATACCTTGAAATGTATATTTAAGCTTAGACAAAATTTCAGCATTAGCTGACCTCCTAAATAACGTTAGCACTGTGTATGAATGATCAAATAAGAAAATCTGATATGATAACAAGGGAGCTTTTGGAAGACCTAACCATAATAAAGGGAGACAGAAGGAATAGTCATAAGTCAAGGAATAAAAATACTGTGTCCTAGATGATGGAGCATGTTCACAAAGCTAGTAGATGTTTCTGAAATGCAGGTTGGATTAATGGGAGTAGGATGGTGAGGATAAGCCTAAGGGCCAAGGGTCAGTTCGTATGCTGGGTAGAAATTGTTTGAAAGGTGGAAATCCAACCCTGCTGAAGTCCAGGAGGAGAATGTATTCATCGCTAGCAGTAGAAAGAAGGAAGCTAAAAAGTCCAAGGGGAATTTTCAGAACATGTGGACAGAAAAGTGTCTTACATGAAACTAAGAAAAATCTAGGAGACATGGATGGCTAAAATCATCAGCCACAATGCAATGATTAAAATAAGTATGTTACTGAGAACTTAAATAACCTCTTTGCATAAGGTGTCATTATTAGGCTAATTTGTGATATCTTGATTCTGTTGCCTTTTTGGCAATAATTATGAAATATGGTAAAACTGACCTATTAGGAAATTATGTAAAACATGGTTAATAATGTGGAAGCATACTCAGTTGCCTGGATTAGATATTAGCTTGGCTTTCTGAAAAAATTTAGAAGTACAGCTGGTAAAAAAAAAAACATAACGTGTGTATTTGAGTAAAGAAATGGAAACCAGAGTGACTAGCATGTTTTAAACACTTTAGCAAAGATTTAGGAAACCAAAAGCAAGGGGCTTTTACATCTAGTTTTGATAAATATTATGAAATTGTAATTTCATAGTTCTAATAGTTATAGTAGTTATTCTCCAGAGAGGAATATTCTGCTGTTTTCTTTTGAAAGCGTGAATAGTTCTTCTGAAGCAAAAATAGATGGCTCATGTTTGACATAGGCTTACAAATAGATGCAATCTTTTAAGGAGGTCACTGATTAAGGTGGTTGTCTTGGTGTTCCAGGGCAACTTGACGTGACATGACCCAGATAGTAACTCTCAAGCCCGGCCCTTTCTTTGACATTATTCTTTGTGGCAGGAGGAATCAGGTGAGGAAAAAATTCATGGAGAACGTTTTTAGCTTTTGCAGTCTACAGCCCAGCATGTTAATGCAAACTGATGTTAGCAGTGGTCTGTGTTCTTGCTGTTGATTTTAAGTTAGGACTTGTTGGGGGGGGGCTTTGCTTTCTGTCCATCGCTGACAGCCCTGCCTGGCAGAACATGAAGGGGTGCATCACTCGAGGTGAGTCAGTGTACAGAGTGGTCATCAGTTCAGAAGGAAAGTACCATCATAAACCTTAAACTGATTAAATAGCAGGAAGTTGGCTAGAAAAATAGATTAATTTTTATTGGTCACTGTAGTATAAATAAAGTAGAATTCCTAATTCTTTATTTTTTTTTTTTTAATAGCATGGGCAATTAATCTCATTTGCATAGAAACAAGGACAGGAGTTCTTTTTAAAAAGATCTAGGTGTAGAGATGGCTAATTCAGCCTAAGGGGAAATACTGCTGTCAATATAAGATATTGCCAATGGGCAACAAAACTGCAAATGAAGGAGAGTTGTAAGTATGCATTATAAAGGAAAATGTATGTAGCAAATACATCCCAGAATATTTTAAATTAGCTGTTAGCTCAGCAAAATTCTCTAGGTAGTATTGTGATAAGTCAGGAAAGCATGCCTATTAACACAGATACAGAGTTTCAAAGTTAACAAAATAACAGCATGAGGAGTGGGCTGAGAATCATACTAAAACTTGGGGGACATATTATTTTGAGTGTGTGTATCTACCTCTTGTTTTGTTGTTTGCTTGTTTGTCTTGATTTTAGCGCTCAGTGGTGGCACCTCCACCTTGAAAGGTAACACAGTCTGTAGAGGAAGGAGGACTGTGTGACAGCTTATACTGTTGACTTCAGAGGACATTTTTTTAAAGTATTCAAAGCAAGGCTCCTAGAGTTTTGCATTCCTTTTATGTTGTAAAACTAGAAAAATGGTGCATTGAATGCAGCTCAAAAGTAATTGACATTTAGGTGCCTTTCACATGTTCTGTAATTGCAGCTGATTGCTGCAAAATTATTATTGAGGCCAGAGCCCAAAAATATTTAGAAACTGATGAACATTGAGTTGTAGTGAAAATATTTTAAAATAAAACTAAGAAGATAAATTTCTTGCTTTTATGTTAAGCCAGGGTCTGCGATTTAAAGGTGATTTAAAGCTAACCTAGGGGCAGGTCATTTTATTTCACGTGCTGTGGGTTTTCTTTACGCACCTTCTGAAACGGCAGCTGGTGGTCACTGTCACATGGAGTGATATGCACCATGGCTCATCGTTTTCAGAGTGCCATGCACTCTCAGCCTTTTATACTGCTCGCTATGTTCACCATCCTTTCTGTCTGTTTTGTCTTTTGTGGGAAGGGAAGCATTTGATGGCAGAAGTTTTTTGCTTTCAGATACTGTTGTGTGTTTGGGTTACTTTGTGGTGCTTTGTCTGCCACCCAAGCCACCAGGTTCTTCCCAGATCCTGATAGCATCTACCTGTTGTGTAGGTTGGAGGGTTTGTATCTCAGACATGAGGACTGAGTGATGGCAGGCATTATGGAAATGGTAGCTACAAATTCAGTGTCCCTTCAGGCTGTTACCCTTGTCTTACTTTCTAGCTCAGATTAAAAGTTGTGTAAGAGGTGGCTGACGGCAGCTGAGCCACTGAGTTACTGAGAGGAAACAGGAGAGGCAACAGCGCTGCCAGTCCGGCAAAGGGGTTTGAGGCTTTGAGGCTGCCTGGACAGACAGGAGATGGTGTCACCCCAAACACAGCAGTCTTGGCTCCCCTGGGCATCTGCAACCGCCCCACAGTTAAAACCGTTTCTTGCAATTAAAAGAATTATGTTAACGGGGGTAGATATTTTAATAGTGTTGACAGGTCAAAACATAAGTTTGCTCATAGAAATTCATACCTAAGAGTTGGGCATTTCAAGGAATGAAACTTCTGTAAATCTTCACTTTGTGCATGATTCAGTTACCAGCTCTCAAGAGGACATAAGTGATCTGCTTTAAGTCTAAAGCAGACTTCATTTTAGATCTAGACTTAAGGAAGTTGGTGAAAAACCACACTGTTTTTATGTACTACCAGCACTTTGTCAGACAACTGTCTTGGACAATTCTGCTTCCTAAATTTCTATTCTCACATGCTCCCTGGGTTTCTTAAGACATAATAGACAAAAAGTTGCTACTAGCTCTGAATCAATTTAAAAGAACCCTCAAATTCTGTGCTAATTGGTTTAAAGTTGTAGAATTCTTTGTTTGGGATCATGAATTCATCTGTAGAATGACTTTCATCCGGCTGTGTGACTGCTATTTTTCACAAAAATCTTTGTCAGCTGCTGGAAATGTTGCTCTGTTATGATTGTTCTGCCCACATCTCTGAGATATGATGTATCTCATTCTGGATATCTGATATTTTTATAAACTTATTTTAAAATTTCACTTGCACTGCTGATAGATTAATGAACTGGTATTACCTTGGAGCAGAGCAAGTATGCAGTTGCTTATTTCTAGCTGACAGGGAAGCATGTTCTGCATTGCAGAATGACTTGGGTTGGCTTCACCTTCAAAGTTTGCTTATCCTGATCCTTAAAAAAACCTCATGCTCACATAATGCTTGTCAAATACCAAATGCTTACTGAGTAGTGCTCAAGTGTTCTGCACCAGTTCGTCACTGCCAGATGTTTTGAAAAACATAAAATGTGTGTCTTTGCACTGTAGTTTTATACTTGTACTTCTTTAGGGTCCAGTAAACAAAAAATACCGTGAAAAAAGATTATGGTTTGCAAGACTAGGTTTTCAGAACAAGTGTGTCTGCAATATTCGATAGCTAGAGAGAAACTATAAATAAGTATTTACCTGTTGCAATTGTTCAGTAAAATTGTGGGTAAATGAAAGATAAAATGGTGAATCTGAGTATAAGTGAGTTTTATTTGAAATGCAAGTTGGATCACCAGTGAAATTAAATCTGAAAAAGGATAGAAATGTCTTTGTAATAGATCTTATGTGATGCATAGAAGAGGGTAAATATTTGGGGTTCTTTGGTGTTCTGGTGTTTAGGGGTTTTTTTTGTTGTTGTTTTGTTGGGGTGGGGTTTTGTTTTGTTTTTTGTTTTTTTGCCTTTTTTTTGTGGTTGGTTGTTTTTCCATCTGAACAGAAGACTGAGGGATTATGACCTTGGGAATGAAACTTGGTTTAGAAAAGTGGCTTTTACTCAACCTGAAGTTTTTAATATTGCCTTTTTGTTTGAGTGAGAGATGTAGGAGAAAGTGATTTTGTAGTATAATCAACATCCTCCATCTGTTAATGCTATTAATATTCACACTTGGATAGTACCTGAGATATGTGGCAAAATTGACACCAGAGGGATGTTTCTAGTAACAAAACAAAGTAAGGGATTAAAATGCATTTTCTTTTCATATAATGGAGTGAAAAAGGACTTTCATTCACCTTATCCTCTAACAGAAAAGTGTTAAAAGCAGCTTGTTATGTTCATTAAGTGAATAAAGCTAAAATAAAACTGACAGTTTAACTCATGATGTATACAGCTCTATGCTCATGTATGCTAAACTCTTATTTCACTGCACTGAGGATGCTTTAGTTTAACATAGCAGGATATAAGCTTTCATCTGAAGTCAAATGCTGCCATGCTTAGACATTTGATTTTGTCTGCTGGAAGTATTTGTGCACAGATAAATTGTAGGAGCTAAAGTCAGATCTGCAGTGGTAATTCTGTGTCTAGTGGGGAGCGTAAGAGCTTAGGGAAGGGTTTAAGAATGAGATGTACCCACCCCTAGTAACTGATAATACTCTTGCATGTTTCAGACCTTCCCCAGCTGAAAGCGGTGGTTTTCACTGGAAAAAGTTGCCAGACATTCTAGAACAGACTTAATCTCTGCAAATGTATTTAGCAGAGCTCGGATGTTTTACTTCAGGATGACCTGACTTTCTGAAAGTGTTTCTCTGTGTGGGTTGTAAATGGATTATATGGAATTAGCTCAGGTGTCAATATCTACGTTTGCTTAGATGAATCCTATTGCTATGCTGCTGCCTTTTCCTATTTTTTAATGGCAAAATATTTTAAAAATTCCAGGAGGTTTGGTGTAGGAATGAAAACACAGGCTCCTTTTCGCAGGAATTACACTTTCTTTTAGTCTTTCTTAGGGCCCTTGAATTTTACATTTCTTTTCTAATTGCTTGTCTTCTGTCTGGGCCTCCCTCTTAGGAGGAGGAGCAGTGATTTTGATGTGAGAGTGAACAACGACACTGAATTAAGTTTTACCACTTGAATGGCTGTGCAGCTTGTTAGTGTTAGATCAAAAGTTGAGCATGGTGAACATTGCCATCTCAGCCTCTTTTGCTTCCATCCTTTCTGCAATGTGAGCCTCCATGATTGTAGTGGCCAGCAGGTGCCTCAGTCCAGACTGACATCTAGATGTAAATTCTCCTTTTGCTACCAACATTTCTGGAGAGGGCTTGCACTTCTGAATATGTGCCTTGTTAGCATTTCTTATTGCAGAGTTGGATCAACTCCTCTGATCAGCCTGCTTGTTCTTTTTGTTACAGCTTTGAACTCCAGTTGTGCTTTCTGTAGAACCCCGTTGCAGAATGGGCAAAGGGTATTCTGCAACATGCTCCAAAGGCTGGCTCCCAGTGCCTGAACTGGGTATGTTGATGTCACCCACTGCAGCTCATCTCTGCTTCTTGCAGTGGGGAAAAAAATTAACTACTGAAATTTCTCTGAAGTGAATTGACCCCAGTGTGTCCAGAAGCCCTGAAGATGCATACTTGCAATGAGGAGCTGTGAAGTACTCCAGAATCCACTCCTACAGTGTAATCTTTACAATTACTTTTCACCTTTGTCATACCCACACTTTATCTGAGAACTGTAATTACATAGTTCAGGGCTAAGGAAGGAAATGAGGAGGATTTTCTGTTCTTGGTTTAAAAATCTTGGTTGTATTGGAGACTGAGATGCAACAGCAAGCAGAAGGATCCTGGGAGTAATTTTAGTGTCCTGTTTCTACCGGCTAGAATGAAAGATACCTGCGTGTCTTTGTTTTCATGGGGTGTGGTCCCAGCACTTTCAGTCAGGGTTTGTATATGCCCAAATGTAGGATCAGCAAGTCAAGAGCACTTGATTTTAGGCAGTAGAAACGTACGGTGTTGTCACTGCACGTGAGTTAACTGCCAACAATGGCAATCGGTGACAATTTCAGATGTGTTCAGTACCTGTTTTTACAGGCAATCTGCTTGTTTACATATTGCTGCCACAGCTTGATTTGTCTTACTTGCTCTTTGCATGGCCTAAGTTTGTGGACTGGAGCCCGTTTTTTATTCAATACATTTTTTGAGTCAGTAAACTGGGATTTCATTTGCTGTCTTTCCTGGACTGTTTCCGGTTTCTAAAATAGATTCTGTGCTATTTTTTCCTGCATTGTTTTTGAAGTATTTTCTTTTTTTCTTCTACCTCCTATTCTTTTTCATTGCACAGGGCAGCATGCTTTTCTTGCTAATTTTTTTGCTTTATTCTAACATCAGTGCTGCTTTTGTTAACCTTTCTGCTGTTCCTTATAATATATTGGCTTAAAAAGTCCCCAACATCACTAGGCACTTAATAGCCAGAGAGTGAAATGGGGGAATTGTGAAATATTAAGCCATTTTCTGTCTGCTAAAGGGCTGCTGAAGGACAGCTCTCCAGGGCTTCAGTTTGTTTTGCTATGGCCTTTAATTCCAGCTTCAAGAGTTATGTCGATGACAGTGGAAGTGATTTTTTAATCTGAGTTTCGTATACAGTGAGAAGGTGACTGATGGTAGTGTGAGAATTAGAAAACAAAGCATAACCAGATTGAACTCTAGACAAGGGAAGACTGTAGAATAAAAGATACAGGAGGAGAGGGTGCTCAGGGTGGTGCTATGCGTTTAGGAAAGAGTGTTTGGGAATCTACTTCTCAGGAAAGGATCTGAGGGTGTTGGTTGACAGCCAGCGTGAGCCAGCTGTGTGCCCAGGTGGCCAAGAAGGCCAGTGGCACTCGGGCAGTGACCGTCCCCCCGTACTCAGCACTGATGAGGCCATACCTCGAATCCTGTGTTCAGTTTTGTGTCCCTCAGTACAAAAAAGAGATTGACATGCTGGAGTGTGTCCAGAGGAGGGCTCTGAAGGGTCTGGAGCACAAGTCTGGTGAGGAGCAGCTGAGGGAACTGAGATTTTTTTATTCTGGAGAAAAAGAGGCTTGAGGGACCTTATCACACTACAACTGCCTGAAAGCAGGTGGTAGCCAGGTGGAGGTTGGTCATTTCTCCCAAGCAGCAAATAATAGGGCAAAAATAAATGGCCTCAAGTTGTGCTGAGGAGCTTTAATTTGGATATTAGGAAAAATTCTTAATGGAAAGGGTTGTCAAGCACTGGAACAAGCTGCCCTGGGGGCTGGTGGACTCACTGTTCATGGACATATTTAAAAGTTGTGTAGATGTGGCACTTGAGGACATGGTTTACTGCTGGGACTTGGCAGTGCTGGGTTGGACTGATGCAGTGAGGTCAGGATGCAACTCCGCTAGCAATGTCTGTTATGCTGGTGATGCAACTTACTAAAAGAACTGGGGGCAGAAAGGTTTTGGTTATAGTTCTAAACACTTTCCACATTGGTCACGATTCATTTGCAAGCAACAGTGAAAGAGGTGGTATGCTGCGTTCCTCACATGGGAATGTGTAGGAGGGGTTTAACCAGCAGGATAAAAACCTTACCTTTTCTGGCTAATGTTAGAGTGACCTGTGCTCTGAATCGTCCAGGTAGGAGGAGAATCTTCTAATATGTATTTGTACAGTTAAGAGAGAGAAATGTACTTGGGTATTTGTGTGAAAATGATCTAGCTGGTGAGCATCCAGATTTCAAAGTGCTTTCCTAGGATAACAATGTCATTTAAATGTGAGCGTGGTTTGTTTGTTTGTAATGCCTGCCAACAATCTTTCTAGGAACAGGATATAAAACTGCTACTTGGTGACTTGTTCGTTCTGTTTTGATCTGTGGTTTAATTACAGCATGTTTAATTGCTCTTTTCATTCACTCCGGAGGCAGAGCGGTTTAATTTTTTTTCCCTTTCCTGTGTGCCTTTTTTTTTTTTTTTTTTTTTTTTTTTTTTTTGGTAGGCACACAGTTTGGTAGGATAAGACTCATCAGGTGACTCAGAAAATAAGATTTAGATTGTCCTTTCAAACAGGAGCAACTGCTCTTTTTCTCATGAGGTCACATGAGAAAATTTATTATTTTTATGCCAAGCTTGCTGCATGAAGATGGGGCTCCTTATTGACACAATTTTTTATCAGAGGTTTACTGAAATTTCTTGCCTGGTTTCAAACTAGGGTGTTTTGTCTTTCCATTTTTTTATCATGCCAAGTTCATATGAAGGCTGCCATTTTTCTCTGATGTATAAACTTCTGTGAATAACTAAAAGGTTCTCACATTTTTCTTATGCTAAGTTGAGATAAGAAACAAATTAGATAGTTCTTCAAGAAGAATATTTATGTTATCATAAATATTGTTGGTGCCAAAGGGGAGATACTATTCCCTTTCTTTTACTCAGTGTTTGCTAGTTGTTTAATGAAACAGATGAGGGACTTCTCTTTGGGTGAAACTAATCTAGAAGACAAGATGTTTGCTGCCTCAGACTGCTAGTGGGACTTCAGAGTTCCACAGAAATAAAGGAGAATATTAAAGGTGCTGGAAATATGGTCACATGTTTATTGGGGACTCTTGTGCCTTTCATTAGGGAGGCAGCTGACTGACTTTAAGCAAATTTATGCCTAAGGACCTGTCTGTAAAAGGAATTAACTGCATGGTTAGTGTGTGATGAGCTTGGTGGTAAATGATCATAGAATGGTTTGGGTTGGAAGGGATCCTAAAGATCATTCCAACCACCCTGCTGTGGGCCGCAACACCTTCCACTAGACCACGCTCCTCTGAGCCCCATCCAGCCTGGCCTGGAACACTTGCAGGGGTGGGGCATCCACAGCTTCTCTCTGCAGCCTGTTCCACAGCAGCCACGTCCTGACTCTTTACTAAGATCTGAGGAGATGCTCTTGCCTTTGCCTGTGCCTCCAGGACAGCTCCCTCTGGCACTCATAGCAGAGCCATTTGAACAGGGTGGAAACCATCTCCTGCTTGCCATTAAACTGTGCAGGGGCCAGCAGCTAATCCACATCAGCTGTGTGCAGGTTGCTGAGAGCTACCTTCCCTTAGCAGAAAGAAGAGGAGGTGGGAGGTCATTAATGATCTCATCAATCTCAGCTGTCCTCTTGCTCAGTGTGGTGTTATTTGACAGTGCAGTCATAGTGTGCAGAGGTAATTTTGGTCAAGGCAGAAGGATGAAAAAGAACGTACGGTTAATGGAAATATTTGCCATGTACGTCTTATGAGTCATTTTATTTCCTCCACTTGCCAAAACTAGTTAGCATGGAAAATGGTTTACTAGTGCAACTGGGAAGACCTGTTTGTGTTCGTGAAGCATGAAAACTGCCAGCAGCCTTTGCATCCCAGAGTTCTATTTTTTGTTCCCTTCACCCCAGGTTCCCCTGGCACTAAGAGTTCAGTGTTCTCTTCCTGGGTCCCTGAATGAGGAGAGTAGGCATAGGCTTTGCAATCCACATCACCCACAGGTGCTCTGTGTCCATCGTGGTTCTGATCCTCCTCTCTGTGACCAGCACTCCAGATCTGCTCTGATACCAAGGCTTTTTTGTTTATAATGATTTTCAAAATAACAGATTCCCCCATCCTCCCTCTGGACTCAGGACTGTCATTTTTTCTGTTTTCATCCACTGTTTCAGGTTTTTTTAGGTGAGTTGTAAACCTTTTCATTTTGGCAGGGAAAATAAATAGCGGTGAAGTGAGGTTATGGCTGCATGAGAAATTCTTTAATCTGTGATTGTGTTTGAAAGTTACAGCTTTTCTAGCCAGATTATGGGTTTTCACATGTTTGTATGTTTTCTCATCCATTTCAATTATTCTGATGTTCCCGAATTTATTAGACATGTGACTGATGTATAGGATGCTCTCTGAAATACTGGAGTAGACAGAGTAATCTTCAAAGGATTCTGTGTGAGGCCCAGATGACAGCCTGCCCTCCAGGGAAGTGTGGGGCTTAACAAATGGGCTGAACTCCACCAGAGTTACGCATTATAATTGTATATACACCTTATAATTGTATATAGTGACTCATTCTTCCTGGCTTATGACTTCTTCCTTTGAAAAGTATCTATTTTTGAATATCTAGCAGAATGCACCGTGGCTTAATTATAGCCAATTCTTTGAAATACCACAAAAGTGCTGTACAAATGCTGTTAGCCCTGTATACAGTCCTAGTGTTTTTTCCACTGCTTAGGCATATTCTGAGAAGGTTTTAGAGAAAGAACTCCTGTATTACTTTTCCAGAGAGATCAAAGTTTCATAAAAGTTTTAGAATATAACTCAGATTTAGAGGTTTGTTTTTTGTTTTTGTTTCTTTGTTTGTTTAATATGTTCCATCATGCTTTTTTGACCAGGACCTCACACACAATGGCAGTTACACAAGAATGATGCTGTGTATTGTTCCTTCCCTTATGTGAAATTTTTACAAGTGTAGAACATTCTTATACAAGTTCCTGAAATGAGTAATGCAGGTCCCACATGATGAAATTTTGCAAAGGAGATGATAGTCTACTGTTGTTATTTGCTGAAACCAGCCAGCAACACAACCCAAAATAATTATGTTCGTTCTCTTGGTGTTATGTTCTTTCTCTTCCATGTAGGAGTGAACGGTGTTGTAAAAATGATCCTTATTGATGTCTCAATTCAATGAACTCTTGTCAGGAATTCTCTCTATAGTCTGAACAAAAGTAAATTAATTTATACAAAAGTAAATTAATTTATGCAGGCTCAATGCATTTCTGAGAGGATTGAAGTATTAATTGTGTGTACTGGCGCAATTTTACTCAGTGCCAGCTGAGTGTGCTGGGAGAGATTTGCCACTACTCTTTAGCCTTCCTGGGCCATCTCCCTTAGCTGGTGTTTACACAAGTCAGGTATGTTATACTGTATTATTTACAGTTACTGTGGATTTAATATAGAGTTTGTTCCTCAGTCCTCTAGGCTTCTGCTCCTGTGGTTGTTGGGGCATGTGGCTGGTCAGGCTGCATTTCACACACTCCAGAGAGCAAACTAGACACCAGTTTTCTTCTCCAAACCTCCTGCCTCCTTCATTACTTGAGGGATTCCTCTCAGCGAAGGGAAGAGGTAAAAAGCCAGTCTAGAAATCCAGTCATTAATATTGTGTAATACATGGAAAGCGTCTTGAAAGGGTAGCAAACAGAGAATGGGTATGAAGTGTTTTGTGAAGTTTGTAGAAATTATCACATCAATACATCATGAAGATCCTAGAAATACAGGAGCTAAGATGCTGGAACTGAGAAAAGTGAGTTTTCCGTAGGTACTAACTCAACTCACAGGAAGTGCTGACCCAAGAGTGTGCATATTACTCCAGTTTTTAAAGTTTTTCATTTTCCCTAACACTGAAGCTCTAGCAGAGATTTTTGGTGACTGGGAATTTGATTATTTGAAACAAATCACCTGTGCTTCTTTAAACTAGGATTCCTATCAGTATGGACCCATAAAAAGAGGTCTGATTAAAAACAAACAAATAAAAAAGGATGCTGAACAAAAGCTTTGATTCAGCAAAATTTTGAATACCCTGGCTCAGTTCCATGTCACACAAACACAAGCAGAGGTTTAATTGTGTGACTTAACATAGATAGAATTGCTCATGTGTACAAAGTGCTTTGTGCTTAATTTTGTTAGTGCCAGCTGCTTGGCAGTTACTGGGGTTAAGACCTTTGATCTTGTTCCTTTTAAAATCTGTGTTAGTTCAGAATCATGAAAAGCATCAGTTCTCACGAAAAGCAAGGAGAGGTACTAGCTGAGTTCAATATGTAATGGAAATATTATATGCAAATGGAATATAATATAAGAAAACAAGTCAGGACTTGTTGCTTATGAATTATTTACACAGAAAAGAGGTCTCTTTGAGGGTAGCAGGCTGGTACTTTTTGTATTTATTTATTTATTGAAGGAGTTTGTGTATGAAATGTCTTTATTTCTGAAACAACACAAGCATTTTCCTCACTGATTTTTTTAGCAACTCAGTATGTTCACCTGTAAATCGAGGCATTTGACTGAAAGACAAAGAAAGGTTGGGAGAAGTCAAGTTAGATATTGAAAACATTCACACAGGTAATGTATAAATGAGTAAAAGAATGAACATCTCAGTGGTGTCTAGTTTAGAACAAACACATTTGATGTCCCAGCTGCTTATCCAGTGTCAAATAGTGTTATGGACCAGCAGAAAAATGGTAATCATAAATTATGAGGATAAAAGTTCTTGGCTTTAAAGCTTTCAATGTGTGTGCGCATGGAGTGCTGAAAATGCTTTTGGAACATAAAATTATATGCAAAGAACAGAGAAATGAAAATACTTGAAAACTTAATTTTTGAAGTTTTTCTCAGAAAATTACAGATGATAAAGCTGATGTCACTGGGCATGTAGAATTCCATTAATAATTATCAATTACATATTTTTTAGAAGTTATGCTACTCATTAATTTATAAAATCAATGTTCTGCAAATTTGCCACTTGGTGGTGCCAAATTGATTTATAAGTCACAGATGTGAGCTGAGACAAGCTGTTGAAGTTTCTGAGGAGCGTACACTAAGAAAGGCATACATTTGGTTGGAAAACTTTCATTTTGTGACAGCACTGGTACAGCTACTCTGCAGCACTTCTGGCAACCATACCTCAAGCCCCATATCTTGAGAACCTCTCTGTCCCTCCAGTACAAGGGAAAGTGTATAGCAAAGCTACATCTGTAAGAACAGAGTTTCAGGAACATTACTTTAATACCATGCACCTGGCGAAAAATAGTTTGGATGCAGTGATACTCCAGGCATGGGGCAGAATATGGCTTTGGGGTTTCTGGAGGCAGCTGCAGGTGTGCCACTTGCAGTATTTTTTTTTGTAGGTGTTTGAGTGGAGTAGTTCCGGTACACTTGTGGTTTTAACACTGCCAGAATTTCCACAGGTTTATCACTGAGCTCTATATCCTTGAATTGAAGGGTGATGATTATCCTAAATGTAAATCTAAACAAGACTCGTGATTGAATTAACCTTCCTCCATCTCTCAGTTGCAGGGTGGCTCTTCAGCAGGTTTCAAGTTTCTGTTTTATTAAAATGTCTTAATTTGTCACAGTGTTTCAGTGTTACCAGTGTTTAGCATTGAAAAATATTTGCACCAGACTTAACTACTTCTTTTTTGTATTTTTCTTTTTTCTCTCTCTCAATACCGCAGTCCCAAAAGAATTGGTGGAGCTTCACTTGAAACTGATGAGAAAGATTGGGAAGTCTGTCACAGCAGACAGATGGGAAAAATACTTGATCAAGGTACAAAATGCATGTTGTATTATTCTGCAATGCTGAATATGGTTGTGATGAGCAGTTGTGTGAGCAAGCCCTAGTATGAGCTACGGGAGCCTTGGGCTGTGCCAGCATCGACACGCATGCACCAGATCCCAGCTGAACATGCAGTCTGCCTAGGCTTGTGGAAAAAAAAGTCTCTGAAAATAGGCACCATCTTCTGCATGTTGAAAGAGTGTCCACCCTCACAACTGGCAGGAAAATACTTTCTTGAATATTAAGACCCTAAATAAAAAACATTTAGTAGCATGCAAATGGGTTAAATTGAGCAGAGATCTGTACAATAGCAGTTTATTTGTATATCACCTGTCCGAATATGATTTAATTACTGGGATTTGGCTGATACTCATACAGGAACCATGCGGATGTCTTACAGCATGTGTTAATATAAAAGAAAGTATTGCAGTGATTTATATCTGCATGCTCAGAATGGCACAGCTAAGATGAAAATGTAATTACGCATCAGTAAAAATAGAGCATCCCATTGTTTTACATAATTCTGTCGTGGTATTTTAATTGCAGCTGTGTCTTTGTTGACACTTTGCATACAAATAGTTTCCAGTTTAAATAATTTTCACTGCTTCAAAAAATGAAAATATATGGATAGTCAAAATTAGTAGGTTTTCATTTCCCCTCTGGATATGTTCCATGCGTCTTTTAATCCACAGAACTGTAATCTTGTTATTGTCTGTACAGCCATGATCACATCTTGCTTAGAAATACAGCATCGTGGTAATAGCAAATCATGGCACTTGGCAAATCCAGCTGCAGGTTTTCCCTTAAATGCTGTCTATAAACTCTACAGAGGTATGAATTTGTCTTGAGGTTCATGTACCCTTTAAGATGATGAAGTTTTTAGCTCTGGGAATGTGTTGAGGAATAACCTGCTAAAGGGCCTTTGTTAATTCTGACCTCTTAACCAATTGTAAAGCATTGATGATAACTTTTAAAAATAGTAATGTAATAATTTATGTAACTTGTGTATACTTTGTGTATTACTAAGTACTGTGGTTGCTGAATTGTGTTAAATTCCTTAATAAACCCAAAACCCATTGCAGAAAACTGAGAAAACCCAACTCTGACTTGTGAACTTATGTACTCCACTGGAGCCACTTAGCAGTTGTGTGGTAAGCAGAAAGCAGGGCGATTAAACGAGTTTGTGGGAGTAGTTTGGAAAATCTTCTTCAAAGCATTTTGGAAATTCTTCTTCAGGGAAGCAGTGAGGAAACCCTCCCTCAAACCCCTGTTAAGACCGAGTAAGTGTTAATAAATTCTACTTCATTTAACAGTCTCCAGAGCTAACTCGAAGCTTATTCTGGCCACTGGTTCAAAGGAACCTAGAAGAACAAAGGAATTAGAATATAACTAATTAGAAAGGTATGCTAATATTGTCCCCATTTCAAAGGAGTATGATTAATTTAGAAAAGCAAGGAAGAGTACTGGGAAATGCCGCAAAAGCCAGGAAAAACTGAAAAGGTGTGGAACCACTGAGAGCATTTTTCCTTGATGCCTGCAGTATTGTTCCACATATTATTGATGACACTCTAAGAGGCAAAGCTGACCTGTTTTTCCTTTGTTAGAAACTACTGATGTGTTGCTTTGATAAAACAGGGCCTGATATATCCTAGATGTTCTTATTTAGGCAGAAACTTTAGTGGAGGACATTCAGACTTAGATGCTCTTAATATTTATTCATGTATGTATTATTATATTTTGTTTCTATACCAACTAATTATAAAATGCATTTCACTTGACTGTTGTGCATATAAAGAGTATCGTAAAAATTGTCTCTAAGCTGTGGCTGCTATTTTGACAGATGGATGTATTTTGGGATAGTAACTGAACATGGTAGAGGATGGTTCTTTCCCTTCTCTCTTCTGGTGGTGAACCACCCAAGTTGGATCCACCAGAACATGCACTAGTCTTTATGGAAGAAAATGGCCATAGGTCTCTGTGAGTCTGACTTTACTCCTCTGCACAAGGAATGTCTTGTGGTCATGTGTGGCTGAGGTAAAGAAATGCCTGGTCCCAAGCACTCCAACAACACAGAGGAAGTGTCCATCTTCGCTGATTTTGAGAAACATGTAGTGAGGTCACATTGCAGGGTCTCCTGACAAAGTGTTTTACTTAAATATTGTCAAACGTAACTTAAATTTTTTTACAGAGAAAATTTCTCTGCACTGGTTCATCTGAAACCTTCAATCCAAAATCAGCACATTCTGAACACATTTCTGGTTGTTAGAAATTCAGGTGTCTGTAGTCCCACCCAAGGAGACTCTTCTATCAAGAAGATTCTTCTTTCATGTTCCTGTTTTCCTTGCTTAAAGCGAACATTTGGAACTCTGGTAATACTGTTGGATGCCATCATGGCTGCTTTGGGATTCTTTGAGAGATGTTTCAGCATTTCTTGCAGGGTGGGAACGTGCTGACCACTCTTAGTATGCAGAAGCCAGCAGTTCCTCGAAGCAGCAGCTTTGTGATCAATGTGAAACATCCTCTCTGGGAAGGTAGAGACTAAGATTTCAGCAGAGCCTGGATCAATGAGATCTGTAGTTCGGGGTTGTGACAGTACTTGTTGGGAAAAAGCACAATTATCTGGTTTTTAATTGTCAAAATGTAGTCATTTTGGTTTGAACAGATGCTTCATCAGCTCTGATGTCTCAAAGCTTTTGCTCTGACAGTCACACACTTCATAGCACGTGAAACTTCTCATTATTGCTCCCATACTTAATGAGTGAGTAAATAATGAACAGCAACTGGCATATGCCCTGAGCAAGGGTTTTGATATAGTTTCCCAGTGTTGTTCATATTACATGGTTGAAAAGGAGAGAGAAAGTGGAGTAGTCTCATCTTGTGAGCGAGCAGCAATTGTCTCCTGCTGTGAGCTTTGGCTTGGCATAAGAGAAGTCCCTGTGTAATATTCCTTAACCTCAGAGCAGGAAAAACTGCTCTTCAGCAGGATCCCTTGTGACCAGAGTGCTCTTCACTGTTCTCTGTAGGTCACAGCTTAAAATCAAAGTATGATTTATGGTGTGGCTGAGCTGACCTAACTGCAGGTGTACCCTTGTGCCACCTGAGAAGCAGTGTCAGTGCTAGGGCTAGTGGAGGGTTGGTGGTGTGGCTGTGGGGATGCGGGCGGGTAGCAGCCCCTTTGCTTAGCTGGAGTGGAGTTTTACGTTATGAATCAGTTAATCTGTACTTTTGCTGGGTGAAATTTAGGATTATTTTTGCTGCTGTTTCTAGAGACAGCTGCATTCAGATGTGATTGGCAGGTTTCTAAGTAGCTTGGTAACTGTATCTTATGTTTAATAATAATAATTTGTTAATTGGGAGACTGCACTGTTTTGATTGAGTCCAGCCTTGCAGACTGAAGGGCAGCAGTGCTTTATGCACTAGTTTGACAGCTGTGATTCAGCAGTGGCACTTCAAACTAATTCCAGCTGGAGGTGTAGCTGTGATCAGCTTTTGCCTCCTCATGGATATTTCCATTGGAATAGCCTCACTGACTGGAGATCCCTCCATGTGTCCTCAATTGATGAGCAGCTTGTGTCTTCATGAGAGTTGTCTTAAGCACATCTGAGTTGTTTAGGAGGAGAGGGAATTTCTTCTTCACCTTTATTATTGGAGCTCATGCTGATTCAATCTGTGTCTCCTCTACTGCTGCTTTTTCTTGTGATAGAATTTTTTCCCCCATATTGGTGTGGTTGGATTTATTCGCTTTAAATAAATTGAAGTTGGTTATGGTTACACTATTTTAAAAAATATTTGTCAAGCAGCTTGAAGTTCAAGATTTGTAAAGAATAATAATTTCCACAGTGTGGAGTGAGTAGCAGTTGTGTTTATCTGCCTTGCAGTTGAGGGACTTAGGGGGCCCCAAGAGACGCTGGCAACTTGTCTGCTAAGTGCTGCAAGGAGATAGAATAGGAAGTCGTGTCTGCTTGAGAGAATTTATATTCTAAATAGACAGAAATAAAAAAAATCTGAGATATGTGCACAGCAAAGACAATAATACCTTCCCATTCCAGAGTCATGCTACCTAATTTAGGATGTTTAGAGAGTGTGGTGATCAGGACCTTGATGATCTCCTCTTCCATGAAAATTCAACAGCGGTTGCTAACGTGCCTCAGTTTTACTTTTTGTTTTTCTGTAAGACTTTCTGACTGCAATCCCAGAGATATCATGTATAATTAATTACTGTAGTAAGGTGCTGCTAATAAAAAAGTTTTAAGTTGCTTTTTTTCTCCTAACCTTAGAAATCTGCTTATTTCATTTGTAACAGATATGTCAAGAATTCAACAGCACTTGGGCTTGGGAGATGGAAAAAAAAGGATACCTAGAAATGAGTGTGGAATGCAAACTGGGGATTCTGAAGGTACACATTCATTAGCTAAGGTTCTAAATTACTATTTCCTCACTCACTTAAGAGGTCTTACAAATTTAGCTTGACTGAACCATAAGAGCATATGTTAAATACAGAGCTGATCTTGGAACAGACATAATATTATTCATTGTAGTGGGGTGGACCCAAACTGCATGTAACACTTTGTTTGCATGTTTTTCACACTTTGTATGAAAATAGTCTCGTGCTTACTGCTCTGTCAAGAGCTCTTTGCCTGTGCGATACACACTTTAAAATGTGTTTGTTACCTTGCTGAATTCCAAAGGCAAAATGGGATTTCATCTTCTGTGGTCAAAATTGTCAGGGTTGGTTCCAAGTTATGTATGGGCTCTATTGTAGAGTGAGATAATTTGTACTATGTAATAAAAATTGAGAATGAGCTTTCTAAATTTGCCAGGTTAAAAAAAACAAAACCAACCCAAACCCCCTTGTATCTTATTTAAAAGCAGTATGGTCTGGGAAAAAAACGATAGCTACAGCTGTCACACAGATCCAACAGAGAGAGGCCTAAAAACAAGTTCCAAATCACGCTGAAATGAAATGAGCTGATTTTCTTCTTTCTGTTTATATTCTTGATACTTACCAGTCTTTCTACTTTTTCAGTATCTCTGTGAATGTCAGTTTGATGACAATCTTAAGTTTAAGAATATCATTAACGAGGAGGATGCTGACTCCATGCGTTTGCAGCCCATTGGTCGGGACAAGGACGGCCTCATGTACTGGTATCAGCTAGATCAAGAGCATAATGTCAGGATGTACATAGAAGAACAGGATGACCAGGATGGATCCACATGGAAGTGCATTGTTAGGTATTCCTTTTTTTTTTGTTTTGTTTTGTTTATAGGGGGGGCGGGTTTAGCTATTTGTGACTTGTGCTCAGAAATGTATTTCAATAAATCTTCATTTCTGACACGGTAGGATTCATGACAGTGGGATTTTTGCATTGACATCTTTGTTCTGGTGAAAAATCATGTACAGAAATAACTCAAAAATTTGTTGGTAGCAGCCATCACATAATTTGTTTCCTGCTAGTTCAAGCTACAGTGAATATATAGAAAGGATAGCAAGAAAAGACTGTCTTGAGGATGATGGCTCCATATTGCTTCCTGGCCAGCTAAATGCCTTAGATAATAGAATACTCATGCTTCTTTAACTTTAGGAAAGCTACAAGTGGACAGATTTGTTCTTGGGGAAGTTATATTGCAATTACTGCTGTTGGAAAGAATCCAGAGTAGGCTAAGGAGATGCTCAGAGGTCTGGAGCACCTCTCCTATGAAGGCAGGCTGAGAGATTTGGGGTTGTCCAGCCAGGGGAAGAAAAGGATTTGGGGAGAACTCAGAGCCCTCCCTAGTGCCAAAAGGGGAGAGGAATTTGTTACAGAGGCATGTAGTGGCAGAACAAGGGGGAATGGCTTCAAACTGACAGAGGGCAGGTTTAGATTTGATACGGAGGAATTCTGTAAGAGTGGTGAGGCAGCAGCGCAGATTGCTCAGAGAAGCTGTGGCCACCCCATTCCAGGAAATGTTCAAGGCCAGATTTGATAAGGCTTTGAGCAACTTGGTCTTGGAGATGTTCCTGCCCATAGCAGGGAAGTTGGAACATGATAGTCTTTGAAGATCCCTTCAAACCCAAACTGTTATTTACACTACCATGACTTCAGTAACCGAGGGAGTCACACAGAAATGTTTAAACCACTATCAAAGAGCCATAAAATGATAAGCAATATCTTTTGTTATTGTTACATGTAGACAGCTGTAGTGGGGGAATAAAGTAGATGTATCCAAACAAACAGATCAAGAGCTGATTCATGCATCATCCATCTCTTCTGTGCATTGTAGACTCCAAAATTCATTGCCAAAAGAAGAAACCTTCTGCTGGGAAGGTTCTAACACTCAACACTCACAGCAGAAAACCACAGTAATGCATTAAGAAGTCTGAAATGGTTTTAAAACCTGTGAGACTCCACATGCTGCGATTGTTGCAGGCTTCCTTTCTTTCTGTAAACCTGGAGAAAACAAATTGCTGAACATTGACTTTGACAAATAGATGTGAGAGCCTTATTATTCTAGTCCGTAAAGAAAGCAGTGACTGTTCAACGTTGGATCAAATTCTTTATAAATTAAGGGGTTTTTTTTCAATAGTTGGATGTATAGTTTAAATAAGGAGTTACAGTGCACTGAGATTCATGCTCATGCAGATGTTCACCAACATTTTTTGCTGTTATGAGTTGATGGAGTTTTCTAAACAATTTGGTGTTTGTTGCATGTGCTTAGGATAAGCACTTCCAAAAAGTATTTGTTGTATGCTTTTGCAAATTTCACCCAAATGATATGGTTGCTGCTTTGGTGCATGAGCAGGGAGCTGTAGCTTGTTCTCTGCTGAGAGAAAAAAAGAAATAGCAAAGAATAATCAGTGATGGTTAATGAGAGGATAATAAATAACAGAATAATAGTAGCAGCTTGGATCCAGACCCAGCAGAAATTAAGATAGGTAAGTAGATATGGTCCTTCCAGAAGCATAATTTTATTTTGATATGGATAAATTGAAAGGTTTCTGACTGCAAAGGCGCAGCCACTGGTGGGTCAAGTATTTCACTGTGCTTGTGTTTTCACCATATAACTCTATACAATTTCCAGGGTAATTAATTGAAGCAGATGTTTGTTTATTCTTTCTGAATCCCTTTGGGGTAAGTAAGTGGCTTATCAGGCAGTGTGTTTTTCTCTTCTCTCTAGAAACCGCAATGAGCTTGCCGAGACCCTTGAGCTCTTGAAAGCACAAATTGATCCTGCTCTGTTGAAAAACAACAATTCTCAGCAGGAGAATTCATCACGTGAAAGTCCAAGCATAGAAGATGAAGACACCAAAAAGGGTGAAGAAGCAGCTACACAAGGTTTTCTGCTTTCTTTTCTCACACTTTAAGTGTTTTGCTGTGACAGTGTTAGAATTTTCAGCTTCACAAAAAGTTTGTGTTAGATTAGGACTTAAAAAAAGTAAATCAAGTAAATATTGAATGCTTTGAAATTCTGAATAAATTTGGAGGTTTTTCAGTACATATTTAATCTCAAACATTTATTTCTAGGAAGAGAGCTGTGTAAAAAACCATTTTCTCAGTAACTTTTTTTTTCTGTACATTTCGTAAAATGTAAATGCTTGTTATTGTATGTTTTTATGGGGCATTGAACTGCTGCCAAACTTCTCCTGTTTTAGCAACATTAAAATTTGAAAAAGAAAAAAATCTGCTTGTGCAATGCCATGATTGAAATCAAGACAGTATTGGATGTGGTGTTTATTCTTTTGAGTTAGAATCAGAAAAAATATGGGTTATTTCCTCATGTTTCACAGTTGACACAATATTTCAAGAAGACATGAGCTTAAATTTAAACAACTTAAAATGCTAAAACATTGTAGAAGCAAGGTTGTCCTTATCTGCCTCCATTATGTTGTTGTTATTAATATCACAGAATTATTTAGGCTAGAAAAGATCTCCAAGATCAAAGCCAAGAACATTTTTCCTTCCTTACTATCAAGTCATTGCACATATTTAGTAACTTGCCTGACTTGTTGGTTTGTGCATTGGTTTTGCTAAGTATCAGTGAGCCCCAGGTATTTGACTTCTTAAGAATCTGTTCTTCTTTCGGGTCATGAAAAACTAGAAGCTTGTTATCCCAAGTAATTTTACCCCAGTTTTACTTCCAGGTCTTATTGTTTTGTTAAAATACAGGAAAATATTTTTACAATCAGAAACAAAATTTAGGTATTCCAGTGTGTTATTACGTGTTTCTACAGATGTGTAGAAGTTAATTGGATATATGAAATTAGCCAAGGCTTGTCTTGGTTTTGAGTATCAAAGAGAAGGAATTTGTATTCTCCTTCTTTGCAACAAGCAGTGTAGAACAGAAGAAATAAATAAACATTTAGATAAAATTGGCCTTGTTGTGGAAGTACTAAGAGATGATTGTAGAAATGGCAGTAAATTGTGACAAAGCCCAGCAGAATTGTCTTTCAGTCTAAGGCATTTCCAGTATCTAACTCTGCATGTAAGTGCCAACAGAACCTGCATAGTTTCCAACACTGCAGAATTAATTCCATGTATTGATTGTGCTTTTATCTCAGTCAAGCCAACTTAAATCATCTGATTGAGACCTCTTCTGCTGATATGATTTTGCTTTACTTTGAATTCAGGAGCAGCCATTTGAAAACATACCCAAATCTATACTGTAGATAATTCCCCAAATCCTGTGGCACGTTCACCTGGCTCAGTACTTGCATTAGGCTGTGTATTGGTGTAAAATCACCTCTAGGCACTAGCTGCAGAATCATGGAGTAGTTTGGTTTGGAAGGGACCTTTAAAGGCCATCTAGTCCAACCTCCCTGCAATGAGCAGTGACATATTCTACTGGATCAGTTTGTGCAGAGCCCCATCCAGCCTGACCTTGAACACTTCCAGAGATGGAGCAGCCACAACTTTGCTGTGCAACCTGTGCCTCACCACCCTCACAGTGGTAAAGAGGAGATTTTTTTTTTAATATCTAATCTAAATCTCCCTTCTCTTAGTTTAAAGCTCTTCCCCCTTATCCTGTCACTCCATGCCCTTATCAAAGTCTTGTATGACCCCTTTAAGTACTGGGAGATGCTCTAAGGTCTTTCCAGATCCTTCTGCAGGCTGAACAAACTGTCAGCCTGTTTCCATGGCAGAGGTGCTCCAGCCCTCTGAGCATTTTCATAGCCTCACTCCTACAGGTCCATGTCCTGTGTAATGAATAATGAAATTATTTACATTTTCAGTGATTTGAATGCTGTCAGTGTGTCACAGAACATTCCTTAGAGCCTTTCAGTCGAGAAACTGTGCTATTTCCTCCTTGTAGTCCAGGGATTGCACTGAAACCCCTATTAAGATGCAGGGAAAACATGCTGGAAGACCTGACATTTGTTGGCTTTGGCTGTTTTCCACATATCATTAAATTAGTGCATGGAAATACATGGTAACCTAACCCAGTGCTTACTGGCCTCACTGATTGACTCTAGTTGTGTTTAGGAGAGCCTGTGCATTGAGTAATTTTGTGTATGTGTGGAATGTTTTGTGATTAGTTCAGGGAGTTAAACTAAAGAACATCTGCTGATTTTTGGTATGGAGAGGTTTTGGGATTCTGGTGATCCTTGATGGAGTTTGGGAGGAAGCAGTAGGTGATGGGAAGAAATGGCTGAGCAAAGTTTAGACAGACAGAAATAAAGGGAAAGTGGAGGAATTTGGACACAGAGAAAATACCTCATTCTCACTGTTACAGATAGATATCTTTGCAGAGGCACTTACAGGGGCTCTGAGTGTGGACCACTTCTATGAAGGGGGAAAAACCAGCCTTGAGCCTTCAAAATGTGCACCTCTGAAACAACTTACCACTTCTGGAGCCTTAGAGATACATCTTTACTGTACTGATACTGAGATTTATATGGATACATGCCTTGTATTTGAAAATACAAGATCTGTGAATTCCTCCTCACTATTCTTTTCTAAAACACTTAATTTCTTTGATGTAATTGTTAGCTGTCACGTCCTTTCCCCTGTATATTTCTAACCACTTTTGGAAGCTCACATCATGCAAAAAACTAGCTCAGTTAGAGAGGTGTGAGGTAGAAGGAAAAAACCCATCTTTTTGTTTGCAGTTGTGGCACGCTTGCAAAAGCATCTTCCAGGTGGCAGGAGCTGCTGTTCTGGTATATACAGTGCTGTTGTATTTGCTTTTTCTAATTAGTTCTATTTCTGGCTGACACAACATGGTTGGTAAAGTAAGAAAACCTGAAGTATCAAGAGGCTGTGGTAAAAATAAATAACAAGCTGAAGTGCATAGAGACAAAATAGCTGTATGGTTTATTCTAGGTAATGGAACTATATTTCAAGCCCTAATGATCTAAAACTGAGTTAGCCAGGTGGAATAACCTGATTCTTAAAGCTGTGCAGGTTTCTTGGAATATGGTACTATTCCTTGCTTGTTTTAAAAACAGCAGATGAAGTGAGTGTAAAATATTGTCTGCATTTAGGAGATGTGGGCATTGCCTGGAGAACCTAGATGAATTTTGCCGTAAATCATAATGCTGAATGTCTTTTCTCTGAACTGTTGAAATATAGTAGTTAAGTATATCTTGAAATAAAAACATGTACAAACAGGGGACTCATTTCTGTGAGAAATTTCTCTTGAAGGCCATGGAATCTTATACCATGTTCAGTTTTCTGAAATAGTCCAGAAACTCAAGTGGTATTTCATGCCTCTGCCTAGGTTTTATGTATCCTTTGGATGTATTATAGTATTACTGAAGAAGGAACTGAGATGTGTGTTGAAAGAAGCATATATCTAGAGTTCTGCTGCTGGCTTCTGAAATTTAGGTTTATCTTGGTACATAACTAAACTGAACGTGGTTCTATAGCTAAAAATTGTCAACTCACTTATTTAATGAGTATTATAGAAGCCAGATTTCTACAAATTCAGTGAGAGGAGAGTCCTTTGTGCAAGACTTGGACTGTTGGGTTTGTTAGATATGCCTCTGTTTTGATGAAGTTCTTTGTTATCCTGTAAGTCCCTTGGTTGTTTCATAGCTGTTTTTCTCTGTCAACAGAAAATCAATTGAAAATCAAAGAAGAAAAAGAGGAGGTAGAGGAACAGTCAGTGGAATCAGAAAGCCTTCCTCCTCCTGTGGTCAAAGAAGATGAAAATGCACTTAAAATTGAGAAAGTGGAAGAAAAAGAAATTATAAAATTGCCAGTAATAGTGAAATTAGAGAAACCTTCAGAATACAATGAAGAAAAGCAAACTGTCAAGGAAGAAAGTGACTCCTTTAAGGAAAATGTCAAGCCTGTTAAAGTAGAGGTGAAGGAAAACAAAACAGAATCCAAAGACCTAAAAGAAGTAAAAAGCTGTATGGACAAAATAGCAGTTCATGAGCCAGAGAAGTTAGAATTTTGTGTTAATGTCAAAACTCCACAAGAAATTGTGGAGAAATCTGTGGAAGAAAATGAAAAACTTAAAAATGACCAACAGGCAAAAATACCCCTTAAAAAGCGGGAGATCAAACTGACAGATGACTATGACAGTCCAATAAAAGGGCCCCTGTGTAAGTGTGTTACTCCAACAAAGGATGTCTTGAAGGAAGAAGGGAAACCAGAAGAAGAAGCTTTTAAGAGAGTCCCTACCATTACTGCTCTATGTCCTGATGGGAAAGTGCTAGTAAATGGAGAGGTTAGCTGTGAAAAAACAACCCCGAGCGTCATACAAAATAATAAGTCAGAACACTCTGCTATTGCTGTGGAAGACAGCACCTCATTAAAAGAGAAAAATGGAAAAAGTGGGGAAAAAGTATCAGACTCCCTAAATTCTGTTAGTAAAATTATAAAAACCTGTGAGATTGAAAAAAATTCTGTAACTGTACTGAAAGAGATCGGGGATGTGGTCTCTGAGGTTTCTAATCAGAAAGTGCCTTCAAAGGAGGAATCTAGTCCTGTGGAAAAAGAGTCCCTTGACAGCACAACTACTGAGACAATAGCAGAAGAATCTTCAAACTCTGAAGACTGTGCCAAAACAACTGAAGAGAAACAAGCCGCTGATCTGAGAAACGACAGCCTGCCACCACCCAAAGAATGTTCAGAGAAGCTAGAGATGTCTCCAGATGCAACTGCTCCTGCAGAACTGCCTACACTTGCACTGGCTGGTGAAGAGACTTTGAAAAGTAAAGATGAGCCTGAGGAGAAAAACGACTCTCCAAACGTTGCTGAGATACCTCCTGCATCCACTTCACCTGTTACAGTAGAGAAACCTGTTTCAGAAAAGGAGGACTCGGATAGTAAATTGGTTCTGCCTGAGGAGAGCAAAGTAGAAGAAAAATCCAGCCCTGAAAAAAAAGAGGAAGAGACAGAAACTGCCAAAACAGAGCCTGATAGATTAGATGATGCTCATGCATCTAATCTAGAGGACTCCTCGGAGAGTAAAAAGGAATCTCCAGTACCTAAAAGCAAATTTAAGTATAAGCTAGTTTCTGAAGAAGAAACCTGTGCAACAGAGAATAAGGAAATAACTTCTGAAAGACAAAAAGAAGGAATTAAATTAACAATCAGGATCTCTAGTCGGAAGAGAAAGACAGAAACACCGCCAGAAGAGGTCAGCATTGGCCGCACGTTAAGGCGGTCACCAAGAATATCCAAGCCTACTCCGAAGGTGGTGGAGACTCGGGATCAGAAGCCTGAGAAGAAGCGACCTGAAGAGGAGGAGGAGAAACCTGCAGCAGCACAGAAACCAGAACGAAAAGAAGATGCAAAGAAACAAGAGAAGGAGACAAATTCTAAAGTTAACAAGGTAAATACAGTTTTATTACTTGGGAGTAAAGAAAACTCCCAATCTTACCTATAAGGAGAATATACTTCTACTTACGGGTACTGAGGATTATGTTCCTTTGGTCAGCTTTTGCAAGAAACTAGCTTTGCAATCCAGTTAGTGGACTCAACCAATTTAAAAACAACTCCTAGGAGAGTGCTAATATCCGTTGACTTTTTATAAACTTTGACAGTTTATAAAATCTGTCACTTAAACCAACCTAAGTACACCAAATCCAGCTGAGTGAATTCTTCTGAAAACTGGTGTGATCAGATGTGAATCTGTCTGGCTGTATGGATGAATAGAGACTTGTACCCCCTCTGGATTTACTAGATGGATACTTGTTGGTCAGAATGATCATAAGCTAAAAAGGAACCAAATGGGGAAGAATAAAAAAACTATGACTTCTGTTTCTAGGTGAAGCTAAAGGTTTTGTTGTGGTGAATTAATGACATCATTTAGCTTTTCTCAAGTGTGATACACATTTTAATGTGGGTACAGGTATTTTTTTCGTATTAACTTCTGTTTATGCAAAATGAATCTTTAAAAGTACGTGAGGTAAATATATCACAGAAAGTTAAACATACATTTGTATGGTGTGCTTCTGAGACTGTACTTACAAATAACCCTTTAATAATTTAACTTCTGTTTTCTTTGGGTATGCAGCACAAAATGAAAGAGAAATAATGAGTTTGTATTTTTAAGTGCACTTTTTTACACCAACTTGAAAAATCCTATTAATTTTCCACTGCAACATATTTTTGATAGATGTAGTTTTCCCAAAGCATTCACTCATTTAGCAAGTTTCTTTCACATACTGCTACATTGGATAACCTCAATAAAATGAACAAAGCAGTTGATTCTTCAGTGAATGGTAAGATCTATACTGAAAAATTCTGTCACATGCATGGAGAAACAAAACCCGAATTTTTCATTTAAAGATTTTAATTTAAAAAGAAAACATGTGAAAGTAAGAGTGATTTTAAGTCCTAAAAGTCATTAGAATTTTGAAGTACTGTTGCTACAGGTGTTTTAACTGTTTTAACTTGATCTCTATCTGTGAAAGATCAAGAGATTTAAAGATGTTTACCTTTCTAGAGAGATTTTAAAATAATTATGATAGAGGAAGAAGTTTGAGGCTGTTAAGCTTCTGCCATTTAAACAGGATGAAGAATACCAGGATCTTTAATAGCTTACTTTATATCTTGGAGTTCCTTTTCTTTTTAAAGATGGGCCTTATGAAAACCTGATTTGAAATTTTGATGCTGTATGATGAATCCATAGCTTAAACTTAGACTATTTTTTTCTGTTTGACATATTGTTCTTAATTGAAAATATCTTGGTTGCACATAGTAGTTTAAATAATTCAGAGTGGTCTTCTGAATTTTAATTGAAACCTGTTTTTCATTCAAAATATTTTCATTCATAATATGGTATATGATAGAAGGGGGTAGATGCCCCTTTGGTTAGCAAAAAAGAAGCACCAACTGAATCATGTTTCACTTATGAAAAAGAATGAAATGTATAAATGTGAAAGAAGACCTAGAAAGAAATTATGCACTTAAAAGGTGCAGTGATCTTATTTCAGGAACAAACACATTTTCTAACGTAAAATAAGATGCATAAACTCTTTGTGGGGGACAGTTGGGAGAAAAAAAGATTCTCTTTGGATCATCAGAAAGTTTTTAACTGTGGAATTTACCATGTTCACTATGAAGTTGGCCATGTCAGAATAGAATAAAAGGGGCTCAGTGGAAAAATTTGTCTTCCTACTTTTAAATCTTTTTGAAAATTTCTTTCTTCATGTAGATGCATTTTTTTTCCCCCTTTATTTGGTTGCATTTTAAGGATCTTGGAAAGACAATATATTCATTGAAATGCTCTGCTGTAAATTTACTGCAGCTGTTCTGACTGAAATGAATCACTTCACTCTGGAGGCAAATCTTTTTTTAAGATCTAGGAAGAAACTCTGGGTTTCCTTTGTGTTTTTTTTTTCTTTGAAATGGTGTCTCATAGAGAAACAAAGTTCGGTGGACAGGTACGCGGACACGTGGCAGGTGGAAATACTCAAGTAACGAAGAGACTGAGGACTCTGAGAGTGAAAAAAACTCCGAGGAGGAGGAGGAAGAGGAGGAAGAGGAGGAGGAAGAAGCTCCACCTGCTGATGACGATGAGCCCTGCAAGAAGTGTGGCCTTCCCAATCATCCTGAGCTGGTAGGTTTTTGGGGAAAGCTTCTGAAGGTTTTGTCAGATTCGGTGAATTGGCTTTGATGGTGTCTGAAGCGCATCATCCTTCAGGGTGGCCCTATGTAGGAGAGTATCTTCTGGGTTTTAGCTGGTAAACTCAGGAGCAGATGAGTTACCTGTAATAAGGAGGGAAGGAAGTTATTTTTCCTGTTTGCCAAAAGAAAAACAGCATCTTTTACGAGGTGTAACGCACCTTAGCCCATTGAGAATCAGTCTGGGTGAGCCTTTGAGGTTGTGCCTGCAGTTGCAATGAACACAGAGGAAGCAACATTAAAAAGACCCCCAGCAGTGTGATGCCTGCTTTCCAAGGCATCAGTGACATAGCCACATAGTTGCATAGTCATCTTCATTGGATGTAGCTGCATCTGACCCTGAGGACTGAGTACAGTGAAATCCCAGACAGAGCACAACAATATTTTGCTATTTCTCACGGTTCTCATTTATTTGCGGTAGATACCATCATGAATTCCTCCATTCATCTGGAAAGTCGTCCTGTGCAGTCCTGATATGAATCCAAAAAAAAGCCCTTTCTTGGGTATTTGACAGGTGTCCTGGCATAGCTGAGAGAAAGTTTGACCTTTAGGATGTTAGAGATAAATATTTCAGAAGATATACACGCAGCTTATGCCAGCTTTGTTCTCAAGTTTTGTGGAAAAGGATATCTCGAATTTTACCCAACTAAGTATGAACTTTTAGTAGTTGCCTAGCTGTGGATGCCCTCAAGCCTGCAAGACTTAGTCCCCACTACCTAGGTCATAAAATTACCTTGACTGAGGAAAAAGGCCAGGCTTACTGCTTAAGAGTGCACAGAGAAAACAGGTAATACCACATCTTGTTCAGATGGAGTTTTCCACTTAGTCTAGAATCTGGAAAGCATTACCAGATCGTACACTAAGGGACACCTAGTCTACGTAGTCCAGTAATACTGAGTACTGAGAAGATACAGTAGGAGGAAATCTGGCGTTAGCATGGAAAATCAGATGAATAAACTATAGTTCTGAAGCTTGTTACATGGGAATGCCACAAGATACTCATGACGTGTTTTGTTTGCACAGATTTTGTTGTGTGACTCTTGTGACAGCGGCTACCACACAGCCTGCCTTCGCCCTCCGCTGATGATCATCCCTGATGGAGAGTGGTTCTGCCCACCTTGCCAGCATGTATGGTTCCTTTGTGACTTCGCTCTTCTTTGCAGCTTTCTTTGTGGTTGTGGAGATTGGCTGGGACTTTCACAAGTCCTTCCTATAACCTTTTTTGTCTGTTAGCAAATAGACTGGGATGAATGGTAGGACTGCTGATCTTCCCTCCCATCCATTAGTAAAACTGAGTTTGTGACGTGGTTTTCTGTTTCTTTGTTTTGCTAGTGATGAGTGACTGTGTGTTGCTGATTTTTACATGGGAATCTCCAGTCACACTGATTATCTCCCATCTCTGATTAAATGACAAGACTAGTATAGTATTAAAGATATAATGTATTAATTTTTCCCCAAAGAAACATGTAAGTTATCATCCAGGAGGCAGAAGCAGTAGGTGACAAGGGATGGATCAGTGGCCAGAGTAAGCAGCTGTTTCTAAAGTGATATTCCCTCTTCAGAGACATTTGCTCAGAAGCTGGTTAGAGAAAGCTGCTGCTACTGATGAATCTCAGGGTATAGTTTGTCTCTGCTGGGAAAGCCAGGGTTGTTCTAGCCAAGGATTAGACAAGTATGAACCCTTATTCCAAGGTCAGAAGCAGGGTTGGCGCTTGGGAGGATAAGCAGAAAGTGTGTGATGCTGCTCTTGTTAAATTAATGGGAAACCATTTGTACACATTTTCAGAATTGCCTGCCTGATCTCAACCCCCTTCCTTTGTTTTAGAGAAATTCTGTACCAAAAGGGCTGTTGCCTGACAGTAAGCTAGTGACATTGAGCATGATATGATATGACTCTATTTGGTGTTGATTTCTAGTTGTCTTCTGAGGAGTGTTTTTAAGTAGTGATGATTTTGAATATGTAAGAATGTTTTTGTACACCTGTAGTTATGGCATATCCTTGTTCTGTTGCTGTCAAAGTACTCTTTGGTATGAAAAATGACAGATGTGTAAAAGGATGAAGAGCATCCTTGGAAATAGTATAATGAGGGCATTAACCTGGACTAAGGCACGATTTGTCCATTAAAAGTCATTTTTGCATACAGCTCCTTGAGTATTTGGTAAGAAAATGATCCTAAAGTGTATCTCTACTTTTTGCTGCAGTGTCCACTGAACTTACCTAGTTCTAGCCTCCTTTGCCCTGGGCAGGGACACCTTCCACTAGACCAGGTTGCTTAAAGTCTCGTCCGACCTTGACTTGATGCTGGAGCTCATGTTTTAAAAAGATTTTATTAGCGTTGTCATTGAAGAGGAGCGTCCAGTGTAGCAAGGCTTCTTCCAGATACAGACTGAGTGAATGAAGAGTCTGGATGTTAGTTCAATGTGAAAATAGCTGGTTATGAAATAAACTAATACTGTTTTTCCTTCCTTTAGAAATTACTCTGTGAGAAACTAGAGGAACAATTACAAGATCTGGATGTTGTCTTAAAAAAGAAGGAGCGTGCAGAACGCAGGTACAGTTGTTAGGATGCAGTCAGAGCAGTGCTGTGCAGGGGGTGGTAATAATTGAGCAAGCATTAAAATAACTGGGGAGAAAAGCAGTGAAGACACTGGGAATTGCTAAGGCAAATTTTGACTTTCCACCAATTGTTCCTGACTCAATGCTGGGACAGCTTGCCAGAAGGGAGGAAAAGCACCACAACTGGAAAAGATAAGCAAATACATTTGTACTAAACTTTGGTTAAAGTGCCTGAACACAAGTTTGAGTTTCTTGTACCAATAGTTAAAGGGTTTCCAGCACTGGTTCAGCTGACTGTCAGTTGTGTAGAGTTCCTGCTCTAAGCAAGTTTAAAACTTAACTTTGCTCCAGAAGTCATCCGGATTATTGTGGGATTTGAGAGTTGTTGCTTCAGATTCTGTTAAAGTCTGCCTAATGTACAAGATTATGCAGCAACTGCTGTAGGGCAGTGAGTCAGTGATCACAGAATCACAGAATATTCTGAGTTGGAAGGGACCCACAAGGATCATGTCAAGGTTCAGCTCTTCTGAAAGGCCAGTGCAGGGATTGAACCCACAGCCTTGGCATTACCATCACCCTGCTCTGACCAGCTGTCCACCCCTGCCATTACCAAAGGCTAAATGCAAACGTATTTACTGCAGTTAGGAACAACAGCCTTAACACTCGGAACATTCTATTGGCAGTTTTCAGACCTGGAAATGAGGGACACGAAACACAGTCTGCATAATTTATACCTTTTAGGACATATATTGAGTACTTTGCAGAATTTAATAACATCTGTATGCATTATTAAACAAAACTTGGCATGAATTTTATCTTAAAAGGCAAATGTCACCAGAAGGTGAGACCCTTTTAAAAAAAGTAATCGTGCAGGCTTGTATTTGTGGAAGAGACTGTAGTGAGTCAGTGCTGGGAAGATGGGAGCACAATCTGTGTCTTCTTACAGCTCTCTTCCAATCTGTTTGTTATTGCTGTTGCAGCAGCAGCAATGATAGTGACAGATCAAGTACCAGCTGTTCCTGATGTCACTACTTCTGCTCAGATTGGATCTACATCATACTGTGGTGAAATTACCATTGCCAATTCCGCTGAATTTGTAGCTGTAGGAATGAAACTATCAGCTATTTTTATGAGTGAACACAGCGTATACACAGCCTCCATCTGTGCAGGAGTATGGGACATGCAGGACCTCTGCTGCTTTGCTTTATGGTGGGAGTGTTCATTACTGTTGAATAGTATTTTTGGACCTACTTTGGTAAATATTCTGCTAGCAAACATTACATGGAAGGCAAGCTTTTGCCAGTCTGTCTTGCTTTCTTGAAATCACCAGTGTTTCATAAAGACACAATCTTCTGAGAGCAACAGGAGACAATACAGTTGATACCATAGCAGTTTTCAGTGTCTGAAACAGATGTTTAATCACTGCTTTGGATTTTGATCCTTATACCAAATGAACCTAATGCTTTATACTGTATGTCATAAAATTGAGATTTTTATTTAGTGAGTTTCCAATTTTTTTCTTAGAAATAAGCTTGAGTTATAATAGACTTCACAATGCAGTAGTTGAATATGGAAGTCTTCCAACTTAATGCTGTATTGTAGCAAATAATAAGGTAAAAAGGCTGAAGACTCATCATACCAGAGGAAATGATAGTTATTACAGCTCAGTGTACAAGTTAAAGCAGGTTAGTTGCTTGGGGCACAGATACACTTGAATGCAGTGTTTCTGAAAACTCAGTATGTGGTTGGTGTCTATTTCTTTGGCAAAGAGAAGAAACCCAACTCTGTCATTTTGGATCTGTCTACCTAATAGGTTCTTCAAACCAGTGTTGCTATTGTGCTTTTTGAAGTTGTGACGTTGTGCTCTTTCCAGCTCTCAGGAATCTGACTGAGGCTGATTCAGCTGCTCAGCCATGTGCTTGCACATCCCCAAACCCATCTCCCCCCCATTTTCTGTTCATGAATTGAAAGTACTACCACAACAACCTGGCTGAATTTCAGGTTTCTCATGTACAGACTACCTTCTATAATCATGTCCTACCACCAGTTGGAGGGAGTGGATATGAAAGCCTTCTAGGATCTCCCTTTTAATCCATGTTAGATATTCTGAGACTTCTTGTTGGAAAATCCCTCTAGGAACAACTTGTCTAATCCTCCCAGGCCAAACCAGGTGGAGTACTTGCTTTCATACAAACTTGCATGACTTCCCTGTAGCATCTTTTGCAGCCGCGTAATTGAGATAAAATGTTTTCTTGAATCTGCCTAGGAAATAACCAGACAGTGCTTATCTGCTGCTGCCCTTGGAGATGTCTTAGTTCAAATGTTTAAACTCTTGGCTGAAATCTTGAGTTCCTTGTCTGCCACAAAAGGAATAAGGAATTAATTCAATATCATTTTGTATTTCAAGACCTTGACCTCAGCAGGATTGTCTTGTTCCATTTGCTGATTTGTTAGGCAGTGTATTCTCAAGCCAGGGAGAAGAACAGCAGAACTGGAAAACCTTGCTGATCATGTTTAAAAACAGAGGAATTTTTCTCATCTCCTGTCTCTTGATGTTTTGCATTACAAGAAATGAGAAGTTGAGTAAACCATCAAAGACACTTGCTGAATATGAATATGTTTGCACTTCTGGTTCCTTTCCCATTTCAGTAATTGTATTCCTTGCCTTAAAATGTTATTTTAATTAATTTTCAAGAGCATAGTGATTTTGCACAGCATCCTTCCTCCTTATCCATCCAATCTAATGGTGCCCAGTTGGATTCTTCTCATCTGTCACTTAGGAATATTTACATTAGAATACAAAACAAATTCCTTATATAGGCAGCCAGTCCTTTCAGTAGGCGTAGTGATACCAAGTTGTCGGAGTCCATGGTTTTTTTAGCTGTGAAACAGCCTTTTACTCTTTGTAAGTATTACTTTAAGAACTGTGCTTGTTCATTTTATTTGAGAATATTACATTAGAAAGTGCAGAAGGCTACTCAGGAAACTTTCAAAATTTACTTAGATTCTTCAGAACGTGATGAATTGGAAACAAAATTTTTACGCATCGATGCTTCTATTTGCAAAACATAACACAATGAAGTAAACATATCTAAAATTAATATATGACTTGGGTATTTTTGCAGTTATGTGCATGTCGTGTTCTGTTGCAATTCAAGTGTAGTGTGACGGGCTCATATGAGCACTTCCTGTAGCTTCAGTAGTCTGATCCTGGTTGATTGTGACACTTCAGTTCAAGAATCCAGAGTCCTTCCAGACACCAGTAAAAGCCACCAACTTTCATTGTGCTCTTAACTTCTTTAAATTACCCCTTGTTTTCCTAGAAAAAGGCTAGTAGGGACCTATGGTGATGAGTTTGGTTACCCACCCTAGTCTGCATTAGTACCTGGCTATTCTTCCTCAGAGAATGCTTTTTGGAAAGCTCTGTTCAGCAGCATGAAGGTCAGCATGCAGTGCTGTTTGTGAAGTGTTAGGAAGTCCATCTCTAGTTGAGACTGACAGATACTACAGGACTTAGAGAAGACTTGTGTCCTTCAGGAGCCAGAGTTGTCCCCAAGGTAATTCATATGATGCAGAATATCTGTGTTGAGGAAAGCTGTCTAAACTGAATTTTGCTTCCATAGATTTGATCCTGTAACACACTGTGGACAAGGAGGACAGCCTGCTTCTCCTTACAAGAGTCTGTCCTGTATTTGAATACTTCTCTCTCTCTCCCATTTTCAGTCAAGTCTTCTCTACACTGATCATCCTGGTTTTTCAGCCCTTCTCTACAGGGCATGTCTGCTACCCTCCAGCAGCTCCCACTGGCTAACTCTGAACTATTCAGCTGGATCACATATTTCTTGGAGAATGTGTGGTGCCCAGGTGGCTCTCAGTGTTCCAGCCAGGTGTGGACAGGACTGACTGCTGTGGTAGGCGTCCTTCAGGTGTCCTGTCGTCTGTTGTCCTATTTGCACATTCATCTGTCACCGCAGTTCTTTATGCAGCAGTGTGACTCTGCTGATCTTTGCTCAGGCTGTTCTTCTCTGGCAAAGAATTGCTCTGTAGGCAGTTCTTTGTCCCCTGGTGTTTCTAGAGTTGGTTCTTCCTGCTCGGGTCTAATATCTGGCATTTGTCGTTTTTGGATTGCATCCTATCTTTACATATTTTTTTCCAGTTCATTGTGATTCTATTCCCATTCTATCTTTCATCGCCTTTGCAATTGGTGGTAGTTATGGATCTGACAACATAATCTTCATCACAGCATTAATATTTTTCATCTTTATACCCCAAATTCAATAATTTCTGTGGTGCCCACAATCTTCAGCTACTGTTGATTGTCAGAACTCTTTGGAAATCTCTTACATTATACATGCGTGAAAATGTAATCACATGAGAATTAGCACATCATCCCAATTTCAACAACTTTTCACCTGGAACATCCTCTTGGGATGTTTCTGCCTAGTGATATAGTAGGAGCTTCAAATGGTGCTAATTACAGCATTATTTTAGATATCTGCAGACTTCCTGTAAAGCTTATTTTCATATTCTTTCTCTCCTCAAGAAAAGAGCGATTGGTGTACGTGGGTATCAGTATTGAGAACATCATTCCACCTCAGGTAAGTAGTGTGTTTATATGGTATTATTGTTTTATTTTCTAACTTCTCAGGAAAGAAATCTCTCAGTGCCCTGTCAGAGGTGCTAGCAACATCTTGGAAAGAAAAATGAATCTATATCCAGATCAGAAAAAATTCTAATAATTCATTTTGGACAGAATATAGCAGAGAAACCAAGGAAGCTTTATGGTGCTTATTAGAGCCACCTGATGCCACACAGAATCCTCTCCCTGGGAGGGATTGCAGGACTACCTCCCCGCCCATTACAGTTGGGTTTTGAGTTGATATTTTTGCTCAATTTTCAGTAGTTTATAAAGTTGGGACTCAGTTATTTAACTCTGGTGTTTGCTGTGCAATTATCTAGGTCTGAGCTAATTGTCATGGCTTTCCTTTGGAGCTGATGGAAACAAATGTTTTCGGCTTATGATTCAAAGGGAATATGTAGCATCTCTAGGCAGCATAGCGTTTGCCTTCAACAAGTGGATGTTAAGGTCACATGATTAAAAAACTGTAAACATTTAGTGTTTCATTAACAGATGCTTTTGTATGGTTTCCCTTGAGAAAAGAGGAAGAATGCTTTGATTCACATGAAGAACAGCTTCTCACTTTTAAATACAGTTTAAAGCAAATCTCTTGAAGTCTTAACTGAATGCTTTCACCTGGAATTATATAATCTGTTCTTTGCAGTTTAAAATGGAACGTTTGTTCATTTTAAGCATAGACTTTCCACTCTGCCTGGCTGTAACAAGGCCAGATTTTTCTCCCTGTCTCTGAATAACAGAAAAATGATAACAGATTTTACAAACTTGCAGAAGAATCTGTGGCTGAGAGCAAATATTTGAAAAACGGAGCCTGGGGGGCAGATAATTTTGCTTTTAAATTGATAACTTGCAAGCAATATACTAAAACTAACCTGCATGAAGCTTTATTAAAACTGCTGTGCAAAAGTATCCCTGCGCTCAGTATGTAGAGGTGGTGGCCACAGTTTGTTCAGCTGCCACATTTACTAGTCCTGGGAGTATCACCTGAAATATGATCTCAGCATTGCAGCATAAACACAGTGATCCAATAGCCGGAACCCTTAAACTCTGTGTTTGGAAATTATGTAGCCCGTAAGGGCAAAACAGGCAAATTCACCTGAACTGCTGTAATACGTCACTCTGTTACAAGTTAAAAAGTGCTGTGGTGGGCATATGGACTTTCTAGACAGAATGAATCATCTGTATGATGAGTTCAGTCATAATGAGTGTGAAGGGAGGGAGGAGATAAAGCTTTTTGACACTTCTGTCTTACCTGAACAGGAGCCGGAAATACCTGAAGGTCAGGAAGAAAAGAAGAAAGATTCCAAAAAGCCCAAATCGAAACTTGAAAGGAGATCTACCAGAACCCGAAAGTGCATAAGCTACAGGTCAGCAGCTTGTTAAAATAGCTTGTACTGAAGAAGTCATACTGTTGTTTCCTTTCTGAATCATCCCACCACTTCTTCTGTAAACTTCTGCATTTAGCAGGGAAGCCCAACTAAAGTGTCTTTGTTCTTTTCTCTGAACGCTCATTATGCTTGGTGGTTGCGCGAGCATGAGGTGGTGCATTACAAAAATGAAAACCTATATGGTGTTTTGTTCAGGAATACTGGAAAAGTATTGTACCATTTGGTATTACTGCAGTTTCTAGAATTAAAGCAGGTGAATTAAACCTCTCCTTTCTCTTGCAAGGGAGACTTCTGCTTCTGTCTAAAGGCCTTCGTTTCCTTGCTCTCTTCCCCCTCCCCACCTTAGACCTTCCTTACTTGAAAGGGGCATGAAACTTAAAATGCAATTATCACACAGTGTATCTAAAAGTGCAACTGTTTGGAGAAATCTGTAACTCTTTAGAGAAATTGTGACAAAAATGCATTTAGTTAATGAAATCTCCAAGATGTTTAGACTCTGCATTCTGAAAGTAGAGTAAGTCACTAATGTTTTCAAAATACAGCATGAGCTTAATAACTTTTGTTCTCAGTGTATTACCAAGTTGTTTTTATAAAGTGCTTTCTAAATAATACCTTCTGACACTCTGTGTTGTCTTCAGTCCACCAGGCAAATAGAATGCCCTTGGGATTAGAAAAGAATGTGGTTGCCTGAGGGATTGTGGGGGTTTGTCCCAGATGCATTAGGAATGTTAAAACACAACTATCTTTTCAGTAGTTGTTTTGTGTAGACCTTTATAATCAAAAATTAAATTTTTTCCAACAATAACCATCATTGAATTTATAGTCAACCTGATTTTGCTGCTGAGGAGAGGCATGGTGTTTGTATAGGCAGAGTTTTCCAGCCTGGTCAGAACACAGTCTGACTTTGCTTACCTGTTGGATTTTGGTAACTTTTGAATGAACAGCAGAAGTCACATTATTGAAAACACCTTTGCTGCTTTGGGAAATTAAGCATTCCTGTAAGGAATGTTATGCTGCAGGCAAGACTGCATAGATCTGCTATTATGTTAATGACAGGTCAGGCAGCATCTGACCAGGAGGAAAAAAAAAAACCAAAACCCCTTGCTTGTAGGGTGTGTGTGGCACGACTTCAGCAGGACCCAAGTTGTGCAATGTCAGTAAATTTTTATTAAATGTAATGTTTCAGAAAAATCAGTCTTCTGTTAATCTTTCTCACAGACTACATCATACACCTAAGTTTGAGCTGGTGAAAATATTACACATATCAGCGTGTCAGATCGATATGTCTGCAGTGAAGTTCTACTGGTGTCACTGAGAGTTGTGGACAGCAGGGGAAAATAAATGCTAAAAGGCTTATTCCACTAGGAAACAGATCTGAATTGTGAAGCATCCTGCTTCTCTAAAGGATCTGTAATCCCCTTGTATCACCTGTATGTTGAGTCCTCTCATGAGCAAGTTAGCAAAACTCTGCATCATGAATAAAGCAGCAGCAGAAGAAATCATGTTCCATTACACGTAATGGACAGGCAGCTGTCAGTTCATGACTGGCCTCAGGTTATTTGTTAGCAGTGGTTTGAAAGCATTAAGTGATTTCTCACATTTTAAAGGGTTTGGGTTTTTTTTTGTTTGTTTGTTTGGGGTTTTTTGTTTGTTTTTGTTTGGTTGGTTGGTTGGGTTTTTTAGCTGTGTGGAGGAAAAACAGTGTTTGAGTAATGTAGAACTAATCTTACTGATGGAATAATTTCAGAGTTATTTCCTTGCTGGGTAAAGCTGCCTTGAGAGCGGTATGTAACTGCTCCTAAGTAATATAAAGATATCAGAAGTCCATCAACTTATTTTCAAAGGAGAAAGTGTTTCATGCTTACTATTGGACTACAGAGTAAAGTATTAGATTTATTTTTTTTCTTGTACTGCTGGAGGTTCCTATGGAGGACCAGGGTAAATATAACTGTAATCTTTCTTTCATGACTGAGAAGCGGAACCTTTAATTAATGTATTGTCCAGTTGTTAGCTGTCTTTATCTAAAAATACAAAAAAATTAACTTTTTAAAAAATGAGAAGAAAAATTTGCATCTAAATAAAATTTGTACTTTTGCATGTTGGAGCTCAAGGCATCTATTTTTTCAAACAGCTAACAATCCTTTTTTATGGAATTTGAATTCATAACTGAAGAAACCAACTGAGGTCATCTGCGTTGAAAGGACTGGATCTTTTTTCTTCAGTTTGCTGTTCTCTTTAAATGAGTTAGGGTGCAGAGATTTATGCAGTTTTATAAAAGCTGCTGCAGGAGAAGCACACTCAGACTTTGCTTTTGTTTTTCCTATTCAGTTATGTAGCATTGCATTAAAACTTATTTATGTAGATTTATGAGGAACTTTGTACTTTGTGTTTTATTTTTTCTGTTCAGCTTAGAGTGTTGCAGATCCATAAAGTATCGTGAGCTTTCAGAGTAGAAAGCAGCTATGTGAAATCAGTTCTGAAGGAAAATGTGTACAGAACAAAGAATTTTACATTGAGTTTAGTAGATGATTCTGAAGCTGTTTTGAAGATTGGTAGAGCTAGTGTAATCTAATAAAAGTTATGGGGAAAATGATGAATACTTTGTGTGAAAATTCTACTGAAACCATTTTAAAGAACTTTCAGATTATATATATTGTTAAATGGAGAGGTCTGTTGTGTAAAATAGAAGGGGATCTCCGTTCATGTAACTCAATAGTAAGACAGGCAATGGTAAATAATCTGCAAGCAAATAGAAGTAAGAAACACAACTTTCATAATAAAATAGTCATTATTTAAAATTCTGGGCCATTATTTTAGTTAATTAATTATGTATCCAGCCCTCTGTCTGTGCAGTGTAATTTCTTCAGATTTTGAGGTATGTTTGTGTAGTGATTTAATTATGATTCACTTCAAAGTGGTAAATGGAAGCTGTTATTTTTAGGTTTGATGAATTTGATGAGGCAATTGATGAGGCAATTGAAGATGATATCAAGGAGGCTGATGGAGGAGGTATGTTTCTGATGTTACTTGTTTTACATTGCAATGGTGATAAGAAGATGGAGAGCAAATTTATTTTTATATGAGAAGCAACAAATATAATCCACTCCCTTTAAACTCTGAAGCTTGCCAGGGATTTTTTTACTGCTGTATTTTTGGATGTGAACTAAATAATTTCCTTTAGGAGTGGCCATCTCATGCTGCCAAAAGATGTCAGAAAATTAGTAAAAGTTGATAGTTAAATCTACCCTGTACAGATTTTATATATCTGTAATGAGTAAGTTTTGGATTTGAGATTGGAATGGCAGCAGTGCTATTGACATTTGTCCCCTGTAAAAAGAGGGCTGACAAATTGGTCTGAAGTTCGACCCTAAAGACTGGGTGTACCAAATGGTCTTAATATTCATCCAGCTCTGTTAGCACTTATCAGTTAAACACCAATAAAGTGAAATCTGTTTTTTTGTTGCCTGTTGAGGCGACATGGAACCAAAACAGAGATCTTCAGCACTGTCTGAGGGATGGAGGTGGATTTGTGTTTCTGCATCACTTTAATTTGCCCAAACAAAAGAGCCATGAAACATTGTCCCTCAGTTGTCTGACCTGTGGCATCTCCAGACACTCACCAGTTTCAGAAGCTCGTGGATGTGCGCAGACAATCTGAAAATCGTGTGTCTGTGGGTGTGTAACACAAGGTCAATTACAGTAAACATAACCAAGTCTCAACAGTAAAGCTCCTTCTCAAAAACTCCACTTCTTGGCCAAACCACAACTCAAACCCTTCATGTCCCAAGAAGGATATTCAGCATTATGAAAAACATGTATTTTCTGGTAATTGCCCTCTCAAAAGGCACTGGCATGGTAATAATGTGGGTTGGGGTTAAGCATGCAGACACTTAACCATGACCTTCTGCATGAACTTCAATATTTCCATGTGACCACAGCTGGGCTGTGTGTGTCAGGAGCAGGACCCTGGACAGAGTCTTGCTTGACAGAAAAAGTTAGGCGCATGCAAGAAAGATCTGTAGAAAGTTAAATAAGAAATAAACTTGCTATTGTTTCCCTTTTCTGTCACTGAATTCAGGCATTGGCAGAGGCAAAGACATGTCAAATATCACAGGTCACCGTGGAAAAGACATTTCCACAATCCTAGAGGAAGAAAGGAAGGAAAACAAGCGACCACAAAGGGCTGCTGCAGCACGACGCAAGAAACGACGGCGACTGAATGACTTGGATAGTGACAGTAACATGGATGAAGAAGAGAGTGAGGATGAATTCAAGATCAGTGATGGGTAGGTCTGCAGTTTAACTTCCACAAGTCACTGACCTCTACAGGCTTTGGTGACCCTGCAGTGCTCCTGAAATGATCATCAGGAGCATGTTCCCAGTGCTGTAATGGCACTGCACAGTACCAGTAAAAATCAAAGAATGAGAGAGTGGTTTGGGTTGAAAGAGACCTTATAAATCACCCAGTTCCAAACCCAGCTACCATGGAGTCCTCCTGGCCTAGGGGAACATCACTATACTGGAAAAACTGCACTCTGGATCCATGTGCTGACATCATCCAGTCTGTGTTTTAAGCATAACACATTCTGGAAATGTTACTGGGATGTTTGAGGCCTCGCTACAGGCTTCTGTTAGTGAAGGAGCCAGGTGGGCTCAGTTATCTGAGCAGATAATCCATAACAAAAATGGAGCTAAAATGAGGCTGGTTGTTTCCTTTAAAAAAAAAAAAACACAAGAGTTGAAAATTCCTATTTTGTGGGATTTTTTTTTTTTTTTTGGCCTGATTGTCATTTAGAAATTGAAAGAGGAAGATTTTCATTATTGAGAGCATCCAGAACCTGAAAGGCAGATTCTGAAATTAGTTCTTGATTGCTGCTCTGTAGGAGGTAGAGTTTGAAAACAGTCAGAGAGGTGGCTTATGCTGTAGAAGACAAATACTCGTCATGTGAAGCTTTAAACTCTAAATGAATATTGCTCTAGCTGACTGAAACTCACGTTCCACAGAATTTTTCATCATTCAGTCTGGGCAATTACTGATGTTAAAAAAGTTGATAATTTTAATTTAATTTTGATAACTTTAAGCTTCAATGAAGCAACATAATAAAGGAAGAATGAGGCAGTAGGCTCTTCACTAGCAACATTTAAAGCTTTACACCCATCACTGAGTTAATTTACTAAGTGTATGGAAAATCTATACAAGACAAATGCAGATTTTGAGCTTTGTTTTTCACCTGTGACCATGCTGAGGACATTTCAGTGGCACCCTGAATAATTGAGCTACATATGCTGGAAATTTCCAATCAATGAGTGTAGCTTGTGGAAATGTCACAGAATTAATAGTGCATTGATCTGTTAAAGTGTGCTTGTGCATTTTCAACTCCATCCTCTGCTTAGGGCCTTCTGGATCTTGCACTGGAATTTAGATTCAGCAGCCAAATGCAAGTGACTGTGTACCTTCAGGTTTTTAAAAAAGTCTTGGCTCACTTGAAATCATGAGAATGTTACAAGTTTATAGGGTTGTGAGGTGCATGTTTTGCATTAGAGACATAGTTTTGTGTTAAGACACGATGTTCTAATTCTCAGAAATTGTGTGGGACAGTGCTGGGTTTGTGAAGGAAAGGTCACCTTTGCTAGAACATGGTTGGTGTTTTATTCCCCTCCACAGTTACTGCTATGCAGACACTACATTGCGTTGAGCCATATGAACACTCTAGGATCTGTCCTATGTTAATGCCACCTGCAGTGTTGGTTTGACAGTGTGTTTATATCCATCTGCTGTTGTAGTCTGCTGTGTAATGTCATGTACTGTAGAGCTATATCCCAAATACACAGGTGAACCCTGATGTCAGGGATGGCAGCTTGCTCTCTCTGAGTCTTTGCTCCTCATTATAATGGTGTGTGCTTTTTTTTTTTTGTTTTGTGTAGAATGATACTTAG
Source organism: Hirundo rustica (assembly GCF_015227805.2). Lineage (NCBI taxonomy): Eukaryota > Metazoa > Chordata > Aves > Passeriformes > Hirundinidae > Hirundo > Hirundo rustica. Next base: position 31,448,517 of record NC_053451.1, on the reverse strand, counting down.
CACTTGCTTGTAAAATACAAGTACTAGTTCAGTCCTTTGGTTGTGATACCTATCTCTGTTGTCTGGGGTTTTCCTTTGAACAGATCTCAGGATGAATTTGTTATATCAGAAGAAAATTTGGATGAAAGTGAGGATGACCCGCCATCAAACGAGGACAGTGACTCCGAGTTCTGTGCCCGCATATCCAGGCGACACCTCTCCAGGCCCATGAGGCAAAGCAGGAGGTTACGAAGGAAAACAGTCAAGAAAAAATACTCTGAAGATGATGAAGACGAAGAGTCTGAGGAGAATTCAAGCAGAGAGTCTGGTGAGTATAAGCCATCTTTGATATTTTAAATACTCTGTTCTGAAGAGTGGGAGAATGGCAGTCTGAGTTTCTGTTATGATTGACACTAACTTGTTTGCTTGCTTTGGTCAAGTCAGATGTCATCTTTGCTGTAAAGCAGTTTGCTACTTGTTCTGCTGTCAGTATTTTTCAGGAAACTGATACTGAGCATTAGGTTCTTGGCATTTCTAGGTAATTATGTATTTAAATAAGTGCTTGTGCTATGATTCTAAAGGCCACCATTGTGAACAGTTGTAGCTACCTCTGTACCTGTCCTATTTAGCACATGATTATAGGAAAGAGGATGGAGTCAAAAGCGTGCTTCTTTATAGCTAGTAGCAGACCTTCTGAACACACCTATGAAAAAGATTCTGAAAGAAACATTTTCCATCGCTCTTATGGAAGAAAACTTCAGTCGTGTGGCATTCTGTGTTTTCTGGGAGGTTTGAAAGCAAAGAAAAACACCTTGAATCTCTCTCTCCTAAAATTATCTTTAAAATTTGTAGCAATGGAAGACTCTTGCATCACGGAAGATGATAATTCACTTTATTCTACTTGTCCTTCAACTACTTCATTTTCTGTTGGTTTGAAGTGTGAGAATAGTACCTGTGCACTGCGTTAACCTTTTCATGATCAGCATCTTTCTCTGAAGACTGTCCTCCTTGTTTCTGCTTCATTTGAGACACAGGCTAGAAAGTGCCATACCCATGAGCACTAATTTTTTTCTCACTCTTATTTTGAATTTAAGGTTCTAACAATACTGGAGTGTTTACTTACTGCAGTGTGTGTTATCTTTCCAGTGTTTTATCTGTCTGTCTAGAATATAGATGATGAACATGTTGGAGTAAGTTGCTTTGGAGTACTGATTTCCAAAAGTAAGGTTCATGCATGGACAGATGAAGACAACTATATGAGTGATTAGACTGATTGTTGTCTCCCTGTCCTCAATGCATTGTTGCACTGATTATAAGCTCTTATCAATGAAAGTACTGGCAGAAGTCTAAAGAGATTGTTTATCTGTTCTGTAATGCACGAGACTTTACTGCTTGTTTCCTGGTGGACACACATCTGTGATAAAATCAACTGATTCCAGTATCATTCCATATATATCTAAAAGTATAACCTTAAGTGTGTGTTTCTGTTTCTCTCTTACCCTCATAATTGTCCATCAGGATCCTGCTTTAAGCCTGTTTTGGGCTAAGGAAATCAGGTGCCCTGCAAGAGGCTTTATTTTCAGTCTCCAGAGACGGACTTTCTTTTTGAAGCCGGTTGTTCTTGCTGACTTGCTCTGTTTCTTTGTCTGATGTTTTAGGAAGTAAAGAGGATGCCACTTTGATCTGTTACTCATGTCAGTCACTAACTTAGGAACAGTGTGTGACTTTTATAGAAGTGTATCTTTGGATAATTGTTCTGGCATAGCTCAGTGAAAAGCAGCTGATTTGAGGCTATTTTCAACTGGTGTAAATAAATTTAATTTTTGAGGACACTAGCTGCAGTAGACTGGTGCAGGAAGAACTGTGATTGGTAAGTTTCTTCTTCTGTATGGTTTCTGTTTTAAGCAAACCCACGATTGAGTGAAACTAATTATTGTCCTTAATTTATATAACTCAGGTCTTGGAGTTTCATCTTGTCAGTCATTTTTCCTGTACCTGTTCTTGAAAGTCTTCTAGTAGAGTACAATTTATTTAAATTTTAAACTCAGAACAGACTCTCCTGAGGCACAGGTAATGTGCGCCATCAATTCAGTAAGGTTGTTTCCACTGGCAGGAATTGTAGCGACATCTTTGACACCAGTAGAGATAAGGCAACAAAAACACAGTAAGCAAACTGTCTGAATTAGGAAACTTGCCTAATTTTTTTATGTGAGGCAGTTTTGCTTTGATGGAATAATGCACGTCACTCTTTTGTTCTGTACAGAGAGTGGTGATTACACAGATTACAGTGATGATGATTACCTGGAAACTAGGAGGAGAAGATCAAGACGGAATCAGAAGAGACAAGTTAATTATAAGGAAGATTCAGAAAGTGATGGCTCACAGAAAAGCGTCCGATATGGGAAGGAGTTGAGAAGAGTTCATAAACGCAGGCTCTCCACTTCGGATAGTGAAGGTAAACAGTCCAGCATTTTCAGGAGTAGGTGTATGTCATCATCAGTACAAAGGGAAAGTTATATAATTCCAAGAGTTCAGAGAATTTTCTTTCTAGGGTTCCTTGTTGTTTCTCAGAAGCTCTTTCCTTCTGAAACAGCCCACTGGTACTTTATGAAGCACTGAGTCACTTCTCAAATTTATCATTGCCCGTAATCCTGACTTCCAGGTCTGAATATACTGTGCCTGACACAGAGTGTTGGGATTCCAAAATTGGCACTAATGCAACTGTTTCACCACTTTTCTGTTAAGAGGTCATAAAGCTGCATCCCATAAGCCTCTAACGATTCTCTTATGTAAGAGGAAGGGCATAGCCTCTGGTGCCCTGACTGTGTTTGTGCTGGTGGTTCAAACTCATTCCATCTCCTGTTTAAGGAGCTGTGCCAAATGCAGGGGAAGCCTCTCTCAGTAATGTCAGGCACACCATGATTGGTGTGTTTTGTAATTTATAATTAATTAGCTTTTACAAAACTAGCCACTGACTTTGGCTGTTTTGGATTGTGGGTGCCTGGCTTACCAGACCTTAGGTCTGGCTTTCCAAACACTTAGAGATGTAGGTTGCAATGAATACCAAGCTTCCTCAAAAAATGAGCTGTCCTTGACAGCCTGAGTGCCTGAGTTTTGGAAGGGCTGTGCTGAGATTACAGAGTGGCAGAGTATCCTCTAGGTGAAGGAAAACAAGTGATGCAAGTCTGTAGTAATCTCAAAAACATGATCTTCAATACTCCCTGCTCTCAGGCTCCGTGGTGGCTTTTTTTTTTTGCCAGCACTAGTGGCTTTAAACACTCCCTGATTGACATTGTCTTTTCTTCATGAAATCCCATTTCCTTGGGTATTTTTAGTATTGGCTTTCCATGTGCTAAAAGCAGCGCCATTTAGTACCTTTCCAGCGCTGTCCCGCAGTTCCCACAGTATGTCACAAAACATGTAACAGTGTTACTGGAATTGTAATTACTTTAAAAAGAGAGGAACACTGACAGTCTCTATCAACTTGAACCTACATTAAAAATACCCTTTAAAATGCAAGTTTCCATGATTTCTAATTGGAATTGCAAAGCGACAACAAATTATGTTTGCTGTTTGATTTTTCAGTTTCCATCTTTTCTCACCACAACCATCGAAGATCAGTGTAAAGGCTGTCAGTGTGTAGGCAATGTTCCAGTTTGCCAAAACACCAACCCTCCCATTAAAGAGCAGCAAGCTTCAGGTGACAGGCAGCATTCCTTTACTTTAGAAGAAGTTGCATATAATTTGAGGGTGGCAGGGGTATAGTACAGCTTTGTGTGTGTGTGTAGATACATGACTTTTATGACAGAGCAGCCATTATTTGGGTTCTGAATTTGTCAGGGTGCAAATAAAGCACATACTGTGAGATGAGGAATGCAGTTCTGCGTTACTCCCAGCATGGAGTTAACCAGTTTTAGGGGAGAAGCCTCTGGTACTCCTCAGATTGGAAACAGACTATCCAAAAGTTGTTGATACGTACTACATTAGATGTTTATTTAAAAAGTAAAAAGGATGCAAGCCTTTTGGCTTGGTTGGGGAACCTGGGGAAGGAAGGAGAAATGTGTGTGCTCAGAGAGCTGTCTCGTTAATGAGTGCAAAAGGTGAAAGACAAATGTTGCGCTGAGATTTGCTAATGGCTCTAAGTCTGCTGCTTCTTCCAGAGAGCTACACATCTAAGAACTCTGAAGATGATGAATCCACAAAGGAGTCAAAGCGATTGATTCGAAAACGTCGGCGAGGTACGGACGACTATTCTGAGGAGGAAGGAGAGGATGAGGAGGAAGAAGGGAAGCCTGTCCGCAAGCGCCTGAATCGAATCGAGACCGACGAGGAAGACGCGTGCGAAAACGCGAACGATGATGCAGAAACCCCCGCTCCTGCAGATAAGCTGCCAGCAGCACAAGCCCCCCAAGACAACCCCAAGAAGCACTGCTACAGGATAGAGAGCGATGACGAAGATGACTTTGATAATGTAGGCAAAGTAGAGAGCCCTTTGGACTACAGCCTGGTGGACTTGCCTTCCACCAATGGACAGAGCCCAGGGAAAACCATTGAGAACTTGATTGGCAAACCAGGCGAGAAGACCCAGGCTCCCAAGGACAGCACAGCCAGCGCCAGCCTGGCTCCCAATGGGACAGGGAGCGGGCAGGAAGCGGTAGGGCCGGAGGAAGATGAAGATGAACTTTTGAGAGTGACTGACCTTGTTGATTACGTCTGTAACAGTGAACAGTTATAAGACTTCCATTTTTGTGCTAATTTATTCCACGGTAGCTCATACCAGCGGGCCAGTTATTAAAAGCTGTTTTATTTTTCCTAGAAAATTCTCCACTACAGTATCACTTTCTAGAAGCAAGAATTTCACCAGTCCTGCAGTCTTTCTGTGAAGTGACCAGTTTTGAACTTTGAAGATAAATTGCTGTAAATTCCCTCTCTTACCCCCCCCTTCTCCTTCCAAGTCCATGGTCCTGGGTAATTTCACTCACAAAAACCTTATAACAACAAGAGATTTGTATATTTTTGACTTTATATTTCCTGAGTGCATACAAATTTGTGGAAATGGGTGGCCTAAGAAAGCATTCCAAATCAGTTAGGGCCCAAACCGGAGCTGGGGTGGGTTTGGCTCAAGGGGTGGGGGGATGGGAGGGGGGTGGTGCAGAAGCACTTGTGCTTTAGCTTTTTCATATGAGATATATATTATATTTAAATGTTCACAACTTAGATTACAACTTAACAGACAGTTAAAAGCAAAATTAATGTCTGTACTGTCGCATTTTGTGAGTTGTAGGTTAACATACCATAGCTCATTTTAGTAATCACCTTCATGGAAGCAGTTTGATTTCAGTACTGGAGGCAAACAGAATTTTTAGAGGCCAAGAAGGTACCATAAACAAGAACTCTGCTATTCATTATGACCTGCAGACTTTCCTAATAAACATCCTTTAAAGTGTTTGTACAGTGAAGTGTACTGTAATGAAGTTTTTGACAGCCAAAACATTCTAGCCATGAATTTCTGTGATCTCATGCACAGTTCATCAGATGGCCTTCAATGCTCAGTGTCTAGTGGGAGGATGTACTGATGTCAAGTTAGTCTGTAAGCTGGATGTCAAGTAAGTCTGTAAGCACTGCAAACTTTCACAGACAAAAGAACCCTGCGGTCGCTGCCTGGCCACGTGAGTTTCATCACCAGTTGGAGTATTCTGAACAAAATGTGTTTGTACAAATGACATTGACCACGGAATGACAGTGCATAAGAGGATGGAGGGATTTTCAAATAAACCATGACTGGTCCATTCATGCCCTTAATATCTACTTCAAATTGAAGTAAACAAATGGAACAGTTTTCCTTTTGGAGGTTTCCTGTTTGGGGTTTGTGTGTGTTTTTGTTTTGGTTTTACTTATCTGCCTGGATGTGTTAGCAGGTTTTGAATGTAGTTGTTGGCCTTTGGTCATTAGAGTTTTCTTAAAATACGTTTTAATAACTGTCATGTGACCAACAGATTTCAAGGAGGCAGAGTTTCTGAGAGAAAACGCTTGACTCCAAGACACCTCATCAACTTTTGAGCAGGCATGAAGTGATACGTGCTTTTACTCAAGGGAGAAAAAAAAGACAATGGAAGAATAAAAACCCCACCAGATCAACATGGGGCACATTGAGCATTGTTTTCTCTTTACTCTGATTAAGTTGCAGGCTGTAGCATTTGTATATGTTGTAGGACATAGACAGTTCAAACAGATCTGCCAAACATTGAAATCCAAAAAGGTCACATCTGTTAATCCTTTTGCTCTGAGATTTGGATTTTTGACTGGTGTTTATGTCCATTGCCGGCAATGGATGCACCAAAACTGCTGCTGCCACTGAGGGAGTGAGTTCTCCTTTCCTGCCCGACCTGATTCCCTTCCATTATATTGTATTTCACTAGTCAGTCATTAAACACTTCTGTTTCCTTGTAATAAAACCAGCATTAGGCCTTTACTAAGTACCTCTCTGGAAATCCTAGATCAAAAATTTACCTGCCTTCTGGCCTTTAAAATCTTGGTTTTGTTTCCCCACCTCTTTCTCCACAAGGTTTGTCAGAAACACTCCATGACTCTTACTCATTTGGGTTCTAGCAGTGCACATATCATGCTATAAAACTAGGATCAGAAAGATGCAAAAAAATGGAACTTGCTCATTATCTGCTGTGCTAAGCAAGCTTGTGATTAGGAACAAAGAGAAATGACTTTCTATATGACAATTTAATTTCATCAAAGATTAAATGTTTTCCTACCTTACTGATGTTAACAGCTAACAGTTAAATGATTAAAACAGGATAGTGAAGAGCCACAGAAGCTTAGAATGAGTTCTTAAAAGCATATGTGGCTTTTTAAGCTACTCTAGTGCTTTTCTTTGCCGAGGTGATGCATAAATGTAGTGCTTCTACATTCTAATATACTTATGTGTTACAACAAGTAGGAACATAGGGCTTCCACTTGTCCGTGATAGTAGCTGCTGAGCATTTTTAATACTTGCAGTGCAAACTGATTCACGTCCATCAACTCTGTGGAATTGATGGTTCCTCATTTGTTTTGGTGGTGCCATATTTTCCTTTGCTGCCTGATGGAGCCTTTTAGTATCTGATCAAACATTCTTGCTTGTAGAGTCAACTCCAAATGCTAAATACTTAGTGGGGAGATAGATGTGTATGTAAGAAAATACAATGAAATTACAATTCTGGATATTCCAATCATGAAAAATATTGAGGACTGTTAGAGCAATGTAAAAGCAGGAAAGACCAGGAAGCAAAACAGGACCACTGAAGCTTGCATCAGAAGTGTTATGTTTTAAAAATGGCCAGTTGTTACCAAATTTCTATAGGTCTCTTCTTGAAAGCAACTTCTCTGTCTTCTAAGAAGTCACCCTTGCTACCTGAAATGGCTTTATCCCACAAGATCTGGGGTTCCTCCTTGGATCAGTGGGAATGGTGTGCAAGGAAAATGCTCTGGAAAGTATTACCATTTTAAAACTTGGTGGTTTTGTAATTTTTAGGGCTTCCTACTTGGTGGAAAATGTATCATCTATTTGAGAAGATGACATTTTCTGACAAGAGGGCACCTATCACACAGGGTTCATGCTGTTACAGTATGTATATGTGATTCCAGAGTGAAAATGTCTTTCTGTGTCCTTACAGTCTTGTGCCCTTCTGTGCTCAGTGTGAGATCAGAAGTTAGTTGTCTTTGAACAGTGATCTTCAGTTGTAGCTTTGGGTTTAAAGCTCAGACCGTATGGGAAACAGGAAACAGGCCAGGGATTGTTTTTAACGAGAACTGCTACTGGCTGAACATGCGGAGCCTTTATTCAGCAAACTCTTGTTTATTCCACACAGATTGTCACTAAAAGCTTTGTCTTTTTTTACCTGCAAGCTCTTCTGCATATAACTGATTTGGAAGAAAGCTGATTTCTCTGGGTAGTCTGTAGCACTGCTGGGAAGAAGAAACATATAAATCAAGTGGGGGAGTGGATTTTTTTGTACCACCAAGGTAAATGCTGGCTGTTTGCTTCCCTGTGCGGGGCTTCTATGACTCAATGACAAAAAGCACACAAGCAGGGCCGCTCTGCCGTAATGAATGGGGTGTGTTAATCTAAGCAGAAGGGGGATAGAATTAACAACTAGGTTGGTTTCACCACAGTTGCTGACTTCTGGTTGTTGAGTCTGATAAACCTGAGCATGTTCTTAATATAATATGGAAAATGACATCATATTTAACAACCCTTAGTTAGCAAGGTCAGTGCTGAACAATCAACTCTTTGATACTTTAATTTTGTACATGCTGAATTACATTATGAAATCACTGCATCTCCCTGATTCTTTTTTTTTTTTTTTTTAAATGAAAAGATTGTTCTGGTCTAGCAGCACTTAAGAGAAACAGGAGACACTTTTTTTCTAAAAGGCTCATTTTTGAAGCGTCACTTTCAAGATTTTCTTGTATTAAGTGTCTCGGTTACTCTCCATATTATGGGAGCTGATGACTTAGTTGGACTTGTTTTCTGTTCACTTCTGTTTTCTAATTGCTGTGTCTGAACTCTTGGTGAGAGATCTTACAGTGAGAAGCTCAAGGGGCAAAAGATGTATGCTCACAAAAGAAATATTGTATGGTAGTAGTACACTTGTTCTGATTTCACATCTGTTATTTGAATTACACTGGTATCCAGATGCTGCGACTATTTAATAATTTTAATCCTTCATTGTCAGGGGCTCCATTTCATGCCTCTGTTTTCAGGTGCTTATAACATGGTTTTCAGTTTTCTTCAGTAGGAAGCTCTAGCCTAAACCTTCAAATGATTTCAAATCCCATAGTTTTACAAAGTTCTTTATGAAAAGTAAACAAGGAATTTTTACAGTGCCTGCTTTTTTAAATTCAGTTTGTACACAGTGATTTAAATAAATCATGGCAGTAATGGTCACCCCCAGAACTGGTCTGACAAAGAGATTTGTGTCACCTAATTCAAAAAAGCTTTATATAGGCCTTGAAAATTTGGTTTGGTACATGTGCAGTGACTACTATTTACAGACTTGTAATGTGGTTCTGATGTGCAGTGTGTACCCTAGGTATGTACTTGCCTTGGATGTATGCTTCTGATTTGGTGGATAGATAAAATCCTTTTAATATATATTTATATATGTAGAAGATAAGTACCTTCAAGCAAAACAGTAACTTTGGGGAAAAAAATTGCATTGAATTTGGTATGGGAATCTCTAGAAATAAGGCAGCAGAATTTTGTTAAGTCCTTAAGTGTTTAAAACTCCCATAGGAGCATTTAGGATATTATCTGAAGTAAGGATTTACACGACCAAGATCACATTTGCTGGTAGTTTCTTCTGCCTCCCCTTCCCTACAGTTAGCACAGAGACTGTATCTCACTTAAAATGCTGGAAGGCAGAAAGTTAAAAAAATCCAGCAGAAATCATCCAGTTGGGTTTTTCTTTGTGTAGAGCTTCTGGGGGAAAAGAACAAAACACTATAAAGTAGGTAAGTTTTTATAGTTGAATTTGTGGTGTAAAGCGTTCCAATTCAACTGCAATTGAAAGCAGGTCTTACAACTTGGGTTTTTGACTATCATCTTGTAAATGCTGGTGCCCCACACCTGAGCGCAGGAGCAGGAGAGGGGACAGCATTGCAGTTAGAGAGGCACACGTGCCTGCCAGCACATCTGCTGTTGCTCCATACAGCCCCAAAGGTTGCTGAGGAGAGCTGAGCGACGGCGCGGCTCCGTCTGTTCAGCTGGTTTACTTCGTGCACTTTGCAGCACTTTGTGTACAGTCCGTCTCACCGGTTCCCCAGGTGCAGACAGAATCACTCGCTCCTGCTGTTTGGGCGCTTGCTCCAATAGCAGGGGGAGATGGGGAATGGATGGAGGGAAGTGGAATGGAATAGTGTGTATGCAAACTCATGCCATTGGCAAGACAGGTCTTGGACTGGCCTAGAAACTATTTGTGACTTGCTCTTTAAAAGCTGGATTTCCAAAGGAAGGTCTTCATATAGGAGAACCATCCCGATACCCTCCTTTTCTCATCCTGATTTTCAAAGTAACTGGAAAATGTACTTGATGTCTCCTTCCTTGAGGGAGTAAGTAATGTTCCTCCATCAGTGCAATGTGGATGTAGAAAAAATTAGGATCGGTCCATAGACTATTATGACAATGTTTTTCTCCAGGGATGACAGTCAGAGTCCACACAATTTGCTTTCTTGTTTGTTCCTCTTACTGTGTTCCACAAAACTGAACTTGAATCAGTCTGTCAGAACATAAGTGATTCTACAGGGATAAAAGTCCTTCTGCAAAAACGTATGATAGACCTAGTAACCAGTGCACTGTTTGTTTGTTTGTTAGAACAGATAAAAGTACTTAATAGATACTAATCTGCCACTCAAGATAGTGGTAGAAAAGGAAGTCAAATCATAAAGCTGTAAGCCTTGTTTAGTTTTCCATTCTGTACTCATTATATGGACTCTAAATCTTGTACAGTACCTTATCCCTATCCTGTATGCACTCAAAGGATGCTCCTTCTCCTAACTGGCAGTAAACTGCTGTGTTGCCAATGCAGTTCCTGCCCGTGTTTCACAGCTCTCCTGCTGCAGCCAGGGGACAGATGGGACTGACCCAAACACATGACGTTACCATTCCTGGGTGCAGGGCAGTTCTCATACAGGCACAGATCCTCTCCATGAGACAAACATCAGGGATTCTCAGTGTCCCACATGGATGCTCACCCTCCAGTATTCTTTTGAGAACTGGATCAAACCTGCCAGATGGGTCTCTTAAAGTTTAAGATATGCTTACATGAAATACAGTTTTGTCTTGCTTCCATGTGCTGTTTGTATGTTTGCAAAGATATCCTGAGTTCCTTAAAAATGGTCTCCACAGCTGGCATCATCTTTTGTTTTCTTTCTCTAAAGAATTAACACGGTAAAGTTCCCCAAGCTGAGCTCTTTATGTGGAGTTTAATCCTTGCATTTTTTTGAGTCCTGAACCTTGGTTTTTTTCAGTCTCTCTTCAACAAGACTTGCTACAGTATCAAAGGGAAAGGACCCAGGGGACACACACTGTGTGTGTGGAAGGGGGGGAGATACCTTGAAAAAACTGGAAGTGTTATTCTTGTTGCACATAAATTGGGTGGTGCTTTCACTGTCTTTTCCCTCCCACTGGTAATATCACGTGCATGTAAAACATGCTGCGTTAAAACTTTTTTAAATGGAAATCATGGTGGCATAGTGCTCAAAGGGTTAACTGCAGTTTATTAACAGCTAATGTTTTTAGATTTGCAGTACACAACTGTTTAAATACTGTATTCCTTGTAAATGAAGTAAGAAAAAATGTTAAGGCTGGTGCCAATATTTTTGTTAATGAATTGTTCAGCGTTGTCTCTCACTACAGTCTGGTCAGAACTCTTTGTGTATAAGCTGGGCCTGAAGCCATTTTATAGCTTGTAGGCCTAATTGTGTAACTTTTCTTTCATAATGGTTTTGTTATAATATCTACTGTCATTTCTTTCATATAAATATGACATGTAAATTGTCATAATAAAAAAAAATTGAAATAACTTGATGTACAAAGTATAGTGTGTATTGCAGGTACAAGAGCTTTTTAATGGGCATTACACGTGCACATACCTTTTTTAGTTTTAGAACAAGCACTCAGTAATGGCTGCTGTGTATTGTTCCAGCCCGTAATGGTGCCGCTGCCTGCCATGGGAATGGGCAACTACTGGTTTATGTTGGTTTTGTTATGGCAGCTTAACTGGCAGAACCTTCCTTTCTTTGAGCATCTCTGGCTGATGGTGGGGAAGACCTGATGGATTTGTTTTTGCAGTCACAATGGTTGTCTGTGTGTTCCATCTTTTATATACTTTTTATATCTCATCTCGTAGTGATGCTGCTGTCACTTGACAAAAACCAGCATGCCTGCAGCCATCACTGTACCGAGGAGGGCTGTGCCAGCAGACAGCCACGAGGTGTCCACGTGGTGCTACTGACAGAGGAGCCAGGTTCGTTTATTTAGGCTGAGATGTGTAAAACCTGGAAAAAGTGAGGGGGAAAACGGAAGTTTGCAGAGACACACTGAAGAAGCAGATGTTCTGACACATGGCAATGGACGTGGATGATATTTCGGGACATTAACAGGAGAGAGTCAGGGAGAAAGGAACAAAGAAGAGTGGCTTCTCAGTGTGAATTGCTGAAGCCTGTCAATCTTTATTTTGAATGTGTCTGGCTGCAGTCAAGCTGCTGCATGTTTCTGTAGTGATGAGAAATTGCTGTGAAATCCATTCTCTTGCTCCAAATCCACTGCCAAAACTTCACACTTCCATTTTTAACAGATTCTGGGTATTGAAGTCTGAACTGGCCACCTTATGGCAGGCAGTGTTGTGGAGAGAAACAAGCTCCCCTGGATGGTGACTCCTGCCTTCTGTGCTAAGGTGACAACCCTGTGAAGGTACCTGCTGCTCTCCATTGCTTCTGAACTCGTCCCTGGTTGACTAAATCACTGTTGGACATCCAGTGTTCAGACGTCAGTGTGGGGCTGGATCCTGACTCACTTCTTAAAGCTCCCACAGCTGAAGAAAAGTTCAGGTAATGCCATTCTGTTCCATTCAAACTTAGAGGAAACATCTGCCTTCCCCCTCTAAGCTTCTCTTAGATGCAGCACTCAGTACTCTGGTATGAAGTGTCTGGATTGTGTAAATAAGGAAGATGCGGATTTCTTCTTCTCCTTTAATATCTCATCTTCAAAACCAACTTCCTTCCAGCTTCCTGTTTTCTTTTGGAAGAGTGGTATGCCACAGAAGAAAGGCTCCGATTTGCATGCAGGAAGAGAAATGAAATCTACTACTCCACTGCAGCAGCTTCAACCAGTAGTAATTCAACCCCAACCACTGAGAAATCTTAATTTATAATGACCTAAAGTTGTTGTGTGATTTGGAGTTAACTACAAAGGTGCGGAGAACTCTCTGTGGCTGATATGACAGCCACGGTAGGTAAGAGGGGGTTGGACATGAACAGGAGCATTGCTTTATAACCACTAAGTGTACTGAATGATATTTCCATGCATTTGGATCTCTTTCCACCAGCTGCCATAGTTTGATCTGTGTTCTTGGATGAACTGCAAATTTTTGTTTCCAGATGACCACTTGGTGTGGCAAACTTGAAGATGGTTGAGAAATTCCCCTTTCCTCATCTCCTGTTGCCTCTGTTGTTTATTTTTAAAGCTATCCCAGTGGTGTTTAAATATCAGTTCATTGTGGAATTTCCTTTAATTTCAGTCTAGATGATTATTTGTATGAGTAAGGATTATTTGCATTCTTATTTGTGTAATTAAAATCAAAATGGGTAGGCACGGTTGAGCACATTTCCAAAGCCTTGTCAACAGCTCAGATTAAGAGGACCATGTTATGTTCTGCTCTTTTTTATCCAAGACTGCAGCTAGGAAAGTCCAGAGAAAGGAAAGATGGAGACCTAATCTTGTTAATAATTAGTTCATGTTTGTGAGAACCTGCGTTTGCACACAGGTAGGCAAATTACTCCTAAAAGTAAATATAAACTGATAAAAGGGAAGGTTAACACACATGACAAGCTAACAACTTGCATGGGCTTTTGGTACGTTGCTATGGCAGGAGCATTTGCCATCCAGACAAGTCAGGAAGAAGGGATGTTTGCAGTGATGCTGTCCCACTGATGTGTTAACAGAAGCATCCCCTGACAGAGATGTACTTCACTGATGCATCAGTAATCCCTGTTTCTCACTGCAGTAGCAAGAGAAATGGTGTAAATACAGGAGAAGAAGCAGGGCCAGTGCTCGTGAGGAGGTGAGAGCCTTCCCATCCCTGCAATGTAGCTCTCCTGAGACACCTCCTGCTCGCCAGGTACTGCAGTAGCGTCGGGCTCCTGACTCCAGTTTCATCACTGCTGGGGGAAATAAGCTGGACACCCTTTAAGCATTTCAGGTACTTGTGATTTTCTTCTCTGTGTGTATTTATAAGACATTGGGTGCTGGTCACCCACCAGAAATGCCCCTTCCAGCAACCAGTAATGGTAATTGAGAAGCCACTGTATTTGTCTTTCCCTCTGTCACCTTTCCAATGAAACTTACAGGCTAAAATAAATACGGCAGAGATCAAGAAGCATTTGGACAACACTCTCAAGCACAAGGTGTGATTCTTGTGGTGTCCTGTGCTGGGAGATGGACTTTTGATGGTCATTGTCGGTCCCTTCCAATTCAGGATATTCAATGGTTCTCTGACTGCTCTTGGTACTGTCCATTATAGAATCTGAGCGTTTGGGGTTGGAAGGGACATTGAAGACATGTTCCAACTATCATGTTACAAACCCCCTGCCATGGACAGGGACACGTTCCACTAGACCAGATTGCAAAGAGCCACGTCCAACCTGGCCTTGAACTCGTCCAGGGACGGGCATCCACAACTTCCCTGGGCAGCCTGTGCCAGGGCCTTACCACCCTCACAGGGAAGAATTCCTTCCCAATGTCTAAGCTCACTCCGTTCTCTGTCAACTTGAAGCCTTTTCCCCTTGGTCCTATCCTTTCATGTCCTTGTCCAAAGTCCCTCTCCAGCTCTCTTGCATCCATCCCCCTTTAGGTACTGGAAGGGGCTGTAAGGTCTCCCCGGAGCCTTCTCTTCCTTCTCTTCCTTCTCTGAGAACGGCTCTCAGCCTGTTCCCTCGACAGAGGTGCTCCAGCCCTCACCCATCACCTCAGCGCTCCCCTTTGCTCCTCTTCTCCAGACAAAGACGACTTAACTCGGACCCCAGGCGCAGCACGCAGACCGCGGAGCGGCCGAACGGGAGGCGGTGACGTCTTCTCCCGGGGCGGTGACATCGCCTCCCGGGCGGAATCGCATCACAGAGCGGCGCGTTCCGCTTCCGGCGGCCGCGATGGTGGAGCAGGGAGGCGGCGGCGGCGCCATGAGCTTCCTCAAGCGCTTCCCGCCGCCGGCCGACGGCGTCCGCCACCAGCAGCCGGACACGGAGGCTCTGCTGGCGGGGCGCAGCCTGGGCACCGGCACCCTCTACATCGCCGAGAGGTGCGGGGGACACGCGGGGCTGGGACCCCTCGGGGGCGGCCCGGAACGGGGCTTCGGGGCAACGGGGGAAGAAGGCCTCAGGGGCTCTGAGGCTCTGCGGGGCGTCCCGCTGCTCCTGCTCGTTTTAAACCAGGCGAGAGGGAGCAGCACGGCCAGGGACCCGGCTGGCTGGGGCATTCGGGGCCGGGCTGGATGGGCCTTGGAACAACCTGGTCTAACGGGAAGTCTCCCTGCTCACGGCAGGGCTTGGAACGAGAAAGCTGTAAGTTTCCTTCCCACCCAAACCATTCTGTAAAGCTCAGCATGGTGGAGAAATGTGCACTTCCAGCCCAGAAAGGCACTTGTATCCCGGGCCGCAGCAGAAGCAGCGAGGCCAGCTGGGCAAGGGAGGAAAATCTGTCCCGCTGCTTTTGTGAGACTCCATCTGGAGTGCTGTATCCAGCTCTGGAATCCCCAACATAAGAAGGACCTGGAAATCTTGGAGCAAGCCCAGCAAACACCACAAAGTTGATAAGGGGACTGGAGCACCTCTGCTGCAAAGACAGGCTGAGAAGGTTGTGGTTGTTCAGAGAAGAGAAAGTTGTTTGGAGACCTCATGGCAACCTCCCAGTTCCAGAAGGGGCATGCAGGGAAGCCAGAGTGGGGCTCTTTGACAGGAGCTGTAGTGGTAGGACAAGGAGGAATTACTTCAAACTGAGAAAGAGCATTAGATTGGTTATTAGGAGAAAATTCTGTACTGTGAGCAGCAGGGTGAGACCCTGGCACAGGTTGCTCAGAGAAGCTGTGGGTCCCACCACATTTAAGGCCAGGTTGGATGTGGCTCTGAGCATCCTGGTGTCACAGAAGGTGTTCCTGCCCAAGGTAGTGGATTGGAGCTAGATGATCCTTCAGGTCTTTTCCAACCCAAACCATTCTATAATTAAAACCATGGCAGCTCTCCTCTTTTGACAGGGGAGAAGACGGGACTGTTGGGTTTCTGCTGTTAATAACTACTCTGGTTCTGTGAAGTCTTTCATGTTGCATTAATCACGTGGAGACTGTTCTTACTAGGCAGAAATCAGTCTGGTTATTCTGGAAGATGCTATCTGAGCTTTTTATGGTCTCCTTTCAATTCTGCCTGCATTGTATAGCTCAGGGAGACAGGTTGGTGATTAAAACAACGTGATTCTCTTTAACCATGGAAAAGTACTCATAATATATTCTGCAACTGAAGAGCATTGTTGGAACAAAGACATAACTCAAAATGTGCACAGAGGAGTGAATTATCTTTTTAAAACCTCAGACTAGGAAACTTTTATGAAATGGCGAATATTGTTGGAGGAGCTTTTGCCCCGTCTGAGCTTGTTAGTGGTGTGTTGGAGAGGAATCTCTCTGGAATTTTGTTCACTGTTTTATTTAGTTTGGTTGCAACTACCAGGACTTCTGTTTGTGGGGTATCTGCTCTGAGGACGTGTAATGTTGAGTTTCCTTATAAGTTGCTTTCAGTAGACTTTTGTGTGAGGCACCTACAGGTCTGCCAGCTTCCTCTCCATGTGTTTCAAGTGCATCCCAGAGCTTTCACCAGAGTCACTTGTTGGGATGAACAGAAAACACCAGCGTTTGCAGGAATGCTGTGGGAGAGCAGGACATCCAGGAACACAGTGTTGCTCTCAATACTGACTCTCCACCAGCAGCTGTAAACATTGAGGACCGGACAGCTGAGGCTAGGAAATAAATTCCTTGCTCCCACTGCACTAGCTATTGCTCTCAGCCAGATTTTCCAAGGCAAGGAGTCCTCTGTGACCTTCCCATTGCTTTTATCCCACTACAAAAGCTTGTGAATGCTGAGCTTGGCACATGGTGGAGGTCTTGCTTTCTGGCCCTGAGTGTTTCTGTTCACTGTGTGGCATCATTGATTACAGGCACCCAAATTTAGTCTGAATTTGATTTCTCAGTGTCTAGAAAGATGTTGATTGTTCTGATACGAAGGAGGTGTCATCCTGGTGGTGACAACCTGTGCTGTCTCTTGCTGTGGTTAGGGGTGACAGTGAAAGTGTGGAAAGCAGAGTCTGTAGCACATAAGTTGTGAGTGGAGGAATATCTGTAACCTGGCTCTGCTGATCATACAGAACTGGCTGCTTTTCTACATACTGGCTATACCCACATCAGATCTAGAATCCTCTAGGAATTATGACACTGACTTGCCTTTCAGGGTCCTCTTTGTCTTGGAAAACCACATTTAATAGCTTGAGTTACAAATCACACTCTGGAACCTCTGTTGTTGTCTTTGGAATGATATCTGCAGGGAGGAGAAAAAGGAGAGGCAGGGAGGGAAATTCAGCATTTAGTGACAATGTGACAAAGCTGTGATATGGTTAGGGTTCTTAGCTTCACATTCTTTAGGCAAAGGTGTCTTTTACCTCAGTGATCAGTTAATGCTGTTGCAAAGTCCTGTTCAGAAGGTCCAGGACTGTGTATGCCTGCAGAGTGGGCTAAGTGCCTTGTCCACAGTTACTCACTTTTCTGCAGGCTTGAATCAGGTACTGTGGATTCCTCTGTCAGTTTCTAACTTGTCTCTTCTTTTTTTCCTCCTTTGTCAGTCGCCTGTCTTGGCTGGAAAACTCTGGAGTTGGCTTCTCCTTGGATTACCCCACCATAAGTTTACATGCCGTCTCCAGGGACCTGAGCGCCTTCCCAAGGGATCACTTGTACGTCATGGTGAACGCCAAGTTCGAAGGTAAGGAGTGTTGCTTGCTGCTCCCATGTAGTCCTGAGGGACAGGATTTCCTCCCCAGAAGGAGGAATTGTTGATTTTAAGTAATAGCTTGTATTTTCTTTTTTATTTTCCTGAAGGGTAGTTATTGTGGAAGCACAGCTTAGCATTTGTTTAGAGTCACTTTACAGTTCTGCTCTCAGCCTGTGGCTGTTTACGCTGAAGCTGCTGAGAATCAGTTCTCTGCCCTCTTACACTGTTTTGAACAATTTAGTTCCTCTGCCAGTCTCCCTGTGATTCCATCTCGAGTACAGTTTTTTCTTTATTGAATTTATGTTAATGTTGCTGCCCTCTCCAGGCTTGATGAATTCCTGCTGTGTCACAGCCAGGGAACTTTTCATTCATTTTCTCCCACAGCTTGGTTAAATACAAACAAGAAAAGGCAATAGGTCATGTTACCAGGCGTTAATGAATCTTTGTAGATGGCCCACAAAACCCACCTTGTTCTTTGCTTTGATGTTGAGAAAGCAAGCTTTCTGTTTCGTTCTTTGTATGAAGATTTTATTTATATATATATAAATATTTTTCTTCTGGCAGACTTGTTAATATTTTAGGTGTGTCAAAAACTGCCATTGCAATTGAAGATTAAATGAGTGTTAAGTCTTGAGCAGGCCTCCTTTTCCCCTTCATGCCACAGCTAAAGGTCAAAATCTTGCATTTAATTTTTTTTTTAATGAATCCAGAAAGTAATGACAAGACTCTGAGGGGGTGGAGATGCTTTTAAGCGATTAGTGTTCTTCATTATTTCCTTCTTTTACATTACTAATGTTCTCTGACAGTCTATCACTACAAATAATCAGAGGACATTTGCATACGCCTCTTGGTTCTACTTCCTCAATTTCCTCTAACTGTGGTTATTTTGAAGTAAAAAGAGCCTCATTTGGAGAAAGATACTATTTGTAGCTTTCAATTCATTCTGATTA
The DNA here is from genome assembly GCF_015227805.2 of Hirundo rustica. Taxonomy (NCBI): domain Eukaryota; kingdom Metazoa; phylum Chordata; class Aves; order Passeriformes; family Hirundinidae; genus Hirundo; species Hirundo rustica. The sequence goes on along the minus strand of NC_053451.1, from coordinate 31,429,795 downwards.
TGGCATTTGAAAATATAGATATCTTGTGAAAGCCTTTACCTAGAAATCCTTAATAGACTGATTTTTAAGGCTATTTTTGTGAGTATATTTTTTAGTATATTAACTCTGCCTACAGTAAATCTTCCACAGCAAGTAGGTTTTACTTTTCAAAGTCTGGCCCTGGCCTGCAATTTTAACTGCTGAATAGTGTTAAACCGTTCCACTTAGTTGGCTTCAGGAGTCTCCATTCTCAGTTGTGCAGGGTACATTGTGTTCTTCCTCTCAAAGTTTTGCGTGTGCTGTGTGTTTGTGCCTTGTCCTCCCCCCTTTTTTAGCGAAAGGCACTCAGAGCTTGACTGCATTGGAAACAAAGAGCTGGGCTCAGCAGTAGCAAGCTGTGCCTGGGGTGTCTGTTGGAAAAGGACTGGGTAGCTTTCCTTGCACACTTCACTTTTGGGGCAGCTGGCTGGCAGCTTCTTGGCGTCTTCGTATTCTTGGTGGTGCCAGTTTTGTGTGTGATAAAAACCACTCTCAGTGGAACAGCCTCTTCTCCTGTAGAAAATAATTGTGCGCTTTTCAGGCTGTCAGTGCAGTGTCCCCAGCCTGAAGTGAGGAACTGCAGCCATTTTTGTGGGGGTTTTGTTCACAGAAAATAAAACACCGCACGGATGCTTATTTATTCACATACGTGGCATACAGAAGTCAGGAAGCACCGCCGTTGTTGCTGGTTCTGGGTGCACTTTGTGCTTCTGACATCTTGCTGGCTGACTAGGAATGTTGGAAATGGAGCAGAGATCTCTGCACATGTCAGAGTCTCCTGTGAGGGGCCGCACCGGAAGCTAGCTGATTCCATGACAGTAATATTATGGATTACATGACAGTAATATAAAAAAAATCCATGTGATTTAAAAAATGATAACAATTGTGAATTGGAGGGTTTTGAGCACTGTTGTTTTTAATAAGAATCAGGCAGTTTTCCTGAAATACTTGAATACATTGTGTGACCACTACAGTAATCTTTACTCCTTAAGTTATAATCAGAGAAGTTTTCATGTGTGTTGCAAGTGTTGTTGAAGTGCTGTGAGAGGGCCTCATATATCCATGTGCGTCTTGGAGTCTCATGGGGTTTTTTGGGAGAATAGAGTGGAGATTTTGTGCCTCTCTTAGGTTGTTTCTGGTTTGATTATGTGTGTTCCTGAAAGAATAAAGAAATGTGACCCTTTTTTTTTTTTTCCTAAAATGAACATGTTTCTTCTAAATCTTTCAATTTCTTAAAGAGGAGACAAAAGAGGCTCCCGTGACTGAAGGGGAGGAGGACGACAGCGATGATGAAGTTGAACCGATTGCGGAATTCAGATTCGTACCTGGCGACAAATCAGTCTGTAAGTGCAAATGGGAATTGTGTTTTACTTTGAAGTCCTGGTTATATGTGGAGGACACTTAGGTGTAGAGATGTAAATACCATGATCCTTCAGTGTCCTTCTCTAGTGACTTGATTCCTGTGCACTGGAAAGGACAAAGCAAGTTGTTTTATCTGGCTTGAAAATGAACTCTTTCAAGCAGCTGCTTCTCAAGGAAAATTCCAATGCTTTAAAATAGAAACTGTTGAGTGCACAGTGTGGATAATCTCACTTATATACATACATTTGCAGAGCATATGTATGGGAAATGTCTTTTTAATTACAAATTCAGTGCTATTTGAGTCAGTGACAATTTCATTAGAATCATGCTAATGCCCTGACACTACCACTGGAAACTTTCATATCGTGTCCAGTGTGGAGCTTACAGTTGGAGTCAACTGTTAGGAATCTGATGGATGAGTTGCTGCAAGGATTCCTGCAGTAGGTAACCACAGACAGAATTATCCAGAGATAAACCTTTATCATCAATGAAATGATGCAGAAGTGCTATTAAGAGGCTGAAGCACCAGGCTGGATCTCAGAAACTCACATGGCTTCTGGCTTTTTGGATGATGTTTTCAAATACGAATCCAGTTGTGGTTCTGCTGAAGGGGTGTTCTGACTCCCTGTGATCACTGGGGGCAGGGGTTCTCCCTGTTGCTTTGGGGTGTTGGTGGAGGTTTGTGTTCCCTTGTGTTCCTGCAGTGGAGGCCATGTTCTCAGCGATGTGTGAGTGCCAGGCCCTGCACCCAGACCCCGATGATGAGGACTCGGACAACGATTATGAAGGGGACGAGTACGACGTTGAGGCCCGTGGTTGGTAACAGCTGCTTCTTTTGAAATACCTGCCAGCACTTGGATACCTGGTGCCTGTCGTAACTGTTTACTACTCATCTTGCCTGAATATCCCTTTTGTCATGGGCACAGTATAGAAATTCATACATCTGTAAAAAACCTGCAGTTTAGCTGTCATAAATGGCAGGAATTCAGCTAAAGCATTGTTCTGGCTCTCCAAAGCCCACAGGGACAAGGAGCAGCCTTTCTTGTTCTCAGTGGCTGTGCTAGCCCAGGTTCAGTGCCTGTGCTGCTGTGTGGTCAGTTCACATTGCTGTGTGTATTCTGTACCTGATGTAAGCAGCTTTTTTACTCAGTCAGTTAATCTGAGCATAACTTGCCCAGCTGCTCCCCTGTTCCTCCACCTCTGCATGTTTCTGGCTCCTAAACGTAGGTGTGCTGAACATAACCTTGTTTTTGCAGAGCTAGAACAAGGTGACATCCCGAGCTTTTACACATACGAAGAGGGATTGTCACATTTAACTGCAGAAGGCCAGGCCACGCTGGAGAGGTTAGAAGGCATGTTAGCCCAGTCTGTCAGCACCCAGTACAACATGGCTGGAGTGAGAACCGAGGATTCCATAAGGGAATTTGAAGGTAAGACATGCTTTTGTTTTTTGTCTAAATAATGTATTTTCATCAGTGACACAGCCAGTGGGATCGAGGGCACCCTCATCAAGTTTGCAAATGACACCAAGCTGAGGGGTGTGGTTGACACTCTGGAAGGGTGGGATGCCATCCAGAGGGTCCTGGACAAACCTGAGGAGTGGGTCCATGGGAACCTCAGGAAGTTCAACAAGGCCAAGTGTAAGGTGCTGCACCTGGTTTGGGGCCACTCCCAGTATCAACACAGACTGGGAGATGAAGGGATTAAGAGCAGCCCTGCCAAAAAGGACTTGAGGGTGCTGCTGGATGAAAAACTGGACGTAACCTGGCAACGTGCACTCGCAGCCCAAAACACCAGTCATGTCCTGGGCTGTACCCAAAGCAGCGTGGCCAGCAGGGTGAGAGAGGGCAATCTGCCCTTTTCCACTCTGGTGAGACCCCACCTGGAGTGCTGCATCCAGCTCTTGGGTCCTCAGCATAGTAGGATATGGACCTACTGGAGTGGGTCCAGAGGAGGTCATGAAGATAGTCAGGAGTCTGGAGCACCTCTGCTATGGAAACAGGCTGAGAGAGTTGGGATTGTTCAGCTAGAAGAGAAGGCTCTGGGGACACCTTACTGAGGCCTTTCAGTACTTGAAGGTGGGGACAGACGTTTTTTTAAGGCTAGTTGCTGTAGGACAAGGGGAAATGGCTTCAAACCAAAGGATGTGAGACTCACATGATAAAAAGAGAGATTTTTTACCATGGGGTTAGTGAGCCACTTTCCCAGAGAAGCTGTGGATGTCCCATCCCTGGCAGTGTTCAAGGCCAGGCTGGATGGGGCTTTGAGCAGCCTGGTGCAGTGGGAGGTGTCCCTGGCTGTGGCTGCAAGGTCCCTTCCAACCCAGACTACTCCATGGGTCTATGATATGGAAGTGGTGGCTCTCCAGTTTGGCTAATCCATAAACCAGCACTGAGCAGGTGCAGTGCCATGGGTGCTGCCTCACTGCAGAAGGTGAGGGGTCACCCACATGCCTGTGGCCCTATGGGCACCATGTTGCCTGCTCTGGGCTGAGGGCTGCTCTGTTGAAGAGTGAGCCCTTCAGTATTAACACCATTTAATTCTTCCCAGTAGGATTTCCTGGAACAGTGGTAAAGTGAAGTTCATTTAGGATTAAAAATAAATTAAACTTACCAGTCTACACCAGGGTTAGGAAGCAGTTTCTACTCTAAATGAGTTGTAGTTTTTATTTGTGTTTTGATTTTGTTTTTTTTTTTTTTTCCTGATACTCTAAATTATAGCAGTTATCTTAGCAGAGTTCAGGGTGAATTCTAAATCATTCAAACACACTGAAGCAGATTTATTAAAAAATATTATTTTTCTGAAGGATGCCGTCTCTTAATTCTATTAATCTTTCAAATGTGTATTTAAGGAGTAAAATTTCTTTTTTTGTTGGGGGAAAAACACCTGATTTCTCAGACTGTCTTTTCTGTATGCTGTTTTCTCTAGAGCAATATATTATCTGGAAGAAGAACAGGGAAATAGTTCGGTAGCATTGCTTCTTTTTTATATTTAAATTGCAGTGCTTTTTATATGCCCTCATGTTTTTGAAAGACGTAAAATGATGCAGCAGTTGTGGATTTCTAGAAAATAATTAATTTTTTCTCTTCCACAGGGAGAGGCTTTCAATCTTATTTCTTTTGTCAGTTGTTTTCAGACTTTCTTTGTTCTGCAGTTTTGAATAAATTTATTTAATGACAACCATAGGTGATAGGCTCCTGTTTCGGCAGTGCCCTTTGTTTGAAAATTTAGTCAGGTTTGTGCATCCCAAAGTATCAGAAATGAATATAAATTGAACAGCAAGTATGTCACATGTCTCAGTCATCTTCATCAGTTTTGTTTACTTTCCTAATCTTATTTGCTACAGTCTTGCTGCTTGGTTTGCTGCAATTATGAATATCCCCGGGGCTACTCAGTTCCAGAGTTACTTTATTTTTTGACACTGTAGCATAGGGCAGACTTCCTTTTCAGTGATTGTTTCAGAGCAGGATACAGCCTTTTTCTGCTAGAATAAAATTATTCAAATGAATCATGACATTTGTTACACTGAAACTTCATTTAAACCATGAAATAGTTAAAATCCAGTGTTTAGTAAGACAGGGTGAGATGAGGTTGTGGGAAGTGGTGACATCCTTAAACGACTGACCAAGAGTGCTGGAGCGAACCCAGACACTTGTGAGCCCATCAGTGTTTCCTTAGGCTGCTTTCAGAAGTTCAGTGAAGGGGTTTCTGTCCTGGCCACCTCTTGTCAGCAGAGGGCCTCCGCTCTCTTTCCCGTGAAAACATCCTCCCTCATCCGCTTGTTTACGGAGCGCTGGCTGTGTTTTTCAGATGGGATGGAGGTGGACATAGCACCAGTAGTTGCTGGGCAGTTCGAAGATGCCGAAGTTGATCACTGAGGAGGACAGGTGCTGCTGTAAGTTCTTCTGAATTCTCACATCAGTGTTTTTCGGTCCTGCGAGAGCCTTCCCTCTCTGTAATTTGTGTAGTGTTTGTGATCCTCCAGGAAGTGTCTCGTGATAATCAGGATGATGGTGATTTAGAAGAAGGAAAAGGGAGGTGTAGTTATCACAAATATAGAAAGATGTTTAATGATCTGTGCCAAAATGCCTATTGGCATAAACCATTCCCCTGCAGAGAGGTAACCTCTGTGGATGTGCTTGTCTGGAAGAACAGGTCAACCTTTTAGATGGTTTAAGAATTGTCTGATCTCAAAGGCTTTTAGATGCTGGTATACAAATGCTGGAGGCATCCCTGGGAAGTTACTGTCTGTAATGTCTGTTGTTTTGCCCTTAGTGTGTAGGATTTCCCAGGCTGTTCAAGGGGGCAAGCCACTTCACAGCACTGCAAGTCCAGCTCTTCCTTCAGTATAAGCAGAGCAGGAACAGTTCCTGGTAAAGTTACTGAGCTGTCTGGATGGGATTGCTCTCAGGAGTGAACAACTTAAAGACAACACCCTGCTCAGGTGGTTGTGCCAGTTTGACTCCTTGTCTTCCATCACCTGTGTTGGTTTTCTTGTTAGTAGCATTACAAGATGTGCCAGTGGTTCCTTGCTGGTGCTGGGAGGGAGAGGAAGAGCAGCTTTTTCTGGGTCTGTCTGTAGAGGTGCACAGGCACAGTGGGGTTGTGCTGCCACCCTTGCTTCAGCAGTGCCCAGTCTGTACGTGTTGCTCAAGTGGTGCTGTGTTGTCACAGTTCTTCTGCCTGTCTCAGAAGGGAGACTTGACAGCCCTTACCTTAAAGTGAGTGTCCAAGAATCCCACTTGTAATGCCAGAGAGAGCAGCTGTGGAGAAGACAGCCAAAAGCTCAGGGGAGGAAAGGAGTGTGACAAACTGAAAGAGAAGTTGTGAAAGTAGTTGATTAGGGATTACAGTGTCACAAAGAAAGGCTGCAGCCTCTTAGGAGGGCTGTTGAGGAGTGCTGCATATCTCCTCTGCATTCTTCCTCTGTTGCTTATTTTTCTTTGCTGCTGCAATTCTGAAAGTCTCAGAGTAGCCTTGTGTTCTCTCGCTGACATCCACCACTGCCACCGCTCCAGAATTGGATTTATTTTCTGGTGTAAGAACTCAAACTTCTGTAGTTGCATTGCTACCCTGTGAAGGGCTTTGCAGAACACAGAGGAGTTCTTAAAAAAAAAAAAATCTAGATACTGGTTGTCCTGCCATTGGATGGTCCTCCAGTTTGGTAAAGGACACACTTAAAAATCAGACAAAAGCCTTTAGCTGTAGATCAGATATGTCTTAGTAAGTGAATGGAAATTCAGGCTCTGACTCCATCTCCAAGATTACTTTGGTCCATGGTTTATTAAAAAAAAAAAAAAAAGTGCTATTGAAAACTTCAAATTTGACTGCTTTATCTATTATCTTGGTTAAAATTTAACTGGATTAAGTAGCTGTTAGCAGATCTCTAAGAAGCCTGGAAGAGCTGGTGGAAGTGCTGTAGACTGTTCTTCTAGAAAAGAACAAAATACACCCAGTAAGAAGTAGCGTTGGTGCAGTATGTGGCTGTGGGAGATGAATGCTGTGAGAGGGGACTGGAGAGGATTTCCTGCTGTGCTTCTGCCTGTGCTGAGCACAGCTGAGGGGCTGATCCCTCAGAGCAGTGTCAGAGCAGATCAAGTGACCTGCATGTGCAGTGTCAGGTGCTGCAGTGACATCACTCCAGGTAGCAGTTTGGGATGGCCCTTTTCAGAGTAACCACCAGCCCGAGTGTGTAATTTAAGGAGGTCAGGAATCTAGGATCTAAGGCAGCAATAAGGAACTGAAGGTAGAAAGTGACAAGGACAGTTTTTGGAGGTCTGCGCTAATTGCCCTGCTCAGAGGGTGGCTTGGCTTCACACTCTGTATGTAGGGGTGGAGAGGGAGCATGCAGTCATCTTGTGGGTACTCCATGGAGCAGCTTGGTGCTTTTAACCTCCAGAACTGCAAAATGATCTACAGGAACGTCTTGCTGGTGATCCCTTAGAGAACAGTGTGCTGCCCTGCCTCCCGAACAATGCCCTTGTGTGATGCTCATGTTGCTTTCCACCCAACTGGGATGTGACAGTCTCCTGCTGAAGCTCCTGGAAGACTTGCTGGCAGTTGGTGCAGGACATTTCCAGTGTTCCTGCAATAAGTGGTGGTTTGTCTGTGGCATCACGAGGCTGCAGCAATTGTTCTGAAGCAACTGGTGTGTTTGCAGCGGGGTCTGCCAGGGCACCCTGGTGCCTGCTGTGGGCACATGCTGTCCTTAGCTGACCCGAGTTAGAGCTGCTGCCAGAGGCAAAGATGCTCAGCCCTTCTGAAGGTTCATGGCCTTATAGCAATGTGCTGTCCTCTGACTGCGACCAACAGATAGCTACTGCTCTGTGATGCTTGATAACCTTTTGTTTTAATGCCAGTTATGTAAACTTGGGTGTCTTGTGTCTTTCAGATTCCTCTTGTGGCACTTCCAGAATAAGCTGTAAAACCGAAGGCATTGCAGTGACTATCGGGAGTCAACCTTTTGTTTAATGGCCTAAGTTTAGACAGCTAAGTCTATAAATGCTTGTAGAGATGTTTAAAACTGGGCTTGACATTTGTTACCACTATGGGGTTATTTAAAATAAAATAAAATAAACAAAAACAATAAAACCTCTTGCATCTAACACTTGAATGGGGCTAATCAGGGGTCATTTCATAGAATCGCAGAATGATTTGGGTTGGAACAGACCTTAAAGATCATCTGGTTCTAACCCCACCTGCCATGGGCATGGATGCCATTGAGTAGATCAGGTTGTTCAGGACCCCATCCTGACCTGGCTGTGGACACTTCCAGGGATGGGGCAGCCACAGTCACTCTGACCAAACTCTCTGGCCTTTTAAAGAAGCCTTTGTAGGAATTCTAGGACTTCAGAAATAAAACTGTAAGTAGAACAGAATTTTTGATCATCCTAGAATTTTCCATATTTTTTTACCTGTCATTGACTCTGTGGTATAGAAATAGGAATAGAAATGTTACGACTAAAAGGAAATAGGGTTGGCCAAGGATTGAAAGAAAAGTTAAATTAAAACCCCCTCAAGTGACTGGCTTTATCATTTCAGTGCTATCCCTTTCATTTCTCTGAAAGCTGAGCTTGGGTGGTAGAGGAGATGGAATGAAGTCTGTAAGGTCTGGACAAACAGAACTGTTCTGTGTCTTTGTATTAAATGTTAACATTGTTAAATAAACTAAGATTTTTGTATCTCACAACCAGCTCACTGTTGCAGTTCTCCCTCCTTTACTTCAGCAAGCAGCTTGAGCCCTTGAGTTTTAGAACTCTCTTCTGTAATGAAAAAATCTTCAGTGAAGCCAAAGCCATTTTCATCATTTACCTGGATGTGAGGATAAAAGTGCAGAGTGTTTGCAGAGTATGCCTGTGACAGAGTTAATCAGGGGGGACTGGAGAGGATTCAAGGTTCCCAAGGGTTCCCAAACTTAGGAACCCAGCTTTAGTTTGCCAAGATGTTGGTCCTGCTGGAGCTTTTCCTGTTTGGTCTCTCTGTGGCGTGGTGATTTTGCCATTGGGAAATACCACCAAATTCAGGTTGTCCCTCTCTTCCCCCAGTATTGAAATGAAAGTCTGGACCAAACTTCCTCCATTTTATTTTGCTTTGAAGCTGACCTGTGATTTTTTTGGGGGGAGGGGCAGGGGTGAGGTATTGCTATGTTGGTATATGAACAGTTTACTGGTCCTGCACTCTGCTTACACGTTAGGATGTGATTGGCTTCCAAGGTACGTGATAATTATAACCACTCTTTGCAGGATGTTCGTTAGAAATGCCAGTCAGATTAGGGATGTCTTAACAGTGCTGTGAACCATTGTCGTAGCTGAATGAATGAGGTATTCAGCGTGTTATGCAACAAGATTTTCTACAGGAATGCCTTTACCAGCGCCTTTGTTTACATACAAAGGTATTCATGTGAGTGTGTGCTCGTTCTTGTTATGGATTCAGAGTTACAAAGGAGGATACCGAGTTGATTTTTGCACTGGCATTTGGAGAATCTTGGCATGCTGAGATTTTGGGACAGGTTAAATTCTTACCAGCACCATAACTGAGGCCAAAGGCTCGCTGAATTCTAAGTCACCATTCACTGTTGAAGCAGACTGGTGGGGTTTTCTTAGTGTGTGTAAATCTGAGTTGGAATGTTGGTGTTTCTGTTGTTTTCCACGTTAAGCTGCAGACCTTTACATACCCTGGCAGATGGGCAAAGTTAACTCCAGGGCAGCTGGATTGTTCACAGCTCTTCTCGGCTCACTCACTACATCCAGAAGGAGAATTTGTGTTGTACTAATGTGGAGCTCCAGGAGCAGACATCTTGCAATGCTTCCTGTCAAATGAATGGAGCAAGATTAATTGAGGTGAGGAGGAAACAAGCCTGAGGATGAACGCTGAAGGCAGCATTGAGAAGTGTCTTGTGTGGATTGACAAGTTTTATTTTCAATACAACTTTGTATTTAGGCTGTGTGTAAGTGTTCTGGACCTCATAAGCATTCGTTACCTCAAGTGTAAAATACTCCTTTTTCCCTGCAGTACCAAAACCAGTTAAATTCTTAAGTTCCTAGCTCAGGCTTATTTTTCATTATTTCTGCTACTTTTGTTGGGGTTTTCTTTGTTTTGCATTAATTCCATCAGTTTAAGTTTTGTCTGATTCCTAGTGGTTTTCTTTTAAAAATTATATTCTAGTGCCTATAAATATAGCAACTACGTGTTAATCACCCAGATTTGTATCCATTTCTTTTAAACTACATGTTCTGCCAAAATAAACAAGGCAGACATGGAGAAGTCAGATCTGATCTGACCTCTTCGCTTTATGGACTTTGCTTTTGCAGGCCATCAAAAATGATGTGGAAGTAGGGCCTCTAATCTTATCCAACAAATCTTGGCTGCCTGTAGGTTTGTGTATCTGCTTTGTCTTTTGTCTGTTTTTATGCTCTTTGAGGTTTATTTTTGAGACCTTTATCCTGTGTCCTCCATGGGCTCAGAGGAGACACCAAATCATGTAGATTTTGAAAAAACTTGTTTCCATAAGAAATAAGGTGAAAAAGTGGGGGGAAAAAAATAAAAATGATGAGGTATGGATCACTTTAAAAATAGGGAAACCCCCAAAAGGATCTGTTTTAGAATCAGAACATGGTATAAAAATGTGTATTTTTTCAGAGGATCATGTCTTTTCAGGCTCAGTGTGCTGGTGTGTGGTCCTTGCTGTGGAGAGTTTTAACAAGGACAAGTTTCCTTTGGTAGATCTACTCACACTACGGTTGAAGAGCTGCTGAATGATAACCCAGCAGTTCTAGTTCTCTTCTGCTTATTAGCAGGCTAATTTTTTTTATTATTAGTAACTGAATACAGGGTCATGGATAGGACTCTTGTATGTAAAGCACGTTCATACAGCTGATTTAATTTTGCAGTATAATCTTATAGATACCTTGGGAAAAAAAAAGGTTTTATTGCAACAAGGAAGAAATTACATGGAAATATTTACTTCCCAAACTCTTGCAAAAAAAGATAGCTGACAATAGTTGCTGTTAAAAACGTCATCAGTTTACTGTGAAAAAAACCCTACCTGGTTGCCTTTCTCTTAAAGTATGGTTTGTAAGGTGACTTGGATGATGAGGCAAGGGTCATGATACTGAGATCTTCGTAGAATTTGCTAACCATCTCTCCTTTCAAACCGAGTAACCACAGAAAGAAAAACTGAATTTACTTTTAAAATTGAGAAATATATTTTGGCATGTTTAAAAATTAAGCTGCACCCAGAAGAAGAAACCACTTGCTAAAACAGAGCTTCAGAGGTTGGTACCCATCAGGTGTTTGCCTCAGCTGAGGCTACAAAGGGCATGCTTGTGTATGTAGCTTTCCTGTAGTTTTTATCTCTGTTATAAATTCTCCTGCATTGCAGATTGGTTTGTTTTTTAAAAAAGTTGTTAAGAGCTACATAAAATCAAGGACAAACTGAGCACTGCATGATTCATCCCTATATACTGTGTCTGTGTGAAGAGGCAGCAGTAATTGCTGATAAAAAATAGAGGGGTTTGCCTAAAATGTCATAAAAAATAGAGGGGTTTGCCTAAAATGTCATTTGATGTGTGTGCCTACAGAATTTTATGGTATTTTATTACTGCTTTTTCCAACCAAGGTATACACTCAACAATCTCAATGGGACAGAGCCTTCCTGGAAGGAAGCGAGAGGTTACTTCCCTGCACTCAGGTATTATTAAAACAATGTTGGTCACACAGACCTTTAATTTTGATGTAGCGGGCCTCTACAACAGAGCTGTGGAGACCCTTCTAGGAGTAGCGTATGTTTTCTTCCTCTCAGAGGTAGGTATATGGCAAGTAGGAACATGATGATGTCAGTATGAGAAATCTTCAGCTCCCTTTTTGCAGGTGCCTTCAATGGGAAGAAATCCAATAAAATCAAACCTTGAAAGGATGGGTTATTTCTCTAAAATTAGTTTTGCATGCTAATAAAGGTCAGCAAATGGCACTTAATGGCTAAAGTGACAAAGTTTGTGTTTTAACAGTCTTTCACATTCATATGGCTTAACTGAAAACGGTGGCAGATATTGCCAAAATCCCAATGTGCATTTACAAAATTATTATTTGAATAGAAAGTGGTAAGTCGAATATTTCAAATATGAAATCTGAAAATACAGCATAAAGATGGCACGGAAGTCTGTCAACAGTTCTCTGAAGGCTTTATGTCTGCAGATGTTGAAAATATTTTTTAATGTAGTGCTCCCAATTTCAGGATGTCTCAAGATATCCGAGGAAAGATTTCATCCCATATAAAAGCCACAAGTATTGTACCTGAAATGAGAAGTTACAGAAAGGACCTTTATTTAAATGCCTTTGAGAAGGACACAGTACTGGTATGGAAAATAAACATTATGTTGAAGTATTTGAGTGTCTAACACAATACAGCAGGGACTGCATCAGTTCTTTTTGCAAAGGAAGCTTCAACAGGCCATGCAAGTGCTCCCTGTGAGTTAATAATCTTGTTTTCCTAGTATGGTTAATGCTTTGATCTGTGTAAGCCCAGCCAAAGAGAGTTTGGCTGGGTGAATGCAACCTTCCTGTTCCTGAGCAGAGCTCCTTTCTTTGTAGCTGATGTATAAATGACTGAACCAGCAACCTTATGTCCATCCCTCACCTGAGTTTCTTAGCTATATCTGTTTTGAATACCACATCATTTTTAGGTGCTGCCAAGTAGATATAGGATAGTGGGTGTTTTTTGAAGATCATTCTCATTTAGGGTTTATTCTGAAGCTGAAAAAATGGTAACATTAAAGATAGTGTACGATTCTCATAAAGAAACTTCTATCTCAATTTGGAAGGGACTCATAAATCCAAAGGGCATCCAAATACAGTTTATTATGACCTTTTTTTTTACTGCATGAAAAAAAAATCAGTTTATTCTTTCAGAGACAAAGAGGATTCTGCTTGTGCCCGAGGAGGATCCTGCGGGTGTTGCCCTCACATAAGCTTGTATTTATGAAACTCCTTAGATCACAAAAAAGCTTATTGAAAGGGATTCTGTTTAGTCCAGTCTGCCACTCAGTGCAGGACTTTGCCTATGCTGGATGGGTCAGTGAGACTTTCCCTGGCTGAGTCCCAAAAACATCCACGCTGGACACTGCAGCATTTCTTCAGGAAACTAATTTCAGTCTTGCTGCACTCTTCCTCCTGAATGTTTTCCTGGAGTCTAAGCTGAACTTCCCTTGCCCTAATTTTTGGCCTTGCTGTAACCAAAAAGAATGGTTAATCACTATTATCCCTGTATCCGATTTACTCCTGAAATAATGCTTGATTGTGCTTAAAACACGCTTTCATCTTATTTTTGCAGCCTAAATAAGTCCAGTTCCCTCAGCCTTCCCTCTCGGATGAGGTACTCCAGGCCCTTCATCATCTTTGTGGTCCTCCACTGTCTGGATTCTGTTTTCTGACATGTTGCTCTTAAACTAGGGGACTCCAAACCACCCATGTTCCAGATGCCACCTGACAAGCACTGAGTAGAAGGAGGCAATAACCACAGAATCAGTTAATTTGGAAAAGCCCTGTGACATCATGGAGTCCAACCTATGACCGAACACCACCATGGCAATAGATCAAGGCACTGGGCCCCACATCCAGTTTTTCCTTAAACACCTCCAGGAACAGTGATTCCACCCCTTCCCTGGGCAGATCTTTCCAATACCTAATCACACTTTCAGTGAAGAAATTCTTCCTAATGTCCAGCCTAAACCTCTGCTGGCACAGCTTATGCCTATGTCTTCTCATCCCATCACAGGTTGCCTGGGAGGAAAGACTGACATCTCCCCTACCTCAGCTGCAGCCTCTTCTCAGGTATTTGTGGAGAGTGATAGTCCTCCCTGAGCCTCTTCTTCTCCAGGTTGAACAACCCCAGCTCCCTCAGCCACTTCTCATATGACTTGTGCTCCAGACCAGCTCTGTTGCCCTTCTCTGGACCCACTCCAGCACCTCACTGTCCTTCCTGAACTGAGGGGCCCAGAACTGGGCACAGCACTCAAGGTGTGACACCACCAGTGCCCAGTACAGGGCTGGACAGTCACTTCCCTGCTCCTGCTGGCCACACCATTCCTGACACAGGCCAGGTGCCACTGGCCTTCTTGGCCACCTGGGCACAGCTGGCTCATGTTCAGCTGCTGTCAACCAGCAACCCCAGGTCCCTTTCTGCTGGGCATCTTCCAACGACTCTGACCCCAGCCTGTAGTCCTGCATGGGGTTGTTGTGGCCAAAGCGTAGGACCCAGCACTTGGTTGTGCTGAATCTCAAGTTGTTGGTCTCAGCCCACCTCTGCAGCCTGTGGAGATCCCTCTGCAGAAGTGCCTATCCCAACAGCTTTGTCTTGCAGAGAGGCCAAACTGTTGTGAACAAACTTCAATCTGAGTCACTGTTAAGCACACTGGGGAGTACGAACTCCCACTACTGACGCCAGCATACTCTGCATGGTATTGGCCACTAACCAGGTGTCAACCCATGGACTGTGACAGTTTGAGGTCAGTGGTTTAGCCAATCTTTATTCCATCTGCCCCCACTTTGAACCAAGAGCACTGTGGGAGGTGGTATTCAAACCCTTACTGAAGTGAAGGTACGCTACATCCCTGCTCCTTCTTCATTCCCACATGCGTTCATCACCCAAGGAAACCAAGCTGGTCAAGCATGGATTACCCACACTAAGTCTGTGCTGACTGTTCCTGCGTTTATCTTTGTGTTGTTTATGTGGTTGGAAATGGATTCCAAGATACTCCAGCATCTTCCCACTGACTGAAGTGAGACCAATTAGCTTATAGTTCCCTGACTTCTCTCTCCTCCTTCTCAAAAGCAGACATCGTATTAGCACATTTCCCATTGGCAGGAACCTCCTCCAACTGCTGTAACTTCTTATAAATGAAGGACAATTCCAACTCTGGCCAACTCTATCTTCATTTCTAGGTGAATCTTACTAGAGTCAATGGATTCACAATCAGATATGTTGTTCCTATTTATTGTTCCCTGTTTATAGCTTCCTTTCCAAAACCTTACTGATTTACACAGAGGTTTGGGAGCAAATTTTTCTTGGGAAGACTGAATGGTACCTTAGCCTTTTCCATGCCATCCATCACTAGGTTGTCTCTCCCATCCACCAACGGACCTGCATTTTCTCTGGATTTTTTTTTTTTTTTTTTGTGATTAATATATTTGTAACTCTGCATGTCCCTGCTCTTAGTTCCAGCTGAGCTCTAACCTTCCTGACTTTGTTTCCAAGTGCCTGTACAACGCTCTTAGACTCCTCCTTTGCTGCCTGTCCCAGTTTCAACTGCTTACATGTTCTCCTTTGTTTTAGGGATGCTCTAGCCAGCAGGGCTTTTTGTCCAAATTCCCAGTCTAACACTGTGACAGATTCCTTCTGCACATCTAAATCTATTACTGACCTCTCATGAGCTTTTTCTAAAAATCACCTTTTCCCACCTATAGCAGCTTCCAAGAGAATTACAACTGATTTAGCAATTCCCTAAATAAGCAGAATTTTGTTTTGAAGTCCAAAGTCTGGACAGCTCTGCTATTTACCCAACCAGTCTTCCTCTGCATCCTGAACTCTGGTGAGGACTGCAACCCAAGTGGCCACGTTCAGACTCATTCTTCTCTGTAGGCAGGTCAAGTTCAGCATTACCACTCACTGGCCCTTTAGTATGTGAATTAGACATTGTTACTGACGGTTTCTAGGAACTTCATGGATTGCATCCCCTCATTGTATAAGAGTTTTTGTTGTGTCAGATGATGTCTGTGGAACTGAAAACCCCTGTGAGGACGAGGATCTGGGAACAGGAGTATGTTTTCCAGTTGTTTGTTGAAAACCTTTGCTTCCAAGTCCCTGGGATACCGAATGCTTCACTGCACACGAACTTGGAATTCTTGTTTCTTTGCTTAAGTGTTCTGAACTTGCTGGCAGCCTCAGAATAGCCTCTTTGAGCAGAAGGGTCAAAGTCTCACCTCTTGTCTTCTCTCTTGCTTACCTCCTCCATTTACATCTACTGCTAAGCAACTGTTGTGACACTTATTTTCTAAGGAATAGTATTAGTCTTTCTAGTAAATCTGATCTAAAGAAGGGGGTCTTGATTCTGGTTTTATAGTGTTAGAAACTTAGCAGGAGGCCAGGCTGGATGGCTTTCAGCATCTTGGTCTAGTGGAAGGTGTCCCTGCCCCTAGCAGGGGGATTGGAACAGGATGGTCTTTAATGTCCCTCACTCCACAATACAATTCTATGATGTGCTAAGCTGGCACCTGTCCAGGAAAGAGCATTTCATTTTATTGACCTCATGACTATCTTGTCACCAGCTCTTCCATTTGTAGCTGCCATCTCCCTGGTACTGAAAGAGCAGCCTTAGCTCAGTCCCCATCATTACTGATGTTACAATCATGCCTGGACAACTAACATGAATTCCTTTGGCAGTAAAACAGAAACCATCATTGTTCCACTGGTGCTTACTGAGTCCATGTTCACAGTGCAGAACTTAGGCCTGCCTGTGCTAAGTAACAAACATTTGCTGGCATCTATGTTTATTGCAGAAATCCAGAGTTTAATGCTGCTGGAGAATCAGCTTCACCAGAACATCAGTGAAGCCATTTTGAAAAATGAGTAATTAATTACAGTTTCAAGATTAAATTCCTGAAAGACCATAAACCAACAAGATTTGTTTATCCTAAAAAACCCCTTTCATTTCATCCTTGTCTTGTGAAAGTGATAATCTTCCTCTTTTTCCAAGTGTCCTTTCTAAGAACATTGTTTACAACGTGCTTACAGCCAGATCAGGATTCAGTTATATGCTCTCCATATAACTGAATGCTCTCCATATCCTTGCCCTCATGGATTTCTGCTACAGCCATAAATGAGAATATATTGCACTTGGCACCGGCAATTTTAAGTTTCATGATGTGTTACTCCATGGTTCTGCTGTGAGTTAGTTATTACAGCAAAACAAAAAAACCCTTCTGAAAGAATTTCCCAAAGTAAGAACAGTAATCCAACCATCTAAGAGGCTGATGTGGAAAGACATCAGATTAGTGTATCGTTGTGACTCTGCCAGTTTCTAGGAAGTCTGAAACAGCATTTCTGCTGACATGTGGATTCTGAAAGTAGTTTCTGCAATTGAATTTAAAATATTCCTTCCCTCATCATCTACTTTCATGATTCCACAAGAATTTATCATCCTTAACAGGTCATTTTCCTAGATGTCTCATCATCTTGTCCAATTGTGAAAGAAAAAATTCTATTCCTATTATTTTCTTGTTTTCAAAAAGTGTCAGAAAAAATCACTTTGTGTTAAGATTTGTAGATCTGCACTCCTGTATTCATCAATTCAATTTTCAAATACAGCAATCTCCTCTATACTTCTACCTCAGACACTGTATTTGTTTAGAAGTCTTGATTTATAAGGTCTCTTAAATGTATCCAACAAACATCCTTGTTCTGTAATGAGATATTTTTATCACCAATAGATTACTTGGTCCTTCAGGTGTCCCACAGACCTGAGATCTGTCACTAAATGTTGGCTACAGTAGTGACAACTGTACAAGAAGTGATGTGTCCTCGGAATTCACATCTTTACAACTGCTCAGTCTGCAAGAGTTCCTTTCCCTCATAGATCAAGAGACAATACTCAGTGTATATTCCACATGTATGTATATTCCAGATGTTAACTAATGACAAACCAGTTTATGAATTTTCATAGGAATGTAACATTGCTCCCTTATCATATTCTAAGTTCCTCAAGTCATGGGTCCATTTCGGTTAACGGCTGTTGATTTTCTTACAACAAAAATCACCTGGAGGTTTTCTGCAAAGCTGTTCTGCAGGACACATCTGGGCATGTAAGCAGAACATGGGGTTTCAGAATGCCTCCCATTTCTTTACATCGCTTGCCAAAAGATTAAATCCCACATACTTACAACCTGGAAAATCTTTAAATGGTCAGGAGGTTGAAATCAGTTAGTAAAAGCTAAAGCTGAATTGTGAGGAATATTATGTGGTCTGTCAGGACCTGAGCAATGCTGATCAGCTTTGCCTATGACATTTCATTAATTACTCACTGAACAGTTATCAAGGTTACTCTACTGCTCAGTCATCCTGTTTAGAGATCTAATTCAACTAGATTATATTGAAGTGAATTTTAGTTAGGTTTAAACTTGCATCTTTGGTTTTGGCTGACTGAGAGTCAAGGCAAATAGAACATGCTCACACATGAACTCAAGAAAAGGAAGTTTTTGGTCATAACAGGAGTCCTTTCCAATGTTTCCTGTGTGTATTTTACATCCTGCTGTGCCTTCATCACTGTTGTACCTCCTAATAGGATTAACAGTCATGAAAGAACTCTGGATTAGCAGACTGCTTCTTTATATACCCTAAGCAGAAAGCTCTAGATTTGTAGGGACCAACTGTAAACAAACATCAGCATGAAGTATCACATGGAGCATTTTCACCTGCACACAGCTAGAAGTCAAAATCAATAGCTTCCAAATTAAAACCATAATTTAAGTTAGAAAAAAAACCTAGTGGCTAACACTTTTTTATTCTTAAACTAAAAGAAGACCATGTCCAACAGTGACTAGGGGAAAAACAACAGGAACTGCAAAGTTTAGATACTATGTGGACAAAAATCATAAAAGTGGTAATTGAGAAAGCATATTTAAGGCACTTATCCCAATATCTATGAGTAGGGTTTGTTGTTGTTGTTTTTTTTTTAATTTATCATCCCCCTGTTTTTGTAAACTGTCACAAAACAATACAGACACTATGCAGTAACCAGTATGTTTCTCTTTTTGAAGTTAACTAGGAGATACTACTTTCAGGTTAGGACCACATGATCTTTAAAGGTCCTTCCCAATCCAAATAATTCTACAGTTCACAAAACAGTGCTGCAGGCACTCTACATAGTGCATTTAAGAAGTTTAAAATACACAGCCTGCATTTGCAAAATGAAACCATGATTCTGAAGGACTTCAACACATATATTATAGTTTACTATTTTCTGGATTTATTTAACGCAAAAAACAAGCACTCTCAAATAAAGAACAGTTATTTCTTGATTTATGAACCATGTACTAAATAACATTTTCTCAAACACATAAAGTATGAAGAACTTACCTAAGCATGGTGCTATCCAATATACTAGCGAGTAACTCAAAAATTTGTCATAGAAACAATCTGCATGTAATGAAAAAGCCAGTGCAGGGTTAAATATTGCTCCTGTGAGATTTCCACCTGCAATAAGATGTAAACAGCATGAAATCAAACCATATTTCTTAATAGTTACTTTAAATTCAAATGTACCTACACCATACTGCAAGAAATCTACACCCTGCAATAAAATGAAGTAGCAGAAACAGTTTGAACAGGTAAAACTGTTCTGAAGTTATTCACATGATGACGTAGCAAACAGTTTGTTTTCTCAAAGGCTTTACAACATGTGCAGGGTAAGCTATAACTTCCTTTATCTCTTTCTAGCAAATATTCTTTAAAGAGATAGGTCTGGCTAATGCTGAATGTTCCTATTGATAAAGCTAGAAGCTATTACCATATCATGATTTTAGAGGAGACAGAAATTACTTAAGCCATTACATTTCAGCCTCGTGTCGCATGAAACACACACAAAAGATAAAAGAAAAAGCTGTCAAGCAGTGCTCTTGCTAAGCTGCCCTCTATACTTTCTTGTAAGAACACTAATATTATTATATCAATGTACAGAATGTTAAGATTTTCACACGGTGTAACAACTGTGGGAAAACTCTTTATGTTGTTCAAAGAAAATAAAAGCAAGTGCCATTCCACTGTCTTGTAGAAGGAAGCCAAGCATCTTTCCTTGTCTCTGATTTCAGATGTAAATGAAGTTGCCTAAATATTTTCTAAATAATGAGCTCCAAACACATTACACTGGGGACTAAACTGTAATTACACTGCAGATGAACCTGGAGCTAAGTGTGTTTAATTCTGACATATGTTGTTCCTCTCATTGCAGTTCTGCAGAAAAAGCATTACTCATAGCTAAAATTACTTGTATTCCTGTACTATTAGTTACTTACCACCCCTTACCTGTTTTATCTATTAACCTATTCCATAAAATATTCTATAATTCCATCTGTTTAATTCCTTACAGCTTATTCTTGACTTCTCCCCAAATAAGCTTGTATGAGCTTTGAACTTAACATTTGTACAAATACCCAGATGCTGAAATCCTCATTTGCTATGACTGTGCAATCATTTATCCAAAGTTTTAGTAAGGTCTTTATCATTCTCTTCTTCTGTATTTCTCTTTCTATATTCTCCTTGTTATTTCTTTTACTATTATTACAGTTCAGGAAAATTTTAATCTTTGTTTGCCTACTCAGTTTGCTGTGGTTTTACACTTGTTCTCAAGAACAAGTCAGATTTACTGTGCAGTCTGTTTTTCTGCACACTGACATATTAGCAATGTCCACGGTTGCCAGGAAGCCCAGCTACAATAATTTACTTTTGCTTTAATCTATTTATGACTCCACTGCATCTGCTTTTATATCCACAAACATACGGTTGAAAGCAGAATTTCACTCTCAGGATGCAGCTGATGAACCTTAAGCATTAGACAGAGTTTTAACTGCTGTATTTCTTCAATATTCATTACTAATAACTACTGGAATATCAACCATAGGCCAGGGGCACCACTATAATCTTACTTAAAATTATCTATTTAACACTTCAGTCTGTGTACCAGAAAAGACAAATTATTTTATGGCAGAAGAAGTGTAATCTCTTTGATGGGTATGCATAAAACTTTAAAAGGGGAAGTAATGCCACACAGTGCATGAGTAAGTAATTGTATCTTTTTGCCTTTATTAAAGACGAAAATTAGGAAGAAACTCAGAGTTAAAAATATGTATGTCATTTGTACCTTGATATGTTAAGCTCAGAAAAATCAAATCAATTTCATATGAGTCTGACTTAACTGTAATGCTGCCAGTAAATTAAAAAGCCTTCAAAAGGTGTATTTTTTAGCCCCTAAATAAGTACTTTCCCAAAGGAATTATACAAAAATATTCTTTTCCGTCTTGTATATGGTCTGCATCCTTAGATACGGAGTCATTCCTTTAATATGTAAAGACATAATATTCTTTCTTTTTCTCTCATTTATTTAGTAGAAAAAAGAAAGTGAATTATTGGACCTTTTGTGTACAGTATGTACTGCTATAAAAATTTGGTTTGTGTAGGACTTAAATGTAAAAAAAAAATCCAAATATTTTTAATTGTGAAAAAGTGTAAGAAAAAACTAAAGAAACAGCTTGTAATTTTGATAATACTGTATAACCTGACGTTATTTGTTGGAGTAAGGTGCATGGCAGACCTATAAACGGTAAACAAAGAGGTGCAGAAGATTTCCTGAGAATGATCCAGCCCGGCTAAATTATGCATCCGTCTGTCTTCACAGGCTGCAGGTGAGAACTCACCCTGCTGGAGGCCACTATTTGTGACACCTGATTTGTCAGTGACTCTCCCTACTCCGTGTAAGAAGGAGAGGTGGGACAGACAGGCTTAGGGCTATGCCATGGGATCCACTGGATATATGGGATGTGTGCAGCAGACATCGCCCACGGCCACTTACCAGGCTCCTCCTTACTGCCTCAGCTATGACAGGCTCTGAATACCTCTGTATTTTTACAGTAGACAAGTAGACTGTAGTTTAAAAGAAACACAAAGAAAAATATCCAGGTAGCACAGGGTGTTGTGCACACGACGCAAAAGAGGCCTGAGGTTTCCTGGAGGTATGTGCGGGTCGATTGCACCCGAGAGTCCCAACAAGCCCAAGTTTACAGCACAGAAGGGCACTGGCAACACTCAGGCAACACTCAGCCTTCACGTGGCACACTTAGCCTTCTCCTGCTAGAAAAAGATAGGAACCTGGCCAATGACACTGGGAGTGAATTCCTTGTGTGAATTAGCTAAAAGAAAGGCAATGTGACACGTATTATTTGATATGGCTTTGCTAAGCAGGAGAAGAATGTTAGGAATCAGGAATGCAGATTTCTAGGCTTGTAGAGGAGGGAGGAGGATATTTGGCTACACTTCCACCAAGCAACTCAGAAATGTATTTCATGTCCTCAAATGCACTGACACCTTGCTTCTGCTTTTAGAAAGTAGTTCAAATTGCTAAGTTAATTCTCAAAATTCCCCGTTGACTTTTATCTTTTAGGTATTAGCTATTTTCAGCTAAAGGTAATGAGTAAAGATTTTTACATTACTACATCTGAAAAAGTGACTGCACACTGTTCTAGATGCTGTTATGTTAAATAGCATTAATACCACTAAACCTTTAGGACAAGGCGTCAACGGCATCCTGGATGTTTGCAGGTAAGAGAAGTGATCTCCCTCTCTCAAAGGGATTTGGTAATTCCCTAGATGACTTTTTCTGTGGTGGGAGCACTAGCAATAGCAAGAGTTCTGTAATTATCTCTTTCACCTCCCCAAGCTACACGCTCTCCTTGCCAGTAGGAGAACTCCCTGCGGGGCAGGTCAGCTGTTGACCTAACAACTCTTGTCACTTCGGTGCGGACAAGAGGGAACATCGACAGTCAGAAGAAAGAAGTCCAGACTGACTCCCCTCACCTTTCCCTTCCCACTGGTCCAGAGAGGATGCACAGGTGACAGCATCCCAGCTCTGGGAAGCAGGAGGTGACCATCAGGTAGTGAAAGGCAGGACACACATGGACACACATGGCATTACAAGACAAGGGAGGATCTAATACAACAGGCACCTGATTTTTTTCCCTTATTTTTTACATTTGGTCTCATGAGGTATTATTTTTGTATGCATTCCACAACTAACCATTCCTGCTTCTGATTTAAGGAAATAGTTAAATAAACTGCACTGATATGAATGATGCATTATTTAAATGCAGAGCTTCCATATTACCAGTTTGTATCCTGCTGTTGCACAATCAGCACTTTCTCCCGATGCAGCCAGAGGTGCTTTCCCAATGTCACTTAGTAATCAGAGCACATAGTATGAAATCTCTCACGCTGTATAAATAGTTGGATTATGAAACAATCCTTCACAGAGATATTTTAACACTTAACCATATGTACTTGCAGACCTGACATCACTTTAACTGCGTAACTCATTTCATTAACTCCATACCTGCCTGGAATGCAACCAGGCAAACTTTACATAAACGCTAAGTGAAGTTTGCATACGTCAGATGATACAAAATCATCAAAGAAAGTGTAATTTAAGAAAAAAAGCATTGTGCATCTTAACACTTCTAAGAAAACAGTAAGAACAACCCTTTCCGTTACATCTTTATTGCAGGAACAGAAGAGAAAAAAAAAGTAAAAGGACTAACCTGCATACACGAGCATGGTGATGAGAAGAGCAATCAAATGGACCCTGTATTTGGGATTAACACTTTCGGCTCGCAGGACGGCCAGCTGGAAAACGACAGAAAAGAGCAGTTCTATGCAGAACGCCTGCATCTCCGTAGTCTGCAGGGGGCTGCTGCAGCCTTGCGAGAGTGCTCCAAGATGCGGCTCTGTCATCTCCAGACTCCAGATAAAGTGCATGAACGCTCTGGCGAGCACGGCAGCCACGAACTGGGCGGCGATCTTGAGTGCCCCCATGCTGAGCGATGTCCCGCCGCCCCACATGGGCTGCAGGGTCCCGCAGGGATTGCAGGCGCTGCCGGCCAGCGTCAGGCCGTGCAGGACGGTGAAGCCGTAGGTGAGGGTCAGGGCGGTGTGCGGCTTCGGCTCCACGTTGCCGAGCAGGCTGAGCTCGTTCGTGCAGGCGCAAATCTGGAAGGTGCTGAACATCTCCACAAGGAAAGCGAAGAGGAGCGGGCGGGAGCGCAGCCGGCGCCGGGCCAGCCTCCGGCTCAGCCCCACGGTCACCACGACGCCGGACATCAGCAGCAGGGAGCTCCCGACCCCACCGACGGCCATGCCCGGAGCTTCACAGGCCCGAGGGCTCGCGGAAGGTCCGGCCCCAACCACCTGCGGGGAGAAGGAAAGCAGGAGAGGCAGGGAAAATGCCCCCGCTTTCCCCTGGAGGTAGGAACCAGCTTCCGTTCCCACCTGCGAGGAGCCTGACTCACCCTCCGCTCGGCGGAGCAAAGGGCAGGGGTGAGGGCAGGGGGATCCCGCTTCCTGCCAGGGCACGGCTTAGGACATGGAAGCTCTCTCCCCGCGGTGGAAAAGCACGGGGAGGGGAGCGGGGACAAGGGGGCTCCGCCGCCCGCGCAGCCCCTCCGCCGCGGGACGGACCGGGCTCCCCTGTCCCCTCAGCCTGCCGGAGGACAGCGAGGGAAGAGAGGGGAAGGAGGGCCTCGGCTCCCGGCCGCGGGGGAACGGGAGGGGAGCCGACTTCCCCGGCGGGATCGGCGTCGCGGTGCGTCCGTGGCCGCGGGAGCGGTTCCAGCCCCAGCGCGGAGCCGGGCACGGGCTCGGGCTCGGCCGCGCCGCCCCCTCCGGCGGGCGCTGCGGCACCGCGCATGCGGGCGGGGGCGCGCGCGGGGAGCGGCGGGGGCGCGCGCGGGGAGAGGCGGGGGCGCGCGCGGGGCCGGCACCGGCCCCGGCACCAGACACGGCCCCGGTGCCAGACATGGCCCCGGCTGCCCGCCGAGATCGCACCCCTCGCCCTGCGGCTTGCGACGAGCTCGAGAGAGAGACAGTGGTTATTTATTTAGAGCTGCGCAAGCCTGCGTGCTCGGTGGTGTGCAGCGAAAGTAACGCGCCAACTATCAGAACTTTTTTTGCTATTTATACATTGTAGCGCACACAGGCATTAAAGAATCACAGAAACAATTAGGTTAGAAAAGACCTCTAACGTGACATGGAGTCCAGCCTATGCCCAAACACCGCCCTGGCAATAGACCATGGCACTGAGTGCCACATCCAGTCTTTCCTTAAACACCCCCAGGAACGGTGACTCCATCACCTCCCTCGGCAGCCCATTCCAAAGTCTAATCACCCCTTCTGTGAAGAAATTTTTGCTCATGTCCAGCCTAAACCTCCCTTGACACAGCCAAGGCCATGCCTTCTCATCCTCTCTCTTGTTACCTGGAAGAAGAGACCAACCCCCACCTGGCTGCAGCCTTCTTTCAGGGTGTTGTAGAGAGATAAAGTCCCCCCTGAACCTCCTCCAGCACCTTCAGCCTCTCCTCATAAGGTCTGTTCACTGACTGTAAGTCACATAGTTCTCTTATTAATTAGTACTCTGTTTTCTATTGGTTAATGATTTTCTCGCTTCTCATGCTAATTAGTCTGCATGCTCAATGTTTGTCATTTTTGAGTCAGTGGGTTTCTTGGGTCAGGGGGTGTGAGTTGGTGGTCAGGATCTCACCCTGCCAGAATTGACTTTTACCCAGTTGGAGCTGATTTCAGCACAGTTGTTGAGTTGTCTTTATTAGTTTCTTCCTTATCTTGTGAGTTCTGCCAAATGTCCTTGTGGCCCATAAATTCTGTGTCGTATCCACTATCAGCATTACATCCTTCTTCCCAAGCTCCCCCTAGGTCTGAGGTCATGAAAACATCTTGAGCTCTAAACCTTTACAAGGCAATTCTACGGACAATTAATTTGTGCTTTTAACACCCAGACATCACTTAGAGCTTGTTGGCTGCTCTGTTTCCTGGGTAAAACCTCCTTTCTTGTCAATCAGGCTTGAAATATACGAAGATCAAACAGTAGAGAACATCCTTTCTTAAGAAAGTTTTTGCATTTACTACATTTTGTAATGAGTGGCGTTTCTTTCCTGTGTTTTTGGGAACCTGGTGGTTCCAAAAGCAGGTGTGCAGACTGATTCAGCCTCTTCATGCCACCCTCTTCCCTGGAGAAGGGTGTTTGACAGAGCGCCCGGAGGAAGCAGGTGGTGAGTCTCGGGCTTCTCCAATGGAAGCATTGCTAAAAATAGGCATCAGCCTCATTCTGCTGAATGTGGTAACGCTGGCATTCATAGCAGGGCCCAAACGACATCAGTACTGTCCTGGAAAAATAGGCATGGGCTCCTTTAGCATAATTCTTTGGGCCTGGTAACTGAGAAGGGTGAGCCCAGAGTGAGGTAATTGGGAAATTGGGAAGTGCTTCCTGTCCTGTTAGGCTGGGGCTGAGTTTTCCTTCAGTCTCTCCTTGCAGTGCTATTTTGCAGTATTTGGAATGGATTGTACCTCTTGCCAGAGTGTCCTTCTGGTGGGAAAAGAGAAAAAATGCCCAAGCTCTGAGCACATGAATGATTTTGCCATATGTCATTGGGTGTGCTGATTTAGTTTACCCCCTAATAAAACAACAACAAAAAAACCATTTTGTGGTGCTTCTTCCTACTTTTCCTCCTCTCTGTCACTGAGTGGCGATGTTCTTTAGGAGTGTCCAAATACTGATTTTATGAACTCTAAAACTGAAGTGCTGCAAGCAGCAGTGACACTGTGCTGCAGTTCAATGCACCTGCAAAGGAGGGGCAAATGCTGATTGTTTTTTTCCCCCCAGAATTCCAATATCCAGTTGTTTTGCCACAAGGTGGCATCAACGAGAGTTTATCGGACCTCGCAGGAATGACTTCTGCCCGATCAAGGTCCGCAAAGCGTTCCTTGCAAGGAGGAAATACAGAGATATATTACTTCCAAGCAACAGCATCAAGCTTTTAGTTGAAGATCAACCTGCCATAAAGATCAAAGTTGAAACATACAGACTTGTTTTTCTCTAGAAGGGAGTGACATGACAAGCTCTTCCTCGTTTCCAGAGATGTAGGACCATTGAGGCATCTGGGCTTGAGAAGTCTGCGGATAAAAGAGTATTTGGAAGGTGCATTTGGCTTTGTGAAATAGGGTTGTTTTTAACAGGAGAGGGGGAAAACAACAGTTGAACAGTGATGATATAAAGAGAGGAAAGGAGAAAACGACAGAGCAGTTAATATTTGGCTTTTACTGTTTGTACAAGATTAGATGTCAAAAAAACAGAGTGAGGCAAGTCTGTGCTTTAAGTCATTACATAAGTCTCAAAACACTTCCATGAAAGCTATGCATTGAAACAACTGCTTTTCCCAGCACTGATGTTCTATAGGTGTGATGGGGAAGAAAAAGAACCCGGTCTCTTTTCAGAGCCTTGTTACTTGTGCATATGACCAGTCGCGAATTTGTGATTTTAAAACAGACTAATAAGGTAGATGTTTGATTTCACAGCACAGTCTCGAGGTGGATTATCGGAGTGTGGGTTGGAATTGATTGCATTTTTAATTATCTGTATGACCGGCTGTGTGTATTTTACTTCCTGGTGTACATATAATTGTATTTTTTGACCACAAGAGGGTAGTGCCATTCCAAACAATTGCTTTTGGTGTGCTCCTATAGGAGCTTTATTTTGTGTTTTGCAGCAAGGAGGTGAGAATAGTAGATCTCCTATGAACATGTTCAAGCCCTTAATTTTGTAATTTGTAAAAATGAGTGTTCAAGCCTGAAATGTCTCTTAAAATTCACTTTACAATATATAAGCTTTTGGTACTGCATTAGTTAGGCTCATCAGTTTCTTCTTCTTGGTGGCATTGGCGACTCTGTCTCATTCCAGGTTGTCCCTGTGTATGCTCTCTCCTCCCTGAACAAGATTCCCTCATGCTCCTGCCTGCTCTATACCAGGACATATACAATTTACCTTTTGTCTGATTTGTCCCGTTTACTGTTCTCCTCATTTCAGAGTCTCTCCACATCCTTTTCTCCTGTGTTCCCTCCCATGAAAATCAGTCCTTGTATTTTTCTTCCTATTTGTGTGTATTCCTACTTTCCCTCTTTGCCCAATCCCTTGTATTTCCTGCCTGTTCTGTATGCAGTTAGCTGTTCTTAGCTGTGTGTACGGTTTCAGCCCCTTTCTTTCCTAAAATTCCCTCATCTGCTTCCTTTTTCTATGACAGGCTGAGTTATTCGGAGGGCATCAACATGCCAAGAATTCTTGGATGGGTTTTGCAGGGGTGAAATTGGGCATTATCATGCTGGCAATTGCTTCCATCCACATTAATGTTAATAAATAATTGCAGAGGAGCTAAACCTGTCGTTCAGGTAACAATATACCAGGGAATCTGTGTGCCTTGCTTTCTCTGTTGTGGTTTAGTTGGTTTCCCCCCAAATTAGTCAATTTCCACTGACATTTAGAGCTGCATTGGAAATACAGAAAGTAAAAGCAGTCATAGTGCCTCCAGACAGAAAATCCTTGTTGAGCAGGCCTTGGCAAGCTCAGGCACAGCTTCAGCGCTGCTTTTCTTAGCAGGTGGCCATGGAGGTTTGGGACATTTCCCCTTTCTGGCTACATTTCACAGCAGTTGGATGCCAGAGCCAGGATTTGCACCAGTGGGCAGCCAGAAGCTCTGGTGTGCAGAGGGAGATCCCGGTGCACGGGCAGTAGGGAAGAGCCAGGGATCACATCAGCAGGGGAGCTGCTCCGTGCACAGGAGTCTGGGCTCTTGGACAACACACCCTTTGATTTCAGGGCAAGAAATGCCACTGCCACGAGGGCATTGGCCCGGACCAAAGTGTGGAAATTGTACAGACTCTTTAGAGCTCTGCCGATACCAGCAAACAAAACAGCGTCAGGGATGTTCCTGAGCACCAAACTCAGCTGTTTCTACTGCTTCTCATAATCCTGACATGGTTTTAGCCCGGGCCGATGAGGAGTATCCCAAAATATTCCAGAGTGTAGGTTGGGGGATACATGCTGATGTTACAAATAGGCAGACTGTGCTTTCATGGATTTTTTGAGACTTTCATAGACTGGACACTGGATGCCCTGTGCCAGCTGGCCTCAGGGGCAGAGACTGGTCCCAGACTTGTTTAATTTACTAATGTGAGTATAATCACAGTGACTAGGCCTGGCTGCAGGGCTGAAAATATGTTTTTGCAAACCCTCTTTGGTTTAGATGCCAGGAACTGAGGGGAGGTTGCTTCCATCTATTCCCCTACTCTGCCTCCAAAGGTTACTGCCTTATACAAAAGGGCCAGAAGGTTTATTTTCTCTTCAGTCATTTGCACCTCTAGCTCTGAGTTAGACCACTGATTTTTGGTTTTTGATCTTGTTGTTGGCTTTAATGGGAGGGACTTTTTTTTTCCTGTAAGTGTAACAAGCAATTTTATTTTATTAGGTGAATCCTGGATGAAGGAAATCTCTAGACCATGTGATGTTCATAATCTCTGAGGTAACAAGACATATACAAATCAATATAGATAAAATCACTCCTTGGGAATACCCTGACTCATATGCAGAACCTTGAGCTTGGCTTTGTTGAACTTCATGAGGTTTGCAAGGGCCCACTAAATCCACTCTAGTCAAAAAGGATAAAAGTTCAAAAAGCTAAAGGCAGAGAAGAAGCTTCACATTTTTAGAGGCTCTTGTTTTTCAAGGCCATTTCTCATTTTTTGTTTGTTCATTTCCACCCCTCCTCCCCCATCCCCCAATTCTGGTTTATGTAATACAAAATAATCCTTAGCTTTGCTTCTCTTAAGTGTTGCTGTTAACTGCCGTAGCCCATGCATGATGGTAAAGTGACACTTGCTTACAAAAACTGCACAGTGTGCAGTCCTTCATCTTTTGTTCCCATCATGTTGCTTTCCATCTGTGTGGAGCTTGTTCCAGAATCAAACTGCTTGCCTTAAAACATGGTCCTGAATTGAACAGGGAGTTCATGAAGTGAATGCTTGTTGTCTCAATATATCTGCTACACCCAACTATCAAAAGAATTTTTTAGTTGCTTATGAACATACTTTACTTGATTATATGAGGTAACACAGAACCATACTCTAAGAACTGTAAGTGCTGAAAAACCAGTGGAAGGCCCTGAGCTGAAATGATTCATTTTCAGGTATGTTTAGGATTACAATTTCCAGAAGAACCAACTGAAATCTCTGCTTCTGTTTAATATGCATAGTGCCATAGATCAGCAAAAATAATCATTGCTTTGTTTTCTTTTTACCTGTGATTGTTTCCAGGAAAAAAGACACGTGTAGGTGCAAAACAGAATATTCCACTGAATTTGTAAAAAAGATACATTACTGAATTCTGCTTGAATTCTCACTGATACTTAGCTTTCTCTCCATGAAGTACCACGGAACAAACCCAACAAATAAATTACCACTGTGATTCAGAGTAGCTCCAATGAATATTTTTGTGCAAATACAGGTTTTAGGGACTGAGCTGTCTCACGCAGCACTATAATATATTTATTATGTCCTTGAGTTTTGCAAGGCTGGGTTAGAGGCTTGGAATCCAGCAGTCTTTTTAGCACACTGTCTTTACACTCTTTGGAAACTTTTCAACCTGGTTCACACTCAGTTTTGTCTTTCTCCTTCACGTATCAGGGTTGTGAGTGTCATTCGTACTGTGTGAGCAGGAGGGCTCGTGCTAGCAGTGCTCCCTTTTGCACTTGTTACCAAAGCAGTTTGGTTTTGGCCCAGGCAAAGCAGTTCTTGAATTCGAGTTTGATTGTAGGTAAACTGTGTATTCAAGTGTAAATCATCTCTCTATATGATGTTGGTGCACAGCTGCCAAGTGTCCTTCTGAATCAGTAATCAGGCATCGCATTCTCTCGACATGTATGAAAGCATTTATCAAAAAAGGTGCATTAGCAAGCGTGCCAGAAACTTCTCTGTGGGAAAGAAGTGAGTTCTTTTGTTCTCCCTCTCTCAGTTGTTACTGATAATGACTCATGTGTTGCTTAGAGCCTCGAATGTACAATAGCAGTAGTTCCGAAAGCGAAAGGGAGCTCTGCTTTTCTTTATGAACAGGTGATGAAAGATTTTGAGAGAAGGAGGCAGCCCATCTTAGAAGGATTTGAATCAGACTGCTGCGGAAGCAAGGTGAGTGGAGAACCAGATATAAAGGGAACAATCACAGCTTGTAGTTGGCTCTGATGTTGTCTGCCTCTGGTGCCAAAGGAAAGGTTGTGGAACTGTGGAAAAGGACCATGACTCTTGATTTATGCCACTTTTTAGGTTTGCACTTTCACCTTGAGCTGTACCATGCTCATGTCCATTGTGTTTTCCTTCAGAGACAGTATTTTGTAAGCTTGTCTTTGCTGGAATTCCTGTTGATAAGGTACATTTGTTCATTGTCTGTGCCTGATGCCATGAAGCTGAAGCAAAGGAGAACTTCAGTGTCAGACAGGAAGATAGTTTTAAATGTGTGACTCCCTGTGGCAGAAGTTTATTTTAGTGAAGTTGTTGCTTCTAGTACTAGGAGACATCTCATGCCTGTTTATCATTGCATTCACATAATTGCTTTGAAAGTTTAATAAGACTAAAGCATTATTAACACAGCTGGGTTTCTTTCAATTCACTCAAACAGATACAGTATTTTTTTCTATGAGGAATTATTTTGTTTGCTTATATTTTATACTCCAATCCATGTTTTTGTTTTGTTTTGTTTTGTTTTGTTTTTTCAGCATAAGAAGAAGCGTTGAGTGGTTAATTCCTTCCATAAAAAAATCATAAATCATTTGTGAGAGATGAGGTAATCTGGTAGCAAAGCATGCATGCTAGTCAAGAGAGGTGCAGTCTAATCCTTGTTGCATAACCATGTGTTGTGGACTTGTTTTGAATCCAGTTCAGTCTGTCTGCAGCCTTCTACTTGTCAGCTGTCAGTGTCAACACTTGGCTGTGTGGATCATCATTGCTGAGTGGCATGCAGTCACATCTCAGATGGGATCTCTAACCCTCATGTAATACAATTAATTAGAAGTAACAATGATATTGGAATATTACATGAGCATTAAAGAGTGTGTTTCACAGCACTGTTGCAAGATGCAGTAAAACATTGCTCATTTTATTGGGCAGTAAATCAACTGATTGTTAAATGCCTTGTCTGAGATGACAGGAGGACTGTGGATGATATGGAGCCTCTTGACTCCCAGGTTTTAACCTTGATCCCAAAATCCAAGTATTGGTACCTTTGACAGTCACTCCCTCCAGCCACTTCAAGTCATTGATAAACCAAGAACTGTGACACCTGAAAGTGCACCAGAGTTCCTGTGTGTAGAGCACACAGTCTGTGCTCAGGAGACTGGCTATGATTTTGTTGGGTTTTCTTTATCTTCAGCTGCTCCTGCTCAGGTGTTCTGGGCCAAAAAATGAGCAATGTGTTTGCTATTTGCTGTGGGCATGCTGGGCCCAATCTGAATCAAATGGAGCTCTGGAAATTTTCATGAGGATGAGATGAGAGTGAGTATCAAGAGATGTATGTCCACATCTTTTTCCTCAGTACTATGTTACACATCATGCTTCAAGACAGACAATACAAGGCAGCTTGAAAGATAACACTGAGACACCTCATCTTAGAAACAACTACTGTGTCAAGCCTGCTGCTTCTCAGTTATTCTACCTTTCTATGAGTTTTAACCTGTTGAAGGGTGCCACACTGAAGTCTCTCAAGCCTAAACTTCCATGTCACGTTTGAATAGACTGTTTAGGGTCAGATTCAGCCAGTGCATAATCACAGACGACTGCTAATTTTCTGTAATGCCACTAGTTTCCCCAAATTGAAGCTTTTGTTATAGACACCTATTTTCTCCCATCTTCTTTTATTTTGAGCACGCAGGATTTCAAAAAACAACTCAGCATGTGACTGAAATGAGTTTTCATAATTCTTTGGGAAAAATCGTCCTGAGAAACATGAACAGATGCCTTTCTTCTCAGTGGGTAGTATTTCTTAACAAATGAAATAGTTTCATTTTAGTTACCATGTTGTTGAGGAATTGGACTGAAGTGCCGTCACAATTTCCCAGTCCACCTAGGAGCCAAGTAACCATGAAAAATGACACTATTAAAGTTTATAGAAAAAGTAACAACTGTGCTATCGCTGCTTAGATAACCACTGAGATCTAATAAGGAGAAATGTGTTTGTAGGCATGTCAAGAGAACAGCGATACAATACAAACAAAAACCTATAAAAGCCATAAATTAACAATATTTTCAGGGCTAATTTTCGGGCAAGAGAAAATTTGCTAATTAAATTTAACAATGACATAAAATTGAGGACAAATAAGAACTGGAACATCATATAGGAAGCCTGCATAGCCTTGAGGACTGGAGTAATAGAAGTCATTTGGTCATGTACTGTGGACTAAGGGAAAAAATCTGAGAGAAGAGAGGAGATTCCTAGAAAGAGCAGAGGTAAAACATCTGAATTCAGTTGCCAGGTGCCAGTGCACTGTAGAGCAGCTGTAAGATGTGCCTAGATGAAGGCAAATGAAATCTTGAAATGTCTCTTGTTGCTGTTTCAGAATACATGGAAGAAGCTAAAGCTCTGCAGAGAGATGACCTGTTCAATGTAAAAAACAATATTGACACAAGAACAAATGGAAAGATGTGTGAAATGTGAAACAAGCAATCACTGCTAAGCCAGAAACCAAACACACTTATTTTCAGCTTTGACTCCCATGCTTCTAGTAGCAGAGAACACAAATTCATGATTCAAGGATTCCTTTCCAGTCGTGTTATCAGTTGTGTTTTGACAATCACAGCTGAAAAATGTGCGGGCTCATTTACTGTCAGTAATACTTCTCCTTGCCAAAATACAACAACCTCCAAGAAACCTGGGAAGTAATCTTAAAGAGAAGCCAAAGTCAGGTTACCAATTACATTGGGGTTCATTAGGCTGTGCCAGAGCACCACTGACCCAAACAATAAATATAAACAGGAAGAAGGGGTTTAATCAAGCTGAGGATCAAACAGAGGATTTCAGCACTGCAGTGTCTCTCCTAGTCTGCTCTCAGCAGATTCTTCAGCCCAATCTCTGAAAAGTGAAATTGGACCCAAATCGTACAGGGGGAAACTGACTTGCATGTAAGAGCAAAACTGAAACTGAAGGTCAGGAAAGTGAGAAAGACATATGTTTACTTTCAGAAGTAAATATACCTGAAAAAGACAGAGCCTGAGCCTTTTTTAATGAGCTAGGGCTTAAAAGAAATCTTGGTTATGTAGGGTTCTGCATCAGTGTTTGCAAACGTGCTCACTCCAGACCAATTCCACAATCTCCAACTGGTAAACCACCAATAACAAGGATAAGAAATACTTAAGATTTCAAGACATAGACTTAAAATGAACCAGGGAACTAGACTTAGTAATACTACATGGAAGATGAATCCTACTGGCTCTAGTGAAAAGGGAGTATGGAGAAAAAAAAAAGGTAGCCTTTTGTACGCTGAAGGATGCAATGCATTTGAAACATACTTAAAACATATTCAAAACATGGATCCCATTGGGTGAAGTATTTAATAAGAATGCATGAAAACCTAATTCCCCCAGTGTTTACAATCTGAGATAAATCTAATGAACTGATGTTAAGAGTCAGTAGACCATAACTTTGCAAATTTCTTCAGAAATGTGACTGATATCTTACTGGGGTAATCACAGCTCATATGGAGACCACAAAAAAGCATAACTTGCAAAAAAAAAAAAAAAAAATCAATTTCCTTTATTGACTTGCAATTGGGCCTCTGTTTGAGACTCCATATTTAGTTGTAACTCTGATGCTTTTCAGCCAGAGGTCTGTTTTGGGCTGACTCATACCTACCTTCCCCTGAAATTTTAGCCAGAGGTGTTTCCCAGTATGAAAAGAGAAGAATAAGTTGTTTTTCAGCATTAAAATGTCTTCAAAGCCCAGATGCTTTTGTGGTGTGGGTGTTTTTTTGTTATTTGTTTGATTTTGATTTGGGGTTTTTTTTTTCTGTTGCTGTTGTTTGGCAAAATCATGGGCTATGTGTCAGGTCTGTACTTCTTGTGCCTGTGAAAATTGACCTAAATTTGGCCAAGTCAGGAGCCTTTAAAAAAGAATCTCACGTCTTATGTTCTGAGGAGTTGTGCTGAACTTCAACAGTAAAATAAAACAGTGGGTGGGAGAATGACAGAGGCTGGATAAGATGATGGGAGAGAGGGGACATAAACAGGAAACTAGGACTGGCCTTATGAAGGTGTTGGATTGGCTGTGGGGGAGTAGAGAAAGATTTACCTCAGCAGTTTGATGTGCGTGGGGACAAATATATTGGACAAACAAAACGGAAATGACAGGATGTATGGGAAGTGAGAAAATGGGACTGAGCAAGGGATGCTCCCTATAGGACTGGAGAGATTAGCTCCTCCGTCTTCTAGGATACTATAAAAATAAGAAAGAAATGCTGAGGTTCTATCACTATGAAAACCATAGAAAACTATAGAATAAAGTAATGTTTTCCTTCTTCAGGTTTGGCCAGCTTATGGTGATCATGACTTTGGAACATGCAGGAAATTAGGGGAAAAAAAAGAGGAATTGGGCTGCTGTTGCTTTAAAAGGTGGATTACTGACATATCTGTGAGATATCTAAATTACGTTTTTTTAAGTTCATTGTGGTAAGCTCTGTATTTCCAAAGAAGACTCGGCTTACTTAAGACTCAGATTGCATAAACTTGGTGCATAAAGACAAATCTCCTCTCGAGCACGTGAACCAAATGAGGAAGCTGGGACCCATGGAAAACCAGCACCAACTCAGGTAATTAAAATCCACCTAAGGAATATATGCAAAGGGCAATAATTAGGGTGGTGCAGCTGACATCACTTTGGCATTTTGCAGCCTTCAAATGCTTAGATTTGCAAATTTCATGAGTGTTCTTTCAGCCTCCTTTTTGTGTGTTTAATTAACATTGTGTATTGTTTGTACAGAGGTAGAGCCTGGAAGCTCTAGGCAAGGATTCTAAGGCTTTGCAGTCACAACACAGAATAGCTGTCAGAAGCCCAGATTTTTTGGTTACTACTGACTTGGACTACATTTGAAAAACTGAGATATATGAGCTTTGGCTGGGAGCATGAATAGCTGCGTGTAGTCCCTGGTTTGTCTACTTAAGACCTGGTGTTTTTTTGAACTGGAGACGTGTTCTCTTTGCACAGTTTCTGCTGTCCTTTGTTACCACCTTAGAACTCTAAATTCTGTGCTGATAAAGATGGCTAGTAATAATTTGTAATATAAACCCTTTTAAAATCTTTAAGCCTCGCTGCTGCTTGTCAGAGCTCCCCAGCTGGAAGCTGCAGGCTGAGTGCTGTTAACAAACAATAGAATTGTAATTTTGTTTTGTTGTAAGTGCTTGTGGTTTTGAAGACATCCATTCTTCTTCTCCTTCCCACGGAGCTCAAAGTGACTTGGGCATGCAGGATTGACTGTGAAAATTTCTGGCTCCTATGCATTTCCTACAGTATTAGATAAGCTGCTTGGTTCTGTAACACGTGAACCAGGTAGAATTGTCTTCCCTGAAAAAGCTTCAGAGTGTGTCACTCCTTGCCTCAGGCAGGCAGGCGGTCAGGGACAGTCTGTCTGCCTTGTTCTTCATCCAGCAGTCCCCTCGGATTGAACTGTGGGAATCAGGCTTTCTCAGGTCAGGGAGCTTGTCTAAGGAGCTCAGTCCCTGTGGATGTCAGCCATCGTTCTGCTCCAGCTTTCTTCAGGTCTCCTGGTGCAGATCTTGGAAGTCAGCACATTCTTTGGCAGCTGTGTGTCTCACCCTTCTTCTTTAAACTTATTTGGTATGTTTAATACAGGGAGGTTGTGCGATACACTTTGGTTTCTGCAGCATCCTAGAAGCCTGGATAAAAGATTTTGTGAAAAGAAAAAATAGATATCAGTAGGCTAAATATGTATGATCTGATTGCAGGGAAGCCTGAAGACTTGCACTTGGAAGGACTCTGGTCTAATGTGTGTGGCAAACTTGTGACTGACGGGAGAATTTGGCTCAGATTGCAGGCATGGGGATGAACTGCAGGATCAAAACTTCCCATTCCAATTGGAATAACAAGAAAAGTCATCTCACACACTCAGACAAACTTTGTTTTCATCAGCTGCCTTCTTTTGATCTGCAGTACGTACCAGCAATCACACTTTAAATGATTACTTTGTTAGACAAGGGAGAAGTGCTGGTGTAGATGTTCCTAAAGACGTCCCTCTCTGCCACAGAAGGTGACAACACCACAGCAAACAAAAATAGTGGGCCTAGCTAACAAAACAGTTCCCTTGAAATCAAAGTGTAAATAACACTTTGACATGATGACTTCATTGCTATATAATGCTTTCTTTGGAATTGCATTGCAAGCAAAGAGGCAAGTTACTTTAAAGAAAACCCAAATCTCTGTGGAGCAGAGGTCTCAAGCATGCTATTTCTTCGCTGGCCATCCTGCAGAGCAACCAGCAAACTGCAGCTTAGCCCCTAAGCCTCTCAGAAGGCTTGATGGAAGCAGAGGCTTTACAACAAATCTGGGGAATTTAGAAACAAATGGCGATCAGGTAAGAAGTAAAAGGAGTTAACCAAAATAGGTAGTATCACAAGAGTATGTTTATTTTGTAAATAACTGATTTTTGGCAAGGAAAATGGGATCTCTTGGGACTTCAGTGAAGTAGTTGGTGTGTTGCCACAAAGAAAACAGAGCTGAAGAGGGGAAAGTGAAGATTAGGGCAAGAAGGGTGACATAAAGAGGTGAGGTCAAAGTTCCCTGCTTATTTGGGATTTTGCGTGATTGCATCCGGTGAGCCCTGGTTGATTTGTGCCAGGTTGCTCATGTTAAAACTAACAGGTCATGAAGGAAAGCCTCATGGAAAACATGCAGGTAAACAGCAAAAGGGGTGAACCCCACTCTGGTTTTGCCAAGCTCTGGCTGGGTTGACAACTAGCAGCTGTCAGGGTGTTGTCACTGCATGTGTGTAGGCTGTGCATGGCGGGTTTTGGCTAATTTGGATATGCAAAATAGTCCCTGACTGTCTGCTTGACATGGTCTGCTGGTAAGTCCTGGGCAAGTGCAAATTCTGCTCTGTATACTGTCTGTAAACCTACCAAAAAGTCTTTTTTTCTAGTATTTTATAGAGTAGACCAAGACTTAATTAACTGGGTTTGGGAGTAGTTTGCAGAGTGGACTTAAAAGGGAAATCTCCCATTCCTCACACCATGCAAAGCAATGATTTCAGCTGCATTTCTGCTTACCCTGGATACCTGCAGATAATTGTGCTGTTAAAAAAAAACCAAAAAACAAAACACAAAAACCAAAACAGAACAAAAACAAAAAACCCACCAAACAAAGACAAAAAACAAACAAACAAAAAACACCAAAAACCAAAAAACAAACAACAACAACAAAAACAAACAACAACAACAACAACAGACACAAATACCACCCCCCCCCAAAACCAAAACAAACAAAAAACCCCACTAAAAGCCCCCCCAAAACAAAACAGACCTTTGGAAGTAGAGAACTTCCTGTATAGGTTTTGAGGAATTGGGTTGCTTGGTGAGCTGATTTATTTTTTAAAAGCACTTTAAGTAATGCATTTCAGTTTATTTTCCCATACTAAGTGAGCCTTGTAACCTGCTGTTTTTGTGATCTTCTCACTCGTCTAATTACCTCCCAGGGTTTGGGAAAGAGAACCAGGAAAAGATATAGGCACTGGCAATCTCTAATTGGAATTTGTTTAATAATAGCAACCTGCTTGCTTCTTTTTCATGCTTCAACACCAATCTTCAGTTCTACATTTACTTATTAAGCCTGAGGACCATCTGCTGAAGGAAAGTTAGCCCCTGTAGTAGGAAGGAGCCACATGCAATTCCTGCCTTGGCTAACAAAAGCTTAAGTGGACTTACTAGTGGTTTGAATATAGTAGCATATAAGCTGAAGATATATTTTTTTGATAGCTCTAATTTGTAGATGTGCAGAACAAATCAGAGGTGATGAACTCTTGTTATCCTACTCCCTGGCATAACATAAATGACTATCAAGGATACTGAGCAGAGGAGAATTTGGCCCACTCAGCTTATTAGGTTGTTTTCCTGGGTGTATTTTCAATGCCTGTTTGTTACAGAGATTAGTCATGTTGGATGGTTTTCCTCCATTTCTACAACAGGATGTGCTGCTCCCAGTGGAAATAAATCAACAAGCACAGTAACTCCTGCTTTTTGCAGTATCAGTGGGTGGTTTGGATGTGTGTGTGTGTGTCATGCTGGAGCTGTGAGTTCAGGCTTGGCAAATTATTACCAGATCATTTAGGTTGGAAATCATTACTCAGTGTTATGGTGGTACCTATAAGCCATGGCCTTTGCCACTGGGGATACTGATAAAAACATCAGATGGAGGCCTTGGTCTTGGTCTGTGTAAGATGTGGTCCAGGTATGACTTTCATGTACGAGCATTTAATGGGATTTTAATGACTGTACAGACTAGGCTGGGTGCATGTTTTGTCTGCTTAGTTCCTAAAACTGAAATGCATCAGCCAAAGATTGTGGCATCCCTGGTGACTGTGCAGATTATACACGGACTAAGAGCAGATGGCTGTTTCCTGCCTTTTTCTGTTCATGAGGAAAGACAACACGATGAAAAATTAGGATGATTAATAACATAAGCAGCATTTCCAGCATACGTATTGCTTCTTTGTGGATGAGCATGATGGCACCGTCCTTATCCTAATTTTTTTTTAATGGAGGCTGCAGTGCTATTCTTATGGATTTTGTGTAGTCCTTCTTGCCAAAGCAAAGCATGGGAGAAAGCATCCCTGTGCTTGAGGGAGTTCCAGCCTGATGAACAGCAGATGATACCTGGTGATACCTGGTACCCCACTGCTCCAGACACACCATTATGTCCTGACCACGGGCATTCAGTGAACCTGAGGATGCTGCAGCTCCTAGGGAGAAACTTCTTTCATCCATTGAAACAAGAAAATGCAAGCACCATGCCGCAGATATGATCTTTCTGCAAACGTAGCTTCTCGAATTTGTTTATTCTGGTGGTGTTCTCCGGCAGGAATATCTAAGGATCAAAATATTAATTTTGAAGCATTATTCTAATGGAATCTAGGTGTACGGGTTCAAAAGCATTGACCTTCAAATCACCAGCCCAAGTGATTTCTTTCTGGCTGGCAAAGTTTCTTTCTGAATTTTTCTTGGCAAGGAGTTGAGCTCCTGTGTTGCTCTTAATTCTACCCGTGACCCTCAGAGCAGGCATTCCTTTGTCTGCATCCACTGAGGGCTGTGATCTGGAGGGTGTGCCCCAGGCACACCTGCCTCACAGGGGACAGCACTGACCTGAACACACATCACAGCGCTCACAGTCACATCGGGAAAGAAGTAAATAAATAACCACAGCATTGCAGTTAAGTAGCCAAGATAGCTTGGACCAAGACTAGATATCCCCTTTCCCTGGGGTGTCTTCTAACCCTTATGCTCCTTCTTTTTGGCACAGTAATCTCTAAACAGTTTGTTGCACCGTGACAAAATTCCCGTAGCAATTTTTCTTGTGATTATTTCCTTGGGCACTTTCATGCTTTTTCGCAATTCTACTTTCATCTTCGCTTCAGGCACTGCTGGGTACGCTCTGGTGAGTGTTGCTGTGGCAGTTTAAGATGTGGCTGCTTGTTCTGCCCCTCTGGTGTGGGGTCCAGCTTCACCTCAGAGCTGTCACAATGAGCAAGTGCTGAGGCTTCTGCCTGACAACAAACTCAAACTCGTAGATAGTCGGTAAAGATGTATCTGGATTAAGACACTTGGTTTTGGAGAGGAGCAGGCAAAATGCAGGCACACAGAAGGAATTTTTTTCCTTCTGCTGACTTTGGTGGAGGGATGAGAGCACCCTCAGCAAGTCTGCAGATGACACAAAAATGTGTGGTGGAGCTGATGCACCTGGAGGATGGGATGGCATCCAGAGGTGTTACCCTGGTTTTTCTGAGCCTTTTGATTTTCTTAAATGGAGTCAGATCTTTTTAGTTATTGTACAATATTAAGAGCAGTTCTACCTTTTTCCCACAGATGTAACATAAACAAATCCTTTGTTTTTCATTCTCTGTCCTTTGTTTGCATATTTCTAACCTGAAAACAATTGTAACTGACAACTGGTCTGGCCACTGAGGCTGAGGGGTGGAAACCCCAAAAAGCCAATCTTCTGCTAGACCCACAAATGTATAAAAAGTAAGAAATAAACAAAGGGGCTCTCTTCTCTCCGCTCTCTCAGCTGGGAGCTGGATCGGAAGGACCTCTGCGAAAATCTCTTATCTGCCTGTGACTGCTTTGTGTGTCTTGGTGACACAGAGGGACCTGGACAAGCTTGAGAAGTGAGTCTGTGGGAGCTTCACGAGGTTAAGAAAGGCCAAGTGCAAGATGCTTCATGTGAATTGGGGCAACTCCTGGTATCAGAACAGACGGGAGAATGAATGGATTGACTGCAGCCCTGAGAAAAAGACTTGGGAGTGCTGGTGGATGAGAGGCTGGACATCACCTGGCAATGTGCACTCAGCTCAACCGTGTCCTGGGCTGTATCCTAAGCAGTGCAGGCATCAGG
This sequence comes from Hirundo rustica, assembly GCF_015227805.2. Taxonomy (NCBI): domain Eukaryota; kingdom Metazoa; phylum Chordata; class Aves; order Passeriformes; family Hirundinidae; genus Hirundo; species Hirundo rustica. Next base: position 31,388,615 of record NC_053451.1, on the reverse strand, counting down.
GTGAGGGAGGGGATTCTGCCCCTCTGCTCTTGTGAAGCCCCATCTGGAGTATTGAATCCAGCTCTGAGGTCCTCATCATGGAGAAGACATGGATCTGACTAGTGCTGCAAAAATTATCAGGAGGCTGGAGTACCTCTGTGTGGAGACAGGCTGAGAAAGTTGGGGTTGTTCAGCCTGAAGGAGAGAAGGCTCCAGGAAGACCTTCCAGTCTCCTGGGGGGGCATCTTCCAGTGCTACAAGAGAGCTGGAGAGGGATTTTTGACAAGGGCATGAAGTCAGAGGACAAGAGAAAATGGCTTTAAACTGAAAGACGATGAATTTGGATTAGATAGCAGAAAGACATTCTTCCCTGTGAGGGTGGTGAGACACCATCACACATTGCCCAGGAAGCTGTGGCTGCTCCATCGCTGGAGATGTTCAAAGCTAGGTTCGATGGGGCTTTGAGCAACTTGGTCTAGTAGAAGGTGTCCCTGCCTGTGGTAGAGGGGCTGGAATGAGATGAGCTTTAAGGTCACTTCCAACTCAAACCATTCAATGATTCTATGGGAGCTCCAGCCTGAGGTACCAGCTAACAGCTGCAGAATGAAATGTCTTAAACTGATGCAGCTGTTGCTAAGTGACTGAGCCAAATATAGCCTTTTAGTTTAGCATTTAAATTTAGCAATTTTCACACATTAATATAGCATACAGGTGTTAATTTATTACATTAGCTATAAATATTTTTTTTTTTTTTCGCTCTGCATTTAAGATTGTCTGGCGATAATGGGAGGAAATAAATTGAAAATTAATTTGTGGTTTTACCATTTTTTCTTAGCTGATCCTGTGGTATGGTTTGCATCTTGCCTTCCGATTCCTTAATTGCAGTTTGCACTTGAGGAAACCATATAATACTTGAATTGCAAGCCAGCCCCAGTTAGAAGCAAATGACATAATTATTTGGGAAACCAATCAGGAAGCATTCAACTCTTCCTTGGTGACGTGTCTCCTTTTAGCTGTGCAGCTTGCTTCCTCCTGGATGGCGAACATCAGCGTTAAGATCAGCCTGGCACCGTGAAAGCGCTTCCTTGGCATTTCCCCACCACAGCGAGCGCTGCTGGATTCGTGGTGCTGCTCCTCTGCCAACGTCACACGGAGTTGGGCACAGCAGCCCTCACATGCTCGTGCTGAAACCTGGTCGGCCCTGAAACGGCGTGTTGAAACAAGAGCCAACAGTTTGATGCACAGCTGAGAACTCAGAGACTGATACAGATACCTTGCCACTGGATACCCATGAGAATTCAAGAGCTGAACTGAAAGAGATTAAGCAGCTCTTTGTGCATTCTCCCCTGAGAAGTGTAAAGAACTGAGAGCTTCACTGTTTTGTAACCACTTATAAACTAAAGGGGAAAAAGAATTACTTCAGCATGGGCTTCTTGAATATGGTTTTATGGAAAGTGCTCTTCCCAGGAATCTAGCCATACAGGCAAAATAAGAAATCCTCAATATGCAGATTTCCCGACAAAGAATTGTCCATCCTGAAGCTTAAATGTTCCCAAACCCAGTTTCCCTTCAGCAAGTAGCTTTGCGCTCCTCTTTCAAACACAGTCCACACACATCAGCAGTTGACTCACTTTCTGCACTGTTTTTTGAAAATCATTTACTGTGGACCTCTAGGCCCTTTTTCTCTAGACAGCCACTTGCACCTTCATCTCTGTGTGTGATAAAGGCCACTGTCACCAGAGGATTAGTTTCAGTATCACCGTTTCCTGCAGGGCTGCTCTGAGCAAAAGCAAAGCCTGTGGACAGAGGCTGCCAATTGCAAATGGCAATATTAAATGTTTCTTCCCTATAATTCACCTGCTTGCTGAAGATTAGTTTTCTGTATGGCTGCAGGCCCAAGTCCCTTCCACAAGGTTTATATCTGCTGCAATTGGAAGCTTTCAGAGGCAGCTTGAAGGAGTGATTTAGTCTGAGAGCAGAAATGGGAAGTAGGAACTCCTGAATTCAAAAAGCATTATTGCAGCAGTTTTGCTGCAGAGCCTGAGGCTACGGATTGAGCTCTTACCTCATTTCCCCCATCTGTGACACAGCTCCTAGGATGATTTGGTGATTAATTTATGCTGATGAAGTTAATTACTTGGTAAGTAGGTAATAATTTGATAATAATCTCTGCATATCCCAGAAAATGTGGCAAAAAGAAAGGCAAAATAGCCACCCTTAAAACTGTTAATTAACAAACTGAGACAAGATGGTGAGATTCAGGCTAGAAACCTCATCAGAGATATTATGGCCAATTACAGCCAGTGCAACTTGGCATTCCTCTGATTGCAGAGGCAACTTGACAAGAATGTAAAGTTAGAGGCTGGTATGTTCCTGAAACCTCAGTTTTATCCTTTTGCAAGACCTCTGTGGTATGCTGAGGCAGTCAGTGAAAAAGCTCAGGGGGTTGTATGTTTAGCAGTTCCTGCAGGTATATACAAGGAATCAATAGGAAAGGATTATGCAATAAAATAATTTATTAAGATTTCCTGTGTCCTGCAGAACAATCCATGACTCATCAGCAATTTGGACAGCACTGAGATGTACATCATATCAAAGGAATTCTGCAGGGCCAGCTCTCTTGGCAGGCTTGTTGTGATCTATATCTCTAGTGTAACTCTGGTTATAGTGTGACCAACCAGTATAATTAAACGATCAGTGTCACTGTCCTCAGCCAAATTGCCCCTGATCTTGTATAGCTCCCTATATTGGGTTAACTATCAAAGCTGCTCTGCAAAATGGGTGTTCCATCTCTCCAGCTTCTTGATGAGTTAATAACTTGAATTATCTTGTTGTTTCTATAATATTTCGTCTGCTCCAGGTCAGTTCAGATTATGTTGCTGAAGACCTTTACTTTGCACTTTAATAAAATTTTACGGCACTGATGTTTGGAGCTGCCATGAAATCTCTCAAATTGAATGCAATTTTTCCAAAACATTTGAAGTCAGCTGCTCTATAATCTTTCTGTTATGATCCACTTAAGCCCTCTTGGTCGCAATGCAAATAGGTAGAAGTGAAGGACAGAGGTTTCACGTTTTCAAACATCCGAAATGCCCAGAGACACCATGTCTGTCAGTGCTCTGCAGTTTTTGGTTGCTATTCATGTAACCCAGTGAGGCAGAAGAGCAGAGATAAGGGAAAGAACAGGGGAAGATTTCTCTCTGCAGTTTATTCTCCAGGGTTTTATTCAGTCCAGTTTTAAATGGCTCAAGCCACTGAAGTGATTCAAGCAATGACATTTTGGCAGGGTGTGAAACAAAATCTGGCAGAGGTGCTATGACTGAAGGGCTGGTTTTGTATTCTGAAATGTGTTGCAAATCTTTCACTGGCTTCAGTTAAAACAGGATCAGGTCTTCGGAGTCATTCAGTTTGAATAAGCTCAGCAAAACAAGCAAAAAAAAAATTACTTTTGTGGTGCCATTATGCTGTTACAGTCTCTCTCAGCCTCACCCTCCTCTGTTTACAGTCCTCCCATGCAACTACGACTTTCTGCATAGAAAAAAGAGCTGCTTTTGTTAGGTTTTGAGTAATAAATAGCCCTGGATTAGTAGTCTCTGTCTGATGTCTCATTCAGACTGTCTCTTGCATTACCTAGCTATGTTTTTAAGCCCTGATACTGGAAGTGAAAACTCTCCAGAGGCATTCTTTAAAAAGTCAATAAAGAGAGGAAAAGCGAATTGATTTTTAAATTATTTTTATTATTATTTTCTTTGTATGGTAGCCCATTAAACTTGGGGAGTCCCTAATGAAAGGTAAGTTTAGCGCACTCCTTCTTTTTCCACACTTCCAGACTTGCGTCCCCTTGATGTTATGCTTTCTTTTTTATTTCTCCCCACTTATAGGTAAAAGAAAATGAAAAAAAAAAAAAAAATAGCATGATTCAGAATAATTTGGATTGATTTCACTTTCAGTGGTGTTATTCTGCTTTTCTTACTGGCTCAGCAGGAGCTGTTGAGCCTAAGAAACATGTAAATCTATTTCTACCGTGTTCTTCCACATTCTTACAGAGAAGGATTTCTCTCATCATAGGTCTACAGTAAACAACAATTAAATGAATGGAAAAGTGATTCTGAGTGTCTGTTATAAAACCATTGCAGCTCTGTAAGCTGAATCCTGGAAGGAAAACCATCATAGACTTGTCTGTTGGGAAACCTGTTCTAGGTAGCAAATTTACATTTTGGGCAGTAATGAGTTATTTTTTTCTGATTTCTTTATATTGAGGAGAGAAAATTCGAGTCATGGTTCTGGGACAGTGCAGAGACCCAGCAGACACCTGAGGCCAGGACAGTCACCCAAACAGTTCTAAGAAGGCTGTGCCACACAATATCGCAGTCCAGGACCTTGTATGGGTGGCTGAGCAAAAGCCAGCAACCATAGGTTGCTCTGTGATTTCTGGAGGTATTTTGTCACTTGGGAGTGCTCTCATGTGCTTGAGATGTCCGCCTGCCTGCCAGTACTGTGCTACTTTCCACACTTCCTTCACTGGCAGCAATTCCTTCATGCTCCAAAGGCCCAAGTGAATGAGCAGTATTTACAACCTCCCCCTTCCCTCCCCTCCCCTCCCTCTCAGCAGTGCCCCCCTTGCTCTCCCTGGGTGCCTCGTTCTTTGTCTGCTGCTGCCTGTGTTTTGTAAAGCACGGCTGCTGCCGTGGTTCTTCACTACTACAAAAGTGGTGGGGCACTGGCACAGGCTGCCCAGAGAAGCTGTGGATGCCTTGGGAGTGTCTGAGGCCAGGTTGCATGGGGCTCTGAGCAACCTGGTCAAGTGGAAGGTGTCCCAGGCCATGGCAGAGGAGTTGGGAGGAAATGGTCTTTGAGGTCCCTTCCCACCCTAACTGTTCTAGGATAATTTCATCAAGATGGGACATGGATCCCTAAAAGAGTGTCTAGACAGTGTTCACATCCCTGCCTTAGGATGGCTGGTGGGGTCAGGGAGGAAAGGGACTTTCAAAGTGAGGTGAATGATTAAATAAGGCTGGGAGGTGGAAGGAAGGGGAAAGGAGAGGAAGTAGGAGTGAGCAGATGTTTCTTGATGCAGCTGGAGAAGAACGGGGGCAGGCAGGGATAGGGGTTTTTTAGACTGCAGGCAGAGGGAAGTTTGATGTAAGGGAACCATAGCTATGCCTGCAGTTGAGAGATTGAAAGACAAAATTCTGAACCAAATTCCTCTTTTTGGAGCACATCAGTACTGTTTTTAATATCTGAAAACACCTCTTCTGTTATGGCACTCATCTCCACAGATTCTTGCACAATGTAGGATTTCCATACAAATGGTCGACCTGTGGTGTGAATTCTTATAGCTCCAGTGACTGACCCAATGTGTTTGAACTTTATACCTCCAACCACAAAAAAAGAGTTTACAGCATTCAAATATGTTTTTAACCCAAGATTACCAGTGCCTAGCAATATTTTTCCATAAATCAAGCTATTCAGATCATTGAGAGAACACACAAGACCTAAGCCAAAGCCGGGATTCTGTACAGCTCCAAAGAAACTCATAGCGCAGGGTAAAACTCCCCCATGCTTTTAAGCTTGAATTAGCAGCATGCCTCAAAACTCAGATATCTGTGCTTAAATCCAGCTGTTAGCTAATGAATCAAAGACTGACCTCACTGTTAAGCCACTGCCCATCTGTATTTTATGACTTCCAGAGATACACAAGGCTTCCAGAATCAAACAGTCATTTGTGGCTTCCCTAGTATTCCCTGACTTGCTGACTGTTCACCAAAGCACCGAGTGCTCTTAGCTGTCTCTGTGCAATTTCCTGGCTAAAGGAGATCTGGAATGTAAAAGTGTATTCATCACCAGAGGTTTTGCAAGATTCCAGGACTTCAATGAAGCGGGAAGAGATTATTTAAAATTGGAATGGCATGAGCGTTCCTCTGAGTTTTCAACCAACTATGGGGTAACTTAACCAACAAGTAAGTAACCCATAAGAAGAACCAGAATTATTTGGGATTTAAGCATTTAAAAAAAAAAAAAAAAGAAAAAAGCACCAAGTTGTAATTATTACTGTTATAACTGTACCAGACAGATCCTGACCCCTTACAGTGAGCTTCTCAGTACAGAAATGGAGGACTAAGTGGCAAGTGGAAACATGTACAGTATGATGCCTCAGCCATTTATCCCGAGTGAAACAACTGCATATAGTCAAATACTGAGAAATGTTTTTGCATACGCTGGATTTTCGACTTCAGTGCTAAGATCAAGAGTGTAACCCAGAGCCAGCTTTGCTCAGATGGTGACCCTGGTTCTTACTCCTGTATTTGAACTCATTCTAGGCAGAGAAATCACAGCAAACCTTTCTCCAGGATGGTAGGAGGTGCACGTCCATGTTAAATATGCAGCAGAGGTAATGTGCTATTTGTATGCATTTTGGAAGTGCTTTTAACTTCTGTTGTGATGGGTATTAAATACCATCTAATGTCAGGATAGGTAAGATAGGAAACAGATGCTGCTCTGTGCTAGTCAGGTGTTCTGGCCCTTTTAAAATTTTTTTACTTTACTTTTCTGGCACTAAATCTCCCTAAAACTTTTACTGAGGAAATGAAAGATTGTTGTTGCCGTGCTTTTGTGCGTTTGTTTAGCAAAAAACATTTGTGCATCATAGATTTGTGTCCAGAAACACATTCCTCACTGCTTTAGTGTACTGCATTATCTGAACAAAATGAAAACAGTTGCGATTTGAAAGTGTTTTACATACATTTTTCAGAGCTGTACAAACTTACACGATATGTAGGGCAGTGATGAATCATAATCTGCCACCTTCTTCACTTCACACCATTATAACAACATTACTTTGCTGGACTGACTTCTGATTTACTGGGTGAAAAACCTCCAGGCAGTAGTGTGCTGACCCACCATCACCTTCAGTTTTGCTTGCTGGTGCTTGCTGTTTCTGCGTCTTCACAGTAAGATATCTGGCTGAGGAACTTTGCAATTCTGTGTTGTATAACTATAGGAATCCGTTTTTCTTTTTGTCTTTTTTCCTTTCCCTGCTACTAAGACTTAGGGACCTGTAATTAGTTCTCAAGTCATTCATGAACTCTGGTTTCCTCCACGTAGGCCGAGTCCAATTTGTCTCTGTTTGCTTGAGCAGATTAAGAGAGTGGACAGGTTAATGCAGGTGACTAAGTGTGGGCACATCCCAACAAGTTACTGTCCCTCAGCCAAGCTTCAGCTCCTGTGATTTCACATGCTCTTGTGTTCCTCCTGCACCGTGTCAGCCAAGATATTTGGGGATTTCATCTGGCTAAAGACACCTAGGAAAACTCCTAGGCGGACCAGTTCTTTGATCCCTTCCATTCCATAGCTGCACGAACAGCGGTGTTGGCACAGTGCAGGGAGTAGCTCAGGAACAGAGAGATGCACAGCAGAGTAGGAACTGTTGATACTGGTGCTGCTGACAAAGAAGAAATCATCAGGCTGTGCCCTACGGCAACGGTACTGCTTGCTCTGCTGTGTCTGAAGGGGAGGAAAATGCAGCTCTTACGTGAGCACCGTAAAATCGACTGGTCAACAGAGTTGGTCTTTGAGGCTGGGGTCTGGTGCTGGGCTTCTTCCCACAGAACACAGGAGGCCCTTTTAAGGTGTCCCTAAAGGGACAAGAAATCCCCTTTTTCCTCCATAATGGAAAAGGGCCATCTGACTTTAACCTGAGTGCAAAGCAAGATAGATCCTTTCCCTGAAAACTCCTGAACACTTAGCTCTGAGTGCTTAGAAATGCAAATAAAATGATTTACATTTCACTCATTCCTTTCTCAAGTACCGAATTCTGGTTTGCAGTGGTAGCTTTCCATCCAATTCTTAGGCTGTTCAGGGACATCCTCCTCCTTTCTTTCAGGAATTCCCTCTGAAATATCCAGCAATAGTTTCAGACAAAGGAGCCTTGAACTTTGGGTAAATTCCGGAAACTCTAAGTACTGTATTTCCTGGGTATCTCATTAGGATTCCACATTACTAGAGTAGGGAAATAGCAAAATGTAAAGATTCTTAAAGTTTTGGTGAGATCCCTTGGCAGCAAATATACAAAGGTTTAATTGAAAGAATTTCTGAACTGAGTCAACCTGCGTATTGACTGTCCCCTCTCAGTTGTCTCTTCTCAAGGCTGAACATGCCCAGCTCCCTCAGCCTCTCCTCATAAGAGAGATGCTCCCGTCCCCTCATCATAATTGTAGCTCTTTGGGCAAACACTAGAGTTACACAACCCGCTCCAGGAGCTCCACGTCTCCCTTGGACTGAGGAGCCTGGCACTGGTCACAGCACTCCAGATGGACTTCACCAGGGCTCAGCAGAGTGCAGGACACCAGGTGTCTATGGACCAGGCCTTGGGTCAAACACTGCAGTTACCTGATTTATCCATTCTCCCTGTGGTTGAATGAATGTCTTGTCAGACAGGCATGTTTATGGAGTATTTGGGGCTCTTCTCTTGCCTGGCTTCAAAATTAATTTTTTACAATTGTCAGGGTGCATCCATGTCTCTGAAAAGGTGTTGGGATTTCAAGCACGCCACAAAAAGAAATTGCTCTTCAGCTCTCAGTTCAGGGCTAAAGGGCAGCTCTTGGGTTTTAACTCCAGCTTTGATGGAGCCTCCTTTATGGATCCAGCATTTAAGCTGTGCTGTGTGGGTTTTGCCTCATTTCCCCCCACCTCCGCCCCAGCAGCAATCCTGTAAGCTCCCATCTATCTCTGGGATTCTTGACACAGTCCGATCCCGTCTTTGAAGTGACTGATACGTATTACCCCGAACTACATGAAAACCTTTATGTTGCAACCAGGCTGCGGCCAGACGGTGCTGGAGGGAGTTCATGCAATGTGCCTGTAAGAGTGGATTTGACTCCAACGTTGGACGTATCCGACAGAGGGAAGCGCTTCCAAGTGTGCAATTCCACAGCAGGTTCAGCCGACTGAAATCCACTCTGTGGCATTCCCACTCTCCCTATCAGTCCCAGACTCGAATCCTCGCTTCCTCCATCTGTTTACTTTCGCGACGTTAATTTTCTGCCGGTTTAGCTCCCAAACAAACTTACCACGGGAGCCGATAAATGTTGGTACCAGGGGGGAGGGCGAGACCGTGGCAGCGCTGTCTTAACCTGGTCGTGCGTGAGGGGCGCGCTGTCTCGGTGTACAGCTTGTGTCCCTTTCGCCTGTACCTGCCTGCTTCACTTCCACATTCCACCTTCGTACCCCCCGAGAGCACGTCCCGAGAACACCGCGGCATGCCCGTGCTCTTCCCGAGAGCCCTGCGCCGTACGCGCAGTCAAACCCCTCCTCTTTTCCTCTCCAGGCACAGCACGGGCGCCGAGCCGAAAACTCCTCTTAACTAGGGTGACAAGTTTCCAGCAAGCTTTGGATCGCGGGGAGAGGGAACACCCGGATCCCGGCAATATAAGGTATAGACGCCTCGGCTTGTGCAACACGGCGGCAGGGCAGAGCCCGTTTTATTCTTGCCTTTTTTGGATCTGCACGCACACGGTCCTCAGCACAATGGAGCCGGCTCCGCGATAGCGCAGCGCGGTACGAGCGGCAGGGACAAAGTCACCGCAGCGCCGCTCGCCGGGGCCGCACAGTCGCCGGCGATCCACTCCCCGCCTGGCAGCTCCGCTGACGGCGTGATCGCCGAAGATTTCTGCGTCCCGGCCAGGCCAGCGCCGCTCCCGCCCTCTGCCCTGCGGAGCTCTGGGGCTCCGGGAGCCGCCCGCAGCCGCATCCCGGCCGGAGCTCGGCCCGCGGCTCCACGGGCGCTCCGCGGTCCCCATCTGCCGCGCCGGGAAGGTACCACCCCCTCCCAAAAAAAAAAAACTTTCCGCCGCGGGCCGCTGCGCCGCGACGCCGAGCGAAGCGGGAAGGAGCTGCCCCCCGTCCCTTACCCCGTCGCCGCTCCGGTCCCCGCCCCGGCGGGCCCGGCTGCCCACCTTGGCGGCAGGGGGGCTGCGGGGCGGGCCCCCCGGAGCCAATGGCCGCGGCAGGGCGGGCGGGGGCGGGGGGCGGCGCCGGGCCCGCGATAGGGGCGGTGTGGGCAGCGGGGCCGGGCGGGGAGGCGGGCGAGAGCCGGGCAGCACCTTGCGGCGGGCGGAAGGTGAGTCCCGCCGCGCCGGGGAAGGGGATTTCCTCGCTTGTTTTGTAACCGGGAAGTTTGCGCGGGGGTTGAGCGGACGGGTGCGTTCTTCTTCAGCCCTTCTCTTCCCCCTTCTTTCGAAATTTTCGTTTAGAAGAGGGTACTCAGCCTGCTTTCTCCCCTCCTGACTTGCCCCTCCCGTCTCCCCGCTCCTGCCTCCACCGGCTCATTCATTTAACAAAGGGAGTTGTTCTCAGCCCCCGGGCTCTGCCAGCGGGGAGCCCTTGGGGGCGGCGTGCTTGGGGCGCCGGAGCAGAGGCTGGGGTGGACTCGGGGCTCAGCCCGCAGTTCTTGCCGAGCGCCCCGTCCTGGCTTCGGCTGCAGGGGCGGGCGCTTTGGGCGAACACAAAGAATTGAGGAGCTGGACCCGTGCTGGGCGATGGGGTGATGAAGCCTCGGGCTTTGTGTGGCCGCTGAAGGAGGGATGGAGAGGTGGGAGCTCGGCTTTTAACCACTCCGCCCGCGTATGTGTACGAAACCGCGGCTTTTTGCAAGTACTTAAAAGCAAAGCTGAACTTTGGGATCGTGGCTTACAATTCAGATTGGAGGGAACGTCAGGTGGCCTCTACTCCAGCCACCTTCAAAGCAGGGGCTTCTGCCTGGGGAGTGGGTAGCCGTGAAGGGGCATCGGAGATGAGAGGCACCTCTGGGTGCTCTTGAACGCGCCTGGGAGCTCGAAGGAGGAGGAGGCAGCACCAGCAGGACGAGACTTCAGAGGGAGTAGCGCTTGTGTGTCTTCTGATGTGCATGGAAATGCCCCGATCCACAGCTCTTCCATGCCTACAATCCCTGGTCTTGCTGCTTTTATTATCCAGAGGGCTTAAAATTCATGATTGTTGGGAATAGCTGGCTCCATCCGTATGTGTGTCACGGTGCATCTGCTCCTGCTGAGCTTTACTTGATTCTTATTCCGACATTGCCTCCAGGAGATTTTTTCTTCAGGAGCAAGATTTATAAATAGGTGTCAAAACCTGGCTCTTGCTTGGGACTGGCCGTAAGGCGTGTACTTTACGTGGCAATTATGTATGAGATACGTTTATGTGTACGTGTGTAAGAACAACCATAAAAGCTGTTCAGTTAGCCAAGCTTTTCATTTGCAAAGTGAAAGCAGGTATTATAGCTGTGTGAAATGGCTGTGTCGGGCACAGACCGAAGAATGTTTGTTTTCTTAGCTTGCAATGACTCTTTGCCCAGTGGCTTTCGGCTGCCTTTCACTGAATCACCCCCCCCTTTCTCCATACCTGGAGCTTCCTGGTGCTGAGCACATTACCTGGCCAAGCAGGGAGCATCTTCCTGTCTGCTGCTCCGATATCTCTTAGGTGTGGGTGTGCTTATCTTACTCTCAGCTTTATAGGGTAAGGCTGGAAAAACTCCTCCTTGTGGAACAGTTTGCGTGTGTGTCCACTGGATGCTTGGAGACTGCTTTTCCCTGTGCATTTTTTTGTGGGTAAGTCAGAGAAGTGGAGCTCATCTCCAAGCAGGGAACAGAAGTTATGGTGGGAATTTGAATGTGTCTAAATGCCAGTTCTGTTTAACTCTGGATTGCCTGTCTTGTGCCACAGAACAGAATTTGTTCTCAGCTGTACTGTGTAGCAAAGCTGGAGTCTAAGACTGGGCAATAAACCACCAGGTGATTTTTCTAGCCTTTTCTGAGTCCTGTGGGGAAGGACCCTCATCTTTAAATGGGATGATGTAACTACCATTCTTTGATTTGGAAATGAAAGCCAAAAACAAACTTGAAGAGGAAAATGCTCTTGTAGCATGACAGCAAAAATTTACTGGTTTTTGAGGAATATTATGGGCTCTGGATGTTGCTCAGAAAAAAAAGAGTAGGGAAAAGGGAGGCTTTTAGTTCATGCTTTTCTGTGCGTTGTGGAGATATTGGAAGAAATATGTGACAGGTCCAATATAACTGCCAGAAGTGAAAATATATTGCTTGTTTATTGTGTTTCTCACTGCCTTTCTCGCACTGGATTGAAAACTGATGCTAGCTCTCTTTGCTTGAGAGGTCAAAGAACTGTTTTATTATCCTCTTCCAGGTCTCTGAAGGGAGACCTTTTCTCTCAGCTTCAATTCCAATGCATGATTTTCACGTTTCCTGACTAGTGTTTTGTCTTTTTATAAATGTGAACTGCAGTATGGCTTCTTTCCTCTTTTTTCCCTTTTGTGCACCTGTCTCACTTCCTTAGTGTGGGAAGTTTTGTAATTTCAAAAGCTTGTTGCTATGGTCCAATTTCCTTATATGCTTAAGAGTATACACAACAACCTAGAGCTGAAATAAACTTTTCTCAGTTGAAAAATACAGAAATGATCCAGAGCTCCACCCTCAAAGTGTTCTGGTTTTACAGTTCATCCTGTCAACAGCAGATAACAGAAGCAAGTAGGCTTTGTGAAGGAACCGATCAGTCTTGGTGAGGATGTGCAAGACACAGACTGAAACCAGACAACTAAAAATCAGCCGTATTTCTTAAAAGCATAGTCAGCCATTAGTCCTCTGACAGGCACGAGAATGCCTACTGTTGGCTTTTTACCTCTATGAGAAGGCAAAATAATACTATGCCAGAACTGTATTGTGTCAAAGAATGTTTTTCTATACTTGGCAATGAGCTGAACTAATTTTCTCAGCCTGATGTCTTGGCTTGTATAGGAATTGGGGACAATGTCATCATGTTCTGCTTGATGCTGAGGGCTTGCTCTTGTGGAGAAAATAGTCCAGTGTGTGACTCTTCTTATGCACTTGTACAGCTCTCACCTGGGAGGAGCTGCTTTGCCGTGCTGTTCCCAGAGGTGGGAATGGCTGGGGCCATTCCCCTTGGTGTTAGCAGAGCTGGGACTGTCAGCCGGTGCTCAGTGGTGCAGCGCAGAAGTCAGTGATCAGTTCTTCCCATCTGAGGTTGAGGCATGTGATGCTCTTTGGGAATGAATAGGTTAAAAGTACCTGATGCTGCTTGTACTAATCAGGTTTTTACAAAAACTGAAGTTCAAGTTTGAAATTCTTGCAGTTGGGTGCAGCTGTGCACAGCATGAGCAGATGTGCATGTTGTAGCTGTGAGGGGTAGTGCTCAGTGCTCCAGTGGTGATGGCTGCTCCTGGCTTTGTGCAGGAAAGGGAGCTGGCTTCTGTCCCATCCCACCTCAAGTACATCCTCAGAGCCGTGGATGTCTTTGGGTCCTTCCACGGTCTGTCTTCTTTTTGGCACATGACAGTCGGGTGCATGTCACAATTTCAGGGCCCTTCATGGGATCCATTCAATGAAAACATGGATGCTCCAAGCTCAAACATGGTTGCTCTGAGCTGAACGTGTCTCCCCAGGCTCCCAGTATGGTCTGTAGAGAGAAAAAGGCCCTTTTAGGATATGCCGTGTCACCCTCCTGTAGGTATTTTTAAGATAGGTCAGAGAGTTGCGCTCTGAAAATGCTGATTCCTCTTGCAGTCTCCCTAATCTCCTCTGTCTCCCATGTGTTGTGTTGTATATTGGAGCAGCTGAGAGGAGTTTCACCTGCTCCTCTCACTGTGGGGACACAGGCAGGCAGCACTGCCAACAAATCCAATCAGCAAAAACACTGTTGTAGCGTGGCTTTCACCCTTTCTCTTCATTTTAGCACTTCTTTGTTGGGGTGGGGGAAGAGGAAACAAAAAAAAAAACCCCAAAAACCAAAACAACAAAAAAAGCTATCCGAGAAGTGGATTTCCAGGGGAATTTGAAGAAAAAGTCCCAGTATTTAGTTCTGGTTTGTGTACTAATACACTCTCTCAGGTTAGCAATCCAAGTGTTCCGGCTTCCACTCGCACACCCTCAATCTCTTGTGTGTAGTCTGAGACGCAGGTTAAACAATAACTTCCTCTCCACAGTTTCTTTCCTTCTTGCAATCTGTACTCTTTGGACCTGCCATATAGCTCGTTTGTTTTACTCTTAAGCTGGTACAACTGCCTTCAAGCCATTCTATTTCTTACTTCCTGTCAGAAGTGAGGCTGAATCAGGCAACCTTGTATCATTTTAGGCTTAAGGAAAGAGAAAAAGTTGGCGGGTGTAGGAAAAAGAGTCCTAATTTGTGAAAGTTGGGCCAAATCATAAGACGGCAGAATAAGTAACCAAATGCACTTTCTGGAAAGGAATACATTCTACCAAAGCAGCCCTTTGTGATCCCAACTACCGTGTGAGAGACAGTGCATAAAATATATTGTGACTGCCTTGGAGCATATGACGAGTGGCTGCAAACAGTTCCTTGACCTCGGTGGTTCTTTAGCTGGGGAGGAACTGTTGAGGAACTCAGGTGGAGAGTATATGCTGCAGGCAGGCGGGGCATAAAGACTTATGTCATGCTTTTTTTCCCCCCTTCTTTTTCCATGAAGTCTGTCCACCTGTAATCTGAAAGTAAAATGGGGGAGGAAAATGATTGCTATTCAAATTGTGAGTGTTTTGGGAGTAGAGAAGTCTTCCAAGTTTACCTTAAGGCTTTGTTTCCTGCCCTTGTGAGCTTACTGCATGTAGTTAGTGTCTGTCCGTGGTTTACTGCTGATGGCATTTGATGACTTTCCAGATGGCAGCAGAGAGGAGGAAAATCAAATACAAAAGGTTGGGACACAGTTTGACAGCCTGGCTTGCTAAGGTCGCAGCACTGCTTTGAGTTACTTTCTCTGAGCATCAGTAGGGCTTTGCACTATTACCGTTCTTAATGACTGCAGTGGTACACCAGTATTTTAGATGATGCTTCCCTTACAAGGCAAAGCCCATTTCTCAGGGCTGATGTTCTATTCATGAAGTAAGAACTGGAGTGAGAAATATTTTTATTTGAACCAGTGGCTTGCACCATGTGGTTTTGTTTTGGTTTTTTTTTTCTTCTTTTGCATATAGTGTAGTGCTGAATACCGTGTCACTTATTTAGCATAAAGAAATTACAAGACAGATTATTATTTGTACCTACAAATTCCCATATGCACATTCTCTGCTGATCCTAATATGATAGTGGCTTGGCCTCTTAGCCCAGTCTCTTCTGTGGAAAGAGTAGAGAAGTAATTCCTTTTGTAAAACTTGTATTTAATTTCCCCAGCTATCTGTAAGTAAACATTACGCAGTTTTGCCAACAAGTTCAGCTTGAAGGCTTTGTGCCAGGATGATTCTACAATTTGCCTTTAATAGGTATTTCAAGAATGTCTTATTTCAATCATGCTTTGAGAGGCTAGAAGTCACAACTGAATGTGGAATTTATGCGCTTCCAGAGTTCAGACTTGTTTGGGGTGAAGCTAAAGCTGATTTCCTTCAGCAGCAGAAGGGAGGGATATTCCAACCCCTCTTTCCCAATCCTCTGCATGTTACTGAAGCTGTTAGATTCATTTAGCTCAAGGCCCCGTGCTTACCTGTGTGAGGTGTTTGAGGCTATTGTGGAGCTCTCTAATGCCAGCAATGTGTCAAGATAGAGGAGGAAAAAAAGTGAGGCCAGGCTCATAATGGATCCTCTGCTTTTCTTGCTCCTTAAACCGGTCACCTGAGCCTGAACTCCCATGTCCCTTCACAATAGAAGGTAGATTTGTCAGGTAGCAGCTGGAAAGACCAGGGAGCGCACAGCACAAAGAGGGATTAGCAGCACACGGACACATCAGGATTCAAAATGCAATATTGATTAGCTCATTAAAATTAACAAGGTGCTCAGTTATGACAGTCCCATTACATTTTGCAGTTCTTCTGGAAATAGAACAATTTATATGTCCTTATCCTTTCAGGAATAGCTCACACAAGACAAATTTCGATGTCATTTTCCTCTGCAAACCACAAACTGTGTTACCTTTTAATAGACCCCAACTTTGTCAGTGTTTTATTTAGTAAAACATTGGTTTTGGTAGAGCAATGTTTTTAATAGACTGGAAGATGTAGGCATATGCTAAAAAGTTTCTTTTATTGAGGGTGATCTGAATTGGTGTATAATTGGGCTAATGTTTCAGGTAGGGTCAAAAATTAAATGGCAGATATTCACACACTGGTCAATTTTAACAAATCAGACTAGCCTGTTTCAAAATACGGCACACAGAGGGGAAGCCCTTTGATTCAAGATCAGAAACTCAAGCAACAAGTATGTGACAGGGCATGTTGTTCTTAAAAGGGAAAAGAGTCAATTTTTTCCCAAATCTTCAGAAATATGCATATGGTCTCCAATAGTATACAAATGCAATTATTTAAGCTACAGATCCAATTGCCTTATGTAACCTTACATTACTTAGAACTGGATTTCCAATGTGTATTTCTGCGTTTTACTCAGTACTGTGGTGTTTTTTTTTAGTTTGGTTGTTATGTTTTGTTTGTTTTTTAATAATATCTTTAATGAAGGCTTTGCTTGAGAGAGTTTGAGCCACCTGACTCATTCTAATTCTTGCTGAAATGGGAAACTGCACTGGGAATGCTCAGTTTCCAAGCGAGAGAGAGAGGCTGGAGGAAGATAAAGTAATAGAACTAAGATCCTGGGATGATTGCTAAGTGGGTGGCACATCTCATGGATGTGATCTCTGCTCCTTCTTTTTTTCTGCAGAAATTTGATTGATTTTTTTGGCCACATTGCCCAGGAGAGCTAATTTTCCTGTTTAACCACACAATGTTAACCACAAACTTTTAGTCTCCATCCCTGTTTTACCCTGCTGTTGTGCTCATCTTCAGTCCCACTCTGGAATAAGATGTGTGTTCCTTTTCAGCGCTGCTTCTCTGGTCTCATGATCACAGCTGATAATGAAGAAGTTTTGAGAGCTGAGCTCAAAGGAGAGACCCAGAAATGAAATTGTGATAGCACCACATAGTCCTTCATCCAAACTGTCTTCTTTCTGATAATCAAAGTCATTGGTAAGGTTCTTTGTAAAATGTATGCAGTTGTGGGTGTGCGTTAAGGTGTTTGATGCTTTCTCTTAAACGCCAAGATTCTGGAGATGTAAAAGCTATGCAAAAATATGTGTCATATAAAAGAGGCTTCTCCCACTCTTATCTGTAGAGAGAAATGACAGAATTTGATCCAAATGTGCCTTGAAGACTTAAATAAAGAGGTTTAAGTGCAAAGAGGCTTTGGTTTGAGCCTCCAGTTCCTAATTCTGGGTGAGGAAGTGACGGTATCTACTACCCCTTAACAGTGAGTTACTAGCATTATGACTTAATTCCACAAAATCACGGAAGTCTTCACTGAGTAGCCTTACAGAAAGCCAAATAAGTTGTGAGGGAAGGAGAGGAAACTGCAGCACCAGCAACAAGTATTGTCTCACAGTTACCTTGATCTAATATAAAAATCTGCATTTTAATTTCTGGCTCATCAAATTTCTTATTGTTGCATCAGCCTGTATGTCTTGGTAATAAGGTGTGTGGGAAAAATTGCGGTCTCTTACATTTGTGTGTGTTATAAATTCTTCTGTGCAATTTTTATTCTCTTGGTAGCAGAGAGAATGAGTAAAAAGGCTGTACAATATTCAATAGTGGAGTCTCATCCACTACCAGGCCGCTGCCAAAAGGCTCCGAAGAAGTGAGTCTGGAAGTACTTTTCCAGGGCTGCTTTAACTCCTTTGCATATGTTCCTAAAGCAGATTTTAAAGGGTATGAATAAAATGAAACTGACATTTTATGTGGAGCTGTAACCTCCAGTGTCAGACTTGTGTCTCTTGCCATTTTTGGGAGCCCTGACAACAGTACTGACCTTAACTCGCAGTGTGTATGGGGGAACTAGCTTTTGTATTCTTCCTGTTTGGTTTCTTTTCTCTGCTTCCATTCCTTGATCGTATCTCTCAAAGCATTGTTTGCTAGTTTTCCTTTTGCCTTTCTGCAGAAACTGTGTTCGTCTCCTGCCTATCTTTACTTTCCCTGGCCACTCCTAAGACTGATGAGAAACAGATTTCCTCATGCTCCTGTGATCCTCAAGATACTGGGCAAGCACAGATGAGCAGCGGGGAGGTAAAATATTTTCTCCTCCACCCCAGTAAGAGGCATCTTCTTTGGGGCTTGGGGGTAAAAGACTAGATAGGGGAGAAACCCATTATCTTCCTCTATCAAGCAGGTAGTTTTGGTGATGAGATATCTGGAAATATTTAAATCTGTAGATTTCATTAGAAAGGCTGAGGAGGTAAGACAAAAGCAGGGCTTGATTCAAGAAGGGAAAGCAAACAACTCAAGATTCCTTCAGGGCTCTCCTGCGAGACAGAACGGTGTGTTCCTCCTCTGTGTAGGCTGTCTTTGAATGGAGGCAGAGGGTCACAGGCGCTCTTCGGATTCCAGGTTCAGTAAAGGCACATCCTTCCGTTAGAGGAGGCAAAACAGTGTCACTGGTTAGAATTCAGAATCCCTCTCTAAATGCCTCAGTGGCTTGTCATCAGGTGACTCACTGCCCTGTCATAGTAGGGCTTCTGGCTTTGACATCAAAGTCATGCTTGCTGAAACAGTGTCCTGCCAGCTCATATGAACAGTGCCCCCCCTCCCAAGCTTGTTTCCAATGTACTCACAGGGGATTAGGGAGTGTCGGGGCGGGAGGAGGCTGCAAGGGCGCATCAGAAATTTCACTGCCTTGCAGACCTCAGAATGCCAGCTTTTCGTTAGTTTTGTGTTGTCTCTGAAACAAGTCCTTGAGCTGCAAAAGAAAAGCATTCAGAAGTGATGAGCTGTAAAAAATTGTAAGAATTTAGTCATTTACTTTGTCCAACCAAGAATGTCTTTTCTTGCAGGCAAAGGCTCCTTTAAAAGTTATTTGCTGCTTTAGAAAAATGCTGAAATTGAAACGCTCTCAGCTTGATTTCCTTTATCTCCTGCAGTTCATTAGGTGATCATCAGGATAATTTTTTTTTCTTTGTTTAAGTCACATAATCAATTTTATTCTAGGTGCCCTTTGTGTTTTTTGAAGAGCCAATTCTTCCTAACACTAAGTACATCCTGCAGGAGCCCTTCCTGCCTTCTGATCCAATACTTATTCATCCTGGGACCTAGTCCAAATGCCACCAACAGTGTTTGTGTGGGCTTTTTTTTGTGTGTTTCAAAAACATTTCATCACATGATGACATATGGCAGCATTAAATGTGTAAAGGTGCAGTTTAGGCTGTAATGGTCATGAAGATGAAAAGAATCTCACCTGAGCAGCAAGCACCTTTCTTCTTTTTACATCATACCCGCTTCAAATTTAGTATTACACTGGATGCTTGGTGTTTCTGATGATGCTCCTTTTTGAATCCCACCCTGTTATTTTGGCTCAGTATTGAGGAGCAGTGACTTCAACAAGGTGATCTCATCCAGTGTGTGGTGTAGCTGTGTTTGTTTTTGAAAGCTTGAGGTCCTGTTCCATCTGCACTTTCCTGTAGCTGTAGGTAAATCATCTGAAATCCAAGACGATGAGCATGCCTGATCTCTGTGCTTTGGATCTCCTCTCTCACGAATTCATGTGCTTCCCTTCTGTGGTGGGGCTCTTGTGAGCGTTAGTTTTCTCCAGAGTGTGAATGGGGTGAGCAGGAAAAGGGTTCTCTATAAAGCATAACCTGTGCTAGTTTCAGCATAAAAGCTCTCTCTGTGAGGGCTGTAAATTCCTAATGAATTAACTACTAATTTTGGAGGAGACTGTGGTTGGCTTAAGATTCTTCTTGACTAGCATATGAGAAGCTTGTGTTTTGCTCTTTTCTCAAAACCAGCTTGCACTCTCCTCCTCCCCCCGAACTATAAAGCAAGGATGTGGCCGTTGGCGGCTGTTTCCCTTTTGATGTGGTCAGCTCAAAATTAACATGAAAAGAATAATTCTGAACTTGCATTTTCTTGGAGACTGAGTGCATGATGAAAGGACAGGAGGGATCTCTCTCCACCTGCGGGGAGTGTGCTCTTCTCTTGAGTTTCTGAGGAGCTGAGAGCGGAGGGTGAAGCTTGACACAGCTGAGCTCATCGTGGCACGCAGCCATCCAAAGGCAAGGGTGCTTCTCCCTTTCAGCGCTTGGCTGTGAGCTGACCTGGCAGGAAACTTTGCAAAGCAGGGTGAGTGGCTGTAGCTGTGGTGTAGTATTAAAGATCATGGAGCTGCCTGCAGCTCTGACCGCTGTAAGCTCTGCAAGGCACACGGTGAGATCTAGCGGCTCGTCAGAGCTGCCACTCGAGTAAGTGCCTTTTTGCTCTGTCACTGAGGTACCTGCTGTAGACAGCTTTATATTTTGCTTATTTTGTTCCTATATCCCTCTGTCCCCGAGCTCTCTGAACCTCTAGCACCTGCCCAGTCAGCTCCTGTGGGACCTGCTTATGCTGCAGATCTGAAAGTCCTTAGTGCAGAATGGATATTATAGAATTATAGAATTGCTTGGACTGGAATGACCTTAAAGGTCATCTATTTTCAACCCACCTTCCATGGGCAAGGAATCTTCTACTAGAGCAGGTGACTCCAAACCCCATCCAGCCTGGTCTTGAACACTTCCAGGGCTGGGGCATCCACAGCTTCTCTGGGAAACCTGTGCCAGTGCCTCACCACTTTTATAGTCAAGAATTCCTTCCTAATATCAAACCTAAACCTATCCTCCTTCAGCTTAAGACCACCCCCTACCCCCCCTTGCCCTGTCACTCCATGCCCTTGTCAGAAGTTCATCTTTAACCTTCTTGTGGCCCTCTTTAGGTACTGGAAGGGGCTTTAAGGTGTCCCTGGAGCCTTCTCTTCTCCAGGCTGAACTGCCCCAACTTTCTCAGCCTTTTGATTTTGACTCTTCTCTAGCTGGTTCTCTGTCTTTAATGTCTTTGTGAGAAAGACCCTGACAAAAAAACCCACAACTGGTTCATGTATTTCTCCCCATCCCGTTGTTCTGGTGCACTGAATCCTGCTTTGATTCTATATCTTGGAGGGATAATTCTTGTAATCCCGGCCATGCTGTAGGGACCTCCATGCTTTGCCTGGTGGGTTCATTTGTTAGTGTAGCAGAGCACTCTTGGGATGCTCCCATCACCTATCTGGATAATGTCTTGTGTTGTGTGTTACATGCATTCTTGAGGTTTTTCAGAATTGAAAGAATGATTCTAAGCTGGGCCCAAATTTCTTCTGGTGTTCAGCTTGAACTGTGTTTTTACTGAGACAGAATTAAGTTGCTGATGCTGTAGCTAGTCTCACAAAATTAAATAATCCTACTGTTTTGCTATTTCCCTTCTACCTTGCAGTGCTCCACTTCATAGCCAAAGTGCTATAGTGTAGGAGTTGTACAAATGTTTGATGGCTTTTTCATGGAGGTGCTGTGATTCCTTGTCACCTTCCACCTAAACACTGCCAGTAAAGGTTCACAGTGAGCATAAACCACAACTGTGCTGGAGAAATAATATGCTTAGTTCTGTCATATAGGTGTAAAGGGCAAACAGAGAAGTAACAAGCACAGGAGGAGTAGGAAAACACATTCCTGATACAGCATAATGTCATTTTATTCTCTGAATACCCTGCAATATGTACAGAAAGACTTCAGCAACATCTGTGCCTCAGAATTCAGAGCCAAGACGAAAACAAAGCTTTCATCTGCCAGGAACTGTGCAGAGCAGGTATTTGGTAAGATCTGCCTGGCATGAAAGAACAAAAACCAAGTTGTGGAGGGTTTTTTCTTTCTTTTATTTTTTTTCCCTTTTTCTCGTCTTTTCTCCTTGCTCTTCTTTTTCTTTTCCCTATTTTTCTTTTTCCTCTCCCTGTCCAGGAGGCATAATTCTGTCAGTAGCCCGTGTGTTTCAGTGGGAACATTCAGGGACTGTCTTAGCAGCACTTGAGAGCCTAACCTTGAGAACAAAAGTAGTGTTTCATGTGGTTACGTACTAAGAGATGTGGGTAGGCATCTAGTGGGAATCCAGAAAGCGCGTGGGCGCTTGATTCCCTCGGAGACTGTTGGGATTTGGCACCTAAGCTGGAAAAGTATTTTAAAAAAACTCTCAAATATCTTTCTGAAAATTGGGTCTGATGTTGCTAATCAGTGTGAAGGGTGGGGGGATTTTTTTATTGTGATGTAATGGTGCCTTTGATCTTTGTTACTTTCTAGTAGATAAACTGAAGGAAGTTGAAGGAAAGCAACAGAAGCGACTTTAGGGTTGGGGGGATTGACGCAAGAGGAAGATAAAAGCTATATACTTGTGTAGTTTTTATAAAATAAGTAGGAGGCTATGGCTATGGGCTTCTGAAGAGTACAAATGCCAAGGAATGGAGGGTGTGGAAGAAGGAAACTGAGTCTCTGCTCTGCAAGTGCTTGTGCAGGCAGGTAGCTTCACACACAGCCTCATCCAAAAGGAGAATTTTCACAGAACCTTGTCAGTGTTACGCGGACATGCAGGTGAGGAACAGAAACACTTTGTGTGGCACAAGGAAGGTACCTGCTTTAGGACTTCAGTCAGGGTAAACCACTGAAATCTGCAGTTGTTTGCACCTCACATTGGCTGGCATCTGTAAATGTCATCACATCACACAAAAGCTGCTTTCCATTTGTGCCGGCCTTCCCAGACAGGAGGAGCTTGAGGAAACTCCTCTTTAGGCCTCGACAGCTCCTGTCCCAAACTTGGGTTGGTAGAGCTTGGATTCCCACCCTGCCTTCCAGCTGGCTGCCATGGTGACACAGTTTAATCTCACTGATCTCTTGGGGTATCTGAAACTTCCACCAGGAGGGCAAAGCAGGGTGACAGCTGCTCCAGGGCACAGGTTGGTAGGAGGGGGGACACCAGGCAGGTAAAACAGTCTGTCTTGGGACTGCTCTTCTGAGATGTCAGGACATCACTTACTGTATCCACTAGGACATAAATTATTGTATGTGTGAGGATATAATCCAGTAAGATTTGGGTACCTTGGGGAGTGCTTGATGTCAAAGGTGTAAACCAGCTACTTGAAGATGATAGAGCATTAGCAGAGAATATCGAGCCTTAACTGCTGGAGGTGTTGGGGATGTTCCTGTGTCAAGTGCACTTTTTGTAGCCAACAGATTGATAAACTAATTCGAGGTAATTACTAAAGGAAAAAATAGACCAAACAGATAAATGTTAATAAGTCACCAGAGCTGGATGGCATTCAAGAGTCCTGAAGAGCTTGAATGTGAAACTGCAGAGCTGCTGGCCAAGCTGTATAATTTATCACTACAGACAGCCGCTGTGCCAGGGGACTGGGGAGCTGCCAGTGTGATTCCCAGCTATAAAAAAGGCTCCAGAGGGGATCCTGGGAACAACGCAACAGAGTCACGCCACTAGGAATGGAAAGGATCTCTGAGTATTTAGAGAAGTGTTAACAGCTGGGAAAGTGTGTGGCTTCTGAAAATGAAAATCCTGCTGCACAATCCCACGAAGTTCTGTGGGGTGTCAATAAGGAAGGGTTAAAGTGGATATAACATGTCTGGATTTTCAGAAAACTTCTGTCAGTACCTTAAGCTCCCATAAGTTTGGAGGAAAGGCTTTTTTATGGTTTGAAAGCCATATGGATAACAGGAAGTAAAAAGTTTGGGACAATTTCACATCTTAGGATGTGAAACATCCCTGCAGCAGCGACCAGAAAGGCCACCATCCTCACTTGGAAAGTGATGAACGACACCATTTAGCTTGGGTATAAATGCTCAGTGCACCCATATCTTGTGAGTGATGTGCGGTTCTGGTCTCCACATTTCTTGCAGAGCACAGTGGCATTGCAGAAAGGGCAAAGAAATGGGCCACCTTCCAAGAAGAAGTTAAAATAGTTGAGACTATTCCATATGGGAAGAAGGGAAGGAACATAGGTTTAAATCACAAAGTCAGCAGGCAAAGCTAATATGAACCATAAGTTCTCATGCTTTTACAGCCAGGGAACTTCTGATTAAACACAATGGGCTTTGATTTTCAAATAGTTGGAAGACCAGTGCAGTGGAGAATTGGTGACTGTAGTCTCAGAATAGGTAGAGTTTGGTGACAGGCTTTTAGGCACTCACCTGTGCAGGGCAAATCCCACTTGCACTTGGCAGGACTCTCGCCTTTGCAAGAATCTCTGCGTGACCCTTCCTTTCCCCAGGGCTCTCCTCTGCAGTTTTTCATAGGAAGCAATTATCCAGGTGGCTGGCAAGTGTTCGACACTCCCTTGTGTGCACAATGAGATTTTCTTTTTTTAATAAGAAATGACTTATTCCTCAGAGAAGTAATTTTTTTTTTAATGCTGCCTTCAGCAGGGTGTGCATGTGAACTTTATTTTAATTAAGGGTGAGGAATCTGTTTTACATAACTATATCCCAGATTCTCATGAGAGACTGAAAACAGCCCTGAGGGGCTGATGAAAAGGCCAGTGAAATCAGGTTGCCTCACTGATGGGAGGCCTGATTCCAGTCTCTTCGGTTTTCTGTACCTGTGGGACTTGCTCCAAGCTGGTTGGCAGCCAGAAGAATTGAACCAATGCAGAGGCACTGCCTCCTCACAGCTTTATTTTGGGCCACTAATTTGTGGTTCTGGGCAGATACTGGGGTGACTGTTGCAGCTCTGCCTGAGGTTGTTGTCCCTGTAGTGGGAGTAGCCAAATGGGATGTGAATCTGCTTCCAAGCCCTTTCAGCCATGTCCTGTTGCTGGCTCGGACGACTTCTGCCACCGTGGCTGTTGCCAGGGTATTGTGTTGCAACACCTGGTTTGCCCATCGCCTTGGAACAGGGGTGCCTGTTATGATCCAAATCTGATCCCCACCAACCAGCTGAGCTGCTAATTTAATAGCAGTACTGATGAGATTGGGTCTGGACCGTTCTCTGAATCTTTGAGAACGAAAACAAATGGCGCTGGAAGTCGCAAACAAATGTTGATGGCTAAAATTTGTTCTGAGTTGTAAAATCTGAAAGGGACAGGGAGCAGATGAGTAAAAGGTTTCTGTGCCATTAAGGAGGGAAAATCAAGGGGGTGTGCGCATGGCCTTTTGTTTATTTGTTTTCCTGTTAAGAAAAAAGAAGTGATAAAGGTGTTAAAACTCAGCTGTTGCTGGAGCTGCACTGGAAGTGGGGCATACAAATAAAAGAGGATCTCTTTCACTGCACAAAGAGAAATATGAAAAACAAACCGCAGACTCTGTAAAGAGGCTAATGAAGTTTATGAGTCAAACCTGGCATGTTGTTAGCACCTGCTGCTGGTTTGTGGTGACTGCAGCAAGCATCTCTTTAAGAAAGTCTCAGACTGGAGATAGTTTTACTATCCTGTTATCAGAACCTGTAAATCAGAACCTTCAAAATCTTCAGCTGTGGTTGAAGAAGCTGAACTGCTGATAGACTGCACAGCTGAGACCTTCAGCTTGATTCCTGCTGAATCTGGTGGTAGCTGGCAATTTTTTCTGACGCTGAAAGTGTAGAGAGGTTTGGCATGATGCCACTGCATGAGGACAATGTTGGTTTTGTTCTCTTTCTGCTTCTGCCCCAGAGCTGGCTCTAGAGAGTGTCTAGGAATTTGGCTTCTCTTATCAGACAAGACTCAAAGGATGGTTTTGATGCTCAGCTCTTAATGTTTCATGGAAGTGGCAGTTCATGCCATTCATCTGAAAAGTGTTCAGTTAAAATTGATGGGAATTAGCTGGTGATGCTGGGGCTTTGCAGCCCCGGGTGCACATCTGCCACCAATCTCCCGGGGAAGGAGGAAACGGATGAGCAAGGAGGTGGGACAGAGATAAGCCTGTGGGAATAGATGTCCTTCAGCTGTTCAGCAGAGCAACATAAATGGGTGCACTTTGGAGAGAAAGGAATATGATGGTCATGGCACTGCTTGGATGTGCTTTGCTTTGGGGTGAGTTCATAGGTTGGAGCATGTTCTTTGAGTGGAGGTCAAAGTGGGGAACGAGGTCAGTGTCAGTCTGAGGGGATGTGCTGAGGGCTTTAAGCATCTCAGAGTGCAGAAGCTGTAGAGAAATGTCTGATGGTGAAATGTTTTTCCAGTGAAAGAGGCCCGACCGTTTCCTTCATCTTAACAGAACACGAGGAAATGGCCTCAAGATATGCCAGGGGAGGTTTAGATTAGACATTAGGATTTTATTTTTTTCCCCCAGTAATGCAGTAAATCATTGGAACTGACTGCTTAAGGAAGTGGTGGAGTCACCATCCCTGGAAGTGTTCAGAAAATGTGTGAATATGGCACTTGAGAACATGGTGTAATGGTGAATGTGGTGGTGCTGCTGGGTTGATAGTTGGACTTGATGATTTTAAAGGTTTTTTCCAACCTTAATGACTCTATGATTCTGTGTCATGAAAATTCCATTCCTGGCATAGGTGGTTGGAGCAAGAATGCTGTAAGCTGTTCCAGGTGCAGTGATCCAAATCTCTGCTTTATGCAACTTGTGCCCTATAGGGAGTAGGATAAAGTGTTGTAGTCACTTGGTAGTTTAAACCAGGAACAGATCTGTGCGGCTCATTCAGGTGGAGAGGCAAAAGAGTAAGCAGTGCCAATGTCTGATTGGGAAAGTTGCACAGAAGATGGATAAGGATGGCAGAGCGCTGCCAGTTCCTCCTGCTCTCTGAGCTGTTTCCATTCTGAGTGTGGTACCAGCCCCAGCAGCTTCTGCCTGGCAGCCTGTTCCAGCAGCAGATCCCTGCTCCATGCCTTGCTCCAGAGTCACTTGCAAAATTAGCAGAGGGTGGGAGGGTTGCAGGTGCAGAACCAGAACAAGACAGAAGCCTGGAAGATGTTTCTTCTCTGCTAGAAACCTGTGTGACCTTTCTCAAGTCACTTCAGCTATGTCCTCAGTTTATAGAAGAGCAGTGGAGCTACTGTGCACTTTCAGGTATTCGTGTTACCTGGCAGAAGTTGTTCTTTCACCCACATTAGTAATGTTTTATCACTGGGTAGTGTTTTTTGCACGAATGGTTTTCTGTGCAGTGCTTAAAATTTAGAAAAGGGTCCTGGAATTCTATGAGCCTCTTGTATAGGCAGAGCTGGCCAAGGGGGTGGAAGAAGGAGGAGTTGTATGCTTTTCTGGAGAAACTCTTGTGCATTTTCTCTTCCAAAATAATTTCAGGCTATTTATTTATATCAAACCTTCATTAATTCATTGCACAGTGAAAGAGCAGATAGAGGGTTCTTTTGGAAAGCTGTACAGATTAGAAGATGCTTCAATATGTAAGCCATAAGCAAGGAAATGAGAACACCCTAAGGAATAATATGAAGTGTGATGCTTTCTGGGCCTGCTACACAGCTGCAAAGAAATGGATGAAGTCAGATTTTGCCCACACAGCTCTCCTAAGCCTCAGTACTCTGAGTTTTACTTTGCTTGCTTTGGCTTCTGAGACAGCTGGTGTCTGGAGCTGAGGCACTCCTGTACTTTGCTTAGTGTCCCCAAAAGACCTGCAAACTTAGCCAAGCTTTTGGGCTTGAAAGAGATGAGCTGCGTAGCTTGAATTGCAACTGGGTGCCTCCAGTTCTGGGAGGCTGTAATGACTGCGACCTTTTGAAATCTTGTTCAAACTGTTTTTGTTGCACTCAGACAGGAATGTTATGTTCTTTGTTCCATCTCCTAAAAGGCAAACTTTTCTGTATAGGCCGCTCGTGGCTTTTAGAGTTTGATATATATGGGTCAGCGGAGGAAGCAGGCATGGACTGTTGGATGTTTTCAAGCTGCTGAAAAAGTCCTTCTGAGCGCATGAAGTGGGTTTTAAGATCCCAGCTGAATTTTTGCAAATGACCTCTGTCTTGACTAGGAAGAGAATTAAGCCCTCAAATGCAGATTGCTTCCAATTTGTGTGCACACAAGCGAGTGGGCTGACTCTTCTCTGAGACAGACCTTATGTGGTCAAGGGTTGCATCTTAAATTCTGAACCCCTTCTCCTGGAAGGAAGCACGCAACATCTCAGCTACCATCACTGAAACATGGTTGTTTTCCAAGCAGAATAAAAAATACGTATTCAGTAGTCAAAATTGAGGCAAAAGTTTGCATTGCCTCTTGGAGGGGCCCTTCTTGGTGCCTGTATGTCTTCAGGAACATATCTTCACAGAATCATAGGCCAGCTGAGGTGGGAATGGAGCTCCAGAGGTCATCCGGCCCGACCTGCTGTAATCAGGCGCCCACAGCCGCTTACCCAGGACTGTGCCCAGACAGCATCTGAGTATCTCCAAGGATGGAGACTCCACCGCCTTTCTGGCCAGCCTGTGTCAGTGCTTGGTCACCTTCACAGTGCACACGTGTTTTCTGATGTTTGGAGAGGCCCTCTGCTAATACTTGGCCTGATGCAGCCCAGGATGCCATTTTCCTTCTTGGCTGCAAGGACCCACTGCTGGTTCACGCTCAGCTTGGTGACCACCAGGACCCCCAGGTCCTTTCCTGCCAGAGTGTTTTCCATCTGGGTGACCCCCAGCACAGGTAGGTTGTTCCTCCCTGAGTGCAGAGCTTTGTGTTTCTCCTTGTTGAACTTCACGAGGTTCCTGCAGGCCCACCTGTGGTTCCTTGGGTCTTCTGGAACACCAGGATTGACATTTGCTTTCCTCCAGTCTGTGGGCCCCTCTGCCAGTTGCCATGATTGATGAAAGCTTGCTGAGCCTGGCCTCACAATGGCATCTGCCAGCTCCCTCGGCATTTGTGGATGCATCCTCTTAGGGCCTGGGTACTTATTTTCAGTCTCTGTCTGCAGATGTGAACAGAAACTTCTAGAGGAGGGCTAAGGCTTGGGAGTCAAGCTGCTCTTCGGTCCTCCTTTCCTCTCTTCTCTCCCTCTCTCCGCTGCCCGCTGACCTCAGTCCTCAGCTACTGCTAGAGGCTCTTTGCTTGCATCCCAAGGCTGTTGTGGGTTTGGCTTCAGATTTCAAACCTACGGGTGGTGTGGCTTTAAAGCCAGGACGCCCCTTTTGCAAAGGTTCTTGTGTTGTGTGGGGCTATTGGGAGGTGGTGTGTCATGTACACAGACAGTTTGGTGTGTGTCTGCTGTGCAGTAGAAGGGAGTCTGCTGCAAGGACCGGCTGTGCAGCTTCAGCTCAAACTGCCTTAACTCGCGCTATTTACTTTGGAAATTACAGCTTCAGTTGCCGCTGATAACCCAGCTGATTGTTATGTTTTACTTTTAGCACAGTTTTTTTTTTTTTAGTTCTTTCCTTAATTACTTATGTAAATAGTTTTTAGAAGACTTAGCGTTAATTTTGGAGAAGGTGGCGTATGGGGCTGCGAGGCTAGCAGCAGGTGCTGTAAGCAATCACTCTTCTAAATTAAGCAACACTTTCTGAGGCAGTAGGTTAATTTCTGGGTAAGCAGCCTGCATACAGATTCTTGGAATCAGCTGGATCTTGACCCAGCAAGTGACTCAAGGCTTTGTGTGGGTTTAATTGCTGAGTTATCTCACTGAAGCCTTTCATTTTTAGAGGAAACCGGGGCTGTGCTTGAACGTCTGTTGAAACTGTGTTATCACGTTGAAATCTTTGTCACCTGGCTTTGTGCGTGTCTTTGTAGCTCAGTCTTCACTGCCACTGGAGGTGTATTTGGAGCACGGGCAGTGTCACAGATAAACCAGGTCGAGCTGCCTGGAGCCAGGCTATCTGTCATAGAGATGTCTGGGTGGGATGGGACCTCAAAGATCATCTCATTCCAACCCCTGACCGTGGTCAGGAAAACCTTTCACTAGACCAAGTTGTTCAAAGCCCCATCCAGCCGGGCCTTGAACACTCCCAGGGATTGGGCATCCACAGCTTCTCTGGGCAGCCTGTGCCAGTGCCTCACCCCTCTCACAGTAGAGAATTTCTTCCTAATATCGATCTAAACCTGCCTTCTGTCAGTTTGAAGCCTTTTCCTCTTACCACTGCTTGCCCTTGTTAACAGTTCCCCTCCAGATTTCTTGCAGACAGTATTTGGGTACTGAAAGACCGCAGTGTTCACGAGTGGGTCGTGCTTATGCTGAAGTCTGTGCTGCTGTGGGTTTCTCTCCTCAGTACAAGAGCAAGGGAAGTAGTGCTTGAGAGCATGGTGCTGTTTCTTTCTCCACCTTTGTGCCTGCGAGTGCATTTCTACAAAAAGATTTCCTCTCATATCTCTAGTGGGGCTCTCATGGGAATCTGTGAGCAGTAACTGTTGACCAGATTGTGCTCAAGTGCTGCCTGTCACTTCTGCATTGTCACAGCTCTGGCCAGCACTGTTCTTGCTCAGGGCTTGGAGATTGCCTGCTGAAGTGTGACCCACTCCTTGCAAAACTGCTCTTGAGTCTGTGAGGCTGATGGGGCCAGTGGTGTCCTTGACTTGAAAACTGAAATGATTTTTCATAGGCTCTGCAGAGCTCTGAGGAAACTGGTAAAATCTTAATTTGTGTCACTACACAGAGTATGATTTTGGAGCGCTTTGTCTAACTTGTGGAGTAGGAAGGTGCAGTTTTTACAAGCTCAAGCTCTCTTTAAAATCTATCTTCCTGCGTGGAGATTGTGCCAAAAAGTGATGTGAAAGGTGGAGTTTCTACTTACATGAAATCCCATGTAAAGTGGAATAGAGCAGGAAAAATGCCCTTCTCCAAGGATTCAAAAAAGGAGAGAACTTGCGAGAGCTGGAGAGAAAAAATGGACTTTTGTTGCCTCTCTATGACTGTAAGCTGGGACTTGCCCCATCTGTGGCTTAGAGTTGGTGCTTCCTGTGCCTTTGGATGTTCAACCAATATCAAACTGGTGCTTGAAATCATATATCTGCTGGAAAGGTCTGAAGCCACTTGCTACACTCTTTAGCTTGATTTTTTTTTTTTGCTGTGGTCAATCATCTTCAGACAAAATGCTCCAAGGGTTGAAAGTCAGTCAGAAAGGGATACAGCCCTTTCATAGTTAAAAAAAATAACAATCCAAATAACAGGATCCTGAAGGTAGAGCACATTTCTTGTGAACAGTGTTACAGAATGACATGACTTTCGTAATTTTTTTACGGGTTTGTTATCTCTTCTCACTTTCTGGATTAAGACTTTTGTCGCTTCTTTGCTCTGAAATATTGAAGAGGAGCAGTTCACACATGCAAAGTCTAGGAAACAATTTTGTACTTCTCTATAGTGGAAACTAGATGTATAAGCAACTTGTTTTTTTTTTTGATAGCTCAGCTTTGCTTGCAACCTTGAATTCTCATGTAGCTCTGAAGGCAAACAGTCCTCTTTAGGTGACATTCTGGTTCTGTGGGAATTGGGACTGAAATATTTTTAAAGGGAAATGGTGAAAGGGATGTCCTGCACCCTGATTTTCCACTCTTTATGGATCTTCTGACAGTGGATGCCTTGTGGCACGATGATCCAAATGCATATTGATTCATTCAGATGATCTCAGTGTATTCTCTGGGAAGCTGTGAGATGTCAGTAAGCTTGGAAATGGAGAGGTGCAATGGGCAAGAGCTGGATGGACAATGAGTTGGTGGTGGGAGCATAGAAGCATGCTGATCTTGGACAGCCTTTTCAAAAAGGGTCAGAATTTGAACTCTCCTTAATTCTGTGGGGTAGAAGGCAAAGAAAGAAGTTTGTTTGGTTGGTTTTTTGTTTGTTTTTTTTCCCAGATGAATTAACTCTGTGTGTGCCACAGGAATTGAAAGCATCAGGTAAAGAAGTGACCAGATGCTCAGCAGGTGTCTTGAAGGTTGGCTTTCCGAATGGACTTCTGAAGAGAAAGCAGAGGGCCAAAATTCTCTGTCCAGATTTGTAGATTTTGATAGGTAGTTTAAATGGGTAATTCAAGAATTTTGCAACGACTGCCCTAAACTCAGTCCACCCGAATCTTTTTTCCAGGCAGCATGAATAATTTGTAATGCTTTCTGTTATCAAAAGCAGAACTTGAAAGAATCCTGCACCATACCAAAGGTATGAATGCTGTGTTAGGGAATTTGGACATATTAATAAAACCAACATATTACTCTACCACTCTGACCTCTGAAATTAAATGTGTCAAGCAGATTGCTGAAACAGTAGACGGAAACTTGGCAATTACATTTGTGTGGCAATTTGATTCTGTTCTCCTAAAATACCTCTGGAGAGCATCCAACTGTAGCTCTGCTCTGATCCCAAGGCTACCCTGCAGATGCCCTGGACCCAGACACGTAAGCAGCAAGCTCTGGCGGCCTGATCTGTGTAGTTGCTAGAAAGCTTCAAAATCGGGTTTGCTCTCAGAGGGCTTTCCATTTGGGAAAGGAACTGATACCATTCCAATTTTAACTCTGGAAGAGGAAGGGAAAATATAAAAGCTTCAGAGAAGCAAGTTTTTGTCTAGACTGTGGAGCCAGCTGGGTGTCTTGTTCTGTCTTGTCGGGCTGCCTTCTTGTTTGGGGCTGTGTCTGAGTGGTTGACAAGTGCATTAACTCTGTGAAAATAAACCCACTTCTGGTGTGGCAAATGAACCCTGGTCTCCCATGGCCATCCCCTGCCACAGTTGTTTCACCAGCGTTTTACTGACCCATAAAAATGCACAATCTTCTCTCCTTCTCCTTTCACAGTCATAATTTGAAAAGCTTTCCTCTGCTTTCGCCTTAAAAACTACTTTTGAAGTGAAAGGTCCCTTTTGTTTCACTGACTATAAAGTGTGCATGATAGCTAACACAGCAATTGTCCTGTAATTGAGATACTGCAGTGTTTCTGCAGGACAGAACCCTGCTCCAAGCAGGAGCAGTTCAACTTCTCTCACTCAAACCCCAGGGGCCAGGGACAAGGAATTTCCTCGGTTCTGGGCTCAGCAGTGACAGTGGTATCTGTGTGGGTACAATTTATTGCGCTGTAAGTAACAGTTTAATGGCCTTGCATGCGATAAATGCTGTTTCGGGCTGGTGTGTGGTTTTCAATAGTGTGTCAGAGAATTACCTACACCTTTTAATCTGCTTCATTCAAGAAGGCAATATTTTAAAAATGTGATTATGATATCAAGGGTTTGTGAAGTGAAGGGCAGAGAGGCTTTTGCTGCTCCAAAGATTTCCTGTCTAAAGAATGTAAGTCATAAGCATGACAACTATGGGATTTTTTTTTTTGCTATTTGGTTTGGTGGTGTTTATTTTTTTCTTTGAGTTAGGCTTCTTTCCTTCTCCTGCATTTGGATCCTCTTAAAAATTACTAGTTTCAGGGACAAATGCAAGCATACCACACAACCTGTGGAAATCTTGTGCCATTTGCTAACTAATTGCTGCTTTTAGAGTGGAACCTGTCTTGTTTCTTCAGCAGCGTGTCTACTTAGCTGTGCTCTTGCTCCAAAATGAGTCGTGTTTCAGTCTCTGAAAGCCCTGCTGTCCTTGACTGTCTTTTAAACGATGCTTTTTATCATTTGTTTGGGTTATTTTCTGCTGGTTGCTGTCAGGGAGATGCTGTGATAGCTAAAGAGGCTGCTTCTCTTGCCCACTGTTCCCCAGTTGCTGCGTTGGTTATTTACAAGGATACGACCTGACTTGTACCGTAGGTGTTGACCCTGCCTTGTGCAAACCCCTGCTGCCTCCAGGGATCCAGATAAAGGATCTCTGTAAGAATTAGCTGCTACAGACCCTATGCTGTTGTCTGTAAAACCAGGGGCTTCACTTTGGGCAGGAGCCAGGCCCCCCCATTCAGAGCAGCAATGCTGCACAGAGCCTTTGGCCCCTGCAGTACCCCAGTTCATTGGTGCCCAGCTCCCCACAGGCTCAAGGTCAGACTGGGTTGAACGGGGCTCATAGACATGTTTCCCTCAGGAGAAACACTCAGCTCTGGCACACACTTACCTGGTCTATATTTGCTTAGTGAAGAGTGGGACAGGCATAGGAAAGTTCATCAGGCACAGGTTAACTGGTTCCCTGAGCATCAATATCATTAAATTTGGGTTCAAAGGCACTGTGTGGGCAGAAAGTGGCCTCTCAGACCTTGGTGTCTCCTGGCTGTAAACTCATCCACCTTGTCACAGGTCATGTTGGGGATAGCAACAGCTATTTTCGGGTGGTTCTGGAAGTATTGGGTGGGAAAAGAGGGGGATTTGGGTGCTGGAAAAAAAGTTCTAAAAAGCATCTGAAGGCAGGGATATTACTGCACAAGTTAAATGGTATCCTGGATGCAAATGCTTTGTGGTTTGGGCTTGGTTTAAAAGCTGGTTTGTTTTCCCCCTTTAGAAATGTGGCATTGAGCAGCGATCAGAGAGGTGTTTTTAGCCACTGTGCTTTTAAAATCAGCATGCTAAACCCCCTTGGAGTGGTGAGAATATGTGCATATGCAGACTGGTGTTGGTTGAATTCAATTGTTACAAAACGCACCCTTGGAAACCTCATCTGGGATGGTGTTGGCATGTCCCTTTACATTTTGCCGTTTTTCAGAAGCTGTCAGGTACTACTGTGTGGGAAGTGTTACAGGGATAAATCCTGAGATCCTAGTTTGGGCTAAACTCCCACTGTTTTCAGTGGGTGGCTCGCTGGCATTAAGGCCAGCACCCCTCAGCTATTACAGGTGACCTTTCTGTCCTTTAAAAGTCAAGGAGACTGAGACTTGATGCCTCTGTCTTGCACTAGAGATCACACTGCAGGATTGCAGCCCTTAAAGTTTGTACATGTGTTGAGATTTGTGAACGAGAAGTTGGTTAACCGGAAACATTTCCAGTAACTGGTCTTTAGATTCTCAGTAGTGCTGGTGTGAGATGCCAGAGATCTGGAAACGGGAATTAGGTGGTGATTTAGAGCGGTGCATGATGAAGACACTCATTCTGTAGGAGAAACAGTGATGTTCTGAAAACTCTACATAAATGGAGAATATATAACCCTAGGTATTTTAAATTGAAAACTTTAAATTCTTTCAAAACACCAGCACAAATTTATTGAAATTCTGTTTGCTCAGGTAACTGATTTTTATTTTTTTAGGAGAATGTTTCTATGAAATGCCTGCAACTTTTGTCAGTATATTGCTTTCCAGCAAAATTGAATAAATGTATTTTAGAAGTCAATAGTCTGAAGTTCCTGACTGTCACCAGTTGAGATCATAACGTTGCTCTGGCTTCGTCTCTCTGTGCTCAAAAGAAGGAAGATGTTGCGTTTGTAGTGGCAACACTTAAGAAAATCAAACAATATCTCAACAGTAAGAAAAGAAAAAAGCCCAAATGCCTTCAGAAAATGTTGGTGTGCAGAAGGTCTGGCAGAAGGTCTTCCCAGCTGAAAAGCTTCTTTCCCACACCTCAGTGGAGCATCGCCGTTAAAGTCTGACTGAAGCCAGTTTGGTGTCAGCCTCAAATGTTATGCAAGGGCATCTCAAGAACTTGCTCAGTTGCAGCTCCCAAGCCCACACTGTACTGCTTTTCTTGTCCATTTCCCTTTAGGTGGTCACTGCCTATTCGTATTTCAAGCTCAGGAGGGCTCTTCTGTCCCATTACTGGGACTCCAGTGGGGAAGAAGGGTTTTCAAATCCTTCCATGCCCCCCTTTACCTCTGAGTTCCCCATCAGGATTGTGTACACAGCTCTCTTATTCTTTTTCTTTTCCTTTTTTTTTTTTTTTTTTTTTCCCCTCTCTCCTTCCAGAGAGTATGTTTCTTGTACTTAGTGAAGTTGCAGAAGCACCTGGAAGGGATTCTTCTCATGCTGTGTGCCCTCTAACTATCTGAATTGCCTTTCCTTTAAAGAGGTGATGGACTGATCGGAGGAGGGGTGGGCAGACAGGAAGTACTTTGGCTTTCTCCCCCTCCAAGATCACAAATGAGGTCTGTGAGAACTGGGATGAGAGCTGGCATCTCCCACGTTCTGGGACTGTGCTCCACACACTAAAATTCATAATGAGAGTGTTATGATACTGATCCCAACTCCTCTGCTGATTTTTTGCTCAAGGTTGTCGCAACCGCTTTTAATTTGTCTTCCTCACTAAACTGGGGCCTTGGATACTGCAGTGTAAAAATGTGCTTCAGACAAGTAGTTTGAGTGATGTTGTATATATCTCTCTCCTTTAAAGCCTCCCTGACAGTTTGTGTGGGTTGTAATTACAGAATTGCAGGTTGGCAGGAACCTCTGTGTGGATAGTCTAGTCCAATTCCCCACCTAACGTGGTGGCAGCTGAAACAATCTGCTCAGTGGCATTTCCAGAAGGGGCTTTGAGCATGCCCAAGGATGGAAATTCCCATTATTTTCCTGAGCAATCTGTGGTTTTCTGGGTTCTGTGGTTCTGTGTCCATCTCTCCTCATCCCCACCCAGTAAAATGTGTATTTTTGTTGTGGGGTTTGTTCTTACATTTAAATGAAATTTCCTGTATTTCAGTTTGTGCCCATTGACTCTTGTCCTGTTGCTGGATACCACCAAGAGGAGCCTGGTTCCATCTTCTTCACACCTCCATCAGGTATTTATGCACATTGATAAGACCCCTCTGACCTTTTTCTTCTGCAGGCTGCAGTCCCAGCTCCTTCAGCCTCTCCTTATATGCCAGATACTTCAGTCCCTTAATTGTCTTTGTGGACCTTTGCTAGACTCTCAGCAGTATGTCCACGTCTCTCTTGTACTTGTCCCAAGAGAGTCACTTGTCCCAGCACTTCAGATTTGTCTCACCAGCCCTGAGCAGAGGGGAAGGATGCCCTCCCTTGACCTGCTGGAAGCTGTTTTTCCACATGCTCTTGACCTTGTCTGCTACAAAGGTGGTTTGGAGGCTCATGGTCAACTTGATGTCCACCAGGAATCTCAGTCCTTTCTCTGCTTTTCTGCCTCCTTTCTGGCTGTTGGCTCCCAGTCTGTGCTCCTGAGCAGCCAGGCTTTGCATTTTCCTTTGTTGAGCTGCAAAGGTTGATGTTGGCCCATTTCTGCAGCCTGTCCACACCCCTCTGAGTGACAGCATGCCTACCTGGGCTGTTGGCCACCACTTCCTGAGAGTGGACTCTCTGCTGTCGCCCTTAATCCTTCCTTTACAAAGAATTTAGAGCCCTGGGTGAAGCATTTGATGAATCAAATCTCTCAACAGTTCTTGAAAGTACATTGCTGTTCACTTGGCAGAGTCAGAGAGAGATGAGGCAGCTTCACTAGCACTAACAGAACATTAAATGCTGTGCCTTGTAATAAGGGACTTCATTATTATTATTTAGGACTTTTAATTCCTTGAATCTTGATACTTCATGCAATACCAGCTCATGCCCTTTACTAACACCATAGCAACCTGCTTTAAATGTCACTATATTATGTGGCTTGTTGGCCAAAAGCTGGACAAGGAATGCTTTCTAGGGCAGGAAATCCATGGGGTCAGTAAAAAAAGTGCTGTTCCTATTGCTATTTTATAGTATTGCAAAGTGATTTTTCTTTTTCTCTCCAAAACTGTGCCCTAGAGGAAATAGAGGCATCAACTGCAATTCTCTCAATGCTTCATCCCCTTCCCCCAAAAGCTACCTCCTAGGCAGTGTCTAAACCTCTGGGCTAACAGATGGTGTTGAGAGGGGGAGGGAAGGGGAGCAATTTGCATCTAAATAGCTGAAATAAAAAAGGGTCACGTCCCACAGACCAGCCCCACTCACCTGCTGTTTAAATCCCCCTGAGAAACAGGCAAACACGCTTAGTTTTTTAATGTCTGCGTCAGCTGTACTTGCTCTCTGCCCGAGAAAAAGCTGCAGTCCTGTGCATCTAGCTGTATGGATTCTGTTCTGCTCCCAAAATGACCAACTTTTAAGGCTTTGGTTCTTTGAATGGAGTTGACAGCTGTGTCACTTCTGTTCAGCCCTCCCACCAGAGCGACTGCTGCTGTTGGTTACCGTAATTAGCGCAAGCACTAATGATACAGAAAAGGTTTAGAGCAAATATTGCCTCTTCTGTCAGCTTGCTACTCTCATGGCTGCCTGGCTCTGCCCTCAGAGGTGCCCTTGCCATATGGTCCTGGGGACTCCTGACGCAGTATTCCGTGCTGGGTTGGTGTGTGCACGTGGGATGGGCTTTGGCTCTGGTGACCACCAGCCTGCAGCCCGGTGCTGATCCTGATCCTGCAGGACCCTGGCATGGTGCTGGATGGCTGTGCTTAATCCTGCAGGCATGCAAAGCCAAGTTGTTCTGGCTTCCTGACTGTCCTGTAAGAATTTCTCAGGTCTGACTAAGACCTTGCTGCTTTGTAATGATTTTGTTTTGGAGCCTTAAGGTCACTTGCTCACCGCTGTTATGCATTCATGGAGACTGCTCTGGGTCTACCCCCCTGTCTTGGCAGCAAGAAGTGTGCTTTTGCCTCTTCAGGCGGACTTGCTCTAAGTTTAAGGCTGTGGAAAGCCTGTAATAAGGAAAACCTTCCTAGTTCTTCACAGTCATGTACGTATTCACCACCCTACCTTACTTCCCAGTGATATTTGGAGAGGCAAGCGGGCTTCACAATGAAGTTTAGTCTCGGTACAAAACACCAGGGTAAGCCAAACCTGGTTCTGCCCATCAGTTCCTTGGACTTCTACAGTCCAATGCTAAAAATAAATAATGTGACAATAGTCCAGGTGGTTCAGGAACTTTATTACTTATGTCTGTTTGTTGACATCATCTTCTCTACTTCCCAAGAAGCCAGAGGCACTGGAAGGTTGAATTTGGCAGACTGGAAGGCTCAGCAGGATAAGGGGTGGCAAGGATGATGTCTGGGGATCTACCACTGTCTTCTCTGTGTTGATCTGGTAGAACAAGATGTCTGCAAAGGAGGATTTCTATTTCTGGAATTGCAAACCTTGAATCTCTTCTTTCTTCAGCACAAGCCTGGAGGGAGTTGGTGAGGTTAACCTTTGCTAAGCTGCTGGGCTCTCCCTCCCACGAGTGTCTTGGAAGAGGAAATGGCCTCAAGAAGTGTCTTTGTTTTTTCTCATTTAATTCCCAGGTAGATTTTGGTTTTGTGAGCAGTAGTGGTTGATGTGCATCAGGGCAACATGGATCTGGGCAACAGCCTTGTTTACATGCCTTTGGGGAATAGGTTCATTTGTTTTATAATTTAATATAGATTCCAGTTAATAGAAACAAGATCCGGTGTATGAATGCTTACAGAAGTAATTGGGCAATGTGCAATACCAAATTATATTAACTTAGAGCTGTTTGTGGTACTTTATAACTTTCCACCACTGTTTTTTCTTTTTAGTGCTTTGTCACTTGAGGGTACCTGTTTTTTATAAATGGTCATATCACGTGATGCATACTCACTTCTGGGAGTAAACAAAGTAAGTGAGTTAACTTGGGTGGTGCAAGTTGTATGCACACGTAGATGTGTGTGGATATAGGTGTTTATACATCCACACTCTCCTCTAGGACAGACCTCTGCCCTGCTCCTTCTGCCCCCTTCCTCAGGGCAGTGATGCAGGCAGGCACCTGGCTCTGGCAGCTGTGCTGCTGGTCCTTGCTGGGGATAAAATGCTTGTTATGCAGCAGGGCCCCGCAGACCATGTAAGAGCAAATCCAGAAATGAAGGATGACATTGGAAATATTTATTTTCTCTGTTTTTAAAAACAAAACAATGTAAATTGTGCAGCTGTAGCAGAGGTGCATGTTACTTTTTGACAAAGGAAGCAAAAGGGGGGAAAATATGAGGAATTGGTGAGGCTTGGAGGTAGTGGGATGAAGACTGAGGAAACTGGATTTTACAGACTCCCTAGAATGGTTTGTGTTGGAAGGGACCCTAATGATCATCCATTTTCAACCCCTTGCCATGGGGACTGCCCTCCACTGTGCCAAGTTCCTCAAAGCCACATCCAAGCTGGCCTTGAAGACTTCAAGGATGTGATATCCACGGCTTCCTGGGCAGCCTGTGTCAGTGCCTCACCACCCACACGGGAAAGAATTTCTTCCTGTTGTCTGATGTAAACCTGCCCTCTGTCTTATGGCCATTCCCCCTTGTTCTGTCACTCCATGCCCTGGTCCAAAGTCCCTCTCCAGCTCTCTTGGAGCCCCTTTAGACACTGGAAGGTGCTCTAAAATCTCTGTGGAGCCTTCCCTTCTCCAGGCTGAACAATCTGAGCTCTCTTAGTCTGTCTGCATAGCAGAGGTGCTCTGGCCCTCTGAGCATCTTTCTGGTCTCCTGTAATTTTGCTCCAGCAGGTTCCACGTCCCTCTTACACTGTGGTCCCCAGAGCCAGATGCAGCACTCCAGGTGGGCTCTCACCAGAGTGCAGCAGAAGTGGAGAATCCTCCTCTTCTGCCTGCTGGTCACAGGGGCCTGAGATGTAGGCTGCTTTTATTTTAGCAGGTTTCTTTTTGTTTCTTTTATTAAGTTGCTTACCAATTGGCTGACTGACATTGGAACATGTATTTCTGTATCTTGCCAAGCTTTCTAACTGGGAGAGGAATTTGCTGTACAGAAAGGACCCTTCTGGTAGTTGACAGTGTTACTTCAATCACTTTCTCTCTGTGGAACTACAATACTAGATAAAAAGATGTGCTGGATTGGAACCATGCCTAAAGCAATTCTTGGCATAATGGGATTATTTTACTGATTTTTAATTAAAATAGAATTCTAACTAGGTTGTTTTGAGCATACATACGGCTCTGGTTTGTTGTTGTTAGTCTAATTGCCTCCTAAATTAAAGATACCAATATTCTGATCTGCCTTCTCCCTTGGGATACTGGAATTAAAAGAGGGTGTGGAATGCTATGTAAATGATTTACAGGCATGCAAGATAGAAAATGGTCTTTAAAGGCATTAGCCAAAACTTAGGTCTTCCCTTTACTGTGATGTCTTGACAGAGAGATTGATGAATTGTTACTTTTTGGTATATATTTATTTCTCTGCCTGACAGGTCTTTTAAATAGTTAGAAGTGTAGTTGGAGGAAAATGCCAATAATCTCAGCCTTTGAGAAGAAGCAGTTAATGAATCTCCAGGGAAATACCCAGAGTACAGATGCTCTGTGGGGAAGAAAAGGTTAGGAGCCAGTGGACATGGGGTTGGAGACAATAAATCATCTCAGATCCAAGATGGAAGCTGTCTGCTGGCAACACAAGGTACTAAAATGACAGAGTTACTGGCTTGTTTGCTTAGGACTTCTTTTTGAGAGCCCATTTAAAAAAGTCATGGTTTGGGATTTGAATAGTTTATTTAGGATGTCTTGGTTAAATTTTGTCAGAAATAAAGCATTATCTTTTTGCAGATCTTTAATTGTCTTTATGCATTAAAACCCTCTGGGGACATTTCACTTTGGGGGGATTAAATTCAAACCATGCTATAAGTTTAAAGAAATATGGATAAGGCTCAAATCCGACTTCTATTTTTAAAGCTAAAAAGGACCTTACAAAGTAGCAGGCCACAAGTTTAGATGTCTGTTTTATAACATTTTAATAGAGTAGCAGAGACTGACAAAACTTTTGTCAATGTAGCATATTTAGGCTCCTCAGATAAAACTAGATGTACGTTGAAGAGTGTTCTCAGGAAAACAAGTTATTTCCAGCCTGAAGAGATTTTTCTTAAAAATAAAAGCAGCCACACGTGTGTATGTTAGGAGGCTGTGAATCAGCACCTGCAAATACCAGCAGTACAAGAATAACCAGGAATGGAACAAAAAGTTGGATGGGGCCCTGAGCAACCTGATCTGCAGGGAGGAATTGCTGCACATGGCAGAAGGGCTGAACTTAGTTGATTTTTTTAAGGTCCCTTCCAACTCAAGCCTTTTCTATGATTCTGTGAAAACTTGGGCCAAAAGAAACAACTGGGAAGAGTGGAAGAAGCAACCTCATACTTGCAAGGGGGATGGTTCAGTTAAGCTCTGATGTGGTCATGCTCTATTGTGGATTGATTTGAAGGACCTCCTTTCCCACAGCAAGTGTATTTTATTTCACTGAATCCCTCTGGAATCCCTCTGCAATGAGTGTAAGAACAGGAAAGATGGTTGTGCCACAACCTGCACTATGAGTATGAATCACAATATGAGTATGAGTCATTAGCAAAGAGGACGGCAGCACCTACCTGAGACAAGTGTAAATGGCATAAAGTGGAGGAGGAAAAATTGGTTTGGGAAGTGCATCCCCATGCATTGCTCCTGGGTGTGCTCAGGGACCAAACCTGGGATCTCTTGGGAGCTATGCAATAGCTGTTCCCAAAACTGACTGCCCTGTTCATATCTTGATGTTTTTTAGCAAACAGAGCTGTTACTGTAAAGGTGAGAGGTGGAATTACGGTGTGCTAGTTACAGAATTTTGAGTATCATTTTATACTCTCTTGCCTTGGATAGGAGAGAGGGAGTGTGGCCAGGTAACCTGAGGTGGGTGCAGGGTTTGTGTGGCCAAAACACTGAGGAAGCTTTGGGTTGTGGGTAGGTATCATATCTCTGTGATAGCATGCTGTGAACATTCTTGACTCTTAATTGCTGAAATTAGGGGAGTGCGATGAGGAGACTGCACCTGGACTTTCTGCATGTTGTGCTCTCCTAATTCTAGTGCAGGTGGCCTTAGGAGCTGTAGGACTTGAGCAAGGTGACTTAAAGCGGTGGGAAGGAATACTGCACCAAACAAAATGCCTTAACTCATAGACTTTCCTAGAGCATCCGTCTGTGATTGTTGTCTCATTTTGGAAATCTGTTGAGTTTTAGCTACCTCTTAGCAAAGGTACAACCTTGTCTGTAGAGCTTCTTGTCTGCCCAGCAGTGACCATAAAAAGATTTTTAGCATTTTGAGTACACAGAGGACAAAGAACAACCTGACAAAGCAGTCTTGAGATGAATAAAACATGCATACTGGCAATCCATCCATCAGTGAAATCCCAATTCTGCTGAATTTGCAGTTCATATTGTCGCTAATTGTATGATGTAGATGCTTGTCCACTGGGAATTGGATGGAAATAAGCAAGTCACTTGCTTCAGATGCTGACAGGGCTGTGAATGGGAGCTCAGTCAGCCTCCTCTGGCTTGGGTTTTATGGCTTCGGGATTGCTGCTTTTTGAGAAAGAAAGAGTTTTAAACAGGTAGCAGTGAAGATCCACGTAACCTACTGAAAGCTGCTTAGGTCACTGTAGCAAGAACAGAGGGTAAGAAGATCCGTGCCCCAGAAAAACCTTGCTCAAAGATGTTGAGGAAGACCTTGCCTGCTATATCTAGCCTTGCAATTAACTCCTACTCCTAATTACATAGTGCCTGAAAAGGGGCCTGCCGCTGTAATAAATGATGTTGCTATATTTCCTTTTGTTCAGTGGAGTAAAAATAGTTCATTTGGCTCATGGGCTTTATTTAACCGAGCGCTAATGCGAACTTGGTTGTAATATATTGCAGAAACAGCAGTTCCTTTGTGCCAGTCCTATAGAGCTTTCTTTTCTCTACTGACATACAGTAAGTATGATTGGAATCTGAGTAAATGATGTGATAAAAGGCTTGATGGTGCCTCCTAAAAACAAACTGCTGCTCATTAAATTCAACGATGATGATTCTTAATGGACTAGTTAGTGCTCTGCAGTGCATTTGGTACAAGTAAGGAAGTCGAAGGAAGTGAGACCTTGCCACTATGGCTCCTCCTGTACCTTCTGGGTAAAGCAGGTAGAATAGGGAGTTTTA
Organism: Hirundo rustica; assembly: GCF_015227805.2. Classification (NCBI taxonomy): domain Eukaryota; kingdom Metazoa; phylum Chordata; class Aves; order Passeriformes; family Hirundinidae; genus Hirundo; species Hirundo rustica. Next base: position 31,345,232 of record NC_053451.1, on the reverse strand, counting down.
CTAGATAGCATATAATCACAGAGGTGATGTTCTTGCAGCAAAGAAGCCTACTGTGACCCTGTAATTAGGGGAGAAACCGTAAGCCACCTTAAGCTTCTTCATTTTGCCTTGTAAGTGAACTGCTCATAGAGCATTTCATGTGTCATACTTGAAGGAGTAATCATTGCAAACCTGAAGCAGATTTATGTGCAGTTCTCAAATTGCTTGTCTTTACCGATATTAAATTAGCTTTTGCAGTGCTGGGTATTTGATGGTGCTTGTCTCTAAATTCAGTTGTCTACAAAACCCTCATATTTGATGCAGAGCTAATCTTGTCTTTGGAGAACTATTCATTCTCCCTCTTTCCCCAGCTTTGAAGAACCAAAACTTTTAACAAAGCAACACGAAACTGAACGAATCTTTGTGATTTTATTTAATTGAAAACTACTGCCAGTATGAAAATCCTGGCTAGCAGTTAAGGGAATGTGACAGCTTTGCTAGTCATTACATAAATACTATGGAGCACTGGGCTTCCTACTGTCATTAACTGCAGTGAACACAATGGAGCTACAGACAGGAGCAAGCACTACTCTGATGATAAATGTTTGCATTTCCAATTAGCACTGAACTGCCGTGGCATTTTCCCCTCGGTCTAATTGAGGATCTTGGATGGTTTCATTCACTAACTATAATTGGGTTCTCTTCTTGCTCTTTACTTTCCCAACAGCAAAGGAGTTGAATGAGTTTTGCTCTTAAGAACATTGGTTTCCTCCTTGCAGGTCTCTGTCTTTTGGTGTTTCTTTGCCTCAGAAAAAAACCCAGCTTTTACAGGTTTCATCTGGTTACGTACTACGGCTTTTTGCTAACCACTGCATTGCATCCTCTGTGCCTATGAGATGTTATTGACTTGATCTGACAACCTTCTCGTTTTCAAATATATTTCTTATCCCCCACCCCTATTGCTAAATGACAGATCTCTGCATTTAAAAAGGTGTAGTTTTTGCAAATGCTGACGTGTATTTAAAGTGTGAATACATTGTTCTGGGAATTATTCCACATTAGGAAGTAGCAGGGCTTAATTCTGAGCCCTGTGCTCTGTGTCCATCTCCTGCATTGGAAACTTTTGAATGGAGGAATGATTAATGATTCGCCTGCTCTCAGTTGCTCTTGCCGCTTATGTGTGGTTAGGACTCTGAGCCAAGTAACTTAGGCAAGAGTAGTGGGGGTGGGTTTAACTGTGGGCATTAATATATTCTCTTTATGCTGCGTCTAGTCATTTCCTCTGGAGCACAGATTTCCTCCAGGAAGCCTGCTTATATGGGCTTTGGGATATGCTTTGACATAAGAGGCCTTTATTTTTCCCACCCTGCTTAGCAAGCTCCGGTTGCAGCGACTGCTTTGACTCGTGCGGTTGAAGCCCTGCCCTCCTGCGAGCAAGGGCAGAGCCGGAGCCAAGGCTGCTCCGTGCTGTGCTGGAAAAGGGAGCCTGTCCCGACATCTGCAACAGCCAACTCGCTTGTTCAGGCATGTAGCTGGGGGAGGGGAGGCAGGGCTTCTGGAGATGAGGAAACAAGGAGGATGATTTGTGGGCTGAGAGCTTTTAAAAACGATGCTCTTGGTTCTTTCTGTCGCAGCTTGGATTTTTTTTTTTATTTTTTTTCCCCCCTCCTTGAATATGGATGCAATTTATTTCTCTTGGGCTGTTTAAAAGCACTGATAGAAGTGGGTAAATGCTTGGTCAGAATGCCCAGGGATGGGATCAGCCAGAGCTGATCTCTGCAGTTCTCCAAGCTTGAGTACTGGAGCACAAGTAAGGGCAGTTCATGGTGTGTCTCAGGTACTTGGGAGTAGCTGGCATTGATTGTGAAATGGTTATTGTTTGACACGGCCATTTATTTGTGCAACAGCTGAAGCCAAGTCTAAACACGGCAGTTTGAGCTGGCATTGCCCCTCTGTGGTTTTGGATTCGAGCCTAATGTGGTGAAAAGGGCTTGACCTGCCTCAGCGCTTCTGAAACCCTCCGTGTGCCTGGGTTACTGTCACAGTGGCCGTGCGTGGGCCCACGCTGTGGAAGCTGCTGAGCGTTGGGCCTTGATTCTTTCAAGCAGAACAGAAAGAAGCTTCCTTAGCTTGAATGAAGGGAGAACGCTGTTGCTAGGAATCGGGTGGTTATAATTAGTCTGTTCTTCTTTAGCAGCGTATCTGTGCGCTGGGATGGGTTAGCGTGGATATCTGCCCAGGAGGAGATTTTGCAGCTCTCCTGCCCACTGCCGTGATGTCCACGTCCCCCTGCAAAATCTGGGCTGGGGAAATCCCACCTGGCAGTTCTTGCATTTAGCCAAAACTGTTGGGGTTGAACGAAAAGCTTTTTTTAGAAGGACCGTCCAGACTTTTGGCTTTTAAAATTCCAAGCCATGGAATTGTCCAGCTTTTCCTGTTGAGTTATAAGTGGTCAGTCATTCTTCATGTCTGGCACTATGGAAATAATGCTGGCAGTGGAGCAAGACTGCAACTGGTAGTTGGCTATCTGCCATGAGAGTGTTTCCCTTCCCCCTTATCACACCCACACCCCCACCCACCCGTGCTGTAGCAGTGGATGCATTCTCTTCTACGTGTATACTGATGTTGAGTGATTCTTTCATTTAATTGAGCAATTTCATCTGCATCTTGAGGTGTTGGCAGCATCTGTAGGGGTCTAACAGGTAAGTTCTAAAAAGACATCAGCAAACACTGCTGTTTTGTAATTATTTATTTGAAGTTTATGCAAGCCTGTTGTTTAGTTTGTTGGGGGTGTTTTTGTTGTTTTGTTTTTGTTTTGTTGTAGCTTACATGTAAATGCCAGGTCTGGGCTGGTGCTTTGCTTTTTTTGGTTTAATTGGCGTATTTACACAGAGCTCAGATATGCAGTAACTGGCTGTAGCTCCATGCTACAGTTTCTGAGGGTTTTTTTAATCACCTCTAAATGCGGAGATCGGTCTGTCCTCCCTAGGGGTGTGTGTGTTGCAGCTGCCTTTTTTGTGACAGCATGTGTTCCAGGTCCCATCTGCTGCTGGGTGGAGGAAGAAGGAAGAGGACACCTCTTGCCTCTTTTTCAGGTGGAGCGTGTGGGATGCCGTTCCTTCGGTGTGAGACTGGTGTTTGAGACTTAGTCCCACGTAAAGTAATAAAAAGGCAATGACTGTCTTTTCATCCTGTGTGGAAACCCAGCTGGTAAACTCTGATGTTACTTTTTCTGCTGGGATTTGCGTGGAAGCGTGACACACGGGGAGGGAATCTGCTGCTTGCAATGTGTTTGAAGAGAGCAGGGCACAGCCTGTGCTCTTTCTCACCAGGGCAGTGTGAGGGGATAGGAGGAGATTTTAACTGTGTGTGTGCACAAGCAGTTTCTAGCCACGGGATGGAAGAATGCAGGAATACTGGTGCAGGGGTAAAACACTTGTTCTGATCAGGATCAACTCTATTATAAAGGTTAAGATTGTCTCTCTTTTTTTTTTTTTTTTTGTGGGCAAGACACCTTTTCCTCACCCTGCCAACAACAGACTACTAATGTCTTGGAAAAATGTGAGATTTCCTTCTGGTAGTAGGCAGAGAGGAAAGAGCAGTTGCTGAGCATCTTCCTCCTCCCCGTCTTGTTTAATATAGTTTATTCATCTGTAAGTTGTAGTGAGTAACTTACAGCTACTCTCTTGCCAGACTGCATGAATTATAGATGGCTCTTTTATGAGTTTTCATGTTGACTCCTGCAATTAGTATGCATTGGACGTAGTTATCTGTATGGCATCTACTGTAGCGTAGGTTTCAGCCTTTCTGACTTTTTAACTGCTTTCTGTTTTAGCAATCAGTCATCTGTCTGTCTTGCTAAGGAATGCAAAGAGAACACAGGCAGCTTGATAGAGACTTAGAGTTCAGCATGAAGCACCAGGTTTGAAATTATGTTCTGAAGTGGAAGGAAAAATGACATAGATAGAGGGTCTTTGTTCTCTCTTTTTTCTGCTTGTGTGTGTGCTACAGTAGGGTCAAAATGTCCCACCTACCTCTGGGTCCCACTCCGTGAGGCGAATGTCTCAGGAGGCTGTGCCTGTAGTACAGTTTGTGCCTGTAGTTTAGGCATAAACTTCATGATTCCCGAGGCAGGTAGATGTGGCACTTGAGTGTGATTTAGTGGTTAACACAATGGTGCGGAGTTAATGCTCGGACTTTATGATCTTAATGGTCTTTTTGATTATTTCTTTATGATCTTTATTTTATTTCTATTTTTTCTTCTTTATTTCTTCCTTCTTTATGATCTTGATGGTATTTTTCAACCTTAATGATTCTGATTGTCTTTTGTGTTGTATCTTCTTAACAAAAATCAGCAGACCTGCATGGATCTTTGCATGTGTGAATGTACTCTGAGCTCTTGGACGCCGCTCTTGGCACCTGTGGGTGCTGTTTTCTGTTCAGCACTGCTGGTTCTGTCTTCTGTCTGTCTCCTCCTTGTCTGCAAAAGTGTTTTGTAGGTGTAAAAGGAGAGTTTGTCAGGTTTGCTGTGACATGTAGCTAATGGGCTGCAAAAGTTGATGGGGAGGGACAGGGATGCATTGAAGGCAACCATGACTCGACTACAGCAGTCACAGTTTGCAGTATGTAATAAAACTTCTCATGATTACTGTGCCCTGAAACAACTCAAACTTTCAGTACTCCCAAATGTCTCCAGAAACAATAGTTCTACATTACAGCTACGCCTTCCTAGCGATGTCTACGGAGTTTGGTTTGAGTGCTGGTATTTTAATATATATAATAGTTGAGAATAATTGTGTCTGCAGCTAAAATGTATTCCCTCATCTGAGTCTGGTTGAAAAGTTCATGAGCTGTTTCATTGCTTCCACTGTTCACTTAAGCACACCGTGGAAACCTAAGATGGATTTCTCAAGGCAGAGTCGTGCTGGTGTGAGGAAGGAAATAACTCAGGGCAGCGATGCTTTGCATTCCTGTTGGGATGGATTGTGCCGAGCAGAGCGCCTCGTTTCAGTGGCCTAGCACTGATGTTCTGTGGCTGGGGCAGCGATTGCCTGGTGCTCTGCATTTGAGCAGCGCCTGCATGATGGGGTTTGTTTAAAGCCGGCTTGCATGTGAATTGGCAGCAGGTTATTTTAGGAAGAACAGGATCTGCACAGGTAGCTGGGGTGCAGTGAAGGGAGATGGCTACCTCTGTGACCGCTTGGCAGGGCTCTGGGCTCTCGCCTCTGACCTGGGGTGTAATTCTGTCAGGGCAGGGTTTCATCTGCTTGCTTTGAAGCCAATAGAAGTTGAAAGTATAATGATGTTGCATTTGACCTCTGTACTGCAGTGGGAGGATTCACTTAAGCAGGTTTTTGGTTTTCCCTTTAAATACATAGCGGCACAAAGCTTTTGGGAACCCTCCAGCTATTACAGGGGATAACTTCTGAGGAATCAGTCTCGTAGTTTTGTGGTGCAAGGGATTTCCCTCACCCCCCATCTCCAAACAGCTCGTGTAACTCCAAACGTAAGACTGATGAAGGGAAAGGACTGTGAGCTTGAGTGGTGGAGGGAAAATGGGAGGATGTACTATGGGCTTTGCCTACAGCAAAGGTGCAGTTATCAAATAGGTGTGAAACAATATTGTTTGTAAAACTATGTAACTTCTCAGCAGTTACTTGCTCTTTCAGGGAATAATGTAAGATAAACAAGAGCTTGTACTGCCAGTTTCTATCCCTGCGGTAAAACAGTAATTCACTCATGCACTATCCTTTCTGACTGAGGGATTTTGAAAAGCTTTCTTATACTGAGGAAACTGAGAGCAGATGTCCCTAGGGTTCTGCAGTGGTGGAACTGAGAGGGGGAACTCTTGACATCCAGAGATTTTTCTTACTCTTTTTTTTAAGGTTTTTTTTGAGATTTTTACTTATGTTCTTTTTCTTTTCCCCAACACTAGGCCAGCCTCTGCCGGTAATCTGGGTTGCTCTATTTCAGTCTGATGTTGCATCCATTCCCCACCTTTAGTGAACTTTACTGTGTCCCCTGCTTAGTTTTGTGCCTCTGACAGGAGGTATCCTGACCTCTCTGCTCAGTGGGAGAGGGACCCAGAAGTGAGTCAGTCTCTATCCCAGCCATGCCTGCAGCTCCAGGAACTCTGGCTGGTGGGGGAATCTTTGAATGCACCTTTATTCAAACCCCCGTGGGGGCAAACCAGGGTGCTGGAGCAGCAAATGTGGTGCCACTCCTGGGGGTGTCTGTTTGGCAGGCACAGGGCTGCTAACATTCCTTTTCCTTCTGCTTCCCTGTTTGCAGTATATTCCTAGCAGCTTCCTGGCAATTTGCTTTCTCGTAGTTAAATAAGATCGAAGCAGGGAATGCATCTCTTGTGGGACACTGCTGCTTATGTTGTTTCAAGTGGTTTAGTGGTGCCAGTTCAGTTCCAGCCACTGACGCTGTGATGTGCAAAGCCCATCAGGAAGGCCTCAGTATCTTCGTGTTTCACAAGATACGCGTGCAGCAGCGGCTGCCAAAATTATCAGTCGGGTTTCAGCTTAGCCTTTTTCCCACTGCTGAGGCAGGGAGAGTATTCATTCTCACCAACCACTCCGTGGCTGGCACTCCAGCTGTCACTTAGTTCTGTTCTGTACCCGGGAATGGCATGAGGCTGAAGCGTGAGTGGTGGGACATGCACAGGGCACGTGCGAGGACACACCCAGACAAGTGCACGGATAATTTCCCCCCACCCCTCCCAAATGCCAAAGCTGCCCCACCATTAAAATCAATCCCCAAATGCTAGTCTGTCGTTTAATGTTCCATTGCACAGCTGTATTGGAAGGAAAATGGGGCGAGGGTCAGGCCTTTTTCAAAATTCCCAGTGTCTGAAGGCTTGCCCAAAGCCTTGGAGGCTGCACAACACTGCCAACCCTCCCATTTAAGGGCAACTGTGAAGAAACTGGGAATCAATCAAGTGGAAGCCAAGGTGGAGCTGCAGGCCAGCCATGGCTTGGCAGGTGACAGGGAAACTCTGCTCTTGGCAAAATCTGGCACATTGCTGCTTTGTGACCTCTGTGGGCAGCGTTTCCCTGCCTTAGCTGCCCGCAGCAGCGAGAGCAGTGTGCTCTGGGCCCAAATCTTGCCAGGTACACTCAGGATCAGCAGCTTGGCTAAAGATGTTGGAGGCTGGCTGGGTGCTGTGTGGCCGTGGGACCGTGGGATCTGTTTGGAGCGTGACTCGGTGTCACACCGAGTCCAGCCTATGGGAAGCGGCTCCCTGGCAGTCAGCAGTGATCTCAGCTTTGTAACCAGACTTCTTACTTGCAGACAGCAAACAGCTCCTGACTTTCTGCCGCCCTGTAATTCTCCCTGAGTGAAACATCACCCCTTACTGCCTGTGCATTTGGTAAAGCTGTTGAATTGCTTTTTCCACCCAAACAGAAACTGTTCCCACTTCGGTCTTTATTCAAGCAGTTAACTCCCAACTTACTTTTGAAAGAAAACATAGCGCGGATGAATTCCAGTTTCCAGAAGGATCTTGCTGCAGCCGGGCTGTGCCTGGAGTAATGCTGATCTCATTTGGGTGGAACAAGTTAGTTGTTGCCGAATAATCTATTACCCTGTTCCCGAGCTTCCGTCTTTAAATCTGCGCAGCAGGGATTATTTACTTATGGATTTAAGTGTGTGCAGAGGATCTAGTTTTGTTTGACCCTCCCGAGAGAACAAAATGCAATCAACTTCCTGGCAGTTGGAGTTGCTCCTGAAGTGTGCTGTTACTGCAGAAGGGCCAAGGCTGCCTTGGCACAGTCGAGGGCTGTGGCACTGCATCTGAGGTGAGGTGGGTACAGCTCCTGACTTCCTGGCCACCTCTGCCTCTGAACCTGCTCAGCAGCTTTTTAGCAAAGGAGCCTGAGCAGCTGCGTCAAAACTTTGAGTACCAACTTCAGTCTCTGTATCGTGCTGTGCTGGAGACTGATGCCAACATTTTGATGTAGTTTTTAGGAGAACTAGCATGGATCTGAGAGATATTATGAACTCAGCAACTTGTTGGCTCCTCTCAGGTATCCTTACTCTTTGCTACCTCATGTTTACCTTCCCACCTTGCACTTCTGCTCCATGGTTTGCTTGAGAATTGGCTGTTTCCTGAAACAGGCTTTTTTCAGTGATCAATAGGTCAAATGCTAGAACGTAGTCCTATTAACAGAAAAAATATTTAGATCTTGAGTAGAATTTGTTGTGCTGACACAAATTTTTATCCTGGGTTTGTGTTGCTATCATTATCCCTGGAAGTGTTGAAAAATCCTGTGGATGTGGCAGTTGGGCATATGGTTAATGGTGAACACAGCAGTGCTGGGTTAATGATTGGGCTGAGGTTGCAGGTCCATCTGCAAATACCTGCTTGTGATTTACTTGATGGTTTGTGGTTCTAGTCCCCAATAAATAAATAATTACGGCTTCTAACTTGTTTTCTTTTCCAATTCGCAGTAACGGCCTCCCCAACTGAAGATGTCTAACAATGGGGTTGAGACAGAAGACAAACCACCTGCTCCTCCAATGAGAAATACCAGCACTATGATTGGATCGGGAAGCAAAGATCCCGGGACTTTAAACCATGGCTCAAAACCTCTGCCTCCCAATCCAGAGGAGAAGAAGAGGAAGGATCGATTTTACCGATCTATTTTGCCAGGAGATAAAAGTACAGTATTTTATCTCTTCTAATAAACCTTCTGTGTGAACGTTGCTCTACTTGAACATAGTCAAGCACTTGATGCTTAGTGACAGCTGAGGTTTTAGAAAACATTGTTTGTTTCCTGCATGTCGGTCTTAATCGTTTCGGGGTACCTAAGGTACAGTCTGGAGATAGGTTTTTTCCTAATGATTAATGCTGTAACATTTAATCCATCTCACTTTTTTCATAAGATTATAGAGTACTAGAATTATTTCAGTTGGAAGGGACCTCAAGGATAATCTTGTTCCAACTCTCCTGTCACAGGCAGGGATATCTTCCACTAGATCAGGTTCCTCAGAGTCCCATCCAGGCTAGCCTTGAACACTTCCAAGGATGGGGCACCCACAACTTCTCTGCGCAAGTTCTGCCGGTGCCTCCCCACTCTCACAGTGAGGAATTTCTTCCTAATAGCTAATATAAACCTTCACTCTGTCAGTTTTTGATCCAGTCACTCTTGTCTTACCACTCCATGCCCTTGTCAAAATCCCTCTGCAGGTCTCTTTGAGGCCCCCTTTCTTGTAGTTTTTCTTTTTTAAAAAAAATTTATTTTACCTTTCTGATAAATTATGAGAACAGTGTCCCTGAAAACTGGGACTAACGCTGTTACTTCCCAGCCTGACTTGTCCATAATAGTCTTGAAAATCATACGTTTTTGTGCCAATTACAAGCTGGCCAATAAAGCTGGCATTGGCAATTGGTGGAGGGCAGAGGGAGGTCTTTTGCTTGTTCTGTTGTTTTAAACATCAAATAATTTGAGTTATACAAGCTAACGTGCAATATCCTCCTAGATCTGTTGTATTTTGCCTCATGGCAATTTACTCTGTTCTAATGTCTGGGTCAGGCACTGGCTACTTGCTTTTAAGAACAATCTGTCACTGAAAATTCTTGCATATTTCGTGTGAACTGAAGGAGTTTTTCGTGTTCAAGGGACTGTAACAGATGGAAAAAGAGATAGGAACTGTGAACTGTACATGAAATTCTAATTTTTAGGATGAGGTTATTTAAAAAAACCCTCTCTCTTATGAATCTTGAAGTGATGCCAAAAAAAAAACCAAAAAACTCTCCATCCCCTAATATGTGCTGGTTTCTTTTTATATCTGACCTATTTTTTTGGAGTTCCTCTTCGTAATACATCAGCTTTTTCTGCATTGCAATGGTTCCTAAGCAGTGGGTAACTGAAGTCAAGATTAAATATCTTCAGTTCCCTGGGCTTTGGGAAGGAGGCTGCCTCCTAATTTTTGTTAGTGGAAAGACTAGTTGAAATGATAGCTTCACTGATTTAAGTAAGCAAGGTAGAGGATAACTTTCTACAAAATGAATGTGGCATTCATTATTATTATTATTATTATTATTATTATTATTATTATTATTATTATTATTATTCTCTGATACTTTCAGCAACTGTGGATTGTTTTACAAATGTGGGGTTTTGAACTTGCAATCAAGAAGCCTGTGAACTCAAAAGTCTGCTGGGTCTGGATTAGAACTTCCCATTATGAGTATGAAACCTAAAAAAGCTGCAGGATTTTTTGTGTTGACTTACTTAAGGGAGAGGAGTTTTTAAAATCTCTAGGATCAACTGTTTCAGAGATCAAAGAAGTCACCTGAAACTTGTAAAAGAAGTAGAACCTGAAATGGTAGTTTGAGCTTTATTATGAAGGAGAACTACGAACAAGGAGAAAAAATGAAGGTTTGGGGAAATTTAGCAGACAGACTGCGACTGATCTGAAGCTGCCTATGTTTACTGAAGATTGGCCAACATGGCAGATGCTTCAAGACATGAGAGATTTTTGTTTAGCCAAGCCCAGCAGAGCCTTCTGTTGCAATACACCTGCCCAAATGAGAATGGTTGCTTCTGTCCTCTAATTCCTGTCGAGCAAAAAATTCCTTTAACACTGTCACCTTCACTTCAAATGGGTTGATTTCTATTTTATGAAAACTTCTTCTAGTCTCATGATGACAGCTAGATTTCTAGTATGTCATGCTGCTTAAGTGTAGGGAAATTCTTCAGTGTTCAGACACTTCTCTTTGGTTTGTGCCTGAAATAATTTGGGTGTTATTTTCTAGTTTGGCTGAACTAAAAGGGAAGTTGGTTTCCATTCAGTTAGAGGAAAGTAATATTGAGCAAATCTGTGCTACCCCTGCACGTGAGCAGAGGTGTTGTGGAAAGGACACATGGGGCATAAATTCACAGCCTCATGCATGTTTGCACACTTCCATTGAGCTATAGCCCTTGACAGGCAGCTCTGGAGGTGTCATGCTCTGCCTGCAAAATTTAGGATGTAATTTGTAGTCCTGAATTCCTCTGTCTAAATCTAAACCATAGACCCGGTCTCTAAAAAACCTGTTGGCTTAATCCTGCCCAGTGGGATGCAGAGCTTATGTGACTTGTTGATCTCAGTAGGACTTGTGAATATTTTGAATTTTCCTGGGCTCAGGGGACTCATCAGTGCCCAACTGAGAGTATCAGTCTGGCTTGAATGGGGCACATTTATCTCCTTTGAACTTTGCTGAGCTCAGCTGCAGCTTCGAACAGAGGCAAGGTTTTACCCACAAGGTGACAGTATGCAGCAACCAGGAGCCCTTTCCATGGGGACTGGGAGCACTTTACTCCATGTTAGCAGTGGTGAAGACATTCCTCATCTCACTGGATGGTCAGACATCGTGCTTCACAGCTGCAGCTCAAGTTGTAAGGAAAATTTATGGGAGGCTCTTGTAACAGCATTGAACATGCAAGGTTGTGAAGGAGAAGGTGATGAGGTGTTTGTGAGAATAAAGCCTTTGGTGATGGTAGGTAGGTCATCTTAAATATATCACATTATTTCTCATTGGTATTTTTTTTAAATTAAGATTCTTCAAGTCTTTTTTAGCTCATTTCAAGGATAATGCAATCACTTTAAAGGGACGTTAAGTGTTCAGCAAGATTGGGAGTGCCTTTCTCTTTTGTTCTTTTTCCCTTATACTACCTGCTATGACATAAATATCTGCTTGCAAAGGCAATTGTATTATTAATGGTTTAATAATGTTTAGGCTTCTAGATCTGTCAGATCTGCCTGAATGTAGAAATAAAAAAAAACACCTAAGACTTCTGGGTAACAACTTAATGCCCTTAAGCTTTTTAAGGAATATGCTCAACTCTGCTGTGGTACCACCCTGGACCAAGTGTGGGTGTTCACTGTCCATGTGGAACTCTTGGACAGTGGTGCTGGTAGAGGTGTCCTCTTCCTCCTCACCTGAGCAGTGGGCTTCTAGGCTGAGAGGGCACCTCAGTCTTTGGTTTGGAAGAGTGGCCTGATCCTGTAGGCAGACCTATGGGATATGGTGGCTCTGATGGCACTCCCTGCACCTCTTTGCCTCTCGCTTTCCATCCAGTGCTGGTGCGTGCAGCAGCCTCTGTGCTGCAGGTGCTCACCATCTGCTAACCAGCAGCTGCTCCTGTCTCCTGCTCGCTCCCTTCTCAGGGATGGCTCCTCCAGCCAGGCTCTTTTCCCCTTGGCAACTCTGTCACTCCTCTGCGACTCAGCTTCCCCCGTTCCCTTTGTTTGAAAGAGGGATCAAAACCAATCTGTTCCATCTTCGTGTCCCAAATGGAGCATCTGATCCTTTTCTTTCTCCAAAATTGCTGTGTACAACTGTAGCTCTGTAATGGTACAGAGAACAGTGCCAGAGCTGGCACTGAGGGAAATGGGATTCAGTCCTTTGGGGCCAGCCCTGAGCCTCTCTGCACAACCAACCTCAGCAGTGTCTTAAATAATTGCTACACTGAGTGTTAGCCTTGCAGGCTTCTCAAATACCTGGGGTTTGGCATCCGGGTTGCCAAAAGTGCACTGGGGAATGTCAGCCACAAAACAAATTCTGTTTGGCTTTGGATAAAAAAGGGGAGCAGCTGGGAAATGTAAGTGGTTTGCTCACCTTCTCCTGGATCTGCTGGATTTTATGACTGCAAGCAGCAGCAAAGCTGACTAGAATGTGGTTCTTCCTCAAACTAATCTCAATTTCTCGAATACAATAAAGACTAAAAGGAAGGTGGAGTCCTTAATATGTAATGAATATGGATGAACTTAATCCAATGCATAATGATAATCTTGTTTGAAGACCTCAGTTTAAAATTTGCAGGGTGCATCTGCTTTGATATATTTCCTTCCCTGTTTCTTTATGACTGCTGCTTCTCACCTGCCGGATTCTGCCATCTTGCTCATGTCTTCAAAGCTGGTTATTAAAACCATCTTTAGTTCATTTTGTGAGGGGGGGGGGGGGGGGGGGCGGAAAAAATAAGTGCTTTTGCTCATAAGATTTTATAGCAGAATCCCACATTATATTTAGGTTTCTTCATAAGCTTTTAAGGAAACAGGACAAAGGAAGCAATTTCTAAGCAGTATTTGTAGTTCATTTTGTCTCTGGCTTTGTATGAGAGGCAAGTGTATATTTAAAAGCACATATTGTTGTTTGTTCTTTTTAAGTTGCTTAAAACAACAAATTAAAAAATGCATTCAAAACTGACTGGCTTCCACTTACTGCCCCTGTAGAACTTTTGACTCTGACCTAAGTCTGGGTGTATATTTTAGGTAAATAGCTCTCATACTGTTGAGTCTAAGATATGCTAGTTGATACTTCACATACTGAAAATATCAGTTTCTTTCTTTTATGTTTGTCCTGTGGTACAGGACTTTTATTTCTGTTGCCCACTCACTGTGGCTGCTCTTAAGTGTGGAAAGAAAGTTTTTAAACTTGCTGTTTGTCTGCTTCAGATCGAAATCCTATGACTAGCAAAAGCTGGGGGGGTGATTCTGTAGGTGAATTAGAAGCTGTTGGGGAGATTTTAATTCTTGATATGTGTATGGATTTTTTTTTTTTTTTTTTAATTGCTGTTTTTGTCTCTTGCAGCCAATAAGAAGAAAGAGAAAGAGAGGCCGGAGATCTCCCTCCCTTCAGACTTCGAACACACGATTCATGTGGGGTTTGATGCAGTCACGGGAGAATTCACAGTGAGTGAATCTGGAGGAAAAAAGAACTGTGTGGTTTAGCTTATTGCTAGGAGGAGCCAGGGGCCATTAATCTTTTATATATTAATGCTGGAAGGGCTATTACCATCATCTAGTTTGATCTCATTTGAAACACATCTGCGGAGGTTACCCACTAATTCATGCTGAGAGGCTGTCAAACTTGGCACATCCCAGGAGCTCAGACTGCCAGCAAACTTTTGCTTTCCTGGTTTTTTGGCCGCTGTGGTCAGCTAAACGTGGTATATCTCTCCTCCCTTCCCATCTCTTCCTCTTCCTTCCTCCTCTAGAGCTGAAAGAGGTCTATAGCATAGTCCGTGTCCCCCAAGTGGGGCTCTGAGAGTTTTCCTTTGGGAGGCACACAGCTGTGTACACCTACTTAGGACAGAACATGTATGTGCTGCCCTAAGGCTAAATGTCAGATGCTTTTATGTGTGGTAGTTTTTTTTTCATCTGTTGACATGCAAAACACTGTAAAGACAGAGTTGTATTTCATCATCATCACTGTATTTTCATTCTTATTTTAGTTACGAGATACTATTTCCTAGCAGCAGAAGTTGTTTGTGAGCAAGGTGTTTCTAGCTGTCTGTAATATGCTGCTCTTTCAGGGGCTTTACCCCCTGCCCTGAACCACGTATACACGTGTGTTTTGCATGGCAGCCTCTCGACTTGCCCGGGCTACCCCACATGTACTGGTGGGGCATTACCTGAGGGGTGTATCCAGCCCTCCTTTTGAGCAGGGAAGATAACTTCATTGCTCATGGGTCCCAGCCTCTGCCACTTTGTCCATGCAAAGTGTTATCCCTGCTGGTGAGGAAAGGCACAAGTCTGGCTGCTCTGCAGGTGTGTTTATTTTCTGGCTGAAATGATGTCCCTGTAATGAAATTCTGAGCTTCAGATGTGAAGTTAACACCTCTGCTTTCCCAGCTCTGGTGACAATGGGCACCACACTGCTGTTACCAGAGAACTCTAGTGCTACCAGAAGACTCAAATCAGTGTTGGATGTCCATTGTGCTGGAGGCTATGCAGTGTATGTTGCCTCTGTAGTCTTTCTTTGGCATATATAAGTATGTGAATACCTGTGTGTGCATAAAGGATTTTGGGGTTTTTTTTTGGTTTGTTTTGTTTTCTTTTTCTTGAGGCTTTTCCCAAACTGCAACAATTGGGTTTTCTCGTTCCTGGTCTTTGAATTTTGGTGTGCAAAGGACCTGGGAGTCACGCAGAGACCCAAGAGCGGAGTGACATTTACATGCCCAAGTGTGATTTCTAACACAGGCAGTGGCTAGGGAGGCACGCATTCGCCACCTCTTTTTCTTTCCTCTCCTCTTCTGTCCTTTTTTCTCCCTATTTCCCTCACAGTACTGTCCAAAAGCTGGGGCAAAATTGTTGCAGTGGGCTGTAGTTCTGTGCCCATTAGGCCAGCTGTGTGTTAACGAGGTGCCTCTTCCTGCAGGGAATGCCGGAGCAATGGGCACGCCTGCTGCAGACTTCCAACATCACCAAGTCAGAGCAGAAGAAGAACCCCCAGGCAGTGCTGGATGTGTTAGAGTTTTACAACTCCAAGAAGACCTCCAACAGCCAGAAGTACATGAGTTTCACAGGTACATGGTGATGGTCTCAGGCAGCTGCTTTGTCCAGCTCTCCCTGGGCAGGGCATGTGGGGTTTCTTTTGTTTAATCAACAAGTAGGTCTCTCTTTTCAAGGAAAATGTGAATGAGGTTCTCTGGCTGCTCAAGCACCCTTCTCCCTTTAAAATGTTAATCTGGATGCCCAGCATAGCTGCAAAAGAGGAGGTCAGTCAACTGGCTGAGCCTCCCTAGCACATACTTTTTCTGATGCTCACAGCTGGCATCCGGAAGGCAGATCCCAGACTGCTGGGGCTGGGTTCCCCCTGATGAAAGTCTCCTTGGAGAAAACAGGCAGCTGAATTTTGCACCAGTTTCAGTTTGCAGGGTGGGTGTAGATGTTGCTTTTTGTGTACTTGGGGTGAAAGTCTCTCTGCTCCTATGTGCCATGGTTGAGGAATATGCCTCAGCTGCCTGGGTGATTGAAAATTGCTGGCTGGGTTCCTCTAAAAGTCAAAACTGCCAAGGTTTTGTGCCTCTTTCTGTGGGTTATCTGCCCTCTGAAGGACATCTGCAGCCACCACTCCTTTTCCTTTCAACTGCAGCTCCTTCCCTTTCTAAATATTAACCCCTACTTTGGCTCTTTTAGGGGGATAGAACCATGTCACCAGATCCGGTACTAATTAGGAAGGCTCCAAGCAGGGATTTATAATGGCATTATTATCTGTCTTTCAGATAAATCAGCAGAGGATTACAATTCATCTAATACATTGGTAAGCCTGTCTCAAGTTTGGGGATTGAAATAGTTGCAAAAACTAGTTAATTACATGTCAACTTGTCATTTGGTTATTGTTTTAAAATCTGAGCTATATATATTTCTATAGTGAGTACATGTTTATGAAAACAGGCATGCTCCTTTCACTTTTTTTTTTTTTCAACTAATGGGGAACAAAGCAGATGTAAGTAGGATTTTTAGTGAAGAGTGAATTAGTGAATGGAAATTATTGAATTAATTAGTAGAAATAGCTCTGTTTTCATAGTAGTTGGTCTTTTCCTATACCTAGAATTTAATAGCCAAGCTGCTATCAAGTTTTATGTCTCTATAAACATCTGTGACATAACGAAGTTTATTTACTAATCAGCAAGGTTTGATTTACCAAAGCTAATGTTGATTAACCAGACTAATATCTAGCAGAACAGGAAATAAAAGGTTCTCCTCCTCCTCTCTGCTTGACCTTTACTCGGTCCTTGCCAGGGCAGGCACCACTCCTATTTGCTTTGTTAGGAGACGTGATACATTTCTGTGTGTGCCTGTGAGATGGAAGAAAAAAACTTTCAGTTTGACATGGTTTGTAAAACCCCACAGTTCCCTCATCTCTTGTTTTCTCATGGCCTTGTCATTACCTGGAATTGGCTTATTATGCACCCTTCCAAAGGCAGCTTATTCAGATCTGATAATTTAGGACTCTCTGTAAAAAGAAACAAGAATATTTCTGCCATTGTTCATTATTATGTGTCATTGTATGTCAGTCCTCAGAAGTTTCAATATCTGAGGTTGGAATTTTAAGTATATCCTGATAAAAGCAGCAGTTACCAGTCTACTGAGATAGCCTGAGGGAGGGCATTGAGTAACCTTTAATTTTGGGGATGTTCAGGACACTCCCAGTACACAGGGTTTTCTTGTGGCTTTTAACAAGCTAGGCTTTTGTGTTATGTCAAGTGCATTTTGACAGTTTTTTTGTCAAGATGATGGTGGCTTCAAGTATTTTAGGCTCAGTGAAATAGTCTGTTGCTTTCTCCCTCTTTCTGAGGACTTTAAAGCTTTTCCCCTGCCACTCTTAGGGAAGCGATGATGTGCAAACAGAACGGGTCTAGTGGGTTGAGGACCTCACCAAGTTTATTCTGGAATGCTTATAGTGTAAAGAATGTAATGAACTTCAAATCCAGTTTCAAATGTATAAGTTTAAAAGCTGCTTTCATTCCTAATCACAGTATTGCAGAAAATTCCAGATAATTTTTTAACCACTTATAAAACTATTTTTTAATGAAATAATTGTTCCTGTTTTCCCATAATTTTTAATGTGAGGGAGTAATTTTAAAAGATATTTGAAAATATTTTGACAGATTCTTCTTCTAAAATCTCACATTAATTAATTACTTCTCAATCACAATACCAGAGGTGATGTTAACTTGACCTCCTGACTTTTGGAGAAAACTTCAAGAGTTTGATGCAAATTCTAGCGTTTAAGGTCTGAAATCTTCATACTGAATGGTCAGGGTTTGAAGCAAGCAAAAAGCCTTAAGAGACAGTATAAACAGGGACAGATATTTCCAAACTTGGGTGTCCCAGAACTTGCTGGGCAGCTGTGTGGGGGTTGGGAAAGCAGTGAGAGAGCCCAGGTCTCCTCAGGTCCTTGGGAAGAGGATTGCTGTCACTCAGGCAGATGAGGAGCTCTGTCTGAACAGTTGTGTCAGGCAGTGCTGGACTGTACATCCATTTCCCGTGAAGACCCAGGAACCTTGGGTTTTAAATTTTTCAGGCACTGCAACTCACCAGCCTGTTCTGATCAGTGCTTTTCCACACTTGCTTCGGTGCAATCTCTGTTAGGAGCTTGATCCAGTGTTTGTGATTTTGTTTATAACATGTGATTGGGTTTTGATTTTTGCTATTTGTGCAACTCCATGCAGAATGTGAAGGCTGTCTCTGAGACCCCTGCAGTGCCCTCAGTGTCTGAAGATGAGGACGATGAAGACGATGCAGCTCCACCCCCTGTGATAGCTCCGCGACCTGAACACACCAAATCTGTGAGCAGAAATCCTTTGTTCAGCCTGCACTGCTGCAATCACAGTCAAGCCTTGACTTACTTTGTCCCTCTGCATGGCTTGATGCTGAGCCCTTCTTGGGAGCAGGAGGGAGGCAGCATTCCTTCTTAGAGAGTACCTTGGTGTTGTCACCTGCCAAGTTGTGGGGGGCACGAGTCCTTGATTAGTGATGTTAGCTGCAAACAAAGCAGCTCCAGAAATGCATCCCTGACAACAACAATAGCAAGATGAACAGAAGTGTTTATCTTCACCTGACTTGTGTGTTTTTTCTCAACAAAATTAGATATACACCCGCTCGGTGATAGACCCTCTTCCTCCGCCTACCAGAGATGTGGCCACCTCTCCTATTTCTTCTCCCTCGGAAAACAGCACAACGGCACCCGACATGCTGGTCAGGAACACGGAGAAACAAAAGAAAAAGCCAAAAATGTCAGATGAAGAGATACTGGAAAAATTAAGTATGTCCTCATTCTTTAAAAAAGTTAAATTCCCGGTCCTGCTGTGTTGGTTTCTCAGAATGTCGATGAGCTGAAATGTTTCCTCATTTTGTGATCCCTTGCTGAAGGCACAGGCACACAGTCACAGCACAAAACTGGGGGCAGATGTAAGGGGTGAGCTTGAATTCTGGCTGAGCACCTGTGATACTGGCTGAAGTCCCCCGGGAGTCACAGATCCTCAGGCTCTGCAAAGCAAGCCCTGAATAAATAACATCTATTTAACTATGAGGTCTGAGATGGTTCCACATCTTATTCTGTAGCTCTGAAGCATGAATGATTATACTGTGATGCGAGACATGAGGTGTCTAAAAGATGGAGAGAAAATTAATGCATCCCCAAGTCTGCCTTCCAATGTTATCATGGTGTAAAGTGACTTGGTTATTTTTAAGTGCTTTAACATTTTGTGGGTAGCCAGATTGGTGGGTTTTTCTGAGAAGAATTCACCAAGTCTCTCAGTTGTGTCCTCATGTCTTTAACAGTTCCTGCCTTCAGTGCAAGTGCTCCTCTGCTGCCTGGTGGTTTTGGGTTATGCTGTGGCATATCCGACAGCTGAACCAGCTCTTTCATGGAATTGATTGCTGTCCTCAGCCTGGTTTTATCAGAGTAGAGCATTTCTAATTCTCTGAACTTCTGATCTTGTATTAGTTACGTCCATGCCTTGCTTGTCAGCTGGCTTAAATTGTGTTAGCACCTCTGTGATAGGGCTGTCCTCTTTGGTTTGAGGGTATATTTGTCTGTATTTTAGGGATGAGATTCTAGTAGTTAGATGAAGACTTAATCTGAGGATATAACTTAAAAAAAAGTTTTAAAATATTAAAATGGTATCTGAGTAACTAATTTCTCTAAATAAAGCCTAAATTGACTTGATGGCTTATTAACTGGGACTGCTTGCTGTTGGAAAACTTCCACCCATTGTTTGAAAACACCAACTTCACTCGCTCAGTTAGCAGGATCTTTGCACCATTAGGGATTCAAGACATTTTTGTGAACAGGTAGGGCGAGGAGCAGCTGTGGCAGGGAAAAAAAAAAGTGCTATTCTAATAAAAAGACACCCACTTCAGTCACGCAGAGAAGTGCAAGTGCTACTTTTGTCAGTGCTGGGGAGCAGATGTACCTCCTGACACCTTGCTTGCTCCAGGTGTCAGCTTCTATATGTGGGCTAGTCAGAAAAATGGTATGAAGTTCTAATCTTTAGTCTTAATCTAAGTAAAAATGTCTTGCCACTGGGGGCAACGGAGCTGTACTTGTGCAGACAAGCAGCCTTTTGACATTTTAGTTTGATGTGTAACTAAAATGATTAAAACTGTAAAGCAAAAATATATTTACACGTACTACAGATGTGCGAAATGCAGACAAGGGTTAAAAGGAGGCTGCTCAATCTCTACCTCTCAGCAGAAACACAGCATTGGTGCAAACATTAATGAATCCTCACCTGGTTCTTTGGAAGTTAGGAAACACCCCCCCTCACTTCAGAGTTAACAGCATTAAACAGGGCAAAACTGGCAATTGCCACTTGTCACCACAGCATTCTGTCCAGTCCTTGCCTTGGGGAAACATTTGCAGTCTGAGCTCGTAGCCTGTGTTAGGCTTTGAGGGGAAATTTCTGAATATTTGTCCAGAAATACCAGTCCTCAGGGCAGACAGCATTGCTTCTGTAATTGTAGAGTGGGTTTTGTAAAGCCAGATTTCTCTTCCTGCCCTCCTGTCCAAACATGGGCGATATTCCCTACTGCTACCTCTGTCTGTCCTAAACCCTCTGGGTTTGGCTGCTCTCCACAGGTGTCTGAAAATAGCCTGCTCTTGCTCTGCTTGCTCCTGGATTTCTTGGCTTAATGACCACGAGCAGTTTCTTTGCCAGTATACATCTGTGAAGGCTCAGCCCCAGACCCTGTGGGAGCAGCACCGTATGTCGTGACTTGCAAACACCAACTGGGATGCAGTTCTACATCCCTGATCCTGTTAGCCCCCCTGGAGCTGTTAGAGAGGAGACTGGCTCCCAGCTGAGCTCTAGAAATGGCTGGCTCTGGTTCCTTCACCCTAAAAAGGGTGTAAATCTTGCCTACCAGAGGGGAGTTATCACTATCAGTTAAAGTTTGCAGCCACTTGCAGCCCCGTGCTGTGGAACACCAGGCAAAGTGCTTTTCCCTTTGAGGAAGGCACTGGTAGACTTTCTTTTGGTTTTGGGAGAATGAGCTGAGGTGGTCTCAGGTTGCTCTCCAGCACTGGAGGGATGCTGGTAACCGCTGCTAAAACCTGTGCTGGCTGTCAGGTTCCTGGAAGAGCAGCTGAGCATTGCCTAGGACAGGCCAGGGGAGGTTTGGCTCTGAAGGGTCTCTCTGCTTTCACTGGGTCTGTAAATGGTTGTGGTTGTGCTGCTGGTACAAAAACATCATAAATACTTTTTTTTTTCCTGCTGCAAATATTCATGGTGTAAGAAAATCTTTGACTAGTTTTAGAACAGACTGTTGCCTCCAAGAGCCCAGCCTCCAAATTCTGAGACAATGCAGTGCAGGGGTAACTTAGATCACCCAGGGTGTTGAAGCTGGGAGTGACTTTACATAGCAGGTTTCCAACAAATAATTGTTTTTCCATGTGTTAGGCCCCCATCCTGCAC
Source organism: Hirundo rustica (assembly GCF_015227805.2). NCBI lineage: Eukaryota > Metazoa > Chordata > Aves > Passeriformes > Hirundinidae > Hirundo > Hirundo rustica. The sequence goes on along the minus strand of NC_053451.1, from coordinate 31,324,053 downwards.
CCAGCAATGACTGCCAGTGGAGGTTAAATGTTCCTAATGTCTGTTCCCATCAGTTCTGAAGGGGAGTTCCTGGTACAGGGCGATGCTGCTGCTGTATGTGCATAACTTAACTGAGGACTTCCTTGGTGTCCGTGTGCCTCTGGATTTCTGATGAGTGGTTCGTGAGGCACAGCCTGCTGTGGTCGAAGGAGCCGTTCTTACAGCTAGTTCTTGTAGCTGTGTGGAAAAAAGGACTTGAAGAAAATCCTCTTGCTTTTTGTTTTTTTTGTAGGAAGTATCGTGAGTGTGGGCGATCCAAAAAAGAAGTACACGAATTTTGAGAAAATTGGACAGGGGTGAGTATGTGCTTCTTTTCTGTTCTAAACCTTTCATTTCCTTATGCTAAGAAGAATTCAACAAAACCAGGCTAAGTTAGCTTGCTGGAAATGTTGCTGGGGATACTTTGGAAAGTTTTTTTTTCTTTGGTTGTTTATTTGTTTTTGTTTGTTTTACTGGGTTCCATATCCCCCCCAAATTTTCCATTGTTCCTGGCAAAGTCACAGGGGCTGGGTTTTTGTGCAGTCGTGTTGTAACATAAGAAATTATGCCATTAGATGATCAGGTTGATAAATACAGCTACAAGCAGGGAAAGAACTGCAAGACATCTTCAATTTACAGATTTGCTTCTGCATCAGCTCTCCTCAAGGCGTGTGCTGTGCCCCCCTAAGCAAGGCAGGGGGGGAAGTAGAGGTTGTAGGAGAGACTGTACTGGGGCAAGGCACAGATGTGCAGTCAGGTCCATGTGCAGAGGCTCGCACTCCCTTTGCCGCACTACAAATGCCCCATTTGTTTATTTCAGCTGTTCCTGTTGCTCTGTTATCATGTTGGGCATTCTGTAAGCCAGGGTAATGTGGTCATGCCACTTGAAATGGAATAAACTCAAGGTCCTACAGTTTGCTGGTTTAGCAGCAAGGGTTTGGATGACCATAGTGTACCTTATTAGGAGCTTTTCTCCCTATAAATCCTCTGGCTTCTGCCCCAACAACAGCCTTGTCTCAGAAATACTTCAGATGATGTTTACCACTAGAATTATTGCATGGAAAGGAATGGGATTGAGAGCACTTCAGAGAGACAAGTGGGAAAGGGCATGTATTAAGCTCTCACTTTTACTTTGAGACACTAATAAATGATTTTTTTTTTCTGTTCTTTTTTTTTTTTTAGAGCCTCAGGTACAGTTTACACAGCAATAGATGTAGCTACAGGACAGGAGGTAAGTGCTGCCAGAGTACCACAGGAATGGATTTTGGATTGTGTCCCAAAAGTTCAAGTTGATGCTACAAAATAAAGACAGTCTTTCAGGGATTAATGACATCTTGTTTTTAATGAGGTCTTTGTTTACTTACTAATGAGACATGGTTGAGTGGTCTGAGCGGAGAACTGGAAAAAATGACTTCCCAAGTTTTGATTCCTGAATCATTTCATATTTATAAAGATTCTTTCTGTGATTGCAAAGGCTAGAAGCAAATGTTTGGACTGGGCAGTTCCTCAGTAAAAGTTTCTCTGTTCTTCCCCGAGATTGCTGCCTGTCTCCATACAAACTCTTTTATTTGCCCTCTGCTCCTTTGCATCCTACAGTTACATTACTTAACTTGCACAGAAATAGTTCCTGTCCTGCCCTTTGCCCACTTACTTTCTGGCCTTGAATTGTGAGACAAGGAATGTCTGTTTCTTCCTTTTTTCTCCTCACAAATATTAAAAAGCGCCATGCTTCTTGCCTGCATAATAAACTAGTAGTGATGGATATGTGATGGCAGCATCTGTGCAAACCTTTATTTCTACATGGAGGATTTTTTAAAAGATGAAAGTTTGTGTTCTTCCAGATACATTTATGGAAGTCTGCATCAATGTGTGTCTACTTTGCATTTGTACAGTGTAAGAGTTATTCACCGGTAAATGTCATAATTGTGCTTTTTGCTGAAGTTCCTTTATCTCCTTTTTCAATTCCTGAAGAATTAATGCAGTTTAACTGCAGCCTTTAAAGAGGGGTTCTTATATTTATTTTGAAGGAATGAGAAATTTTATAGGAGGGGAAGTCCTTTGACAGTTTTCTGCTTTTTTTTTCTGGACCCCTTGGGGTGACTCCCACGTGAAAATTTGTCTGTTGTAATACAAGAGTTCTTTTAAATCGTTCCTATTACACTACTGTGATCAGGCCCTGAATTTTTAAATCTGCATTTGGGATCTCTTGTAACTTTGTCATGCTACTGCTTGTTCCTTTCTATGAAGTGCACTGAACTCAGGAGCTCAGTGCAGGGAAACGCTGGCAATTTCTTTATCTGCATAAAATGCCTTCCCTTTCTTCTTCATCTTTCGTTCTTCTCGCTGGTCTTGTACAAAGAGAAGCACGGGGTTTTTGGTTTTGTCTTCTTTAAGTACTGTTTGGCAGCCCTTGTGAGGACTGTGGAAAACCAGCTCTGTCTGCTCTTGCCTTCTCATGTTGTTGGGATTTTTGTATAGTCTGCCCTTCTATACTATCAAAATGCTAATTGCATCCATCTATACTGGCTCTCGGTGGCTTGTTTTGTTTAATCCTTGTTTTTGTGAGTTACTGTAGTTGCTGGCTCTCACCCATTCACCCAGGCTCCTTTCTCTGCACGTAGCAGTTTTGTAAAGGCACAGTTTCACTTCATCCCCTTTGCCTAAATATTGTACCAAGGACAGTTGAGTTGTAACCTCTGTGAGTTATCTGTGCCCCCCTCTGCTCTGTGCTGAGTAGGTTTACTGATTTGAAGGCTCCTCTGAGGGTCAGGTGCTCTCCTGAGGTACTGGTAGTGTGGACACTAGAATACAAGGGTTAAGAACGTGTTGTAACCTTCCTGCTCTTTGCATACATACATGCAGAGCAGGTGTGCTAAAACAGGAAGGAAGCTGCTAAACCAAAGGGCTGCAGCTGAAAAATCCATTCCCGTTGCCCTTCGGGCGTGACTGGACATAAAGCTGACTCCATTTATTTTCAGCCTTTTATCTAAACATTGGTGCTCCTCTCCCCCAGGTCTTGGTGTCACGAAATAGAGTTACTACCTTGAAGTGCTAAGTATAGTTGTGTTATTTACCCACCCTACTTTAGATTTCTAGAAGCTGAAATTTGCATGGGAGCAGGGAAAAAAATGCCAAAAAAATTTCAGAAACATCCAATTAAAAATAAAATTAATAAGAATTCTTTCAGAAACAAAAAGTTTTTAACATACCAGCCCATACCAGAGTAAGGGGATCTCCTTGTTACCAAGACACTGTAGATTGCTATCCAGCTGTGACATTAAGGTGCAGTATGAGAATGGCAATTCTCCTCATTCTTCTTTTTCACTAAGCATCATCCAGCATGTGTGGGAATGGACTGGTTCCAGGAACTTGCAGAGTTATGGAATGGTAATTCAGTAGCTAATGGGGAAAAAGTGGCCTCGTGATGAAAAGGTGTTTTTCCTCCCTCGTGTGGATGTGGGACTAAATCGACTGGTACTGGCAGGTTTCTGGGGGACTCCTGCAATAATGCTTTACTTGACTTCTTTTCACTGCAGGTCGCAATCAAACAGATGAATTTGCAGCAGCAGCCCAAAAAAGAGCTGATTATAAATGAGATCCTTGTGATGAGGGAAAACAAAAACTCCAACATTGTCAACTACTTGGACAGGTATGTCAGTATTTGAAGCACTCACACTGGAAGACACTTCGTTGTCAGTGAATTACGAGTTCCTGCTTTAGCTTAATGCAAGTGTAGGGCAGCCTTGCATAGTTTAGTGCATGTGCCATTGTGGGAGTGTGGGTGGCCTGGCAGTCTCTCTCCAAAATTAGAAGGAACAGGTATCTGAACCAGTGTTAATGGGATGTCTAGCAGAGGTGCTAGCATCTAAGGTCCTGTCAGGACTTCATTTTTCATCTCCTTTGCCGAATTTGACACAACAAACTTCCTGCTTGTTTCCTTCCTGTTTCTAAAGGAAAAATAGAAGCAGTTTGAAATGCGTTACTTCTATTTGGCTTCCTCTTTTCTTTTCCACTGAGCAACGCTGGTGTTCTGCTGCCAGAGGAGCAGACGGCTTCCAGGGTTAGATGTAGTCTTGTCCCTGTGACTGTCCACTGAGGTTTTGCACAGCAGCATAGCAGTGACACGTAATATGATGCCTGGGGAGACCTCAACACGGCCTTGCACTACTTTAAGGGGACTTGTAAAAAGAGGGAGAGTGACTTTTAAGGCAGACAGTCATAGAACAAGAGGGAACAGTTTTCAGATAAAAGGGTAGATTTAGGTTAGGTATAATGAAGAAATTCCTTACTGTGAGGGGTGGTGAGGCACTGCCACACGCTGCCCAGGGAAGATGTAGCTGCCCTGGCAGTGTTCAAGGCTGGGCTGGGTGGGACTCTGAGCAGCCTGGGGTAATGGAAGGTGTGCCCGTCCATGGCAGGGGTTTGGAACTAGGTGTTCTTTAAGGGCCCTTTGAACCCAAAGCATTCTATCATTCCATGATGCTGAAAGCTCAGCAGGTAAAGGCATTTCATGGTGGCTTGAATTCACCATCAGCATCACAGTGCTGCATTGTGTCAAGGCTGTGTCACTCACTTGTTGAAACTATTGCTGGTTCCATTTGAGCTGCAGCAAGATTTTTAGTCTGCTGCACTCAGCATCTGAATGTAGCAGTTCTCGTGAACCACAGGCTTGCCCAATTGTATAAGGGTAAAGTCTGCTTGGATTAGGTGAGCTGCAGACTTTAATCTTGGCAGCTTGGGTTTTTTGGAAGATACAATGAAGGGATGTGACCTAGAATCTCTGGAAATTGGACAGAGGATTTGCACACTTTTTTGCTCTGCGTTTCTGTCAAAATCTAATCAGCTCTTTCTTTAATAGGTTTCTTTTGCAGGCTTTTAATGTCTTAGCCACAAAAAGGTTGTACTTATAAACTGCGACAGTTGTTTTGCTGCGTTTTTGTGGTGCTGTGTCCCATGCATAGCTGTAAAGGGCTACTTTGTTGAGGAGACAGAAAGTCTGCTCATGAAATTTTTATGACAGAGGTGTGTGTGCAGGAAACTGATGCTGGGCACGTGCCGTCTTCATAGAGAGAGAAGAATGTTACCGGTGTGAAATGAAACTAGTGGTTAAGAATTGCATCTGGGCTAGATCTGTTACTTTCCTCTGGCTCATTAGGGGCTTTGTTTTGACAAAAGTGTTTGAGAGATGGGCTCTTCCCGTTAGAGAGCATTGCTGTGTACATGCACTTGCCTTGGCTAGTCAGTGCATTTCAGCTGCAGGATAGCTCCACGTCCTGCTGTCTTGTTCAAACTTTCAGCAACAAAGCTGCTGCTTTTGTCCTCCACTTTCACTAATCTTTTTCAGAGGGATTAGCTTTTGTTTGAGTGCTGCACATGGACAGAACAGCAACTGGGATGAACGTGAGGGTTCTTGTGCCTATTATGTCACTTCAGCTCTGCAGCTGCAGGATCCTGTTGCTGGGAAGCCGTGTCCCTCCTGCCCAGCCTGATGTGCCTGTGCTTCCCAAATGCTGAATTAAGCTGATATTTGGATGCCACTTGCTGGCTTCTGCCTCCTGCTGAAGGAGGTGGAGGAAGGACGTGCTGATCACTGCGGGGCCTGGCTTCTGCTTTGTGGTTCTGTTGCAGTGTCTCCCCTTCTGAGTCCGTAATGGGGGCTGCAAGGTAGCAATTGGCATAAAGAAGCTCTCTCAGCTCCTCCCCTTATGCAAGGGTTTCCTGTGCTTTGTCCTCTGTTAACTGCATGGCCTACTTGCTTGTGGTTAAGCGGCTTTTCTGCTGCACTCGTGTAGTGGCCAGTGTTGCACAAAGGTGTGCTGTAATGTTTAAGATGGTGACATGGCCTAATTCAGCTGTACTTGGGAGCTGGGTTTAGAAGCATCTGGCTCTGAAGACAGTGACACTAGTCTTCTGTACAGACAAATGGCCGCTTGTGCTGAGTTACCTGCGGGAGGTTCCTTTCTGCTGCATGAAAGGCCCTCAGAGCCCTGCTTCTAAACCCAGCCATCCAAACACAGGCATCAGGTGCCCAAAGCAAACTTCTGCCCTTTAGTTTTGTTCTGAAGAACTCCTTAACATAATAAACCCCACAAATAAGTGGTAGGCTCTGTTCCCCCAAGCCCAAACTGTAGCAGGGATGGATGGTCAGTGAATAAAGCTGAAGATGTAAGACAGTCATGCTACAAGAACACACTGGTTTCTTTCCAGGCTACGTTCATGTTTGCATGTAGACGGCATGTTAGTGGTGCAAAATTCTATAGTGAGTGAACTTGCACTTCTGGGAAACTCCAAATTCCATCAATTTTATCAGTAAAGAATGTGTATTTGGGATAGAGAGGGCTTGGTGAACAACTCCCTAAGGTGTCTAAGCGGAGGCTGAAGAACACCTTGCGGGATCAGCCATTGCCTGCTCTTGCAGATGCATGAAGAGAAAGCTGTAGATCATCTCCATCTTCCTCTAAGATTTTCATCAGGTTTTTCTTACTGGCAGCTTGTTTTGGAAGGTGACTGTGGGTGACTACGTGACACCACGCCGTGCCTGATGTCACATCCGAGCAATGTGTAGGTGTATGGACTTGCTGGTGGTGTCTCTAGAACTGCTGAGAGAGTGGGTTTGAGTCCTGCCTACACTGGGCAGAGCTCAGTGACTAAAACTGGCAAAAGAGTGGAAAGATCCCCGAGACAGTACCACCCTGAAACAACATTCCTTTGGTGGCAGCTGGCAGGGAGCCACTGTTAGTTTCACCTCCCTGTGTGTTATGTCAAATCTATCAGTTTTTGAGTTGCCAGGGTCTTGGCACATGTTTGTGGCTGCTCATGGCTCAGCTTTGGTTTCACAGTGTGGTTCTTGGCTCGCTCCATCTGTTTTGGCTGCAGAGAGATACCAGCTTGCTCCCGGCATGCGGAACCTGAGATTGTCATGCAAAGAGCTCATTCTGCCCTCATTCTTACAGTCAAGTGCACTTGGGCTGCAGAGAGTGCTGCTGGCAATGAGGGGAAACCTTGCAATGTCCATGGTGGGTCATTTGTCGAGAGGGTGCTGATAAAATCTTCAGGGAGTCTGATTTGGCAGAAGGGAAGAAGTAGCTATGGTATTAGGGCAGGAAGGAGCAGTATGGCTGGAGCTGGGCTTTCAGAGCCCCAAAGAAGGTAAATAACCCACAGAGTTAGCAGGAGTGCTTCTGAAAGCAGTCTTGTTGCTTCTCTCTCACTCAGAGGGGATGCTCTGCAGGTGGTACTGCTGTGGCTGGGGTCTGTAATGCGAGGAAAACAAAATGCCAGTGCATTAACTTCTGTTCCATAGTGGAATCTGAGACCTCTCTGCTGCAGGAGCACAGCCCGGTGCCCTCGGACTCTGTATCCTGGAAGAATCTGCAGATGGCACCTCCCTACGCAGTCTTCAGCATCAGCAAACCAAGACACCAACTTTCTCTCTGGAATTAAAAGCTATCCATAACTGTAGCACTACTGTCATCCAGGTGTAGCTCAGACCATTATTTCTATTTAGGGGGAATTTTTTCAACAGCTTAGTGTTCTCAGTGTGTCCTCTGGGGGTAAATACCATCACCTTCTGTGATGTCTCACTCATCTCTGTCTACTTTCCATGCCAAGTTTAATGGTTTCTTTCTCCTTTACTACTTTTTTCTACTTAATTGGTCCCTAGTACCTATCCCATCTTTTGCATTTGGCTCCTGGCAAATTCATTTCTCAGCGGGATCAGTGTTTCATAGCAAAGCAAATGTGTCCTTGATGAACTCTAATGCCAGATGAAGCTTTTAATTAGATTCTCTGCCCTCTCACCTTTGACTCGTCTGTCCACTCACTTGAAAAATGAGAGGACAGGCTGAAGAGGTGGGTTTTCAAACTGATTATTCCTTCCTTGTATCTGTCATGGAAGTTTGTGTTGCTGGGTCCAAAAAGGGGCAGAAATGGTTGGTGGGTTTTTGTTTGTTTTTTTTCTTGTTTTTCTTTTTTTCCTTTTTTTTTTTTTTTTTTTTTAAAGTCTTTTTTGGTTATTTTTAATGAGTTATTGCTGAAGTCTTCATCTTCTGTCTTCCGCTTTTAGGCATGGGTACACACATACTCAGCAGAGAGGAATATCCCAAATGACCAACAAAATCCACTCTCATCTCAGCTGTCTCCTCTTCATCTTCCTACAGGCCTTTTTTAGAAAAGACCTGCCTTTTGGGGGTTTCCTTTTATATTTAAGTCTTTAGAATTGCTGTTTCATCCAGTAAGGTATACGCCTTTGCCTTTATGAGTGGTTCTGAAATTTACAGACCAAATCACAGACTAGTTTGATAACGTGGGAAAGATTGAGGTGCTTTTCAAATGCATGATGCTTAAAAAAGAAGTGCTCTTTCAGGATGGACTGTGGGCAGCCATCTTTTGTGTCACCCAGAACAGTCCCTGGGCTGAGGCAAAGCAGTCAGTTGCTTAGGACAGCAGGGTGCCAGGAGTAATGAAACAGCCCCCAGCCACCTCTTCCAGTGCAAGAGCCCTCAGAAGCCACTGCTGTGTGCCAAATATCTGGGTGGCATGCTTGGACCCTGTCCTTGAGTAGTAGCTCTTTGTCTTCTCTCCCAGCAGCAGGAGCAGTTGTAAGGTCAGGTCTCCATCTTAGTCTGCCTCCTTTCCATGGCAGAAAAATCCAGCCTTGCTTTTATGGACAGGAGACTTGTAGCCAGCTCTCCCACTACATCTCTCCTCAACTTTCTGCCCTCACCCTTCTCTTTGGCCATTCAGGTTGTGATCGGATGCTCCCATGCACAGAAAGTACCAGGAGTACGTAGTTCCGCAGTACTGTTAAGTGTTTACATTACACTGCAGCTCCTCTTTTTATTGCACTTGTAAGAGAGCTTTAAAACCCTGTGTGTTCTCATTTTAAAATCTGGCTTGGGCTCTTCAGTTACCTCGTAGGAGAGGAGCTCTGGGTGGTGATGGAGTACTTGGCAGGAGGCTCCCTAACCGATGTCGTGACGGAGACCTGCATGGACGAGGGACAAATCGCCGCCGTGTGCCGGGAGGTAAAGCATCACCCACACTCGGAGGGAGCTCTGGCTGGGAGTGGGACACGGGCTTTCCACAACCTGGAAATGCCACTGGCTCCATGGAAATGTTTCCAGCTTTTGTACTGTGGCAGTCATTCTTCTAGAGGATGGATTTCACCTGTGAGGTTGCAGCACACAATTCTAATGCAAGCCTCATGTTTCACCCCAGAAGGAGGAGCTAGAATGGAAAATGGGGATGGGATCCTCTTGGTTTTGTCTGTTCTTCAAGTCTTTTGGGGCTAACCTGTCCTCCCAGGACCTGCTGATCTCAGTGTGACATCTCCCTGTGGCCCTGCACCTACTGAATGTATGGAAAGGTCCTAATGCACTGCACCCTTACTACCAAAAATGCACAGTCTGTTTGAGCCCTTTAGTTGGCTAATTGTGACTGGTGAATCATTTCCTGCGCGGTAAGAATATCTCAATTATTTTTCAGTGTCTCCAAGCCCTGGAATTCCTCCATTCAAACCAAGTGATTCACAGAGACATCAAGAGTGACAACATCCTGCTGGGAATGGATGGCTCTGTCAAACTAAGTATGCAGGGAATGCTACTGCTTATGATTTATCAACCCGTGCCAGTTATCTGCTCTGGGCCAGGCATTTTAGGGAGATGGGTGTTTGAGGTGCTTGCTGCTGTCATGATGAACAGGCTGTAGAAATGCTACTGTAGACATTTCTGTGGCATTTGTTTTAATGGAGATTGGCAAACACAAATCCTTGTGAACTAATACCAGACTTGAAGTGAGGCTTGGGCTTCATTTAGCTTGGGGCCATCTGTTTATGTGAACTAAAATAACAGTATTTTAAGGGTACTCCAGTCTAGAAGGGTTGGAAGGTGTAAGGTTAGAAGTCTTTATTCATGAACAACCTCTTCAGTCTGGAAAATATTGCAGGTACTCAAGGGGCAGGGGAAGTGGAAGTAGAATTGAAAACTTTATAACTAGAAATCACTTAATCTTACAATGCCAACCCAGACTGGAGCCTAAATGTTGTTTCCTGCTTGTGGTATCAATAGTAATGAAAATCTTGAGGCTGTTCTGCCCCTCAGGTGCTAAGGTAGCTGTTGTACTTGTCATTGTGCATGCAGAGATAAGCCTGGAAACCAGTGAATTATTATCTTCCACCTATAGCTTTAACAGAATGGTGCTCCCTTTTTTTCCTCTCAGTTCTGTTGGCTAGCACCCAGCAGGCATAAATAAATCTATTTTTGTCGGCAGCGACAGCAGATATGACTCAAAATTCACAGAGTGCAGATATGCTGAGTAAGAAGGTGGGGTTTTTTTGCACATAATTGCTTTTTAAACTAAAGGTGCATTTTGGTAGAGCCAGATCTCAGGAGCATTACAGTGAATAACTGATGGGGGCCAAAGTGCTCTATTCTTACAGAGTAACTTCTTTGAGCACGGTGTGCTGGCACCAGGCTGTAGTTTAAAGTTAGAGAAATCCCTGTGGATATGATGCAGTAACCTTCTGGATCTGAGCTTCTTGTTGGCTCTGCTGGAAATTTGCCCTGTTTGTGAACCATATGTCCTTTCTTGGTATTTACCCTTGATAAAAACTCAGCTAGGAATCAGTCTGATTTTCATAATTCTGACTAAAATTAGACCTGTGATGCCACAGGGGGTCAGGATGGGCAGTGCATCTTGCTGTGTTGATTCTGCTGGGCTCACAATAATAGATTTAGTTTTCTTTTGGTGAGTCAAATACAAATAAGACGTAGGGCGCAGCAGTCTTTGTGTGAAGGCCCTCCATCTTTCTCTCTGTTCAAAGAAAATAATCAATATAAATTTAGGTACTTTAAATTTATTCTGAACACTTTTTGCTCTATAAAATTAATGCTGTTTGAGGGATGATATGTCTACAGGGGAAGTAATACCCCTTGGACTGAAATTATCACCAGACAGTGCGCTGTGTGGTCTGGGGGGTGTATCCAGATCAGACTTGCATTATTTCCTGTTTTCACACACCCAGCAGTGGTCTTTAGACCATGTATTACATAGTGTGTAGCATCTGCGTAATGCTGCAACACAGTTGAGTGTCTTAACTTCTGTGTGTGGTTATTTCCTGATCCCCATCTTTCACACAGACAAGTCAGCAGCTCTAGAATCCTCATGGCCTCGGAGAGTCAGGTTTAGAAACTTAGCTCTAGACACCATCCTCTGTGTTAGCCGCAAAACCACTCCTCCTGCCACAGCTGCAGCAGCAGCACACCAGACAGTGCAGCGGGGTGGGGTGTACTGTAGCTCTGGTGTCAGTGAGGGTTGTTTCTGGAGAAACTTGCTGATTCCTGTGTCTTTTCCCTCCACCCTGTTTTAATTTTCCAGCTGACTTTGGCTTCTGTGCCCAGATCACTCCTGAGCAGAGCAAGCGCAGCACCATGGTGGGCACCCCGTACTGGATGGCGCCCGAAGTGGTGACGCGGAAAGCTTACGGGCCCAAAGTGGATATCTGGTCCTTGGGGATCATGGCCATCGAGATGATCGAAGGAGAGCCCCCGTACCTCAATGAGAACCCTCTGAGAGTAAGCAAGTGCTTTTCTCCTCGGGTCTTCTCTAAGCTGCTGGTGAACCTGAGCTCATGTCAATCCTCCGGTGTGGTTTCATCTCCTCCAGCCCCGTCTAATTCAAACGATTTCGTGGTCTCCTGAGATGTCCCAGTGAGAAGGTTGAGATAGTCTTAGTTAAAAGCCATGGTTTGCTCTGGGTAGCAGAGGTGTGTGCTCTTCTATGAGTTAGATCCTTCACACTCATCATTTCCCACCTTCTGGGATGCTAATAGAAGCAGAAGTTCTACCTTAAGGCAACAAAGCAGTCATGTTTTGAAACTTTCTAACCTGTGAATGAGAGAATTCTCCTCTGAGCAACCTGGTGTAGTGGAAGGTACCCTGCTCATGGCAGGGGTGTTGGAACTAGGTGATCTTTAAGGTCCATTTCAGCCCAAAGCATTCTATGTTTCTGTGATTCTATTCCAGTAGTTTTTTCCTACAAGCAAATTGTTCCTCCTTGACACTCCAAGTAAAATTAGAAGTGTAATAAGCCTTTAGACAGGGCTTAAGCCTCCTGATGTCTTTCCTTTGTTTAATTATTAACAAAAGGAGCTATGCTGTCATCATGTAGGGACATCACTGCTCTTAATAGGTTTATGGCTTTTTTCCCAATTATATGGGTTCGAGGGAACTAGAAAAATTCTTTATAACTTTTTTTTTTTCCATCTCTTGCAATGGAAGTGATTTTTTGGGACAGAAGCGCAGCAGCCAAGAAGACTATAAAGAATAAAATAGTGTTGAGTTAAAGTAACAATAGTTTGGCCTCATTTAACTCAATTTATGCCGATCCCAAGCTATCAGACTGCTCCCATGGGGATGTGGTGAGTGATGTGCTTAAAAGGCCTGTATATTAACAAGTCTCTGGCAGATTTCTGTTTCTTTTGAAAATTCATCCAGGAAGTTTCTCACATGAAATCCTGAAATGGATGAATTTCGAGTCTCTCGATTCTCAGAGGAGGATGTGTGAATGCTTTATCCCCAAGCAGTAGCAAAATTGTTTTTTTCTGCAGGATGTTAAAAGATGCCCAAGGGTCTGCTGGCCATCTTTTCTAAGGAGCCAGCTGCATCTTTTACATGTTGATGTTTTAGGCTTTGTGCACTCAGGCAGAGTACCAACAGAGAAAAAAAATCTATTTAGTCAGGGTTACCTTCCCATGAGGTTGTAATCATTACAGGAGTAATGGTAGAGTCGTGCCAGTTAACTTCCCTATGTAAACATGGTCTGGAATGTTGTTTTTGTCCTTGTAATTCCTTGAGAGGGCTGCGGGATCCAAACCCAGATTACGAGGGTAAAACAATAAAGGATTGGATCTCATCCACAAAAAAATAGGGCTGGCAGCTATTCTGTTTGCTGAAATGTAGGCATTGATTAGTGATCCTGATAAGGCAGGGTTCTTTCCTCCCCATTGAAATGTGGGGAGGGAGAGCAGAAACGGGTGTGCCTAATACAGAGACAGACTCTAATCTTCATAACCTCCTGTTTCCTGGGTGCTTGTTTTTGTCTCAGGCCCTGTATCTCATTGCTACTAACGGGACTCCAGAACTGCAGAATCCGGAGAAGCTTTCACCCATATTCCGAGACTTCTTAAACCGCTGTCTTGAGATGGACGTGGAAAAGAGAGGTTCTGCAAAAGAGCTGCTACAGGTAGGTGATGGGGAACAAGACTGGAACAGTGTCATCATACAATCCTGAGTGAGGCCAGGCTTAGGGTTACGACCTTGTTTAAGGTCTGACATACTGCATCAGCTGAAAGCACAAGCGCAGCTAAGGTAACCTCTCAGGGGGAAAAAAGCAACTGAAAACCACATCCCCCAAACATAATCTAAAATAAAGTGATAACAGACTGCTCCCTTTCCAGTACTGGCTACTGGAGCAGCTGTGCAGCGTGTTCTGTGTCCAGCTTCAAATAATAGCTGTGTTCCAGGCCTGCCAGATGCTGAGTCCCCCGATTTCCTGTGGTTTCTTCACATGGCTGGCCGTGAGATCTGTGTGTGTTGTCGCAGTCTCGTCATGCTTGTTCCAATCTGGAGAGCAGGAAGGTTTCTAGCTATCAGATTTTCTGACTGTCTCCTTTTGGGAGGAGGGATCACAAAGCTCTTTGAAACATTCATGGCTTCAATTAACTGAAGTAGTTCACCTTTACCACATTTTGCCTGATAACTACTCCTTACAGAGATGATGGAACAAAGCTTGTGATATATTTTAATTATAGAATGTCTTGGATTGGCAGGGACCTTAAAGATCCTTTGGTTCCACTTCCCCTGCCATGGGCAGGAACACTTTCCTCTAGACCAGGCTGCTCGAAGCCCCATCCAACCCGTTCTTGAACATTCCGGGGATGGGGCATGCACAGCTTCTCTGGGCAGCCTCACCACCCTATAATCAGACATTTCACTGAAAACCTGGTCTCTTAGTCTGAACTCACAGTGGAAGTTGAGGACCAAACTGCCAGGATTTTTAGCAGCATGGATGAGAGGAGTGGTTTGTGTGTTCTTTCTGTCAAATTTGCCATGAGGGTGGAATACGTAAGACTTTGTAAAATAAATCTATGATCAGGAACACTCAGACCTTAGATATCAGACAGTTTCCATTTTTTGTTTTCCTTTCTACTAATTTGTGTAGTGGGCTCAGACTTGGATGTGTTGCTGCCTTCTGAGACTATAATGAAACATAAATCTCTGACAGTATGCTAGTAGCTGAAAGATCACATTTTCTTCTGGACTTTTCATTCCTAAAATATAAAGAAGTTATGTCCTGTTCCTTGGAGCAGGAGAACATTCTGACTGTAACACTTCAGCCTCTTCTTAACTACCTTGTGGCTTCTGAATTTTCACTTTTTATGAGTTTTTTTTTTTTCCATCTCTGAAGCATGTTGCCTTGGGTGATTGATCCCTTCTGATGCTCAGAAGTCTTGCAGATTATCGTTGCTTTTTGTTTTCAGAGCAGCTTGTGGACTTGCCCTTCACTCTCACCTGAGAGCTGTTTTGATAATCAATATTGTTTTATTTAAAGAAGACCACCTGTATAGAAGACTGAATGGTGCTGTGTTGCAAGCTCTGTGCTGCTTTCCTAAATTTCAGCTGCTTTGCAAATTTATGATATCTGGTAGAAGGCCAAGGCAGTGCTTTCTCCAGACTTGTGACGATGTGGAACAGGGAAACGAGAGGTGATTCCTGCATGGAATTGTGTCTGAATCCCAGCACCTTCTTTCACACTGGATTTCACTATAGATTTTGCAACTTCATAATTCCCCAGGGGAATCCGCTGAGTTTTGCTTGTGTAAACATTGGATAATTTAGCATGTGTTGGGTGCAAATCTCTTCATCACTTCAGGCAATCCCCAAAATTTTGTGATAGTAACAGATCTTCTGGTTTCACGCGTTCAGAGACTAGAGTAGGTTCCTAGATTTCATACGGATTTACGTGAAAATGCTTAGAATAGCCGCTTCTGGGGCGTGTTCTGAAAAATCTAACCGTTTTTCCTTTTGTTTTGTCCTAGCACCAGTTCTTGAAAATTGCAAAGCCTCTATCCAGTCTCACTCCTCTGATTATTGCCGCTAAAGAGGCAGCCAAGAACAACCATTGAAGTCAACACAGTCACCATGTCAAGACTTTCAGATGTTCATTTCAGAGACTGAATTACTTGCTCTTCTCCCCTCGTGCTCCTTCTTCACAGGGGCGTTCTTGAAACTTTGACCTGCCTTGAAGGGTGGCAGAGGCGTCGTCCACTGTATGTGGAAGGACACACACCAGGGGCCTGGCTGATCTTACATGGTGAACTGTCCTTCCATCCTCGTGGTGGGGATGAGAGGGGAAGAACATTCTGTATGGGTGAGAAGATCTTTCTGGGGGCGTCTGAACCTGACCTACGAGTAGCGAAGCCAGTTTGTTCTCATATTTCTTACCGTGTTTATTTTTAAAAATAATGTGGAGCCTTAGACCATGTTTATCTTAATAAATTAAATCTTTTGCTGGCTGCACTTTTCCTGCTTCTGCCAAGCTGCTATTACCCCACGGAGGCTGCTCTGTGCTTGGGATGACTCGAGGAGGGATGGAAGCAGCCAACAGCAATGTGAACAGCTCTCAGCTGAGAGGGGAATGAGAGAGTGAAGGTGCATCCCTCCTGCAGCACTGCTGGATGCTTCGAGTAAGCATGGACAAAGCCTCTGTGTGCTTCCTGCAGCCATTGAAGAACTTAATTCATGGATGATCTCTTTGCCAAAATGTGTGAACTGCCCCCTACTCCCCCCTTCCCCGTTTAGTGGCAACTCTGCTAGTTTAACAAATCTCAAATATTTTTTTTGTTGTTGTTCTAGGAAATAAGTCACAGGAAAGAAAATTACAGAGAGCTCTTTTAGGGTTATTTTATCAGCGCTGTGAGGCTTTTTAGAGATGCTGTCCTGTGTGATTAACAAACAGAGCAATTACTGTTGTAAAGACAAGACAAGATTTGCCCGCAAAATATTTTGAAAACTCTTGTTTCTTAGTGGAAATCCAATGGAAAACAAACTGATAATGGATGCTGCTTTCTCCGTGGAGATGTGGGGACACAAATTTTTTGAAATGATGGTTTCTTTGTGCTACTGATTCCTTGGGTTGCCAATAGTCTGTAAAACAACAGGAAACCTGGGACTACTAGAAGAGGGACTGGTTGTAAACACTGGGCTTATGTTCAACTGTATACTGATTTTAAATAAAGTGACTGCTGCGTTTCTTAACTTGGGGCTAGAGAAGAACTGGAAGTCTGCCATTGCTCATATGGTCAACAGGTACTTGGAAGTATTGGATGAAGTAATTTAACCTCGTTTTTTACCCCTTCTTCTGCAGTCCTTTGGGATAGCGAGTAGCTCCCAAGGGAGTGACTTTACACATAGGGGAAAATTGATACAAAAAAATGTGTATTGTAAGTGTGGGAGCTGCTCTCTCTGTACTGCTTTGGTCACATACGGGGTGAGTTTGAACCTGTTCTGGAGTAACCTCTCACCTTTCTGTTGGACAGAAATTCAGTCTGTCTTGCTGAGACCTGCTGCTGGCTCAGCCCTTTCCTCCCTGGACCTGGGGTTTAATTAAATATATTTTTCTGATTGGTTCCACAGTCCATGACAGCTATTACACCAGCTTTACTGGGTGTAGGTACTTTGAGTTCTTTTGCTTCTGAGGGGCCTTCTCCCATCCTTTGTGCTCCAGGGGGGTCACTGTTTAACACCAGGCTGAGGGGTGAAGTCTATTGCCCAAATTTGCAGCCTCTCCCCCTTTGTGTATGTGTATTTCATCTCCCAGCATTGTAAAGTTTCCTCTCACAAAGCTTGTATCCAAGGATGAATTCCTTGGGCAAAACAGTAGAGCTGCCAAGCTGGAAAGGGATATGATCTATTGATGAGCTCATCTGCTTGGAGCTTAGATGAAGACTGTGGAATGGAAGGCCACTATGCTTGAATAATTCCCTTTGAAAAGGACTTAGTATTCCCTCTGGAAGACTCAGGATAGCATATGTGGGAGGAGTAGGATTAGTGGCTAGATCTCTCTTGGTCTAAAATCTCATTTGACTGGCAGATTTGGCAATTGACTATTTTTCAGCTAGGGCAGGGTTCAGTTTGATCCACAGTGTGTTTAATGTCTCTGACTTCTCTTTGATTCCCTTCCTCACTCCCTCTCTGCATCTCACTGACATGAGAACCTTAATGCGGATGTGTCCTGTCTCTGAGCATGTACAGGAGTTTATTTTCCTTGCAGCAAGATTTCTGCTAAACTTGCCCAAACAAGATAGAAAAGGTTATTTTTATGTGTTGCTCTTCTGGATCCTCTGTTGCATAATGAAAAGGGATCAGCAGTGACTGTTTATCCCGCCTCTTACAATGTGCTTCTGTCTCATCGACTTCCACATGGACACGGTCCTGCCTGGTTTCTGTTGGCTGCTGGAGAGGGGTGTTGCCCAGAGCCTTTCGTTCAGCTGGGAAAAGCTGCAAGACTGTGCCCATGCTTGTGTGTCATCTTGTGATGGGTGGGTGGGAAAAGGAGGTGATTGCTACAGTGTGCCTGGAATTAGTTTCTGGTTACCAGACACATCATGTTTTTATGTTCTTGGAAAATCTTTTAAAAAAATTGTAATTAGTCTAATCTTAGGAGCATGGGTTTATTTTGTTCTAGTTGTTCTGAAATGCATCCTTTCCTCCCCTCTCCTTTTGTGAGTCGCCCGGCACCAGCACCTCTGTTAGCTGTTGAAGAACCCTTCCTGTCTACAGCACACTCGTGTCTACAGAGGGCTCTTAAATAGCAACTTTTTGACTTAAAAAATTATCTCCAGGGCTTATTTTTCTGAGAATATCTTGTTCCTGCTGTTACTTGAAAGTGACTCCAATTGGACAGCTTCTTTTGTGCCTTTCCCTCCCCTAACTTTCTCTTATTAACTGATTTGCCTGAGTTGAAACCATTTTTAATCACACCCCTTAATTATTAATTTGCCTGCTAATATTAAAGTTATGTCTTCCATATTAGAACATTAAATATTCAATTGTTTTGACAGTCCTTTCAGAAAATTGATTTCCTTTTTGAGAGGTGTCAAGCAATCTTATACTAGAAATAATTTCATATCCTGCAGTTTACAAAGGGCTTGGTGGAGGGAGAGGCTAAAAAAAAAAATCTTCTTTTCTTAAACACAGATTGTCTTAAATTTAAGTATCAATTGGTATCTTCAATAAGACTTTTCCTATGTTTCAAGAGAGGGCATTGATTTGTCTTACTTTAGCTATTAAGGTTTTTTAGGGTTTAGAGGTTTTTTTAAACAAACAAATTGACTTGGGTCCAAGAGTTTGCGTGTGAGTGGGGTATGGAGACCATGTGGGAAGAAGACAGGTTGGATGACACTGTCAGGCACATAGTGTGCTTCTTGGAGTTGTCCTGTTCAGGGCCAGGAGTTGGACTCAATGATCCTTGTGGATCCCTTCCAACTCAGGATGTTCTGTGACTCTGTGAGGCTGAAAGTGAAGAGCCAGGGCAGGGATGGAGGACACAGCAGAACCGGCTGGTTGCAGTAGCACACCTTTAGCCATCTCTAAAGTGTCTTCATTGAATGGATGTGTTTTTAAAGACCATAAATCTGACTGATTTGTTGCTACAGGCACTTCTCTAGGCAGGCATTATGCTCCTACCAAACTGCCTTCCCCTTTTAAATAAAAGGGGTGCAGGGATTTCTCCAGCAAAAGAGGCTCCTTGAGAAAGGAGGTTTCCATGGAGATACTAACTTGATTTAAACGATCTGGCTAAGGCTTGAGAAGAGGTTTGGTGGGTAGACACCACATCAACACAAAAGCCACTGTTTTGTAAAGCAGCTGGACTTGTTGCAGTGTTTTGCTGCCAGCTTGATGCCCCTTTACAGGGGTTTGGTTTTGAAAAAGTGCTGAGAATGTTGTCTGGGCAGGATTGTGAGGTGTATAGAAGTCTGGCTCTTCTTAGCTGAGATCTCTGTTAGTGTACTAATCTACCTGTCTCAAAATGCCACAGGTCAGTGTAAGTAGGGCATGTTTGCAGCAGAGTACTGTGCAAGAAAGGATTGCAATGGTCTGCAGTAGGTGCTTGCTTTCTTAGAACCCACCCTTCTTGGCTGGCAGCAAAATTGGTTCTGACCAGTTTCCAAGAATAATATTTTTTGAAGCCCGCTACTAATTTAGAGCACGGTCTATTAGTCTGGCAAATGACACATCTTCAGTGTTAAAATTGGTAAAGATGAATGGATTATCTGCTCACCTTCCCCCCATAAAACAGTAAGACTTTTTAATGGCTTCTTCCTTCAGCTGTATTAGAGCCTGTAAATGTATTTTGGGGTCATAAGGCCAACTGGATGGAGCATCTGTAAAACAAATGCTGTAGGATCTCATAGTTTGTTGCTAATGACAGCTCATGGTGGCAAAGGTGGGATCTTGGAGAAGCAGCTGCCAGCTTTGACAGGGAATGGCCAACAGCAACAAAACTGCAGTACAGATGGGAGGTGGACAGAAACTTGCTGCCAGAATGGAGCCTACAGTGAGCGATGGGAAAGATTCAGAGCTGGTCCAAAGGGTAGGATGAAACAAAGGTTAAAACTTACAATTACATGGTTGCTGAGGAAATTCAGAGAGTGTCACAGTAGCCTGCTGCATCTCAAGGCAGCAGCATCTCTGAAGGAGGAGAGCAGAAAGGAGCCTGGGAAAAGAAAAGGTGCTGAAAGTGGAGAGTGGAGTAGCGATATGGCTCTGAGTCACAGCCTGTGCTAAGAGCTGGAGCTAATCCAGGAGGTTCACAGAAAATGACAAAATTCAGCTGAAAAGGAAGAGTGGAGTTAAACAGAGGAGATGGCCTTGATGTGCCAAGGAACTGAAGAGAGAGGCCAGATTTCCTGAATGTGTGAAACAGCAGAAACGAATTTAACACAGGCTTCTGTGGACGACAAGCAGTCTGTTCCCTCCTGCCTTGCAGCGTCAGTGTCTTGTCTTTTTGAGATCAGCTCTGCTTTGAGATCGTGTTAGCAACCACCCAACTTCGGTCTTGTGTTTGTAAAGAAGGCTTTTTTGCTCTGCACATACTGATTTCTGACTGCAGCTCTCCACTGTTGGTAGGTGTCTTTTGTGTCGTGTCACACCTGGAAATACAGAGGCTGTTGCAGTTTTAAAATCTGCTGGATAATGTACTTCTCCCCATGCTGCCTTGGCATGACTCCTGTACTGTACTGCTGGATTTGTTTAATGTGCCAGGTCAGTTCAGCCATTTTAAAAATAAAAATTGAAACCTTAAACAAATCCTTGATTAATTATTTGGTTCTGCTTGACTTGCTGCTTCAATGATCCTTGCAGTGAGAGTAGAAATGAATGGGGGTGCTTAAGGAGGGGTTGTGTTTCTCTGACCTGTTTTAAGTTAATCAGAACTTATTTGATGGAGCAAAGTGACTACACTAAAAGCTGTTGCAGCAAGTATGACTTTCACCACTTACTTGAACTGGTTTGGACATAGTTAATGTTCTGGAAAGCAGGCTTGGAAGCGGGATCTAGACCACAGCTTGAAGAAGGAGAAGGAAGCTCAGATGGTTGTATTCTCTGCAGGTAAAGTTTGGTGTGTGAGGCTCCTGGTATGGTGGAGGAAGTCAGGGGTGGGTTTGAGATGAGTATGTGCACCCACCTTCCCAGCATCACTTTTTATTTCAGGATTGGTACGATGAGGCTGATGACAAGAACAAGAGTTCATCATGCTGCCTCGGTATCATCTCACCTGGATGTTTTACTCTGAGGTCTGGGAAGCGCATCCCGGTGCTGACAGGACTTTCTGAGGTCAGCATCTGTGGAATATTGGGGTGAGGAGTAATGAGAAGCTCTGTCAAGCTCCTGTGAGTCAGCTGGGTGCTGAGACAGGTTTTAGAGAAGTCACTGAGAGAAAAGAAAACACCTTGAATGGGGGACCTGACCAACTAAAATAAGGAAATCAGTGTGACTCCATAAAATCTCCTCTGCCTAGAGCAGATGCTGGAGCTGAAGATGGCTTTCCATCAGCTCTTTTTCAGGAAAGCCAGGGGAGATACCCATCAAATTGTGTTTTACAAAGATGGGGTCCCACAGTTTGAGCAAGAGGAACGTTGCGGCTGAACTGACAGGGATTTGGGGTGATTCTTTTTCCCATGATGTGGTAGCATCCCATGTTGGATGTCCTTGTCCCACTAAAGAAAAGAAATCTGACTGTGCCAACACCACCTCCCCTTCGTAGAATCAGAATGATTTGGGTTGGAATGGCCTTAAAGATCCTCTAGTTCCAATCCTATGTCATGGGCAGGGACACCTCCCACCAGACCCAGGTTACTCGAAGTCCCATCCAACCTGCACTTGAACACTTCCAGGGATGGGGCATCCACAGCTTCACTGAACAACTTATACCAATGTCTCACCACCTTCACAGTGAAGAATTTCTTCCTGATACCCAAACTAGAACTTCTCTCTTTAATTTTGAAGCCATTTCCCATTGTCCTGTCATTCCATGCCCTTGACCAAAGTCCCTTTGTGTCTCTCTCATAGCCCCTTTAGGTACCAGAAGGTGCTCCAAAGTCTCCATAGAGTCTTCTCTTCTCCAGGCTGAGCAACCCCTCTTCCTCCAAAGCTCCACAATGCAGTGTACCAGGCAAACTTTGCTTATGGTAATGCATGTCCCCCAAAGTGCCCCTAAAAATACGACTGGATTTGTGTCTGGTGGCTCTATCCCCTGCCTCATGGAGGGGGCATAGTGTATTCTAACTAGCCACCATTATCCATGATTTCTGGGGAGAACTTTCTGTCTTGGAGGCGGCTTCTCTTGCAATGAGCTTGGTTGAGTTGCCTGGCAGTGGGTGGGGGATGGAAGATGTTGGACAATGGATGATGGCAAGGCTTTAAGAAAGGTTGATTTCAGTGAAGGATAACTTGTCTGAAGACTTTTCAGAGCCCAAGGCAGCTTTCCTTGAAGGTAAATTCATGATCAAATTTAAAAGCAAATTATTATTGAAGGCTTATTTCATAGCTTAATAGTTGGGGAGTCAGTTCAGGAGGTGGACAAGGTTACATCAGCTGATCTACAGAGGGGGGGAGCAGGGAAGGAAAGACAGCAAAAAGCTTTGGGGAAAACACAGCTTTGGGTCTGAGCCAGACACAGCAAACTGGCAGCTAAGTCCTGGCAGGAGCAGTTATTTCCTGTGTAACTGCATGGCATTTGTTTATTTAGGAACGAAATGGGGGAATAAGTGGTAGGAGAGGCAATACACTGGCAGGTGCAACAGAGAAGAGGTGTTCTTTATCAGGTGCTGCCGGAACACTGCAGCTCCTCGTGCAGAGGATGCTTTGCCTGGGTCCCTCGTTTTCTAGCAGCACCCAGAAGACTTGCAAGTTTTGGTCCTCAGGCTCATCTCTGAGGAGGATCTGTGGCTGGAACACGGTAAGCAGAGAGCGGGCTAGGCTTGCCTGATCCTTCCTCATTCCTGGGGCTGTGTTGCCCTCTCCCGGCAGCTGCACCGAGGAGTCCTTTCCTTTCGCGTTCGTTTTCTGTGGGCAGCGTGCAAAGGAACTTTTTGCGTTTCTTTTGGAGGATGCTCGCTGAAGGCAGCCGGGGCACACGGGCACGGATAAGGAGATCATCCTGGCGTGGAATCTGGTGTCCCGCTATGTCTGTTCCCTTGTGACCACTCCACCTCCAGCTTTGCTCCCCCCACATTTTTAAGTTGCAGCAGCCTTGTAAGGTGAATGTGTTCCCCCAGGCCATGGGTTATGTGTGAGCCCTCTGCTCCCATCCCAGCATGGGTCCCTAATGCTCAGCAGCACCCTGGTGCTTCCCTCAGGTGTGGTGGGACTTCCTGCTGGGCCGGGTCTGCTCTGACAGAGTGGTTAAGCCTGGTGAAGGAGAAGGGGCACGGTGCCACAATGGCTGGCAGGGCTGAGAGAGGCTGCTGGGCAGAGTCTCCTCCCCTGTGCATGCAGTCAGGGGTGAAGTGAGCCCTGGCTCATCCCTCATCCCTCACCTTGTGCCTTGGAACCACTAACCTGCATAAATCTGGGGCTGACAGCTCTTCTGGCAGTCAAGGTCATGCCCGTGCTGTCCACATGTGCAGCTCTAATGGTGTCCAGGGCTCAGGGGTGCCTGGATCGTGTCCTGGAGGGCAGCAGGCAGGTAAGAATCCTCTTTTCTCACCAGTGGAGAGTTGAAATGTTCAAAGGTTGACAAGGGGGTGAGTCTCAGTCGGCACAGGGGGGGCAGTGAACTGAGGGGCAAACTGCTCCTTCAGTCCCACTCCTTTTCATTCCCCTGCCTGATGGCTGCACGAGCAGTGAGTCTCTAGACTGGAAGCATCCACTGCTTTTTTCTATTCCTCACATTTTCTAACCGCATCAGCCTCTAACCCCACCTCTCACTTAAGGCCTTTGTGTTTTGCAGTCACTCTGAAGCCCCCCAGGCCTTGGGAAGAGCCCAACCCAGGGACACTGTAAATTGTCTCATTTCTTTTGCACCATGAAGAATCCACCAGGTAGGTCTTGGCCCAGAAAGGACCAGCACGAGATCAGTGGAGATGCTGGGGCACAGATAGATGATGGTGTCCCCAGAGCAGGCATCAGCCAGTTCAGGTCTCCCCTTGCACAGGGAGAGTGGGTTGGGTGCTCCTGAGTGGGTGCAGGAGCTTTAGGCAATGTCACCGCCGGCGCTGGTGTGCTGGGGAAGGCAGGTCTCATTGATGGTGGGTCCCACTGGCCAGCCTGTGTCTCCTTGCCCGTGCCATTCACCGTGTGAAGGGCAAGAAGCACCCAGTGAGTTCTCTGGACTTGCCCTGGTGATGACAAGTGTCACCTGGGAGGCTCCTCGGTGACAAAGCTGCAGCACGAGCACCATGGCCCAGGCTGGGAGACATGGAGCACAGCACAGATTTAGGAGCTTGAGTGGTGGGACCCACCTTTGCTGGTCCAAAATAGGACAGCAGCTCTGAGTCCTCACAAAAGTCTTTGGCTGCTCAGTTCCCTGGAGGGTGGTTATTGCCCTGGGATAGTGAGGGGTCGTGCTGCAACATCCCTACTGAGGGGCAGCAGGGTGTCCTCATCACTCTTGAGGGAGGAGCCATCAGGGCAGGGGCTAAGGCAGACTTCCAGATTTACTGACCAAAGAGGAGGAGGAGGCAGCACAGAACAGCTCTCTGTGTGCTCAAGAAACAAAACTCTGAAGAGCTTCACTCCTGAGATCTGTCACAATCCTCCCTTGTTATTTGCCACATTACATTTCTTGGACACAGAAAAATTTGGCTAAGGGATGTTTTATCACACCCTTGTCTTTCTCACTCGTCCTTGGGTGATTTTCCCCTCTGGAAGTCCCTTGGCCTCTCAGGGTGCCTCAGGCTGTATCCTGGGTGTGCTGCAATCCCCTGATTTCTGCCAGGAATGGACAAAATGGTGCCGTTTCTCAAAGGACAGCCACAAACTATGGAAGGAGGGTGAGGACTGTCCCTTTCTCCCTTTAGACAAGGCTGTATCAGCTCCAGCAGCAGCCAGCCCTGCTGTGGGAGAGCAGGCAGCAGAGCTGCTGCAGTAACAGCTGTGAGAGGCAGAGTTTGTCCCCTCCATCTGCTTTGAGGACGATGTAAAAGCTCCCTCCATCCGCTCAACACAGCCTGTATTTCTGCTGAGGGGCTGGTTCCCCACAGTCAGGCTCTTGGTCTATCTGCCTGGTGTCCTTTCCTGCCCACCCAAGAGGTGTGGCTTTCCCAGAACCGATGCTCAGAGCCCCTCGTGGAGCCCCAGGACTTGGGAGGACTTGCCTGGCAATTCCACGTGCACCAGATGATTTTCTGAGTTTGTATTTTGACTCTTGTACATTTTGCATGGAGCGGGTTGCACGCTCAAGAAGAACCTGCCGCATCTTGGGCTCAGCTGGTTGGACTTTGCACCATTATCCACAGCCGCTGCTATCCTTGGGAAGGGACAGCAGCATTTCTTGGGAGCAGGCGTGTTTAAAAACAACTCTGATCAACCCAAGCAGCTTGAGAAGTGTTAGTGAAGGACGGGTCCCAGGGTGCAAGAGCAGGGCCAAGCCCAGGTTTCCATGGAGACTTGCCAGCATCCTGCAAACCCTGCTGCTCCTCGTTTTCACTGTGCCTCTACTTTACCCTGAGTCTCCCCCCCCCAACACTCTGGGGGGAGCTGATGCTCTCCCTGTTTCTTGTGTGTTGGAGCTGTGTGTCAAAGGGTTCAGGATGGGAGATGGCAAGAGGACCTCCCAGCCTGCCCCTTCCTCTGCAGCCTCATCCTCTGGGACTTGTGAAGCTGACTGTGATCATCCTTGTTCTTGGACATGCTGTGCATTGAGGGGCAGGAGGAGTCTGTGGTCTCTTGTGGTGGGGCGTGGAGATGACCAGGGTCCCTTTCTTCCCCCTCAGCCCATCCTGTGTGCCTCCAGGGACTGACATTTCTGCTTTTCGCTGGGATACTTCTTGTTGAAAAAAGCAGATGCTGCTCTCCTCTGCCTGTGGGTCTGAAGCTTGGATCAGTTCAGGTCACTTTCTTCTCCCCCTACCTCCCTTATCATTCCTGAAACTGCCATGAACTGTGCCATTTCTTTCATAAATCTCGTGGGGACATCGTTGCCTGCATGAGTCCCCGCTCTGGAAGTTCAACTGTTCCTTGGGCAAATGTGCTGTGTGGGATGGGGGAGCATGATGGGGACACACACTGGCTCCTCAAGCTGCCAAGGCAGTGTGTTGTGAGAGGACCAATGTCCCACGGTGGGAAAGACTTAAGGTAGGAGGGTGTGAGCATGTGTATTTCCCAGCAAAATACTCCATGATGTGGTGGGCACTGGGCAGGGACACCCCCCCTCCCTGTTTGTGCAGTTTTTGCCCTGGGTTTATCGTCTCCTGACACAAACAGAGGCAAAACTCACTGGGTTCCAGGCTGACCTGCCCTGCTCCCCCTTGGAGAGGGTTTGTACAGCACCCTAAATTCCCTTGCAGGCATTTCCTTTATGGACTCATCAACTCCAAGGCTGGACTTGCTGGTGGCAGGGCTCCAGCAGATCCTTGCTTGCCTTTATTC
The DNA here is from genome assembly GCF_015227805.2 of Hirundo rustica. Lineage (NCBI taxonomy): Eukaryota > Metazoa > Chordata > Aves > Passeriformes > Hirundinidae > Hirundo > Hirundo rustica. The sequence continues at coordinate 31,297,885 of NC_053451.1, read as the reverse complement.
CCAGTTTCTGGGAGGTCTAGGACGTTGACTGGAACACTGGGTGAGGATTTTGTGCTTGAGGCAAGCTGGTGAACTCTGAGCTGAAGATACTGAAGCCAGAGCTGTGTCTGCCCTGCTGATCAGTTCTTTGCCAGGTGTTTGGAGAGCAAACTGACTCTGAATGCTTTGCATTTCTGTACGGGAAGAAAGCAAAACCACGGTGATGTTTTAGGGCAGAGAACAGAGAGATTTGGGGTTTTCTTTGCGTGTTAGGAGGCAAGACTATGATAGTGCTTCTAATAAGCTTTTCCATTTTTCAGGCTCTTACCTCCACTGAAGGAGCTTTTCTTGGGCTGATGATGTTGCTCAGCCCTGTCCCTTTATCTTCATGTAACCCTTGGGGATCATCCACACCATGAGGATGCAGCAGCTGGAAGAATGGCAGCCTGAACAGGGATGATGGTGAAGGCCCTTCAAAACTTATTTTGGGGAGCTGCTGACCCTACTACTGTCTTCAAAGGCAGAGCAAAGTGCTCTGGCTCTCTGTGCTCTCCACTGCTCCTTAAGCCTTCCAGGCCACCCCCATGCCATGCTTCCCCTGGCCAGGGACCTTCAGGACCTTAGTGGCCCCGTGACAAAGCTGGGCTCAACATGGCCCAAATACATAAGGAGAAAAATCCAGTGGATCAACTCAGGAGATTAAAACTGCTGGGTACCTGGAAAATCTGCTGCTTCCTAAATCTCATTAGTGCCACCAGTCTTCTTAATCTCACCCTTTCCTGCCCTGTTTATCAGATTTCCAGGATTTAGACCATAAAGCAACTAATTTTTCTGGAGGCTCATATACAGTCACCCATGCATTTTTACTCCAGATAGCTAAATGTTAGCTGGAGAACCAGCAGCAATAGAACCAGCTGCTTCTACCTTCACGTCTTGTGGTTCCTGCATTTATTTAATTCCAGTTCTCCCAATTCCACTGGAGGAGTGATGTTATTTTAGGACCAAGTGCTAAGTAAGCAGTAGCAAGGCTGTTTTAAAGTGGAACCCTTCTATGCCTTCTGCTCACCATTAGGTTTTGGAGTGAACCAAGCTGTCACGTCTACAGCTCATCTTCTAGTGAAAAGTTTCTCTTTGCAATGTGAACTGCTGGAACATCCTTTCTGCCTGTTCTTGTCCTCTCTGTTTCCATGGGCAGTTTGCTGATTGTTCTTTTGAGGGACCCCCTGATCTGTCTTTACACCTAACAAGAAAAACCCCAATGTGAGAAACTACAGGGATGGAAAAACTGCACCAGTGGTGTTTCAGAGGGCCCTCCAGGGCTGGAGGGGATGCTTGTTTAGCTTCTAATGCAGTGAAGAGTTTTTATGGAGCAGGAGGAGCCGCGTGAGGTTGTGCAGCTTCCTATCCTGAGAAACTTTATTATGGGATTTTGCCTCTCTGAAAGCCCAGGGTGCACTGGAGGTTACAAAATCCAACCTGCTTTTGTTGTACAGACCTGTCCCCACTGCCCCTTCTAAGGAAGTTATGACTCTAATAGGATTTAGATATTAAAGCCCAAAAGCATGCAAAAACCCAAGTAAAATAAGCAGGTTTTCGTCCGGGGTTGCTCAGAAATCTGGTGCAGTGGATTCCTGCGTGGGGCTTACAGCCATGGAAAATATTTTCATGGAGGAGGTTTAGGAGTTTTAATTCCGGGGGTCAACGATGACACATCTTTCCTAAATCTCCTTTGGGACATTTCCTCAGCCCCCATCCTTTGGCCATTTAATTCTGCCAAGGGGGCATGTGAACACCAACCTCGCCTGTTCTGGGTGGGCAAGGGATAAATGAATCAATCCCGGGTTTGTCCCCAAGTCCCAGGTGTCTCCCAGAGCCGCGCCACGAGCAGCCGTCTTCGTCCCATGACGAGATTTTAATTATTCTAGCCTTGGGGACTGAATTTATTAAGCCTCTCATGGCCCCTCCTCCCGTGGGAGGGACGGCTCCCGCAGCCTCTCCAGTACCGGGTGTCACAGAGCGGTGCCACCATTCGCGTCCCGGAGTGTGACAAGCAGAGGACGCAGCACCCCGAGCGCAGCGGAGAGCCACAACAACCCCTCCATGTGCGCGGCGGCGCGGTGAGTTACCTCCTCCCTCCCAGCTCTGAGGATGCTCCTGCCTGCTGAACTTCACCCCTGCCTGCTCTTCCCTGTCTGCCTCCAAAGTTAGCACCCAGGCGGAGAGATTTTTTTTTTTTTTTCACTTTTCCTTTGTTATCTGCGGATTTTTTGAGTGCGTTGGTTGGGATGCGAGAGCGGGCGATTGAGCCGGCTCCCGCTTGGGCTGAAGGGAGAAACGGAGCCCAGAGAGCCGGAGGATAGGGAGAAACCGCAACAAAAGGGGAGGGAAGGGGATGATTCGTGAGCAGGGGGTTCTCTGGCAGTTTGCTGGGGAGGAGAAGGCGCTCAGCAGTCCTGCTTCTCCCGGGGTCCGTGCTGGGGGAGTTGGCTGTGACCTGTTGAGCGGATAAACGGGAGCCGGGATGAGACAGGAGTGGCGGGGGGCTCGTGGGGTCGCCGCAGCTGGGGCAGTGGTGGGAGGGAAGCGGCGGCCGGGAGTTCGCAGTCCTTGGGATAAACGGCTGTTTCCATAGTAAAAGGGAGAAAGGAGCCTCTCTCTTTCTTCCCCGGAGCTTGCCTAGCGTGTGAACGGGGAGGTTGACTCAGGAACAAATAGGGTAACATCTGGGAACAGCTGTAAATAATCGCGACTCGGTTAGAAAGGCTAGAAGCAACGCTACAATCCACCATCTGCCCTGATGCTGCATCACCCTGGGAGCTGTGATGGGCAACTTTGGAGAGCAGCTCTGTTTGCAGCTGAAACAGGATTTGACCCCGGCTTTAGGCTGCTGTTGTTGTCTGAATGCTTCCACATTATTTGTAGGCATAACCGCAATTAGCAGTGAAGCAGGGGAATTTTTGCTTCTAGGGAAGGGGGATTTTCAATTCAGTAGCAGACACTCAGCAGATGTGAACCTGGGAACCGGCACTGGGACAAGTTTAAGTTGCAAAGTGCAAACTTTGATTAGCTGGAGGTCCAGCCTCTGGTGTATATCACCTTCTCTTCACTTCTACACTTTTTCTGGGAATCCGACCTCACAATGTAGCATCTCCCCTGATAAGTTCTGAGAGATGATACCAGGTGGAAAGACAAGAGAGAACAGAAATCATTTCCTACAGGTGCTTAAAGATTTTAAGCTGCATTTAACAAGAAAAGGCATAATGTATCATGTGACCAGCTGGATTTTAATTAATTTTTTTTTTCTGACTGTGAAAGGAGACAAAGCTGTCACTTCCTTTATAACTTTGCTATTGAAATGTCTACAAGATGTGCAAAAATTTCAGGGTAATTTGAAATCTTTGCAGAGAATACAAGCACAGAGCTTGTTCTCACGACGAGTCCTGGGACTTCCTTATGCCATGACATTGGACCAAGGAGGTGAGCAAACAGTGTCTTTATATATAATTTCTAGTGATGGAAACACTCCTCTTTAAATTTAGTTGTGTCAGCTTTGTTGTGAGAATGCCTGCAGCTCACAGTGTACCTCTGTGCAAGTTGTTACCATACAGTTCCACTTAGTGTGATAAAGTATCAGCTAAAATAAAAGAGAAAGGGTTTTTTTTGTTTGTTTGTTTTCTAGAAGTTTCTGGCCCTTTGACAGTATGACCTTTTGTCTGCAAGCCCTCCTTCAAGCAAGCCTTTTTGGTTGTGTGTAGACACTAGGAGTTACCACTTACCAGCTGAGACAGACGTGCTCCAGTGTGGAGCAGATCCTGCCCATTGGGAAAGCCCCGGCTCGGTGGCTTTGCATGGGGGACAGGCTGCAGGGAGCTCTGCAGTGGTCATTCCCTGTAGACTGCAGCATCTTGCACATGAGCAGCAACAGCCTGGCTTTGGTCTGCTCCTGACTCCATGTCCCAGGATATCTTGCAGGAAGAGATCTGTACCTCCTCCTGAAGTGACCTGGTGTGTGTTGGCCTGTGGAACTGCCCCAGAGGCCTCTGTGGTGTGCAGCAAACACAGGTCTTGGGCTCCCTTTTCGGTGAGCAGATAGCATAAAAAGTTGGGAGAAGATCCTTTGTGCTACAGATCTTACTGAAAGGAAAGAAAAGAGCTGGTGTGGGTAGAGCATCTTGGACATACGACGTGTGATGCACCCTGGGCCGTGCCTTCATGGCAGAATGAGTCCTGAGGGTGCACAGGCTTGGCTCCACATTGCACCCTCTACTCCAGACACAGACATGTGGTGCAAGGCAGCTGAGCAACCAGCCTGCAGGTGCTCCTCTCTTCAACATCTTGTCCTCATCCTGTTCTTCGTGTGCTGGACACTGCTGTCCCAGCAGCATCCCAGCACTCACAGCTGGCTGCTTTCTGGTGGCTGAGGGCTTGGTGTTTTTTAAAATCCCAGTAAACAGAGGATATCTTTGGTCATGTTCCCTGTTATTTCCCCCACCAGCAGGACATTGGCAATTGCTGCATCTCTTGCTCTCTCCAGGAAAGGAGGAGGGAAGTAGAAACAGTGATGTTTCAGAGGCTTGGACAGTACGATGTCCCTGCCCATGGCAGAGGGTTGGAACCAGCTGATCTTGAAGGTCCCTTTCAACCCAAGCCATTCTATGACATGATTTTATGAACATGCCTGTGTCCTGGTCTCATATTGATGCTATTCTCCTGTCATTGTTTGCTTTGCCAGTTTTTGGGGTGTCTCCAGGGAAGATGTTCTGTTAAGCACAATGAAAACCTGCTGTCATGGTCAGGATGGACTCTCTATGCTCCTGGCCCGGGTTCTCTCTGGTGGCTGAGCAGTTGTAACCTGTGTGAGTGCACATGATGCTGTAGCAAGAGAGAGAGAGGAGAAACCCTGTCCTGGGGCTCATCCTTGGAAGGTCTGGTACCAAGGGAAGCTCGTGGGGCCACCAGTGTGCCAGCTCTTTTCTTTCATCAACTCTTGCAAGGAAAGGTGACAGGGTAAGAGGTTAGCTGTGGTGCTGGTGTGCTATAATAGCAGCAGGGAGCACAGGAATAGCAGCAGGCAGGGAAAGAGGGCAGGGCTGGGGGAATGAGTACACGTGTGAATGAGGCTGTGGCTGCTGCCTGGGGTGGGTTGTTTTGACGTCAGCTCCAGAGTTGGGTGCAAGAAGAAAGAAGCACATCTCTGCAAGCAGGGCATGGGCCAGGAGCAGCTCAAAGCATCACCATAGATCTGCTGGAGTCTCAGGCTGGAGTCTCACTGCTTATGCAGAAATGCTTTAGAGTCAGTCCCTGCCTTACTCTCCTCCTTCATTTTCTCTGTTCTCCAATGTAACTCTGAGCAATTCCTTGTTTCTGCAGCTTCCATCTGCTTGCTCCAATTAGGCTGGAAGGCCCTGGAAGGTTTTCAATCCCTGAGACACTTTTACAGCACTGAGCCTCAGTGACAATTACGAGTCCGGTCCTCTCTGCTCCGGCTGCCGCCACCGACTCGGTCTGGTCCTTTCAGCAGCTGCTCTTAATCACTGACCTTACTTTGGAAGTTCTCCAGAGCTGAAGAAATAAAAGACACTTTAGAAAACAGGGAGGGGGGAATTGGCAAAAGCAGTTGTTTTTTAAAAGGCTACTTATTTCTTAAGATGTACTTGCTACTGATTAACCTTTGCTTTGTGATTGCTTTAATTGATTCATACCTCAAAGCTGTCAGAAAGGTTCTGTGGGGTCATGGTGCCTCTGTCCTAAGTGCTCTCTTTCCCTGTAAAGCTTTTAAGAAGTTTTTCATTGAGCACAACCCAATCCTTGCAAGAAATGCAGGTGAATGACGCCAACCCTTTTATCTTCTCCATCCCTCAGATTTTCCAGCCTTCATCTTAGAGCTTTGCTGCTGTGACCTCTTCTCTCCCTGCTGCCAGTTGGCAACCTGCTACCAGGCTGGGCCTGTTCTATATTCCTCTGCAATTCATGGTGAATGCTGTTTGAGGGCACGTGGGGTGAGTTTTTTGGCCCTTCTCTGGTAAGAACGAGGCGCTGTAGGGTTAAGTACTACTGCCCTCAATCAGCCTGTTGGTGCCTTCCACGTGGTCCTACCCATGGGTCCACCTGTGCTCCCTCTGACTTCTTCATGTCACCCCACATGCAGAATTCCTGTGGCTGTTCCTTTGTATGGAAACAGGATGACAACCCCCTGGCAGCTGTGGCCTTGCCCTCTCCGTGCCAGGATGCAGAAGTTCCTTGAAGGTGAACTGGCAGGGCTGGCTGGGTTTAAGCGATGAATGGCCTTTCGTTTTGGGCTGGGCTCGTGCCCTGGCACTCTGGATGTGTGTGAGGCCATTCATCTGGCCTGCTTAGACATCTGCCCTTGCCTGAGCTGAGTTGTGCCCATTTCTCTCTGCTGGCTGTTCTGGGCAATCAGGGTGACCACTCAAACACAGAGAAGATGGAGCACCAGTCTGATGAGGAGCAGCTGAGGGAGCTGGGAATGTTTAACCTCAAGAAAAGGAGATTGAGGGGGCACCTTAATACTCTCTACAACCGCCTGAAAGGAGGCTGTAGCCAGGTGGACCAGCCTGTCTCTTCTCCTAGGTAACAAGATGAGAGAAAATGGTTTCAAGTTGCACTATGGGAGGTTTAGATTAGACACAAGGTAAAATTTCTTCACTGGAAAGGTGCTCAAGCATTGGAACAGATTGGTCATGAAAGTGGTGGAGTCACCTGGAAAAATATGTGTATATGTGGCATCTGGGGAGATGATTTAGTTGGTCGGCTTGACAGTCTTAGGTTAATGGTTGGACTTGATGTTAGAGGGCTTTTCAATCCTAATGATTCTATTATTCTAACCAGTCCTCTGGGAAGATCAAGGGAAGAATGAAAACAGCCATCCCAAGCTCTCAGCTAAAGAAATCACTTGTTTCCTCCTGGATGCTGGGATGTGAGCACTGCTGGGTACTGATCCAGCAGATCTGACTGTTCTGTGTGCCCTTGGCCCTGAGGAGATCCATCAAGGCTTTGCTCGTGGGTTATCCGTGCTAATCTTCTTGTTTTGCTAAGAGAACTCCATGTCTCACACCAGCAGATGGATGAAAATCAAATGAGCCATACAATCCTCACCCGCTGATCTTGTGGTACTGTTGGCACAACCCTGAACTGGGAAACTGAGGCTCTGGGTGATGGCTCCGCTGCATCCATAGTTGGAGGGTAGGCCAGGGGATTTGTGTGTCAGAATATCCTGTTGCTCTCAAATGAGTTCAGAATTTTCTGAGCTGGCTTATGCAGAATTGTGGTAGTGTTTAATCATCAGAAAAGGATTTTTCTCAGAGAACAGCAGCACCACATTCTTATGGTTCAAAATCTGGCTAGCCCTCATGCATTTGGATACTGTAAATAACTAAATGGATAAACTTCTGTCTGGCGACATGGAAAACATCCTTTCCTCCCTTTTCCTCCCCTCCTTGCAGGGTGTTTCTCTGCAAGGCTTGAACTTTAACACCCACAGCCTGGGGGAGGGCCAGCACTGGGGTCCTCAGCGCGATGGCTGTCCAAGGCCCCTGTCCTTTGTCCAGGCTGAATAGTGCTCTGCAGAGCTGCTGAGAAGTACTATGCAATCTGGAAACCTCTTTTCTTCTCCCCACTTGGCTCAGGGACAAAGTCTTCCCCCGGAGATGATGCTTGGGGCGATGCACAGCCCTCAGTGGGGCTGGAGAGGGTCCCCCACGCTGCATCCCAATCTCCTCATCTCCCCTTAACAGCCGGGCACAAAGAGCCACTTAGGCGTTCCCAGGAGCAGAGAGGGACCCAAGCCAGGACATGCTGAAATGCACAAAGTAGGATTTATATCTTCAAAGAAATATTTCCCTCCTTTCTGAGCTCTTTTTTATTTTTTTTTCCAAGGGATTTATTCCTCCTCCTGCTCCCGCCCAGGCACGCTTTGAGGCATGGAAGAACTTTTTGCCACCCCACAGTGGCTTTTCAATGGTGGGAGAGTGACTTCTTAGAAAGCTGTGGGCCACCCAGGGGCAGAGCCCAGGGCTGTGCCCACGTGCTGCACAGGGCTCAGCTGAGAACAACTGCACACATTGCTGCTGGTGACACTGCGTGACCACAAGCACAGTGAGAACAAAACCCTCCCCTCCTCCTGTTGACGACACTGAAGTGTGGGGAGCAGCCTCTCACCCCAAACTGGTCATGTTGAGTCTCTGTTTTCAGGCTTGACCTGGGGAGGTGCAACCTCAGCGATGCTTCTGATTCCCTCTTTGGGTGAGCAAAGTGACACCCAGATGTGGACATCTCGCTGCTGCCATCTGGGACCAGCATCGGGCTGGGGGTGGAAGGTGTCTGTGTGATGACAGGTGGAACGCAGCTGTTCCTGATCCCTTCTGGGGCTAATTTCTGCCTCTGCTTACCTGCATTGCCAAGGGGCAGGGTGCCGTCTTCCCCGAAGGGCTCTGTCCTTTTGGGATGAGAACCCAAAATCGAGATAATCTGTGCTGTATAACCCAAGATAATGGGTTATGTATGAGGTATATGAACTCTGATCAGGGTCGAAAACAGAGGAAAGACTCTGCAGATGGGTCCAGCACCAACAGAGCCAAAGATACCTGTCCATCATGTTCATTTCTCCAATGCTGGAAAAGTGCCCATGTACCCAAGAACGCTTGGATCAGATTATGCCTGAGTCCAGCCAAAGTCATGGCATTTGTAAAAAGTCTTTCTCCACCTCTTTTTTTTTTTTTTTTTTTTTTTTTTTTTTTTTTTTTTTTAAAGCAACTATTCAGCTTTATTCAAAACACTCATTTTGCTCCTAGCAGGCGAGAGGAAAAATCTATTGTAACACTTTGAGACCCTTTTACAAACATGATTTCCACTTGCCTGTTTCCACGTGAAGCTGAAAGCGTTTGTATAAAACCCATTGTAAATGCTTTGAGACTTGGCCAGTAACTTCCTGGGCACACACTTGTTAATGTAGCCTGCAAAGTGCTTTGAAAATGAAGAAAAACAGCTGTAATTTCTAATGATACTAAGTACGATAAAGCAAGGTTTCTGCAAGTGTCTGTGAATAATGAGCCTACACTGGGGACAAACATGCCCCAAACATAGAATTATAAAATGGTTTGGGTTGAAAGGAAACTTAAAGTCATTCCTTTCCAAACCCCTTGCCATGGTCAGAGACAGCTTTCACTAACCCAGTTGCTCAGGGCCCTGTCCAACCTGGCCTTGGACAGTTCCAGGGATGGAGCAGCCACAAATTCTCTGAGAAACCAGTGCCTTACCACCCTAACAGTGAAGAATTTCTTCCTATTATCGAATCTAAACCTACCCTCTTTCAGTTTAAAACCAGTAACTGCCCCAACTCTCTCAGTTTGTCTTCACAGGAGAGGTGCTGCAGTCCTCTGTTCGTGCGAGACTCTTGAGAGAGGTACCTTGAAGAAATAAAGATTCTGAACAGTCCTGGGGGAGGGTTTTGGGAGAAGAAAAATGTGACTTGTGCAAAAATGTGTTTCAGCTTTACAGCTTTATTTCCTATGGTGATCACTCAGGAATAAAACCAGGGATTATAATGCCTTTTGTATGCTAAATTCTCATGGCTGATGTCAGGTTTTGTTTCAAGGTGAATAGATCTCACCTTGGAGTGAGGCTTGCTTCACCATGTAGGGTTATGCTTAGAAATCTGGGGCTACAGCAGCGTTTCCAGACCCATATCACTCATTCTTAGCCATGGGGGCTCATCAAGGGCTTCTCAAACTGACCCCACAAAATGGATTGGTTGCCTGAGAAGATCTTGCCTTAAAGCATGTACTCACAGCTGAGGCACTTACGGCTGAGCAGAGCAGACCACCTATTCCCAGCACAGCTCCTGCTGGATGTCCTCTGTGATGGGGTAAGTCCCTGTGTAATAGATACAGGATTTCGGCAGTAGTTTGAAATGGGCTTGTTTATTTTTGTCTGTTCAAAATGTGGTGGGATGTTCCAAAAGGTGGGGCATGAACTTTGCTGGAAATCTCTCCATGTCTTTGGAAGGCACAGCCACTGCCTGTTAGAGGTGTACTACAACAAATGGAATGGAAAAGCATTGTCCCTGCAGTCCCAGGAGCTGTTAACCCCTTCTACATCCGCATCTACTGGTTGTTTCCCGTGTTAAGCCCTGTTGTTTCTTTCTGCTAATGGCTGTGTTCTTCCAGCTCAGGAGCCAGCAGAAAAGCAATGCATAAGACATGCCTGGCACGTGTTTGTCCCAGGCTGTGCCACTCCCTGGGATCCTAGAGCAGGGCTTATCAAGAAACTGCTGAAGATCGTAATGATAAATCATAATTATCTTCTGCCAGAGAGAGGATATAGATTGTATTCTTTATCATAGGGAGGTTACAACTATCTTTAATTTTATTTGATCTTATTTTTCATTTCCTGGGGTTTTAATTTCCTGGGTTACGCCTCATCAATTTCCTGGAAAGAAACTGAAGGCAGATGACAGTCAGATAAAAGGGATCCTAGACTGTGATCAAGAGCCTTGGGCAGACTGTAGGGTAGAAATGCAGGTTTAAGGGATGCTCTTTGTTGACCTTTCCTGCCTAGTGGCAAGATCAGTGTGCAGCTCATGGTGATAGTGATCAACCAGCAGCTTGCCAGGAGATTTTATTCCTTTGCTTCTCTTGGTGTGATGTTGTGAAAGAATCCCGGGAGAAAGGCCAGGAAGTGATGCCCTAAAGAGTGGTGGCAGGAATCTCCAGGCTGAGGAGCTGCAGCTGCTGGAGAGGCTCAGCTCAGGTTCAAGGAATATCTTAGTCCTGGCATGGGGTTCACTTTCTCTGCAAACCCCTTGGAAACAGTGGAATGGGCAGAGTTGGCATCACTCCTTTCTGCTGTCTTTCCACACCACCAAGATTCTTAGGAGAAGCTGGCCATGCTCGGGGACTGAGACATGACCATCTCCATGTCCCTCATGTGACTCCTGTTGCCCATGTAATTTTTTTCCTCAACTCTCTTCTTGCAGCAAACTGGGAAATGTATTTGCAAGATCTGGAAAGAGCCTCCAGCCACAGAATCAAAACGGGTCAGGCTGGAAGGGACCCCAGTGGGTCATCTGGTCTCCAACCCCAGGGCTCAAGCAGGGTCACCCTAGAGCCCATTGCCCAGGACCGGGTAGTTCTTGATTATCCCCGACGGGTGGCTCCACAACCTCTCTGGGCAGCCTGTTCCAGTGCTTGGTCACCTGCACAGTAAAGAAGTTCTTCCTCACGTTTAGGGTGGAGCTTCCTGCGCACCAGTTTCTTCTCCTTGCGGTCGGCACCACCGAGAAGAGCCTGGCTCCATCCTCTTGTCACCCTCGCCGCAGACACTTTGGAGGTGAACTGCCCTCTTGGCCGTCTCATCTCGAGGCATTTGTGGCAGCTGACTCTGCTGCTTGTGATGGGGCGCCTCAGCGCCCTCCCCGCGCCAGCCGCTGGGACATTCGCTGGGACAATCGCTGGGACAATCGCTGGGACAGCCACCGCACATGTGAACAGCTGCCCGCGCCAGCCGCTGCCCGCGAGGGAACCCCCGCTCCCGGCCCGCTCCGGCCCCGCGCCGCTCCCCGTTCGCCGGCCCCGCCGCTCGCGCTGCCCGGGCCCGTTTGAAACCGCCGCGCTGCTCCCGGCTCCGCCCGCTCCCGGCCCGCTCCCGGCCCGCTCCCGGCCCGCTCCCGGCCCGCTCCGCCGCCCTGAGCTTCCCGGCGCTGCGGGGGCTCTGCTGCTGCTGCTCGGGTGTTTCCCCTTGGGCAGCCCTGAGCTGCCCCTCAGCCCCGGGCCGCACCTCGGCCTCTGCCGCCTCGCCGACCGTGCCTTACACCCCCCTGCGTTGTTAGGTATGGGGTGGGAGACAGATCGGTGCAGGGGAACGGAAAGAAATGCTCGAGAGGCCCCAAGGGAAAAGCTATAGGGCAATGCCATATTTGGTTGCCGTACCTTTGCCCCTTGGAAGATTGAATGCTCCAGGCCCAGCACTCAGAAAGAGACAGTTTTTAAATCCTTGCTTATGGACTGGCCTCTCAAGCAGGTTGCTCTTTTCAGTGCTTTCAGCGTTCAGGCTGTGTGACTGAACACGTTTCCTGATTTTTCTCTTCTCCTCTTTCCTCTCTCTTCCCCCCAGGCTATTTCCCATGCTTTTCCTCACTCTCTGCCAAGCAGTGGGAAAGCGGCAGCCCTGACTGCGATTATGGGGACTCTTATCTATGAGCAAAGTCTCTGTTTGCCGTGGAAAAACCTAAAGTCCCGGGGGTTTATGGAGCAGAGAAACATGTTACTGCTTTCATGCCTCACTTGTTAAGGAGTCCTAAACTTTGCCATCCCACTGATGCGTGTTAACCTGTTTGCTTTCCCAGTGAAAGGATGCAAGTTTGCTGTTTCCCTTATCCATTTAACTTTGTCTGATAAAGATGGGCAGGCATTGCAGACAATCTCTGAATTTTAAGCAAACTGTGCTTCAAATCTAGATGCAAGGACTGTGAAGCCTCTTGCTAAGTCCTGCCAAGGACTGAACCGGTTTTCTGGCTTCTGCATCTGTAATTTTTTTGGGTGTTGTTTGCCCCTTAGGTGGTTGTTGGGCACAGTTACTGGGATATTATCTTTCTTAGGATCAGATGCTTGTGAATTCAAATGTATCAGTGTTTGATGTGGGCTGAGGCTCTGCCGATTCAGCCAGACCTTGAGAATTATAATGTTTTTATAACTTCTAATTGCCTTGTCCCAGCTGTGGCAGCTCTGAGAGCTGGTAATTGGTTACCATGGATGAAACCATGAAGGATGAAAGCAGACAGGGACAGAGGGTCATGGGGAACCTGAAGGGTGGCTGAGTGGTAAGGAGGGAGCTTGTGTTAAATGAAACACAATTACTTGAGAACACGGAGTTGAACCTGAGGGCAAAAACCAGGGAAAATATGTGGAGGTAAAAGGGGAGGAGTGATGCGTGTTTGGAAGGACACGTATAAAGAGAACAATGGAGTGCCTGGAGATACGAGTACATTTTAACTGAGGAGCACCCTTCTGACTGTCCTTGTGTCTGTCTTTGTTTTCCTCATTCTCACGTGGGACCTGGCACATCTAAGAGGGGTTTCTCCTGGACTTGTTCTAGGAGTTGTCACTGGACTATTTGTTGATAGCAGCAACAACACAGTGTAAATGCATTGCAATTCATGAAGCTTGCAGAGCTGAAGAGGGAGATGGGCTCTTCTTAGGAGTCACTGCCTTAAGAGTGAAGCAGCCTCAAATTTGGTGAGTCATCCTTAGTCTTCCCTCTCCCTGTCAATTCTTTCCTTTGCATCTTCACGCAAGCATCACCTTTAGTCTAGTGCCTTGAGCATGCCTTGTGCTTCATTCCTCAACAGGGACCCAGAAGTCCCTGAAGCAGTGGGACAGAGCTGCTCAAAGGCTCCCATATGCTACCTGAGCCCTGTATGCCCAGAGGGAACAGAACCCTTGGATCAAATCATGGGGATTGACAGGATGGTTTCTGCGTTGGACAAGAGCTCACCACTATTTCTTCCTAAGATCTAATCTCAACCTGCCTCCTTTCAGTCTGAAGCCATTCCCTCTTGTCCTGTTACTCTATGCCCTTGTCAAAAGTCCTTCTCCATCTCAATATTAACCCCTTTAGGTACTGGGAAGTGCAGTAGGGTCTCCATTTATTTCTCCACTTACTTGAGTGGAGATATGCTAGAGAACATCTGTCCTCTGTACTTGACAAGGTAAAATTTCAGTCCGAGTTTATTGCCTTTGTAGGATTCTTTGGCCCTTTGCAGGCTTCAGAGGAGCAGCTGAGTCAGATAGCTCTGTCTGTTGGGGGCTGGGAGAGGAGGGAAAAGGTCTCTGGGAAGAAAAAAGGGAGAGGATGGCAAAGGAGGGACAGATGGGTGCCAGCAGAAGCTGGAGCCCAAAGCAGGGGACAGGTTATGTTTTTCAAGTCTCTTGATACTGAAAGGTGTTATTGCCATAGTGATACTGCTTGGAATACAGGGCCAATGGGGATTCAGGGGATGCCAGAGAGAAAGGCATTTTACTCTTCTTTGGCCAGCCTAATGTTCTTGGGAGAACCAGGGGCTGGTGGAGGGGGTTGTGGACAGAGGTTGTGTTTGTCTCTCCCTCGTTCCCCAGCCTCCTCTGCAATGAAGTATCCCTTTCCCAATAACCCATGGGCTTGGAGAGGTGACTTGATTAGAAAGACTAAGGCAGGAGGTAATGAAATTCTTAATTACAATGGTGTCATAAGTACTCTGATGCACAGATGAAACTCTGATATTGGCCGGAGAAGTTTTGGACGCCCCATCCCTGGAAGTGTTCAAGGCCAGATTGAATGGTAGTCTGGGCAACTTGGTCTAGTGGAATGTTCTTTAAGATTTCTTCCAATCCAAACAATTCTGTCATTGTGTGATGAAGCTGAAAACACCTTTCCCTTTCTGCTGGGGGTTGAGTCCAGGGTGAATTATTTAAGCATTCAGAAGCTCAAGGCCAGATGATGTTTGATACATGAGAGAAACTGGATGCTGCAGGTATCGAGTAGCCTGTGCTATGAACAGGTGTAACATGGACAGACTGTGGATACTGTGTGCCAAAACCCATGGGAAATGCCACAGAAATCACACACAGCAGGTGACTGTGCCCTCCATACAAGGATATTCTGAGGAAGAGGAAACATGAACTACAAGGAAAGACTAGAAAAGCTGAGATAGTTGAGGCCAGAGAAGGCTTAAGAGGAGACGTCTATATGTGAATATATGTAATAACTAACAGAGGAAGAGTTTAAGCTGTTCACTACATCTATGATAAACAAGGCATGAAGTAATGTCCTTAACTGTAATACAGGGGATTAGACACCAAGGGAAAGAAACCCCAACCTTTAAATATAAAGCGAGTTAGGACTTGTTCAGCCTGTCTTAAGAGATGGTGGGATCTCCATCACTGATGATTTCATGAGGGGTAAACTAACACCTGCCATGCTGCTGTAGCCAGACAGATGATGTGGGCAGTGTTTCAGGATCTCCATAATCTGTTTTCCTGTCAAATCATCTGTGCTCATAGGCAAATATTGATGTGTGAGCCTTGTGCCCACACCTGGGAATGAGAGTGACAAACCTCATGGCCCTCTGACAGCAAAACTAATGGGTCTGGTCCAGTGTCCTGAATTCCTATTGCTGAAGGAGAAAGGCTGAGCGAGAGTGGGCACTGTGCTTTGGTGATATGGGAACTCATATTATGGGGATCCTTGTAGGAGGTAACAAATATTGCAATCCCATGGCATGTGACAACCTTCTGGTAAGAGCTCTGAAGATTCAAATATATTAAGAAGCTGTGGCTGTTGTAACCTGGTAATTGCTGGGTTTATGCCAGGTGTACTTTAGGCCAGCTGATGACACCAGCCAGATCAGCTGTCATCTGCACCACATCGCCCCAGCTGTGCTCTGGGAATTCTAGAGTAGGATCACCATCTTGCCACGTGAGATTGGCATCAATTTTTTACTAAGGGTGACCTGCTGGTGCCAGTATCTGGTACTGCTGTGCTTCTTGGGGTGGCTTGAGCCCACCACATCCAAGTGTGTGTGATTCCCTATGACTGTCCTGGATGGACAGACACATCTGTCTCAGGAAGGCATTCAGGGCATGACATTCTTAGGACTGCATAGTTAGTACTGGTCCAAAGTGAACCCTCTTTTTGTTTCCTTTTCATCCTGTTTTCTTGTACTCCAGCTGCCAATAGGCTGGGGTATTTGGAAAGGGTAGGAGGGGAGTGTCTTTTCTGTTTTAACATTTGTCTCATGTCTCTGATTTATTTGTGCTTTCTGCAGACTGGTCAGTTATTCGGATGTGTCAGTCTGCAAGGATTTATGCACTGATTTCTCCAAAGTCATTGGGATCTGAGTTGTGTCCAAACACAAACCTTTTATACATGTGTTTCATCCATGTGTATAGTGAAGTAAACTGTTTATTCTTCCTCTTAAATTATTGTTATTACATCTGAAAAAATCAGGGAAATCTTGAGTCCAAAGCTGGGACTTTGCAGCAGATATTCCAGTATTTGACCATGGTTGATGTGACTCAAGGATGTGATGGCACTTTTAATGCAACAGAAAAACGTTTCTGACTAACTCGACTCCAGAGAAGAGCTGTGTAATGGGGCTTCTTTACATGCCCACACAAAACTGTTTTCCTATATCTTTCCTTGAAGTCTTGGTAGTGCCTGCTGGGTGAACCACTCTTCAACTAGCACTAGTCCCTGTGCTGTTTGCTTCACAGTAACTGCACCAGTTGCAATTTACCACCAAATTCTTTGTTTTAAATTGTGATTGTGAACAGTTCTCCCACATGTACATCTCTGCAGCTGGTCTTTCTACGCTTGAAAATCTGTTCCAAGTAAAGTTGTTTCAGCCAGGTAATAATTATTTCTTAAGGGATCTGTCTCTGCAGTTTTGCCAGGATAAGAGAGCTGTGTACCTGGGGCAGGTTTAGTGCATTTTCTACATGAGCTAGTTAAACTGATAGCATGTTTCAAACAGGTCACAGCGATGCTGAATAACTCCCATAGCTAATCCTAGATTCAAGTTCATATGACATAATTTGAAATGTGCTTAAGTTAATGAATTCTTTTCCCAGAACTCCCTGTTAGAGCCAGAAGGAGGCAGAGGTAGCATCAAAGGTGATTCAGAGCATCTAAGTTACAACCAGGAGCACCACTGACTGCTAAGAGGGTTTGCAGTGACCATCCTTCTCAGCTGGCCATCTCACTTTGGTATATAAAATTAGATGGGATCTCCTCAGCATCACTTCCTGCTGGTCTCAGCATCTGCTTGGGAAAACTTTCTCTCCTTTTTCAAGTATGGAAAGCTTACCCAACAGCCTCCCCGTAGAACTTTTGTTCTTGTTCCAGGAGGAAGATGAGATAAAGCCACTCAGATGGAGGCCAGTCCCGCCAGCCTCAAGAGGCTCAAGTTTGGGAAGCTGAAGGTGGTCCGTCGGCGCTTGCTGCAGAGATACGAGCACCAGCCCTTCATCTCCTGCCTGGCTGGTTTCTACAGCTGCCGGTGGAAGCGCTACCAGCGCGAAAGGACCGAGCCCGGGAAATGCTGCTGCAGCACGGTAAAGGAGCTCAAAATCACCACAGATTTGGATTTCTGCACTGGGACAGGGAAGTCTAAGCAGGCAAGGGGTTGATGTCATGGAATCCCAGACAAATACCACTTGGAGCCCACTGGGATCTGTTAGGCTGTTGGATTTTGCTCTAAATGCTTGATGAATTGCTGCTTCTGTGGCAGACTCAATTTGTCTGTGCCACAGCTAATAAATGTGGACTTTCCACCAAACTCTCCTGGCCAGTGAAACATCTCAAAGCCATAGAATCAAATTAAAGTAGCAACTTTAAGGTTGGGTGGGCAGTGAGAATTGCAAAGAAGGTTTCTCTACAGTGCAATTCGAGGCAGTTAAAATCCCATTCATTTGGGAAGTCATGAGTTTTCCCTGAGAACAAGTAGTGCAGAGTATGCTTTTGAGGATGTTTTCCTGGTTACAAGGGACGGGGAAGAATTCCTCTCCATATTTACTTCAGTTAGAATTCCAACACCAAGCTACATATTTTTAGGGACAGCCTAAAAGTACCTGCCATTTGCTTTGATTGCTTTGGGCTGGCCATAGCTCTGACTGCTTGTCCTTCCTCTCCCTCTCCAGCGGGAATGCATGTTTTTCCCATTGCTCGTTGCAGCTTTCTGCTTTTCTCTGGTCTTTCTGTACACATGGGGTGAAGGTAAAAATGACTACAATGGCTTTGACTGGTAAGTAACATCTTTTCCTCCCCTCTACCGCTTTGGCAGGTCAATAGGATGACTGGGAAGGGATTGAGAGCCCTCCAGAGCAGCTGTGGTGCAACAGGGCACTTTAGTCATGAAGCAAAGATTTGGCACCTCAAACTCTTGGTTACAGCATCCAAATTGAATGTCCAGTGACTCTGGTGGTGCTGAGACTCTGCCTTTACTTGGGTACAATTTTTAGGTGTAAGTGTGAATTTATGAGAAAGGGGAGAGTCATCGTCACAAAAACTGTGAATGGAAGGGGCTAAATAACTTTTTCCATCTCTGAGTCATTCTTTTCCCCCTTCACTTTCTCCCCCATTCCACATCAAGAAATGTAGTGGCTGGAATCAGAGGCATTGCACCAGCTATTTCACTGAAAGAGAATTCCATGTTCCCAGATTCAAAAGGAAGAAATAATTGTCAGGGATTTATATCTCTTCCTTCTGTAGTATATAGGCAACAGCTATGCAAATTTGCCCCCTGAAATTAAATTAAAGCTGCTCAAATATTATGGGAAGGAAAGGTATGATAATGTGTTTTAGTCTAAGGGTTAATGCATTCATTTTGGGATTTTGGGAAGAAAGCTCTTATCGCTTTTGCATGTTGCAGTGTAGGCTATTCCTCTGGCTTTCTTTGTCTTATTGCTTAGAAAATTCCAGAATTTCAAGTAACAGGGCTGTTGGTCCTCTCTAGTCCATGTGCTAACCAAAAACATTCTTACAGTATTTTATTGGTTTGTTTTTAGGTATAACTATGGGAACCTGGGCTTCTGGTTTCTCTGGTCTCTTGTTATCCTGATTGTGGCTGCGGTCTTGTTCACATACATCTCACTGTTACTGGTAAGTAATGCTCCTTGTAAGCTGACCTTGATTTGTAGTCCTGAAAGGTAAACAGAGAGGTGGCTTTAGTGTATCAGGGCAAAGCTCAGTCTAGTCCTTCATATGATCTTAGACAGTGGAAGTCAGGAGATGATCTGGAACACAATGAGTGTTCACAGTACTTTCTCCCCATATCTACCTGCCAATGACCAGTTTCAGCTCAGGGGTCTCTGAGCCAGATGTCGTTTCTGTGATTTCTTGCAATGATTTCCCTTTGATAAATATGTACAATTTCTCCTTGAACCCAAGGAAAGCTGACCCAGCAGTAGCTGGATTTAGATATAAGGGAAACTAAAAATTGTTGCTTTGGCAGCAGGGAAATACGAGACTCTGAGTCATGTAGCAGCAGTAATACGTCATCGCAGCTGAGTTATTTTTCTAATCTTGGATAAAAAGTTTTACTAGGGGAAGAACTGAACTTTATTATTTGACTCACTCTCATTTGCTGGAGGATTTTCTTCAGGTAGAGGCTATAGATCTGGTCACAAAGTACTGCTGAAGTTTATGCTGAAAGAGGTTCCTGAAATCTTGACTTTTCCAAATCCTGTGGAATTGTCTGATATGATGTCTGCTTTAGTTAGGGAAACATACCAACCTCAAAATTTTCCTAAAATTTCTACTTGCTCATCCTTTTCCTCTGTTCTTTTCCTCATAAGAAAGCTCTCAAGTACAGATTTGCCCCTGTTTTTCCACCTTCTTCATCCAGAGCTATAGGCCAAGAATTCACTTTGACTCCAGGCATTGGAGTCTACATCAGTCCCTTGCCTGCTCTGACTTCCGTTTGGAAATGCCAGGTGCTGAAGGTGAGGTTGTGGCTTTGTCTCACCTCTGTGACCAAGACAACCAGCTTTTATCGTCCATCCCTGCTGTTCTTACCCATTCCCTGATGTGTCATCGTACAGTCAGTTTGTAATTGCTCATGACAGGGAACCTCTTTTGGCTTTGTCCATGCGGTACCTAACATAATTGGTTTCTGGGGTCCTTTTTTCCTGATGAAGTACAAATAAATAGTACTTTGATTCTAGTCCTGACAATAAAACCCCCAAAGTGATAAATAGGACAGGTGCTTGTTCATGCCCACAGTGATCAAGAACATCGTAAGAGATGTGGACAGAGTGAGCTCTGAAAGGGACAAACAATGATCATTAATTACAAAGATTTTGTAACACAGTGGTGGCTCTAGGGCTCACAGGCTTTTATTCAGCAAAGCCTACCTGGCTTTCGGAGGGGCTGTGGAGTAGCTGGTGATTACACTACTACTTGGGGAAACTCAAAGCTTTGCCAGAGATGCCCATATGACATGGATACATCTGAGATCGTGCCTCAGCAGGCTGTGGATATGGAGTCAACCTCAGGATCAGAGTAACTCACCATAGCCCATGCTAGAAACTGGCCTTACAGGATTTCCTGGGCTTAAGGAGCCTGAAGACCCCTGGGGATGATGTGTCAGCTTGGTCATGCTCTGTCTGGATCCAAATGTCAGCCAGTGTAGATGCAGTGGACTTTCGTAGAGCATTTTCAGTTTTTTGTCACCATGGGATGACTGCAAGATATCAGGGCAGGTGATGGGCAAAGTAAAGCCAGAAAGGAAGGTGGAAGATAAGAGGTGAAATTGGTGTCCTACATGGTTTAATTCAGTCCTGGTCTCACTCTATATTATGTAGCTACATCTTCCTCTCAAGCCTCTCAGTTCTGTCTAACAAGGCTAACAGCATTTGCCTTCCTCAGAAGAGTGACCGTGGATAAGCCTGAAAGAATACCAGTAGTCTGGATGGTATCAGACAACAGGAGAAACACTTCAGAGGTTCCTCTGCTCTGGGAACAGCCCCTGCAGTGAAGGTCCATTTTCTTCTTGTTTTTATGAAGCTGTTAAGTGACTCAACCAAAGCCATTGGGTATTTCTGAGGACACTTGTCCTGCTTGATTGCATCACCATGCCATCATGTCCTTTGTAGCAAGACTGCTGTGTGCATCCATGCTGAGCAATGGGTGCTGGAGGTGTGAGGCTGCTACTTAAATGTTATTAGGCCTTGAGGGAAAGGGGAGCAAGGAAAATTATCCCTGCCACCACTTCTGCTCCTGCTGTCTCAAAACATGAAGGGTATTGTAACAACAGTGGCTGGGCAAAGCTCATCCTAGCAGCTCATCCTTTCAGAGAAGAACTCTACCAGGAATCCACCCCTCCATCATTGTTTGCAGAGCTTCCTTTTCACTGAAGGCTTTTATGAACCACCCAGCAAAACACTGGGAGCCTTGTGGGCTGGTGAGTGTAACTCAGCCCTTCCACATCTAAATAAGTCATTCAGTGTGGTACTATACAATGGATGGATTGCTCTAACACATTTCCAACAGCTAATGGCCAAATAGGTTTCTTCCATGATGAATTACATCCCAAGCTCTGGTTGAGTAATGTTGGATGGAGAGTACCTTTACCTCGGTGATGTTTTCTGGGGGTGTTTTTCATAAACAGCCCATCGCATCAGGAAACTGAACACCCTGATGCCCTTGATGGAGAAGAAAGATTTTATATCAACCAGTGTCTGGTCTGGCTTTGCTTGTGAACACCATATCCTCTTTCTTCGTGATGGCACCTAGCTGGAACCTGCAAGCCTGCTTCCGTGACCTTATTGTGACTGACTGAAGCATACAGACTTCTGCCCACCAGCCACAAGTGGATGAAGAGAATGCTGCACAAGAAACCATTAACTGTCTGGAAAAAGGTGCTCTCCATCCACATGCATCGTGGGTTATTTTTCACACAATCAGTTTCAATTATTTCAATTGTTCAATCACTCCCCAAGACAATTTTCTCATCCCTGTTAAGGCTAAAAGGTTAAACTGAGGAGTCTAATTATAGAACTCTTTATGCTCAGTGGAGAAGAAAAATCTTGTCTTGTTTAGTCTTTCAATATCTAACATTGAAAACAGATAACATTTGCCTCTCTGCAGTTCAACCATGTTTTTTCTATGGGTTGTGAGTAGGTAACCTGACTGTACGAAGTGAAGATGTTCAGAGGCTTTGTGGCCTCTTCATTCATAGATAGAGAGGACTAAAAACAGTATGTTGACACTGAAATCCAAAATATAACCTCAAAACTCCATCCCTAAGAGACTGGGGTACCAGACAAGATCTGAGGTTTTTTTGACATGAAGTGAATGAATATAATGACCTGAATCCAGCTGCTGTGAACATCTAAGTGAGCAGATGTTTCAGGTGAGACGAATGTCCAAGTGCCTGCCCAGACGTCCTTGTAGTGTAGGTTCAGAGCCTGCCCACACCTCACCAGAAGTATTGAGATGATTACAAGGTTGTTCTCAGGCTGAAGCAGAGTGGAGTTAAGCATCTGCTGTACACACTTTGCAGCGTAATCTTGTGGTCGATGTAGCCATTCAGAAAGAGGGGGACAGAAATGAAATTCTCATTGCAGTGAATCCATTTTTCTTGCCACTGGGAAGCATCCCTTAATCACCACTTTGCAGGTAGATGGTGGAGGGGAGACACTTCCACCCCTCTTTTCAAAGGAGACAAGAATGCAAGAGTTGAAGGCTGTAAGATTCTGGGAGATGATGGGATTGGCAGGAGGGACCTTGACTCTAACCTTGGCAGCGTTAGTCA
Organism: Hirundo rustica; assembly: GCF_015227805.2. Classification (NCBI taxonomy): domain Eukaryota; kingdom Metazoa; phylum Chordata; class Aves; order Passeriformes; family Hirundinidae; genus Hirundo; species Hirundo rustica. Next base: position 31,275,600 of record NC_053451.1, on the reverse strand, counting down.
GAAACATACTGGTTGCCTAAGCCCTCATGCCTCTGTACTTACATTAGGCAATCTCAGAAAATGTGTGGAAGCAATTTGGAGTAGACAGACCAGTGAGAGGACATGAGGGAATATCATAAAACTGTATCAGTGGAGAATTAGGTTAAAAATTAGGAGAAGGTTTTTCACGCAGAGGATTGTTGGGCACTGGAACAGGTCCCCCAGGGAAGTACTCATGGGACCAAGTCTGCCTGAGTGCCCTGAGTTCAAGAAGTATTTGGACTATGCTCTCAGGAATGTGGTGTGATTCCTGGTGTGATTTTGTGCAGGGACAGAAAATGGACTTTGATGGTCCTTGTGGGTCCCTTCTGGCTCAGAATGTTCTAAATGTTTGGCTTTACTGTACGCAAGGACCGAGTCTTTGTACAACATCACTTGCAGCAAAGGAGCAGAGTGGCTTTTTGCTCTCATTTTTTCACCCTGAAATAGCTTATTTAAATGGGGCTGATTTAAGATCTTTAGCAGTATTTCAGTTCTCTCTCAACTGCTCCCAAGTTACTCATCATGTGCTGGGTGCATTTATTTCATTAAAGCCAACATGCCAAGAAGCAAGGACAAGAATGTCTACCACTAGACTTTATTGCTCAAAGCCCCATCCTACCTGGCCTTATATCTTGCTTCAAATCAGCATGATCCTGGAAAGAGAGTGTGTTTGTAGATGGATAGGAAACAACTTACATTCACTTGCAGTTGAGTTTCAGGAGAGAAAACCCCCTTCCCCCAAATCTATATATCTTGTTTCCATACAATTGCACTATCCTACAGTCTGGAGGGACTTGCATCATAAATGATCCTCCTCAGTGGAGCACTGACGTCTACTCTTTTCTCTAAGCCTTGATACCTGGTGATACTGGTCCCAAAAGAATCCTTTACAGTGGTTGGGAAGTTTCCCCAGGCATTTGGACGCCTGAGCATAGACCTGTGCATTTTCACAGTGGCAAAATACTTCTTCGGGTGAAATTCATCTCCAGACTCGTTGGTTACTTAGATATGGAACTATGTGAAGAAACAGCTTGAGAACTGTGGACTGACTTGCCTCATTCTTGGCTTGTTGGTGTTCAAGGCATCTCAGGTTGTCCTCTGTCCTGGCTGGGGTTTGCAGCATGCTTCACAAGAACCCTCCCCAAGGGCCCCAACTTGCCCTCAGGTGGAAGGGATGTGCCAGCCACCAAAAACTGGAGTAATTTAATCCCCAAGACAATTTTTTCTGAGGCAGGTCTGAGATGTACCTGCCTCATGCATTCCCTGTTGTTAATGTGGAAGAATTGCCTTTTTTGCTGTCTGCTCTGTACTTTTGTGCTGCTCTGGGGCATTTTTTATTCCCTGACTTCTCTCCCATGTGCCTCCAATCACAATAAATGCATAGAAAATAGACAAGGTTAGTGCTGTATTGGTTTATACAGTAATAATTGACACTGGCCATCGTTCCTCTTTCAGATCCTCTCATCACAAAAAGCCATTGTAAGCAAGTACCCCAAAGTGCCCAATTATCTGTTATGCAGGAAAATGTCTTTGATCCTGAAGGGCAGTCTCAATATGTGCTTGGCCATTTCAGAAACAATTTTACTGTAGTGCTAAACTTTTCTCTCTGTACACCTGTCCTGCAAACATTGACATTGTGCAGGAAGACCTAGTGTAAAGTAACTTCCCAATGCGAAAATAATTCCAGAAGTGTCTCACTCCTGGCACACGTCACCAACTTCCACCAGGATGCATACAATCTCTTCTTGATTTCCCAGGTCCTCGCGATGTGTTTGCTTGCAGAAGGTCAGCAGCTGTACCTGCACTGGAGTCACAAGGTGGGGGGAGTCAGGACTTTCTGGTAACTCTAATCTATGCTTTTAATTGAGTCTGTGGTGTTTCTTTGCACAGAAAACCTCTTAGACTATGGAAGAGAGGGAAGATGTTAATCTTACGAGATTGAGATACCCCTGAAAATAATATCTCCACCTGAGCTGATCACTCAAACTCCTTTTGCACTGAGTGGAGGAAAATGAATCCTCTGAGGATGAAATTCATCCAGCTGGTCATAGGCCTCTAAATTAAGATTAGATGAATCACACTCAAAGAACCCTTTTCCCCCACTGACTCTAAAAGGTGCCTGCAGTGACTCATTCAGGTGAAGATATTTATATTTGGCACATCTACATATGGTAACAAAGTCAAAAACAAAGTTTTCATGCGAATCACTGCATGATTTTCTGGATCAGGCCCCAGCAACAGTGAAAAAAATGTCTGCTCTCTCCACAGGAGAGAAAGATGGCTTCTCCAAGGCATCCCGGTGTTTTACACCTTTTGGTCTTTGGATGGTTCCCTGAGAGTGTTCAAGGCCAGTCTGGATGGGGCCCTGAGAAATCTGATCTAGTGTATGGCCTCCCTGCCCATGGCAGGGGGCTGGAACTAGATAATCTTTAAAGTCCCTTTCAGCTCAAACTGTTCTATGGTTTTTAATTCTATTCTAGGGTTTGGGAAATGTCTTTTGGAGTTTTGAAGACACAGAAACAAATTGTCAGGGACTTATTGCTGTAAAATTATGGGTTAGAATCATCTTCTGTAAGTAATTTTTGAGGCTATGTGAGGCATTTAAAAATGCTTCTCTCTCCATGCAGTTTAGGGTAGGATGAAATGCAATTACAAATGGTGCAGTGGGAGGAAATAGCTGAACATGGGAGTGCTTGATCCTGTTTTTCTTATTTAAGTAATGGAAACTGAGTAATCTTTACTATGGAAAAATGGGTTCCAGAAGAACCAGAAAGCTGTAGAACAATTTGTTCTACAAAATAAAAAAACCAACCAAACAAAAAAAGAGGAAAAAACGAATTAATAATAAAAAAGAGGCTTTATTGTGTGCAAGGGATTGATCCGTAGAAGATCCCCTGAAACATGGTTAGGGCCTTGGTGCAATTGTCTTTAGTTGTCAGCAGAAAGATGATACACCAAGAAGTGTCTGCCATTACCACAGTGCTGGTACCAAACTGAACAAGAAGCTGAAGAATTGACTGAGACACTGCCTCACCCTTTTGGTTAAAAAATGAACTCTCATCTCTTAATTATGGGAGGGTTTATCATCACTGAAGCCTGTTACAAGGCAGCTCATAGAACAAGGAAGTTGTGTTGTTGTCACTTTTGGGTGGAATTTGTCACTTCTGAGTTTAGAAGTGATGAATTCCATCTGCAGGTCAGGGATTTAATGTAAGCTGATCACCTAGGCTCCATCTGTATCAATAGAGAGAGAGGCATATATTCCATCATAACACAAGCAGGAATGGATCACCTCTGAAATTCCTCTTTATCCACTGATTACAGAGAGAATCCTGAGAGCTGACTTAGTTGAGTAGCCAACTCCTGAAATCAGTCCTGCTGTACTGATAACATTGTGAATTTGGTTTTAGTCCTATTGGATCTCTCTGTCTCTGAATTGGCACAGTCAATCTCAAGCATCTGAAACATTTTTTCAAGCTGCTTAAATTAGCTGTGACTAAGATGGATGGCATACCCTATGCAGAAATGCTGAAGCTGATTTATGTCTTCTTTGTGTCCCCAGATTGGTACTTTTCTCGTCTTGGTCTTCTCTATCTCATCCCTCTTTGCATTATCTATACTCTGGCGAGATCACCGGAAAACTGTCCGCCTGTCATTCCAGGTAAGAGGGGTCAGGAGGCCTATTTGAAAGAGCAATTTGTTTATAGAAGTATTTTGTGACAATTGGCAGAAAATATTACATATGGTGGATGTTTTTCACATGGTTTTTCTTAGCAGGTTACCTTCCTGCTAACATACACCCTGCCTACAAACATAATAAAAGAGTAAACTTTTATTATGACTTAACATTTCCTGTTGGGGGAAAGGAAGCCAAGGCCTGGGTTTAAGTTTCAAGCTATGTGATGTAACGCATCTCGGTTTGGAAAGATACAGAAAGTTACAGCCCTTTTTTGTTCCCTCCCCAGAAATGTAGGTGTTAAATGTCAGCTGTCCAGGGCAGGTAAATCAGACCCCTTAGCTGGTAGGTTTGCTGGAGCAAGAACGTTCTCCCTCATCCCTCGTCCCAATCTGCTGGTACAGCACAGTTTCAGTCTTTTGTGACTCAGAAGAGCTTAATCTCCCGAGGGCACAAGTGCACTGGGGTTTTGGGGAGTGGGTGGAGAACGCTGGTGTCAGGTGGGACAAAATGCTGGATGCAGGAGGTCAGAGTTCATGAGGAGGTTGCTGGCCTCCTCAGCTCTCACCAGCTCTGAAGGTGGAGGCGAGAGCTGTCCAGTGCTGTTCAGTGTCTGAGCATCCAAGTCCCCGCTTGTATTGGGAAGGAGGAAGCATGTAGCCTTTGTCTACACAGCTGCTTTGCAGGATCCAAACTACTCCACAGTTCTATGATTCTATGCTATTTTGGGTCTATTACCCCTCCCCTATGTGCCTTAGTGCTTGTGAAGGCTGGGAGAGCAATACAGGCTGACTGGCAGAGGAATTGAAGATGTGGTGTTTGTAGGGTGTGGGTAATTGCACATTCGTGCTCTACAGTTTGCTAACCTCTGGGTTATGCACTGGCAAAGGTAATGAGAAACCATCAGCTTCTCCTCCCCCTGACAGACACCAGGGGATGTGGATGAGGAGAAGGAGACGCAAGGGCCTTTGGATTCCCCGTACGTGCTGTTTATTTCAGGTGTCTGTGCCCTTTGAGGTGGCCTCCCATTGCTGTTCCCAAAGGACATGTATCTCTTGTAGATACTGTGTCACGTCCATTAACCCTGCAAATCTATCTCAGGTATTTTGGACATCTCAGATGGCACTTCTGCTTGCACAACCATATCCTGCTTCTGAGGAGGAGATGCTGGTATCAAGTGTTCAGGGCAGACAGTGTCACATGCAGTAACATCTCCCAGTGACTGCTGCTTTTTTCAACCCTTCCAGCCTAGAGAATCGAGCATCAGGACTAAGAAATAGGAAAAGCTTGCATCTGGAGAGTTTTTTTTTTTTTTTTTCCTAGCACATATCTTAGTAACTGTCAGTTCTAGCTGGAATATCCACCACAGGGCTCTGATGAGCATGAGAAGGTGATGGAGTGGTTTCTAGCTCAGATTTGCCTAGTTTTAGGAAAAATGTGTTAGACCAACAACCATTCAGATTCTGTATTTCTGCTTGGTTTCTAGCTCTATGCATGCATTCATGCTAAGCATAGAAGTGATTCTTGTTTTATGATCTTCTTGCTTGATCTTTAGGATTAAATAAATCAAATTTATTGACTGTATCTGTCCAGCAATATTGTCTAATATATCTGCTTCTATTATACCACAGTAGTTAGTTTCATACCACAGCTAGTAAATACCACATTATATCACTCAGCTTTGTTGTCATCAGTTTAATGATTTAACTGCAGTGTGGTGTGGAGATAACTATGGATGGGATGGGATTGGATTGGAGTGGTTTATATTGGGTTAAACTGGAAGATGCTCACAGATTATAGCATATCAGTATTGGCAATCATATTTTCATGGAGGAGGGTAGTTGTGTCCCCTTCAGCTGATTTAGGAGAAAGTAAAGAAGTGAGGAGCACTTCTGAGGCTGGGGCACACTCCTCCCTAGCCTGGCCAGGGGCACGTCTCTCCTCTGAGTCCTGAGGTGTTTCTGTCTGTCTCCACAGTTCATCCTTTGACTAAAATCCATTTTTTCTCCTTGCCAGGTCACAGCTCCTTATCTCCACATAGGGGCAATTGCCATCATGGTCCTTCTTGCCTGGCCTGTGGCTCTTCATGCCGTCAGAGCAGATAAGAAAGGTACGGCAGCTCTGGTTCCTGCTTCCTGTATGATAAAAGATATATACGAGCATGGGAAAAGAGGCACACAGGAGCGCTTTCCTTCCACACCTGCACTCCAGCTGGAGGAGACTTTTAAATTCTGAATCTCCCAGGGAAATTAGTGGGGCTGAAGCTTGGGCTGTGCACTCCCCTGTTGCTGTCCCAGTGTGTTACTGGTTTGCATGTTACCTTCCACTGTTTTGCCCTACACTGAGGCAGTTGTCTGTGTTGAGATGGAGGAGACTAGCAGAAGCACCCATTTTCTGAGTCATGAGTGAAAATTTCTTTAGACCTCTGCAGGAGAAAGCAGTCAGTGGCAGCTCCCTAACAGATGCTTGTACAGAGGGGTTCTCCAGCCCAGTCAGACAAACCACTTCAGACTAGCTTATCTCAGGAGAAGCCAGCTGAGATAGGGAAAAGAGCTTTTTGATATGTTCCTGGTGTTATCTCTTGGGAAGTTCCTGCCCACCTCTAGGAAGAATGAATGAATGTTGTAAGGAAAAAGCCAGATGCCAGGAGCAACTGCAGAAAAACCTGACTGAGAGTGTCAATTTTTCTCCTATTGTCTCTCCATATAGCCAAAATTATCTACCTGACACCCATCTTCAGATAGTGGTTTGCAAAAAAAAAATCACACACAGAATGGACTGGTGAAAGCATTTATTTTCCTGTCCAAGGCTTTTCTTATTGAACTGGAGCTGGGGAGGTTGGGGGACATTGTATACCACCATGCCTGAGGTACTCCTGGCTTAGTACATCATCTTAGCATAAGCCCAAATTCCTTCAGAGCCACTGGCACAGATGGATGGTGGTACCCATTCAAGAAAGAGGTGTTGGTGCATTGGTGCTCACTTCTCAGAGGAAGTGTTTTGGTCCCTGAGGAGAAGGACTCTTCGGGCTCTTGGGCAATGTGTCAACAGACTCCAGAGAAGACCGCTGATAATGAGTTGGCAAGTTTCTGAGGTGCAATATCCATGTTCTCAGGGTCCGTAGGATTATCTAAGTCACACACAGAAGGTCACTAGGAACCATCTAAATGAACCAGGGAAATATTCAAAGTAAGGAGACGCAACATAGTTTAAGGAGAGGTACCTACTCTTCTTTGTGAATGAAACTTGAAAATGGTGCTTGTTCTCATGTGAGTAAGAAAAAATTATCATCCTTCTGTTGAGGATTGTTTTTCAACATATGGAGGAGGTTTCAGTGAACCATGTCTAAAGAAAAAAAGAAATAAGCCGTATCTTGCTGCCAGGCATAGTGAGATGTAGTTACAGCATAAAACCTGCAGTCCTGGCTTAGACAAGCCTGCATCCTTGTTTTGACCAATTTGTTTTCCTGGGTTGCATTGTTTGGAGAGAAAGTGAAAATTAGGGGAAAAAATAAAGGAAAAAAGGACGGGACAAAGCCCAAAAGCTACTTAGCTGGAGAACTGTATTAAAAGTTAAGTGGCAAGGCAGAGTTGTACATTATTATGTGGATTAACTCTAGCCTTCCTCCTTCAAATTCTTTCAGTTACTCAGGTGATAATTGTTGGTCCATACCTGGCTATCCTTCTCTTTCTTTTCTTGATACCTCTGGGGATGTACTCTCCTTGTATCAGAGAGATGGGAACACTTGGACCAAAGCCAGCCCTCATTGGACACCGTGGAGCACCAATGGTAGGTCTGAAGAAATTATTTTATGTCATTTCTTCTTCCTGTGTGTTGCTACTTTCATCATCATCATCATTATCATCATCATCATCTTCTGTTGTTTAATTTTTGTGTGTGTGTGTTTTTCGTTTGTTTGTTTGGTTGGTTGGTTTTGGTTTTGGTTTTTTTTTTCCATGAGATCTGTAGAGGGTGGGAAGCATTTCTGGTCGTTGGGACTGCGTGCCAAAGGCATCACTGCATGCGTTTGCTTGCAAGGAAAACACTGTTCCTGAGGGACAAGACCAGGTTGGAGGGGGCCCTGAGCAACCTGGACTAGTGAAGGTCTCTGTCTGGCCTGACAGGGAGATTGGAACAGAGTTCAAGGTCCCTTCCAACGCAAATCATTCTATAATTCTATTATTGTTCTACACAATGGGTTTGGCTAAAGTAGCTTTAACAATATAATGATGTTCCCTTAAGAAAAAACAGAGATGTTACAAAGAGGCAGAAGGTATTTACAGAGTCCTCCGGAGTGTGTTTGAAAATTATCTGCTCATGTGCCTTTTTTTTTCAGCTGGCACCAGAAAACACTGAGATGTCATTTCTGAAGACGATTGAGCATGGTGGGGATGGTCTTGAAACAGATGTTACCATAAGGTGAGGGCAAAACATTGCCACTCACAGAATATATGCTGCTTCTTCTAAGAGCTGTCTTTGGACACATGCAGCTCCAGGCAATTGGGTTTTACTGACGGCTGGGACAGGGTCCCTCAGCTGGCATGTGATGACAGGGGCTGTAGGGCATGGCTGTTCTCAGGCAAGTCAATAAGCTGCAGCTATTGATTTAACAATCGTTATTTCTACAGTGTGTTTTAAATGCTTGGCAGGGTATAATGAACAAGTCCCTACTCTAGTCTGACTTCCAGGCCCCAGTGAGGGTTATATCAGGTCTACAAACCAACAGAAAATTGTGTTCGGATTTGTGACAGCATTGCCCTAATTATTTGATCTTTAATTGCCTGTGGTGAGCCCATTGCCATGAAATACTAACATTCTGTGCAGGAGGAGCTGTGTCCAGGCACTGAATGAAAAAAACACTGGAACACATTTAGATGTTTTACTAAATTACACCCTTCTATAGAAGAAAATTTTGTATGTCCATCACTGTCCATTCAGATTCAGTCCTCCGAAAACCACAGAAACACTTTGATGTCAACAAAAAGAAATTTCAATTGTAAGTTACTAACGGATTTTGAGGGAGTTGGCAGGCAAAAAGGTCACCTCCTTCATGTTGCCCCTAGAGAAACTGAGACATGGACAGGCTGGAAATAACCTGGTGTCTTGAGCCTCAGCATTCCTCCATATTGCACTCTCTGCACTGGAAGGCTGTACTGCTGCATTCATAGTGACCCATGTTCTGACCTGGCCTGAGTCTGCTCATGCTGTGAATGAACCTGCTCCCCAGGTGACCTGAACTCTTGCTCTCTGGCAGCTATGATGGAGTTCCTTTCCTCATGCATGACGACACTTTGAGAAGGACAACTAACATCCAAGAGGTCTACCCTAATGACACTGGTAAAGCTGCTTCGTTTTTCTCCTGGGATGCCCTGCAGAAACTGAACGCTGGAACATGGTTCCTAAAGGTAAGCACGTAAAGGGATAGAAACATTCGAGATCAGTTGGATTGGACTCTAGGCAACCTGATCCAGTTGGACACATCCCTGTTTATTGCAGGGGGCTTGCACTAGATGAGCTTTAAAGGTCTCTTCCAATCCAAACTTTTATATAATTTCCTGTCTATCACCAACTGGATGTAAAAGAGACACCAGTTGTCTATTACTTAACAGCATCAGTATTAGAAGAGGAACTACTAGTTGAGTCAAAAACTCAAATAAGTCAGTGCAAATACTGAAGTTTGGGTCTCTTGGCTGAGTCCAGTTTGCCTTCAGGCTAAGGAGACCTGTAACAATTGGCTGGTGGGTGGTGTTGTGTCACCTTATCATGGCAGCAGCAGAGCTCATGGGCTGGGGGAAGAAGAAAAGAGCTGCTTTGGTGTTTATAACATTCAGAGCTAACAAGGTGGGACAAAGAAGCACAGCAGACGTAGCTTTGAGCTATGCAATTTAGGTCCCAGAAGCAATGTCCTCACAGCCTGGGTTAACTTCCCCCATTCCTTATGTAGAAGAAATAAGCAAAATAAAATATCTCCACCTGTTGAGGATGGACATCAAACTTTTTCCCTTTTAGAGATACAGTTGACTCTCAGAGCAAACTGCCTGATTGATTTTCTTTTTTTTTTTTATATCTGTTTATTTCTAGAACAAACCATTTGTAGGGATGGGCTCGCTGTCAAAGGCAGATCAAAACCAGGCAATGAATCAGTCCATTTACACGCTAAGTAGTTTTTTGCGCCTCGCAGACAGTCACAATAAACTTGTGATATTTGATCTCTACCGCCCTCCAGAGAAACATCCTTACAGGAACTTGTGGATCCGCAAAATCCTGGATGTCATCCTCAAGGAGTCGAAGATTAAACGCCATCTGGTAGGGTGGCCTCACTCTATATCCCTTTTTCTTGCTCATCTCATTGGGACTTTGGGGCGTACTCTGCATGATTTCACCTCCATAAAATTGGCCTGTTGCATTTCACTTGATTTAAAAGGCATCATTTGGAGTATATTCCTAATATTAGTTCCTCAGAAGGTTCCCAATAGTGTAATCCTTCAGCAGCACAGGATAAAAGGCAGTGTATATACTAGCTGATGCCCTAGCTCCTAAACAGCACCCCTTAATAAATATAATAAATGTAAGTATATTCCCTGCTACCCCTGCTTGTTTTATATATTGCATAAAAAGTCCTGGCTTAAATTAAAATAAGTTGTGAGTCTTTATTGCCTTTCTCCCCCTGGCAGTGGATGAATGCTAAACTCATGGGAATCAGGTTATGTACCCATTGATGTCTGGGGAGTTCCGCTGATCTGTATCTGCTGAAGATCTTTTCTTCCATGCTGGAAGAATGGTGGAATAGAATATTTTCGGTTGCCTTTTCCATAAACCAAAGCTGTCTTTTCATTCATTTTCAACAGCATCTTTTGCTGGGCTGTGTGAAACATACACACTGACTTCCAGTGGATAAGCAAGGAACAGTGGATACTTATTCCTTGATAAAAGTGACTTGCAAGTTCTAACCCTGCATCTGAACCTTCTTTGATCATTGGGAGAAATGCCATTTGACAGGCTGGGTTAAGTCCCTCACGACGTTATCTTTACTGGGCTTGTATGAACAGTGGGCTATATTAGGGGCATGAATTCTTCTGCTGAGAATTCACTGGTTCCTCTTGTTGCCTGCAGGTCCTGTGGCTGCATAATGGAGTGAGGCCCTTTGTTCAATCTGTCGCTCCTGGGTTTCAGCACACGATGGGCAGAAAGGCACCAATAGAAGACCTATTAAAGCACAATATCGTCAAACTCAATCTGGTCTACACTGACATGTCCAGTGAAGATATCCGGTAGGTTTCAGCCCCAAGTACAATCTTTGGGGTGCGTCTGGACTATGTCTGCTTCATGCATGGGGCAATGTCTCCCTCCAGTGACCAGTTCCAGAGACTATAATATTTTGGGAATAGCTCATTCAGATGCAGTAGCCCTCCCTGATGTATTTTAGGGGTGACAGACTGCAGTTTACTCCTACTGTTAAGAGGTGGCACATGTAATTAAATCTGACTGTCCTCAATTCCACATTGACCAGGATCTGAGGATCTTCTGGTAAGAACAACACAGCTGTATCCAGATTTCTTGTCTTTTTATTTGTGCCATCCCCAGTCCCACCAACACTCAAGGAGAATGAACAACTGTTTAACCTCCCATGGTTCTTCCACAAACACCAGTGGGAGTGCATAATGCTGTGGTGAGAGACCATCACCCTCTTGTAGCCAGAGTTTTGGAGTCATCATTTCTTGTCTGTTACTACCAGTTGTATGTGACACACTGAAAATGTAATTTCTGTGATGAAGGGCTCCACATTCATTGCAGGAGTTCTAAAAATGCTACTCTCACATGGGAAAATAACCCAACAAACCAGAAAAAAACCCCAGCTTTACCTGTCCAGCTCTCCTTTTGTAAATAGGATTTTTTGCTCTTTCCAATGTACAAAACCATTGAAGTCTAGTTGAAATGAAAAAGACAGGAAAAAACTTAAATCCTTTGCACAAGAGTAATGCTTGTGTTTTCTCAATTATAATTGTCACAGGATGTAAAATCATAGAATCACAGAATGTTTTGGGTTGTAAGGGACTTTCAGCACCATCTAGTTACATAGGCAGGGAAGCTCCCACTAGACCTGCTTTCTCAGAGCCCCATAGCCTGGCCTTGAACACCTCCGGGGATGGGGAATCCACAACTTCTCTGGGCAATCTGTACCAGTGTCTCAACCACCCTCACAGTTAAGAATTTTTTCCTAATCTCTGACCTAAACCTTCCCTCCTTCTGTTTAAGGCCATTCCCCCTTGTCCTGTCACTCAATGCCCTTGTAACAAGTCCCTCTCCAGCTCTCTTGTTGCCCATCTCAGTACTGCAAGGTGCTCTAAGGTCTCCTCAGGGCCTCCTTTTCCCAAACTGAAAGACTATTAAAAATCATAGGCAGATCCGTTTGGGTAAACCTTGGATAGGTCCTAGGTAGATTTATAAATGCTGATATTGATGATACATTACTTTACCTTTATACCAAGAAGGAACTTACTTCATATTAAATTTCAATAGCTCATAATAACTTGAGAAACAATGTGTTGATGGAGCAACCATAACAAACTTGGGTGGCCAACTCTGAAGATTAGCTCAGCTGGTCTAACCAACTCAGGTTGTTTAACCAGCACTGTGGGTTCAGTTCCTACATGAACCATTAACTGAAGAGCTGGACTCTGTGGCCTTCTGTGTCCCTTCCAACTTTGGCTATTCTGTGATTCTGTGGTGGTTTGGAACACTCTGTGGGGAGATTATAGAATAACATGAATGGTTTAAAAGATCTCTAAGATCATCAAGGCCAACCATTATCCCAGCACTGCCAAACCCACTACTAAACCATGTCCCCAATGCCACCTCCACGTTTTAAATACCTCCAGAGACGATGATTTCAGCACTTCCCTGGGCAGCCAATCCAAAGCTTGATAACCCTTTCCATTAAGATTTTTCTCCTAATATCCAATCTAAACCTTCCCTGGTGAAATCTGAGGCCATTTCTTCTTGTTCTATTGCTAGTTACTCAAAAGTAGAGACTGAACCCCACCTTGCTGCAGCCTCCTTTATAAACACATTGCTACATTGATTCATATGGCAGAAGGATTAGAAAGGTTTTGATCTTTTGGCATTTTATCTCCTTTTGTTTCCAGCTGTTCAATTATTCTGTATTGACCAATTGTTAATGATTAATTATTGGCTGGTTGGCTTTCCTTTATGTTCCTTATCTAGGTCCTAAAGTAAGCACTTCCTACAGAAGATTACAACCATTTCCCATGATCTTCCCGAATCTCCTTGAGTAAGCCTGAAGGAAGTACTAATCTCCTTGCTCAATGAAGGTTGTTGCCTTTTGGTCTTTTAAAGGAAATATGCCGAGGCAAACATCACCACCAACTTCTATGTGGTCAACGAGCCATGGCTCTATTCCCTGGCATGGTGCTCTGGGGCACACTCTGTGACCACCAATGCCGTCCACTTGCTGAAGGATCTCAGCCAGCCACTCTTCCTCATGGTAAGTGGAAGTCTTCTCTGTCTCAAGAGTGGGAAATAGAGTTGGGATGTTCATGATTACCTTTGAAGATGATGGGCCAGTTCACAAATGGATAAAGCATCCTTTAAGAAGGATCCTTTGAATAAGAAGGACCTGAGCTGAAACCTGGCTTACCTGGAACCTCAAAGCCACTCCAGGTATTACCATACCCTTCTCTCTTCTCCTGGCTCAGGATGAAGCAACTTACTAGTTTGGATTATCACCTTAGGCCTTGAGATAAGGGAAAAGAAGTCATATTGAGATTTGTGCAGGAAGAAAGAAAGTGCCTTCAGGGACACAAGCTGATGCATGAGGATTTCCATTTCTAAGCCTTTGAAGGACCTTATTGATGTCAGAAGTTTCTTTTTCTCCAGGGTGTCCCACTGCCCTTGTCAGACTTGGTCTTGTTCCACAAGTCCAAGGGAAACAACCACAGAAATAAGCCTTCCTTCTGGGAGGAATTTTCACATAATTTCTCTGTTGGTTATTCTGCCTCAGACAACCTGTAGGGCCAAGAAGCACGTGGGGCATTAGTCCCACCAGAGTCTCTGTAAGACTTTAAGTAGTTGGCTTCAGTCTTGAATTAGATTTTACAATGCTCCCCTCCAGAGAACTGCAGTTTTCAGTCAATTTTAAATTTGGGTGGGGGTCCAGTCTAAGGATGAATCTTCAAATGCTCTTAGACTTAAAGTGGGAGCCACCCCAGGCTCTCTGTGATGTTCAGTAAAGAGCAGTTTTGCCAGAGAAAATGAGATGCTACCAGCTGATATTATTATTGGGGTGAAGCAGAGAAGTGCAAGGCCTGCCTGTACAAACAAGAGGTCTCTGTGGCATTCACTGTGATACGGTAAAATATTCTTGGCTACACCACAGATCTGTTTTTATGAAGGAGATTGATTTGGCACCAACACCCAGTGGTCAGTGGCCACTTTGAAATGCCACCAAATGCTTTTAACATCCGAGAGATGTTTTCATAGATGCAAACCAGGCAGCTGAACAGCCATGTTCAATCAGGCAGAAAGAGCTTGAGTAACTTTTTTTGCAAATCTTGTGGTCCTTGGTGGTGGACACAGCCCCTGTTGTTTTCTTCCAGACTCCACAGCAGTACAACATCATGTGGATCCTGACAGATCTGACCTCTGCATTCCTCATCTCACTCATCTTTGCTCTGCACTGGTAACTACCAAGTTGTTAATGGCCATCCTAACCTGATCTTTTGCTCCAGGTGGAGGGAAGGAGGAATGGTTTCAGGTGACCCGTAAAACTAAACTAGAGAACATTAGCTTTCCCTTCTGGAAAGGGAAGAAAGCTCCAAAAGTCCCCCCAGAACCTCTTTGTTTCTCCTGCTTGCTCTCATTTTCCCTTTTCATTTTGACAGCTCAGGCATTGTCTGCCCTCAGGATTCAGCGGAGAACTGTTGGATTTAGCAGGATAAAACTATTATCAAAGCTGATGGGCTTAGAAAGGAACTGATTTTTCTATTTGATAGTGTTTCATTGGACTGATTCGTTAGGAAAGCTCTCAATATTTGAGCACCCTGTATCTTTCTGCATATGCCCCACAGGAAATCCATCCTCTCACACAAAAATGTCTGATTTTTTGTTTCCTTCCACTGTGTCAAAGATTATTGGGAAATCTGGGTTTCATGGAACAGGCTCACCCCAGCTGGTCATGTTTGGCTGCTGGATGTTCTTCTCTGCCACAGTTGTATGAGGAGCATGCCCATGCTCTCATCCCAGTAGTGCCCAAGGAAAGCAGGATGTGCTGGGCTCAGCTCTTCAGCTGGCTGGCTGTGGGTGGGTGGGAGGATCAGAGCAGCCAGCCCAGGGGAGTTTTTTTGCAGTGTGCTGGCAGTACAACGGTGCTGCTGCTGGCAGCAAGCAGAAAGTTTGGGTGAGCACTGGATGAGCACTCTGGACTGCTGTTAACTGTGACTTGCTTTGGCATAGGAAAAGGTTGAAGTGCTAAAATTGATCTTGGATGGTGAAAAAATCAGTTAGTAGCAGTTTGACAGTGATGAACTAGCAGCTGTACAGGCGTTTTTGCAGGGCATCCAGGCTTTTCTCATGGAAAGGTGTTTCCTTCCCTTCCTTCCCCTCTCACCCTACTCTGCTCTCCTCAGGTCCTGCTTTGCCCTTGTTTTCACGGCTGTAGGTTTCAGGTGGGACACAATCACCCCTGCAAAGCATCACCAGTACTATTAGACTTTCCCATGCCCAACTCCTCCAGGACCATGTTCCTGTTTTGTGCATTTCCCAGGGTCCTGTGGATGCTTCTGGTCCAGCCACACAAGAGACTCCTCTGGGCCGGCCTTGAAACAAGGGCATCCCCAGCCCTCCTGGGACCAAAGAGTCGTTAGCAGTGCCTCAGTGCCCTGTGTGGTCCTGTCAGGTTTATCAACCCAGCAAAATCACAATTTTTAAATTTCTCTGTCTGCTTTAGAACCAGCGTCTGTAAATATTTCAGGGGCATTGGAGCTCATAAATCTTGCTTAGGAAACAGGGCTTACTCAGAAAGTTGCCTTCAAAATGCTGTTACATGCATGAAGTGTGGATGCTTAGACATCAGCTATGCACTTGAATCCTTTCTTGGTAAGGACCTGAGAAAATCCCAAAATACCTGTCCTCACAAAGCAGGAAAAAGCTGTCCAAGGCAGCAGGGGGTTGTGAGGAACACCACATCAGGCAGTGGCCTGACCCAGGTGCTTTGCTCCATGCAGGTGGCGAGAGAAGAATTTCTCCTGCTGTACTCAGGACAGTAACCCGGTGGTAGAGAGTGGCACCTACAACAAATTCAAGACAGGTGAGCAGGGCAAGGAGAGCAGCTGCATCCTGCTCAGGGTGGTCTCTGTGGGAGTACCGAGATCCTGGTGGGTGTGTTGGTGATGGCTGTCCACACTTAAAAGGAAGGTTATGAGGGAAGAATGCAGTCTGGGTTATCTCAGCCCCAGACCCCGTAGCAACTCAATTCAATTGGCCCTGCTTCAAGCAGAGGCTGGGGCAGACACCTCCAGATGTCCTCTTCAACACTCATTACTCATTGAAAAGAGACGCTGGAGGCACTGAGCACTCTTGGTTCTGCCAGGCAGGGTGGGATTGGCTAAGGACCCTCCCATACATCACATTTCTGCACCCATGGAGCTATCATCCAGACAAAATGATCCCAACCTGGGCTGCATGCATTTTCAAACAGGTTCTGTTTGCTCACAGTGACTGTCACAATAGATGCAGATGTTTGGTACCTCACTGTGTTTCCTTTTCCAGAGCTCAGCGACATGCCTGCCGTTTTGGCCTGACATGGGCAGAGAGGGGACATGGACCTGCCATCTTGAGGAGGCTGAGGAGACCAGCTGGTGGGGGCTCAGATCTGCCTGGTGAGGAGGAGCCATTTGCCTTCATGGCCCTGCTGGAGATGAGCACCAACCTTCCTCTCCTACAGCTCTTTTCACATTCCCATGCCTGTCAGGGATCCTTGGGGTATAGGAGAACGCTGATGGAAAAACTTAGGAGCCATGAAGAAACTGTGCATTATGGTGAGATAATGGCAGCAACCACATGGGGAGCCACCATTTACGTGAGACCACTGGCATCCCACAGGGCAATCATTCCTGCTGTGCATAAGCCCTGTTTCCACACATGCTGCAAATATCTGAGCATCCCTCAGTTCTCCTCATTCTCAGGTGCCTGGATTTCTTCCATCAGACCAGCCTCTTCATCACACACTACCTCCTGTCCTGCCCCCTTGCAGGTGTGCTCCATCCTCAAGGGCACACTATCCCCACCACGATGGTTAGATGCTGCTGACTGGGTCATTACGATTGGTACCTTTCTGTAACAGAGGCAGGGGCAACTTTGGTTTTCCTTTTCCCCACTCTTGCACTGCCACAGCCTAACAGGACAATCTCCTCCCCTTGTCTGTCGGTGAGGGCATCCCATTCCCAGGGGACTGAAGGACTTTTTAGTGTCTTGGCCATCTACTGAGACTGTGACCAGTAACAACCACGTTTCTTCAGAAGGATGGAGCTGTGTGTGAACTGGACCCACCAAGTGTTTGCTTTTCCCTTTGAAAGGTCTGTACACCTGTACTACAGCCTGGGATTTATTCCAGTTTTCATTTCTCCCAGTGGCTGCTGGCACACAGTGGGGAGGGAGCCTATGCTCTCTAAGGGAGATGTAAACATCTCTCAGGTTTAAGCCATATCTTTCTACTTGAAGAGATAATATGTTTTTGTAAATTGCAAGTGATATTTTAAATACATTTTATCTCTCCTATCCTGTTTTGTTCTTATTTCAGCAAACTGGGGAAGGGAAAGAATACAGTAGTCTTTACCTGATCCAGACTATAGACATTTCTTATATGTGGGCCTTTTGTTAAATGAAGTGATCACAAGTGAGAGGGCACCATTAAGTTCCAGTGTTATCTGTGCTGGGAAGCACCCAAGCCTTTCCAAGTTGCAATTTTGGAGTATTTTGGAGGCTAGAAATGCAAAAAATTAAGATCCTCCTTTGGAAAAAGGCTAAAGGACTGATGAATCTTTATAACGCAGCTCTAGATCTATGAAATATGGGGAGTAGATGGTATTAAATCCCCCTCCCCATGCCTTGCATACGTAGGTGGTTCTTAACTTTTCATGGGTACCACTCATGTAGGATATGTGAGCAGCAAAAGTAGGAGACGGGAAGCATATGGGTTAAGCGTGGTGTGCACCATGGACTCCTCAGCCTGTGCTGTAGTGTTCAAGGGAAGGATTTGGCTGTGGTTCTCCAACCTCTGCCTTTAATATGCATTGGAAAAAGCCACCTCAATGCTCTGTGATCCATATATGTAGCTGCTGCTTGGCCAGTATGCTCTGGTAACTCCCTGTACTCACCCTCCTCATCCTCAGAAGCCTTGCCAAGGGTGAGCCTGGCCACTTGGACCTGTGATTCCATTTAATGCCTCGGTCACATCTCAGCTGCTATTCTCATTGCTTCACAGCTAGCAAGGTCTGGCAACCTTGTTAAAGTACATGGCTGCTTGTCTGACTCCCACCCAAACTTTTCACCCAACACTTCCTAGAGGCAGAGATTAAGCTCAAAACTGACTGGAAGATTCAGCCCTTGTCATCGAGGACAAGCAATGGAGACTCCCCGACTTCAGTGGTTTTTTTACCTCAAAAGAAAAGATTTCAATTATTTTCCAGTCTGAGTACACTGATGGTTTGTTCCTCCTTGCTGAATGCTCTCATCAGGAATTGCACAGTGCAAAGAGAAGTCCTGTCCACAAGAAGAACCCGAGAGGCCTGATCTCACCCTTCTCCCTGGAGATGTCACCACAACTGCACAGTGCAGAACAGCCTCCCACAAGCCACTTGATGTGTTTTAATTGGAGTATTTCACTTGGACATATGTTTTTTCATATTACATTGTTTGGTGTGAATACAAAGAGGCCAGCAGATGCTAATACATAAGACACACAGGTACACACACAGAGTCCCAGTCCCGCCCAAAATTATGGGGTGCAGGGGATGCCAACAGAGCTGTAAGTGGAGGGATGAGGGTGGTGGCAGGGGAAAGATGACCCAGGACAGCTCTGGAAAACACTGCTGTGCTGCATCGTCTGCTGAGTGTGCAACGGGTGGCAGGGATGGCTGGAGACTCAGAAAAAGCAGTGATGTTGTGGTGATGATAGGCATGTGTCTAAGGACAGGTGGGTTCCCTGGGACAGCTGGGGAAGAGAGAGAAATGTCAGAGATGGATGGTGAGAAGGAAGCTGTCTCCCACTGTAGCCTGGGTTGGTGTAGCCATGCTCCCATCATCAGAGTGCTTTGGGTAGGGGCTGATGGAGGAAAGGAATCTCCTAGCAGCCACCAGCAGTTTGGCTGGTGGATGTCTCCGTGCAGCATCTCATTCGCTTTGATGGACCAGCCAAAGTCGTAAGTCACTGCTGCATCCCACATGAACGTTACAGTCCTTGAGGTCTGGTGGGCAGTGCTGCCAATTCTGCCTGGCACACCATGGTGTTGGAGACCTGAGCCCAGCTGAGCTTAACAGAGCAGCACGTGACACCCCACAGTATGGACTTCTACAAAATCTGTCAAAGCCAGCCCAATGCACAGGGCCGAGAGC
The DNA here is from genome assembly GCF_015227805.2 of Hirundo rustica. Lineage (NCBI taxonomy): Eukaryota > Metazoa > Chordata > Aves > Passeriformes > Hirundinidae > Hirundo > Hirundo rustica. The sequence goes on along the minus strand of NC_053451.1, from coordinate 31,256,273 downwards.
GGCCTCAGCATCTACTGCGATCCACGTAGTGTTGGTTACACCAGATCTTGGTGGCCAATTGTCCCCTCTCTTGATACCCCACACCCAGCCATGTGTTCCTTTGAAGCCTGGATTTTGGAAAGGCACACCCCAGGCTTCTTTCCCTGCATCCTCCCAGACACAATGTGGTTTCAGCTTCCTCTCTGTCACCAGGTCCCATCTCTGCCCCAAAGCAGGCTGGTCCACACTGTGTGGTATTGGGAGCAGACGAGACAGCCAGCAGACAAGTACAGCCAATCAAAGGTGGAGAAAAGCCCACCAAAATCAAGGGTCTACCCTTGGCTGTGAGTGGTTCAGGTCCAGCTAGGACTCATGAAGAGCTGCTTTATACAGAAACACACACACACAAAGCACAATAAAATCATCAGCTGGTACAAACCCAATGGCCAAGTTCATGTTTGAATCACAGCCCAAACATAGGCTCGGCTTCAGTCTTCCAAGCACAGGGTGTTCAAAACCTCTACATCCATATTGAAGTTTGCAGAAAGTCTTCCCAAGGTTAATTTTTCTGGACACAGGGAGCAAAAGGAGATAATTCATTTTCCAAGCTTCACTTCCAGCTGAGCTCTTAGGTTGGTAAAGATGTGCCTTACTCAGCCTCTGGCAGTCATGGTTCTTGGGGAATCTCTGGGCAAGGGATTGTTCTGAAGGTTGCCCTCAGCTCCAAGTCAGCATCCAGATACTGGCATGAAATACAGGATTTTTTTTTTTTCCTTTTTAATATTTTAAAAAATAAATAGAAGAAGAAACAAAACTTTAAAATTTGTTCTTTAAATATTTCCAGCGTTGCACGGATAGCACTTCAGTACTCTAGCCTGTTCGATCGGAAGTTTGTTTATTCTGATTGCTAGTTAAAATGTGCTCTTCCCAGCCTGCTTTTTCTTTATGTACATCTTAAGAACACAGAGTATTCTTTTGTAATGATAAGAAAACAAGCCCTGCAGTGTTCATTGGACATCTTTCCAGCATGGGTCAGAGCTCTCATATTCCTCTTCAAACCTGAAAGTCCCAGGACTTCACCAAAAACCTCTTAGCATCCCAACAGCTCTCATGTTTAAGAAAAAAACCAACAAAGGAAAACAAAGCAAGCCACACACACACGCACACACACAAATCGTCTCCCAAGAGCCTTTGTGATGCCGACCAATGGGTTCAGGTAAACCTCTCGCTGGAGTGTCTTTGCCTTGGTCACTCTATGAGAGCAGTGGTGTCTCCCAGAAGTCTTTGAGGTGTAGGATTGAGTTGCAAGGTGACAAAGGTGAGCAGGATGTCAAAGATAGTCATCTTCGCTGGAAGGGGAGGTGGGATTGGAGCCCTCGAGGTCAGAGTCCAGTGAACTCCCTGATGGTGTTCGGCTCATTTTCCACATCTGGGAGGCAAAGGTTCTTGCCCAGCTGCACGGGTATCCCACAGCCCTCAGCTGGTGAATTAGCCCCATGACCACGTGCCAGTGGCTTCTTGCAGTTCACTTGCTACCCTTTGCACTCCTTTGTTTGCTCATGGCTGTTAGCATCTGGCTGATGTACGAGGTCAAAAGATCATCCATCTTGTACCCCTGAGGAGGAGAGGGAAGATGTTAGCAGCCTCTAGAGCACAGCTTACTGTCTCTGGCTTGTGCCTGCTGAACACATTGGCTACCAGTTCTTGACTTTCAAATTTTCAGGTACTTTTTTTTTACCTATTCCACCATTCTCCTTGGGTGAAATGTCACCACCACAAGGAACACTGTCCAAATACAATTTGCAATGTTGAGATGGAGGAACTCCCTGTCCTAGGATGCTACTGAGGCTAAGGACATAGGACATAAATTTTCAAATGGCCAACAAAATACTGAATGCCTCAGATTAGTAACAATTAATCTAGAAGGAATTTTTACCCTTTGTGCTTTGGAGGTTTATTGCTGTGATTGTTAGGTTGTTAGGAGGAGGTTTATTTCTGTGATTGTTTCTAGGGATAAGCTGGGTAAATTATATTGGTTAAAGGGCTCAAGAGTACCCCTTGAGCCCGTATCAGCTTTAATGTGTTTTTCCGTCCAGTGATAGGGAGAAGTGCCCCATGCCCCTGACACAGCAACATCCCAAGCACCTCCGTCTTGCTTGTTCATTGGATGATGGACCAAGTGAGAGCCCTGAGTCATTGAGCAGAGCCATGGGAAATTCAGAAGACAAAAACTGTATCAGCGGCTCTTCTGAGAGACCACTTTCAGCCTAGAGAATCCCTGAGATTTGCTGCCAAAGTCAGGATTTGGTCTAATCTTTAACACTTCTTACCAGGGAGGTCTCACAGAGAATCCCTGAGATACAATTTGCTGCCAAAGTCAGGATTTGGTCTAATCTTTAACACTTCTTACCAGGGAGGTCTCACAGAGTAGCTTGCTTCCTCGAACCAAGTTGCCAATGGTTATGTGGAAATATGTGTTGCCACTGCTCCAGTTGGAGATCTTGGTGAAGGGGTGAGTGATGAGAATATCCTGATGGGAACACAAAACTGACATTCAGCATGCAAGAAAGCCTCGACTTCGATGAGGGGCTGTGGACACTTCTCATGTCCCTGTTTCACTTTCCATCACAGCAGGCCAAGGATGTCTACTGTGATGAGACTCGTGGGAACGGCAGTGAGATCAAGACTCCAGATCCTCCAGAGCTTGTGAAGGACTGCTACACTAGAATGACCATGCAGGTGGTGGAAGTAACTAGTAGGATCTCATTTGCTCCAACTCCTGTCCTGTCACTTGTGAAAGGATTAAGGAAGGAGTGTGTGCATTCTTCAGGCACAGGGCCCTAATAGTTGATGCTCTCAATTCATCTTTTGTTGAAAAAGTCTGGGCTGGCTCTGCACAACAGTGAATTTCTGCCTCCAGAAAATTTTCTCTCTATCCAACCTTTCTAACCTGGCTTAAAGAGAATTCACTAAGTACTAAACAACATGCTCTTTGGGATGTCTTCCCTGAGGGCTTGGGGACTGGGCTGAGGAGCATCGGGCAAATACCGAAGTTTTGCTTACCTTGGTTTTGGGATCAATGAGGCTGACTCCATGCTTATTGATGGCAATCAGAAGGATTTCTGGGTAATTTGGCTCTGTAGTTTGCTGTTGGAAAAGAGATGAACTGGTTAGGGTATGTGTCAAGCAAAACCAGGCCCCTTCCTATTTCCTCTTTCCCTGTCTCCTCCTTGACAGCACTCTCTTCTACTGTCCTTGATGGAACTCTGGTGCCATGGTGGATGGTCTGGATTTGGTTTGTGGTGGGTAGAGACACACCCATTGGAAAACCACAGGTTCCCCTTGGCCTTGGCAAAACAGAAAAGAGCACTTGTGTGTTCAGCAGCACAGATGTGGGAACAGCCCCAACGACTGAGACATGCTGAAGCTCTACAATGTTTCTGTCTGTGTAAAGAGGCAGGGCAGCAATGAACAGGTATATTTGCCCTTTACCAATGAAGAGTATTACATTTTTCCCTGTTTCATCAGGACTGTCCCAGTCTGGTTCAGATCTGGAACCCCTCTGTGGTACAGGGCTCCTGATCCTGGCTAAAAGCTGCCAGAGAACCCCCAGGGCAGGTACCTTCACTTCAAAGAATGCTGATCCAAATGTAGGCCACTTGAAGATAATCTTTAGAAAGGCAAGCTTGGCTTCTTCTCTTGTTTTGCCTGCATGTTTGTTGTAGTACGCCACGATGGACTGCAAGAGAGAACACAACAGAGATGGAGGGTTTGTGGTACCTGGCACCACGGATACACACAATGATAGACTCATACAAGAGTTTGGGTTGGAAGGGACCTTTGAAAGGTCATCTAGTCCAGCTTTTCTGCAGTGGACAGGGCAGCCTTCCACTAGAGCAGGTTGCTCTGGATCCTGTCCAACCTGATGTTTGGTTCTGGCCTCTGTTCCAATAACACTTAAAAAAAGTACTAGCTGGTCACCAGAGCAGGGCCTGGAACCAAGGCAGGTCCTTTATAGATAAGCTGAGCTTGTGACTCCATTAAAGAGATTATGAATTTTGATTATCCAATTTATGCAGCAGAGGTGACTGAGGAGACCTTCAACCCGGAGATTCTGATATCAGATAGGAAACAGAAAGGACTTATCACACTATTTCTTGACAGTGAGACATCTCTAATATTTTAAGGCTAGACCTGTTTGCACTTGTACCACAGCTCTCCCTGGGTAAAGCAGGAAGAATTACCTCTTTACTCAGTAGTCTGCACTAAATGACAAACCACCTCTTCACGAGACCATCTCTTAGCATGTTTCCATCTGGCTTTGCATCCATCACTACAGCCACAGTCTCAGGACAAAGAAAACCCAGGGCAAGGCATGCGTATGTGAACATGCATGTACAATTTCTCCTCTTGGTGGTGCCAGGGAAGCTCTGGCAAGACTCAAGAAGGACCAGGTCTCACTGATTCTGGCAGTCCAACTTCAACACCGAATGTCACACAAGTTGCCCAAAAAACTGGGCTTCTCCCACCCAGGCCTGGTGTATGAATCAAGCTGCTGGTTTACCCTTTTCCAGTCATCTGGAGAGAGCTGCCGGATGAGGTCCTGAGGCACCAGCTCCTTCAGGAGTTTGGGGATGCTTGGGAAATAGGACTTGTCATCCTCAAACTTGACCCGGTAGATGAGAGCTGCCAGCTGCAGGACCTCCTCCCGTGAGCACTTGTGGTAGCCACGCAGGTACTTTGGTAACTCCTGCATGGAGGAAATAACAACAGAAAGATAGAGAGGATGCCTGTGGCCCTTCACCCTCTGATGTCAAATGGAGTTTGTGGAGGTATCCAGCCCCTGGCTAAGAGGCTGGGAACATCTGCAGATGGACAAGTTTTGCAAGCTACTCCTAATCCCTCCCAAGGCTCCGCTGCTATTGCAGAGTCCTGGCGCACCTGGTAATAGTGGAAGATTGAGTCTGCCATTGAGTCTTTTCCAGGCGTTGTGTTGGTCCACAGTTTTTTCATGAAGAACACTTGGTAGGTGAGGGAAGGCACTATACCTGTGCAAGTGAAGCAAATATAAGAGCGATGGTGTGAGTATCAGCTGGCAATCGGTGTCTGCATCCAGCAGCGCCCATGTGCCATCACAACCTGCAGGGAGAGGGGCATTCACAAGGCCAGCTGGGCTCTCTGACTTTGCAGAACAAACCACATCACTGCCAAGCTTTAATAAAGTGGAAAAAGTATCTGGGTTCACTTACACAACTGTACTTCATTGATAGCTATGCCTAACACAGGACAGAGGAGTTGTACCCTGGAGGCACCTGTGTCTCGCAGCCACTGGTAAATTCAGCAGAACTGCAGCTAGTTCCACTTTGGATGTGGTCAGTGAGGTGAGACAAATCCCACCACTGAAACCTTCCTGCAGGCACTTCCAGGAGAGATGCCCTCCAGCAGGTGCTTCTCACAGGGGCCAGGACTAGCCTTGGAACAGAGGTTTTGCTGCTCCTGGAAGGACCACTTCCCAGGTGATGTCCCCAGGGATGGTGCAGAGAGCAACACCCCCATCAGTGCAGCCCAAGAGATCACAGAATCAGTGAGGCTGGAAAAGATCTCTAAGATTGAGTCCAACCATTAATTTAACACTGCCAGGGGCACCACTAAACCATTGTCCCTAAGCACCACATCTATATTTTTTGAACACTAAAGGACTTCCGTGATTCCACCACTTTTGTGAACAGCCTGTTCCAGTGTTTGAGGCAGACTATGTGGTCAATCTTGTTTGAAAGGGTTGGAGGGCTGTAGGAAGCCTGTGTGTGTGACCCATACTGGGAAAAAAAATCATTACCATCTTTTGCTGGTCTTGCTTTCTTTATCCAGTCTGTCAGGTGTCTCACAAAGTCAAAGAAAAAATCTCCCTCTGGCACACTGATGACCTGGGGAGTGACACAGCACATAGTCATGAAGGCTGAGCAAGTGAATCATACAACAGGATCACAGAATATCCTGAGCTGGACGGGATGCAGAAAGATCATCAAAGTCCATCTTCTGGCCCTGCATAGGATATCTTAAAGAACCACACCATGTGCCTGACAGCATTGTACAAATACTCCTTGAACTCTGCCAGGTTTGGTGCCATGACCACCTCCCTGGGGAGCCTGGTCCAGTGCCAAACCACCCCCTGTGTGAGAACTTTTTCCTAGTACCCAACCTACATGCCTCCTGACCCAGCTTCATGCCATTCCCTTGAGTCCCATCAGTGGTCACCCCAGAAAAAAGATCAGCGTCTTCCCCTCCTCCTGCCCTCATGAGGAAGTTGCAGACTGCAATAAGATCTCCTCTCAGTCTTCTCTTCTCCAGGCCGAAGGAGCCAAGTGACCTCAGTTGCTCCTCACATGGCTTCCCCTCAAGGACCTTCGCCATTGTCATAGCCCTCTCTAACAGCTTTATTTCCTTCTTATACCATGGTGTCCCAAACAAGTGGCAAGGCTCCACAGGCAGGGTTGGCCCCTGCCCAGCCCATCTCCTGGAGCTGTTGCTCACTGCTTTGTACTTATTACACTGAAGTGTTATAAACTGCTGATGTGAGAAAGCCAATACTAGCACCTTGCTTCAGGCTCTAATTTCACCCATTACTCCTTATTGCAACGTGTTTCACCACAGCACTTTCTTTCCTTTCCTGGTGACCATCTCCATAGATTTCTCTCAGTTTCCAGAGGCAGCTCTAAGCTGCACGTTTTTCTTACTTAGTCCTTTCTTATAAATCCAACTCAGCAACAGGCTAGGAGAGCTTTGCCTGTCTGTGTTTTGAGTCCTTTGGGGTGACTGCCCTAAGTCAGGGCTGTGGGACTGCAAACCTCACCTGTATCAGGTCAGATCTGACTGAGAAATGCTTCTTGTAGAGAAATGCTTCTCCCCACATATCTCTGGCTCCACCAATGTGTACCCACAGGCAAGCAGTTTGTTCCAGGTACCTCAGGGCTTCCTCAGCCTCTGGGCGGGTCACTCACCTTGTCAGAGATTTTGACAAAGAGGCTAAAGCCTTCAGAGGACTTCAGGAGCAGCCTGTTGGAGATGTTCTGGCAGAAATCCTTGGCTTTTGTGCTGGATTCCACCTCAAATGCCTACAAAGAGATGACGATCACCACTGCTATCTAAGGGTTAATTTCCACCTTTTACTCTCTTTGAGGACCTCCAGGTACACATACACAGAGAAGTTTAGATGCCCACCACCAGTGAAATCAGTGACATTGTAGACTGGGGCTCTGGGCATTGGAAGGAGTGCCTGCAGAAGCTCTGTCATGCTACTGCTCTACCCATTGTGCATTGTGATGCTGTATCTATATCCTGACCTAGCTTATCCAGAGCTCTCCAAGCAATGCAACAGGTTTCTCTGATCTAACAGTGAAGTGTCAGAACTGTTTGTTTGAGGGAAGAGAGATGGGAAAGACAGAGTGAGAGACCTCCAGGCTGATTTGTCCCAGCTGTCTCTCGAGTGATGATGAGGAAGTCAGATACCTGGCTTAGACTAGGTCTAAGCCAGATGCCTGGTTTCTAGATGGCTGAATAGAGGGAAAATGATTCCTGTTTTATGGATATCTAAAGCATGGAATGTTTAAAGGTCTGTCCCCATTTGCATGCACATCCCAGTTCTGGTTTTGCCTTTTAAGCTGTGCTCAGCGTTTACATTGCCTCAGTTTTGCTCTGCCCACTTAATGAGATTCAGCTCATAGCAGTTTGAGGAACTCAAGCTTCTGACCAGCTCATGCACAACTGAGCCACTAAACTACCAGGACCAAACTCCACGTCCCACAAGAGTTTGATCTGGGGTTCAGTGCTGCTAATGCTCAGCAGCATTTCAGTGCAGATGCATGCTGTACTGGAATGATGCTACTCTGCCAGTCCACCCGGTGACTTCCATGGCCAAATGGGTCACAGCAAACCCATCCAAGTGTAGAAGTCCCCACTGCCTCCTTCTGCTGGCTCTCACACAGATGCATGCGTATGAAGTAGTGTCATGCTCATTGCTGGTCATGTAAGAAAAAAATAAAGTGATGAGAAACCTCAAAAGTTCTCTCCACTCTCCATTACTGATAAACAAGGGCACTCACAGCTGCTGCAGAGGAATCAGCCTTTTTCTTCCATGGGTGTGGACTGTTTTACAAATAAACCCACTTGGAAATACAGAAATTTAGTTGTACCCAAGGGTATGAGTGGAGAGAGAGATGGGAGCCTCACAGGAAGACTAATCCGTAGGTGAGACAGCAGTATCTGCAAGGACATGCCTATTTGCTCTGGCATCAATATGACTAGCTGCCTTATCAGCATGTAAGATGCTTAGTGAGAGCTTCCTGAGTGCAAGTATGATTTCTGTATCATCTCAGGTCAGAGGGGATAATTTCAGTCACCTGCTTGCCAGTGCTGCAATAGTCTGCCCAGTTCCCAGGGGGGCCCATCATGGTACCTCTCTGGGTATCGTTGGGTAGACAGTATCTGTTGGTTTAGGCTCCAAATAATTGAGAGCCAAGGCCTGTGAGCTACTGTGTGAGAATGGATGAGCCCATCCACTTTCCCTCTTTCTGCAGTCATACTCTAAAGCCTCCAGCAGACACCAGCAAAGCACCCATATCTTGAAAAACACTACTTGGAACAAATCTGAGTAAACAAGGATGGGTTTTCCTTGTAACGCTTTGGCCCAGAGGCTTCTGGAAAGGCTGAGCTTTCTAAATCAGAACCAGTATTAGCCTCTTCTGAGATTTTAATAAGAAAATTGACAGCCATCCCAACAGAAAAGAATTTCCTTCTCCCCCATTTACCTCATCAGTGTCATCAGGGAAGTAAACCTTGTGGAAAATTTGGGTCGTTTTGTGTTGAATGGCTTCTACTTCTACCAGATGGGGTGGGTATTTTCTGGATCCATTCCTGCAAAACAGGAAGTGGCAAGTGTCACAGCATCATCATAGCAAGAATCCTTTGTTTAAATCTCCCCTTTTTAATGCATATTCTTTTTGGGTAACTTCAGCTACTTTCTTAATATTAAGATTTTTTTCCCTCCTAAAAAGAAGATAGGGACTTAAATGGACCTGGATGAAGTTGATTAATTTCTGTTTTTCCACATTGCTTATCAGCAATCCAATGTCCCTTTCAATCAGTTTGGTGGAATAGAGAGAGAAGTTGTGAGCTTTCACTGTGCCTCCAAAATATCTCCCAGCTGTATTTTTTCACACATATTTGGATGCTGTGGTACAGTCAGAACTAGGAGGTCTTTCAGTGCCATACCTCAAGGCTTTCTGAAGTCTCTGGATGCAGTCTGCTGCCAAGGGGTGATGTTTCCGGGATTGCAGGAACCTCTGGACGTGGGGCAGGAGGATGTTACTTGGAGGAAAAAGGCCTGTACACAACCACAACAGCTCCCAGCCTTTCTCTTCACTGTATCTGCACAACAAGAGACCCAGGAGGAAAAAAATCACTTGTGGAACGGACACTTCAGATCTGCTTGGCCCAACACAGTCTAATGCATTTGAGCCAAGGGGAACGAACAACTCTTACTTGATGTGGTTGTCTGTGAGCTGTTTGAGGGTCTGGCAGTAGATTTCATCCTTTAGGGGTTCGGCTTTCAAGGCACCTTCAAATATTTGGTCTGTCAGCTCATTGACTGAGCGGGTCCTTTTGGATGGGTAGTCACCCATATATTTCAGCACAGGTGCGAGGCAGGAGTCAAGGATGAGCTAAATGGTATATTTGGTGAAGCCCCTCTGTTGATGATGTTGCTAAAGACATCCTACACATGACTACAGAATTGGCTGCAAAGGGATATTCAGGCATCAAACTCTGTCCCCAAGGCCGTGTGGACTGGTCTCCATCCACATTGATTAGGGCTGTGGCCATCCACAGCAGGTGCACTGAGCAGAGAGTCAGCTGAACCAAGACAGGTCAGCGCTAGTGAGTGTGGACCAGCAGGGCTCAATAACTGGTCCCCAAATCCTCATTGATCAGGAAGTACACACACCTCAGATTTCAAGGATGCTTAAGTACAGATCTGTGGCTCAGACCCATCTCCAAGCCTGTGACGCAGTCCCACAGCCCTTAAGAGGGACCACAAACCATTCTTTGGGCTTTGCTTGTGGCCCTAAAGAGCCTGTTCAATCCTTTGCCTGTCAGACCTTTGCCCAAGGTCACTCCAAAGCAGAGGAAGGATATCAATAAAGGCCATACAGGCTTCTTGGGACAGCTCCTCGCTGCCCAGGATCTTCTTCAGCAGTGGCTGTTTGATGGGCTCGCGGGTGTAACACCACAGCTTGTCCTTTCCACGGCTCTTGGTGATCATGACCCGGCTGAGGGTGTGCTTTGGAGGTGGTCTGGTGGCAAATGCAAAGCAAGAGGTGGAGGGATTACAGGGATAATGGGAACAGTTTATGGCCAATGTTTCACCTAGGACTGTTGCTCAGAGCACCTGGCTAATGAACTCTTACACCAAATGGGACATCACAATTCAGCAAATATCCAGCTCCAGTTCTGCTCAAAGATAACCACTTGTACTTTCCTATGGCTCAGAAAGATCTCTTATAGACCCTATCCCAGTAATGAAACAGCAATCACCTATCCTATTCGAAAAAGCTTCTAACCGCAGGAAGGATGATGGCAATGAATGGTCAGGGCAGCCACACTGAAAGAATATTTCCAAGCAGTATAAGACTAACAAGGGCAAGACATCCCAGAGGATCTGATCTGCCTGTTTGGATTGCCAGCCCATCCAAACAGAAGCAGGAGCTTTAGTCAGGTGCATTCAGAAGTGGTGCACATTTAAATTTTTGGAGCTGAAAATGCCCATACAGCCTAAGCACATCCACCCACAAAATATTCAATTTTAAATTGCTACACCTCTGCTGAGGAGGAACCCTTTATAAAACCTTGCCTGTGGAAAACCTGCAGTTCAAATACCATGACCTAAACCAGAGGTTGCAGTTGAACGAAGTCACACAATGGGGTATTCAGAGTCTTTTCCAGTAGAAAAATTTTCCCGATTCCCAAGCTACCTGCAGATGGATTCCTATAATTTTTCAGAATGGTTTAAAAAAATCACCTAAAATAATCGTAGGAAAATTCTTCCAAGGTGTATGGCTTTACTCTTTCTTCACTGTCTGAAACTGCCATCTGAGAGGTTCTGATAACATCTTGTCGTTGGTCAGGGGTCATTGTGACCAGGGCCTGTGGGATGAAAAGCTCTCTGTTACCTGGTATATTTGAAATAGAATATATTGATGTATTCAAAGAGAGGTAGCAGATACCAAACAAGAACAGTGAAAATGAGAATAATCCATCAATTCCTGCTAACAGTCAGAACCATGCAGTTGTCATTTCTCTGTGCCATTCTCAGCCACTAATACAAGGAATAACAAATACTTCCATAGCAGGGGGCATTTCCTATGGAAGATAATGAGCTTTGGAACATACAGCTCCATATGTGAATGTACCAGTTCCCTCCAACCACAAATACACCTTTAAGCAATCAGGCCAGCTGGAAGCATTCAGCACAATACATGGATATTCCAAGTCACAGGTTTGTGGTGTCCTGAGAACCAAGATCAGAAGAAAGGCTGAGACCACTTTTGCCTTGGACAGCTTGTCACCTCTCTCATCCACTTTGGTTTCTGCTTTACGCTCAGGGAGACTCTGGCCAGATCTAAGCACTTCACGAAAGCTTTGACCTCCCTGGACACGGTACCAAGTTGTGCAATTCCGTAAGACTGCTTACCACGATCTCCAACGGAGGCATGGTGACGGTAGGCAAGACATAGACGGAATCGGTTGGGAAATCCCCTCTCTGCTTGGTCCGTTCATTGAACCCATTAGCCCACCCTGAGTTCATCACTTGTTCTCCCGTGTCCTGGTCCAGAACTATCAGGTCTCCTTTAAGGAAGCTGAGGAACCCAGATTCTTCTCCCACTGCAAAAAAACCCAACCATTGTTTGAATTTTTTTTTTTTTCCAAATTCCTCAGGGATAATAAATCTATCTATATGTTTACCACCGAGCTGAGATATTTACTTGCCTGGATTTGGGTTGTCTTGGAGAGTGACCACATACTTGGATCGTTTTCTTAGTCCTTCAAGGAAGGTCACCACCAGGTCCCGGATATCCTCTGCATTGTTGGAGGTGAAAGTGTACTCATCACCTTTAATGGTGGCCAGGGTGAAACTCTGCCCTTGCAGCTTTCCTCCTCTGGGATATATTTTTATAGGAGACATAAATGTAAAATATTATGACATCCAGAGGCAAAGTCTGGAAAAAAGACTGATCTATGGTGAGATTGCCAGCCAAGTCTATTCCTCCTTACCTGCTGCTTGACACAGCTGTGATCTCTGGGAAAGAGAGCTCCAAGAGAACCTGCTCCTGTTCATCCACAAAGTACACCCCTGTCCAGTTGACAGCTACAATCACATCATTTTTAGGCAGGCTTGGCCCTGGTTTGAAGACAAGATGTTCAATCAGCTCATGAAGGGTCTTAGGATACAGAAAATGCTTCAAAGGAGGATGAAATGATCAAAAAGCTCTGTGCTTTTTTAAGGGGGAGAAATAGTGGCAGACCCATAGCCTGAGCCATTGCTAATCAGGATGCAACAAAAATTAATGCATCCAAAAAAAACCAGCTAGACGGTCCCCTTCTTGTCTGTGGAATCCCCATCTCTCCTTTTTGCTTTAGAGCAGCTTGTGCTCTGGGCATGTGCTCTACTGACTCACCCGAGAATTTGAAGGCTTCATAAAACCGAGAAAACAGCAAAGGCCACTTGAAACGTGCAAAATCTACTACTTCTTCCTTGACCTTTTTTGGGTCTGCCCTCTTCTGAGTATAAATTCCCTACAGAAAAAGCAAACCACAACCAACATGAAGCAAAACACGGTTATATCCAGGAAGAGAGCAAGGAAAATCAATCCATGTAACCTGAAAATCTTGGAACAAGTATCAATGGACGTCTCTGTGTACTACAGGAACAAGTGACAGTTTGGGCAAAGTGCTGGCCTTCAGTTCCCACTTTATGGCATAATTTGACTTGGAGAAGGCTGGACAAGCATCTGGAGTGACCAGTGTCAGTGAGGTTCGTCTCAGCTGACTGTGGGTTTCCCTAAATAAGTGTTTACTTTTCAGCATGACATTCCTTTAGCTGGAAGCGGACACTCATCAGCCCTTAAGCCCCTTATTCAGGGCATCCTTAGACACCTGACACTTCTGTACAAAGCTGACAGGCTGACGGGGGACATGCAAGATCCAAGTGAATCCCTGTGTCTCCACTGATAGTTAAGCTGTAGTGAAACTCCTAATGCACATGGAGATGTTTCCATGGCAGGGATCCTAATCTGAAGCTGGCTCCGGACATTAAATGAATGCCAATCCTCATGCCAAGAACATCGCTCTTCATGAGTGGTTGTGAGTACCAGGCAATGAGTTATGGAAAGTGTTGCTGTGTGGGAGTATCACAAATGTTCTAATTGAAGTCAGGCAGGTTTTATACAATGCTTGGCACAATAAAGCCCTGACATTACCCAGAGACATGAACCACTTCTGTAATACAACTGGTAACACCACAATCTCGTGTAAACAGGAATGCCACCCCAGAGATGGTGTTTTGCATCTCACAGTAAATTTTGCAGGATGTCTTCTGCCAGATCTTGCATAACAACCAGTGGTAAAGCTGAATATAGTTAGTACAAGCCCCGCCCTTTCTCATTGTTTTAGCTTCAGGGCAGGCTAAGGGCTAAGCTATGATGTCTGACATGTGTTTAAAAGGCACATGAACCTACTGAAGCATGATGTGATCCTTGACAGGTGATCTATTGTCCCCACCTTTTTATGTGCAGCTATAATGAGCTGAGCCCATTTTTCCACTGTTTTTGAAGCTGTGATCTCTCTGTCTGGAATGTAGGACGGAATTAGATTTAGCAGCCTTTCCAGTACCATCTCTGACCCATAGTCCACATAGTACTGCTGGGAAGCCAGTTCTGCCAGATCTTCCTCCTGTGGGAGCCAAACAAACCAAGTAAATGCTGTTACCAAGTCATCACAACATCCATCCTCCACCACTCAAGGAGCCTGATGCGGAGGCCAGGTGTACTACAGAATTGTGTGGAGATGCTTCCTTTTGGCAGAACATTACCTTTTGCAGCTTTTTGTGTATCTAAAGTTCAGGACATCGACCACTAAAGGCTATAATTAAGCCTTAACATGTTCATTGTTAAGACTGCTCATGCAGCACATGGAAGCATCCAAGCCCACTCAAGAGGATCTGATTGCTGTAGATCCTGTTTTCCATGTGAACACCATAATGCCCAAGCTAATTGGTGTCTAGGGAGGAATATTTATCATCCGCTTTGTTGTAACCCTTTTCACCATCTTAAAGATACTTGTTGGACCAGAACGGGAGTGGCTGAGATCACTCACCTTGTCACACCGGTACTCCCCAAACTTCACCCCTCGCACGATCTGTTGGTAGATGAGATTGGTGGCCACGTTGTCCTCACTGGGGTTGTGCCAGGGAGTGAAGATCTCCTTCCTGAAGAAGAGCCGCCACGGTGCGTTGCGCTCCTGCGCTCCCTGCTCCTTGGCGTACTGCTCGCACTGGGACACAGCATCCATCACGTGGTCATTGCCACTCCCCAGCGAGGACACCTAGACAGGGCAGAGAGAAATGTGGCAATTCACCTGACCAAATGCCGGCCTTTTTAGGTAGAGAGATCTATTTTTGAGTCACTCAGACTGCCTTTATAATCCAAATAACTTAAATAATCTAAATAATCAATGTCATCCACCCAGCCAAGTTCTGCACCATGGGTAGGTGAGCCATTCCATTTTGACCTCCAATTTCCCATCCAGACTAAAAGAAGAGCATCAACATGAATCACCAAAGCCAGTGGTCCCATTTTAAACTATTGTTGATTCATACTGTGCTTTGAAACACATTGTTTCAAAGTTGTGGGCTTGGATCCAACCTAGCTAAGCATAAAAAACCCACAGAATAAAAAAGCCTGTCCTGTTACAGAAATTTACCTGTCCTCTCACTGGGGTCTGCCATGAAGCCCCCAAAGCACTACATCTCCTCAGACTTAGCATCCCTTACTGAATGTATCCTCAAAATGAAGAGGACAGACTATAAACCATTTTCTTTTCCACCTAGAGGCAGAGGTGGCCACGTCCGTATATATACTTCATTCTCTTATACAGCAGCTCTTGGAATACTTGAGTTTCATTGACTTGCAGCTGTTGTCTTACCTGATGAAGCTTTACCCCTCTCATTTATGCTCACCTTTATTTTAACAGAATTTCTAAAAAATATATGTTTTTAGTTTAAATAAATCAGGTTAAATGCCAATGCATGCATGACAGTTTGGATTTCAGCTGATTTTGGAAGCTTAATTTCAATTCTTAGCTTTCCAATTAAATTTAATTGGCTTCCTTGCATAAAAATCCAGGTAGGCTGTTTTACTGGAAATTCATCTCTAATGAGCTTAACTGAGAGCAAGAGAATAGCAGTATGTAAGTATGTAGGAGGAAAGGAATTTCTGAGGGTTTCTGGTCCACCACACTGGTCAGAACAGCTGCATGTTTGAATGGGTTTCTCTGTGTATTTTCCTGTTAAATCCTGAATATCTCCAAGGAGAGTGATTTGCCTACGACCCAGCTGCAGACTTTGACTACTCTTTTGTGAAAATCATGCTGACACTTGTACTGCAGAAATAATCCTTCTGCTTTCTGGAAATTATGAGACAGCAAGGAGAACCTCCCCCTTCTTTCCCAGAATTATTCAGGAACTTAAGATATACCTTGTCAAAAAGTGCAATGTAGAGTGAGAAGCCAAATCGGTCCTTCAGGCTGATTTTGTCAGACAAAGAATTACAGAGCTCTTTAGCAGTTGTTGCAGAGTCTGTCAACAGTGTCTTTGTTGTCCCATCCATAAATGTGACAGGCAGCATGATTGGTTTCTTGGACTTGGTAGCCTAAAGGATTAAAGCCAAACATTATAATGTTATGTGTATTTCAATGCTATTTATCTGCATACTCATCACCCCACTCTGGCAACCATTTACTATTTCCTGATCCCACTGACTGGCTGCTTTTCAGTGTAACACCACCATATTTATCAACAGGATGATGTACAGTCAGCCACCGGAAGCATTTGGAATTCACAGATATCTTGTTTAATACATTCACTCATCAAGGTGCCTAATCCAGTAAACACAAACTTGCTTGGGAATGCTCATGGACAGTGGAGCACAGCTGTATATGCTTGCAATTCAGTTTAGAAAATGAGCAATTTTTGCACAAACTGCCTGTTCCAGCTATAATTATCCCCAAAGCAGTCTCAGGGACCACTCAAAGGAGGCAGCCAGCTTCATCTGGAAGATAGTTTCTTTGAACACACTGGGGCTTGCCCTGTGCCAACTGGCCTCAATGCCAACAGCGCACATTTAATTTACAAATACTGATGCAGCTAAAAGGATTGATCTCCAACATACTCTGGAGCAAATCCAGGATGTACGGGGAATGCAATATGTTGGAATTGCGGTAAAAATCTTGACAGAAATAGTCATTTTGTTGTCCCATACTCTGTCCTGACAGAGATGTCGTTCTTGTGACAGTGAAAGGCTTAAACCCTGAGCCCCAGTTCCCTGGGGAGGACATGGAGGGGCTCATACCTGCAGCTCCAGCCAGCTGGGTGGCTGTGTCCTTGTCCCGTTGGCAAACGTCCGCCTCAGCCTCTCTTCACAATAGGGAGCATAACCTGGGGGGCCCCCGCTGATAAAGTTCCTTAAATACTGTTGGCAGCAGAGAACACATTGTTTCGACCTTTGGCTTAAGAAGCCAAGCATTTGCAGAAAGTAATGTTTTACTGGAGAAAAGCCCTCTGTGACTAATGACAGTGATACCACTCAGGCTCAAATATTCCTACACCACATTACTGGAAGCTGAGAGAGAGTAGACAGTCTGTACCCCTGCCTTGTTCTTCTACTGTGCATTTCTGGCCTCAGAGGAGATAAGATACCACGCTAGGTAGACCTTTGATTGAAGCCAGAGCAGCAGCTTTTCTGTTCCTGCTACTGCTGCCAGTGATTTCTATCTTTGTAGATAGAAATCTATAATTTTAAAGATGCGTTATAAAATGCTATTGAGAGTTGGCCAAAAAGACGGGAGTGAATGAAAAAGATGTGTAAATAATCATTCAGGGGAAATGTAAGTGAATGCCACTCAGAACATTTAACTGACAGCACAAAAGATCTTTCACAGTGACATAAAACAGATATCTCCTTAGTAAGATTTTAAATTGCATTTTGGCCTACAGCAAATTTGAAGCACTTCAGTGTATGTTAAAAATACAACCACATTATTGTAGACAAAATTAAATCCAGTGATCTCCACAATGTGAAAGATAACACATTTAAAAATATTACACAAACATCTTGGCCAAAATGTTAGCTAAGATGAATAAATCTGAAAATCAAAATTTTCAGAGAGACTTTTATATAAAGAGTTCTCTGAACGATAACACACCTCTATTCCTTCATAAACACAGAGTGCTTTATAACATTGGCAGCCATAAATAATATGGCTAGAGAGACAGATATCTCTGTCAATCATTACTTACCAAGACACTATGAAGCACCTAAATAATATAGCTAGGTTAAAGGGATGAGATCTGCTGCAAATGATTGTAAGCAGTCGATGCAATGTGGAAGTGTAGTTTAATTATGCTATCGCTAATAATGAACTATATAATTACACATTTTTTCACATTTCTACTTCCTTGTGCCTGAACCCTCCCACCTAGGCCCACTGTTGGTTGAAAGAAAGGTGCAAAGAACAGGAGTGCTAATGTGTCTTGGCCCATGTTTAACACATGATGCAATAAAGGTGTCTAATGGGAACCAAAGCGTAACTTGAATATTTGGGAACTGGAATACATATTGAAGACGTGCCTCATTACCAGTGAAATCCTCAAAATGTTCAGTTCTAATTGATACTTTCGAATGACAGAATCATAGAAGGAAATGGATGCCATTCAGAGGGACTTGGACATGCTTAAGTGTTGGACCTGTATGAACCACATGAAGTGTAACAAGGACAAGACTGATTTCCTGCACCTGGGCTGGGTCAATCCCAAACACAAACACAGGCTGGACAGAGAATTGATTGAGACTAATCCTAGGGAGAAGGACTTGAGGTTGTTCATGGACAAGAAGCTCAACAGGACCCAGTGGTGTGCACTCACAGCTCAGAAAGCCAAACGTGTCCTGGGCTGCATCACCAGCAGCGTGGGCAGCAGGGTGAGGGAGGAGATTCTGCCCACTGCTCTGCCCTAACCAGATCCTGCCTGGAGTGCTGCATCCAGCTCTGGGGCCCCCAACACAAGAAAGATGTTGAGCTGTTGGAGCAAGTCCAGAGGAGGCCACTAAGAGGCTCGGAGGGTTGGAGCACCTCTGCTATGTAGACAGGCTGAGAGAGCTAGGGTTGGTCAACCTGGAGAAGAGAAGGCTCCAGGGAGACTTTAGAGCACCTCCCAGAAATTAGAGGGCTACAAGAGAGCTGGAGAGGGACTTCTGGTAAGGGTGTGGAGTGACAGGACAAGGGGATGTTGGCTTTAAACCACAAAACAGCAGGTTCAGATTGGGCATAACGAAGAAATTCTTTCCTCTGAGGGAAAGAAGGCACTGGAACAGGTTGCCCAGAAAAACTGTGTCTGCCTCATCCCTGGAAACATTCAAGGCCAGGCTGAATGGGACTTTGAGCAATCTGGTCTAGTGGAAGGAATGCCCTCCTGGCAGCAGGGTTGAACTAGATGAGTTATAAAGATCCCTTCCAACCCAAACCATTCTATGCCTCTGTGATTCTATCATCCTGTGATTGTATGATTCTATGTCTGAGTCTCCAGAACTACTTATAAATTATTTCTGACAAGTGCATCACTATCCAAAAGTAATCTTCTGTTATTAAAGATTAAAACCAACACAGCTTCCTGTGCCATACTTCTCAGATCTCATTTCCACACATAATTTAATTTTCTGTGACTCTGCCAGTGATTTATCTTCTTTATTAGATTTCACACTCACAAGGCCCAGGGATGAAGGAGGCCTTTCTATTCTTGGCTTCAGCTCTTTCAGTGCTGAACATCCAGTACCTAATCTGATATCTACGGAAATTAATGGAACATCTTTATTTCCAGTCAGGCACTGGAACAAATTGTCCAGGAAAGTGGTGGAATCACCATCCCTGGAAGTGTTAAAAAAAAAAAAAAAAAAAGAAAAAAAAAAAAAAAAGAAGCAGATATGGCCCCTCTGGACATGCTTTAGTGATGGCTTGGCAGTGGTTGGACTTGATCTTAGATGCCTTTTCCAACCCAAACAATTCCATGACTCTATAACTCATTTGGAAAGCAGACTGTTCAAATCTAGGCAACAGAACTTTGACCAGAAAAGAGAAAAAGAAAATCCTTAGGAACAATGTGATTTTCAAAAGTGTCAGCCACTTGCCATCTCCCACTGACTTCAGTCCTACTGATCCATAGTGCTGCTGAAGATGGGTTACAGGTCATCTCATGTGGCTGTTTGGAATTGGAAGTTTTTAATATGACACATGACAGGGAACACAGCATCATTCAGAGAGCACCTTTGCAAATGTAATTCCCATGTAAATGAAGTCTTCTCTTTTCTATGTGCATTTTTTTTTTTGTATAAATTCATATTTGCAATTGACTGTGTGCTATTCCTTGCCAGTTTTGGTAGAGTAGATGCCTGAGGTCATACTGTCAAAGCCAGTAGATGCTGAATGCACAGACCTTTGCATATATGAAACAGAGGAGAAATGTGGGCTATTCTGGTTGTGTAAATTCCACTTGCAGCCTTCCACAAACAAATTTCCTACCAGAATTCACTTAATCACATCTTCACACATATAGGTGCAGGAGACATCATCTGATTTGGTTGTCTACATTACCTTTAGAGTCACAGGAAAGAGACAGTCACTTCACAGGAGTGACTCATCTGATTGCCATTAGACATTGAACTTGGGATTATGAACAATTTTCTTAGGAACTCTGTCATCTTCATTTCTGGCAAAGACTGGGATTCCCTCTACTGTGAAACCCAAGAGAAAAGCTGGTCCCATGAGTGGTAAAGAAAATGTATTGGTAGATAATTCATTAGACAAATGTCATCTACAATTTACCTTCACAAACTTCTCAGAAGGAGCAAAACATCCCACACAAAGAGACATCAGGATCCAACCCCTAGCATGGCTGCTTTTGGACGGGTTCTGAGTCAGCTGCTTGCAAATTTGACAGTAGATTTCATCCCTACAATAGGAATAAAAAATAATTAAAAGTTAAACAATAAAAAAGAGGAATTATTTATCATTAATTTCTATTAATAAACATGAACACATAAATTGGCTAAACTAGAGATGTGCAAGTGGCCTTCATTTGACACTTTCAAATTTTTGAATGCTTCATTTAGCAGCTGAAATGAGTTTGAGTTTTTCGTTAGCAGACCATTAAAAATATTCACACAAACAAAATAGATACAGTGGTCAAATGGAAAACAGAGTAGTGAGGAACAAGAGCGGGCATTTAAAAAAACAATCTAGTGTCATTAGGAGTTTCAGAAATGTTTGAATCCCTTTGCATGGTCTTTCCACTGGGCCCGATATGGACAGTAAGGAACATGATCCAGCCCAGCCTGCATTACACAACATAACCACAACAATTATAAAACGAGAGCTTTGTAAAGCTGCAAATAATATCAAACTTGTTTGAATAGCTCAAGAAAAGCTCGAGGAAGAAGGAATGGAAAGAATGGCATGTTCATGCCTTTGTTTTGATTTCTAACCTTAGGGCTGGCCTGAGGATGCCATTACCAATAATGAAATGGAGCTTCTCCAGGTTGGAAGTGGGTCGGTCTTCGAGCATGCTATTACCCTGCAGCGTAGACTCGCCATCGTGAAGTCTCTTTGTCACCTGCCAACCAGACATATTGGTCTCTTTCAGGACAGCCAGTTACTGTGTCCCCCCCGCCCCCTCCCAAGTGTGTGGTGCTCCCCCAGGAGGATTCCTTCACCAGCCAGGAGGGCTCTCAGAAGTTCTTTGATCTAGGATCTTAACAGCAATGGGAGGGTTTGATTGTGTTGGCTTTAATCATGTATGGGTGAAATTAAATATGGCCATGTCTAGTCACTCTTCCACCTGCTTGGTCCTTTCTCAGGGTTTCTACAATGGTATCCCCCTCTGCATCCCAGCTCAGAGCTGGTCCTGCTGCTGGGAGAGGCCCACCAAGGGTCTTTGGAATAAACTATCTAACTGACAAGGAGGACCTGTCCCTTTAATTTAATCATATTAAAGTAATCATCAGTGTTTTCACTGGCAAAATGGACCCATTCCCCATGCTAATGATGCAGCTGAAAATGCATAAGCATGGTGCTGTTTGTGAAAACAAGGATGGCATTTGTCTGCCTAGCAGCCCACTCTCTCAGCTAGTCAACCCCACCTCCATTTACAGAGAGGGACATTTCTAGAATGTCTTCAGAGCCAGTTAGGGTGAGCTGGATTGGCCCCCACTGACCTCTAAGGGAATATCTCACAGAGCAATCTTCACGCTCTCAAGCAGCTATAGCCAGGTAACATGGTGCCTGCTCTGGAAATGGGCAGTCTATCAATAGTTTCCATCAGCCCCACCTGAAAGATTTATCATTCCTCACTCTTTTGAGATGGCATTTCTCCAAAGCTCTCAGCTTGGGGTAACTGCTCCCATGGGGAGTTTTGTCCCTGGCACTGGAGCGGAGCAGAGGATGGGAGAGTGCCGTTGGAGACCCCACCTCTGCTATCTATGGTAGAGGGCAGGAAACTAAAAGCAGGGGTAACAATCAGACCATCACAGAGTGGTGAGAGGTATCGGCAGCTGGACGGAGGGCTGTGAAAGAGGGGAGGGAAGGTGCTGGATGGATGGAGAACAGGAGCCGAGGGGAGGCCGGCGCGAGGTGCAGAATGACTCAAGGAGACACGGGAAGCCAACCTTTCCCCTTAAACACTCCTTAAATCTTTCAGGCAGAGAGACAGGTAGCGCCAAACCCAGAGGAGGGCTGGTTCTATGTTGTCTAGGGAAAAGCAGAAGAGAGTCAGAGAGGGCTGCAGACAATCCAACGGCACTTGTGCTGCCAGGCGGCCAAGCGTCTCCCCTCACCTCCTCCGTCAGTTTGGATTTCTTCTTGAGTGTTAAGGAGACCAGTTTGTGCCGCACACTGTTCTTCTTGTGCCCATCAATGTGAGTACTCTGAAAAGCAAGAGGGGTGGATGCACAGTGGTGAGATGCAGGTGCTGAACAAGTGCTCTCTCTGCCTCTCCTGGCCTCCTGCAAAAGACCATTAATCCTGAGCAGAGGGTGAGATGTTTCTAGTGGGAGCCAGAAGCCTGGACACATATTCCTGTGCCCCTTGATAACCCAGGGCTGGCTCTGAATTTTGTAGATACTCTTTAATCAGTAAGTGTCACTCAGATGAAAATTATATACTGGGAGCATATGAAACACTTACGTTGAACACATGGCTGATTTGTGCTTAACCCAGGTCCACCCAGTTCTGCTGTATGACAGTGGAAATGCGGTGAGCAAGACCACTCTCTGAGACACGACATTTGCACAGCAGGTTTTTACCTGGAAGTCACCTAGCCAGGGATTCACGGACGGGTAGTTACCCACTGTGGTTTCATAACTTTTAACCAGCCCTGTGCTCTACCAAGTTTCCCAGAAGAACACCTTTGATGTGGGACAGCTCCAGGCACTGACTATAGATCATCAAATTACTCGCTGGCTTTCTACTTTTATAGCAATCTTTCGGACAAAGTTAATCTCTACCCATTTAAACAGCTTTGAAAAGACCATGAATTCACACCCAATCAACACTTTCAGTCCTGTGGCTGTGATGGTTTATATCCATTATATATGAGTTGGTGATGTAATCCTGGATTGGCATATCATTTTGTTCAGGCATCTTTTTGTACTGTGAAGAGATGATGTAACCACAGAGAAAAAGGATAGCTTAAATTTCCTACTCTTCTGTACTACCTGATATCTCAGTTGGCCAAAATAACACCTTTTTTGTAATAAACAAGCAAGAAATTATGGGTAGAAGGAATGAAAGGTGATTCTTGGTGTATACTTTTACAGAATTATGATCCTGAGGCTACTCTCATCAGGCAATTCACTAGAAGTGCTGAATAGTATCACCATTTCTAAGAACAAGGAGATTTGTTAATTTACCTCTGCAAATACTGCAGAGATTTGTCAAGAAAACTTCTTGAAAATCCAGAAGATGCCAATAGCAGATTATATCTCATCCTATTGAATAAAGCAACTTCCAAAGATGGAAATGTATCAGCACTGTGGACATTGATTTATCCAGAATAATGTTTTGTCTGGGAAGGATACGAAGATGAAGTCCTCCAATGACATCCAGAAGGCACTCAGGATGCAATAGGGATTTTTTTTTTTTTTTTTTTTTTAAAATTTTTATTTCCACAGCTTAATCTCCTGGTAACTAATTACTTCTTGCTCTAAGATTAAGGGCACATTTTTAATTTAGACTCTTCTGACTCAGGGCAGATCAAAAGGAAATCCCCAAATAAGAAACATAGGACATTGCATTCCCCCTCTGTACTTTAGCCCTGCAGGGTGGAGGAGAGAGATCAAAGTCCCCTGAGAGATATCAGGGCACTTCCTTCACTGGAGAACATTCAGCTGGCGGACATTCAGTTCTCCCTGTGAGGAAGGGACAGGATCACAGGCAATTCTCCCTTCGTAGCATAGAGTGCAAATAAAATCAACAAACTGACTGCCTGCAGCAAACCCCACAAG
Organism: Hirundo rustica; assembly: GCF_015227805.2. Taxonomy (NCBI): domain Eukaryota; kingdom Metazoa; phylum Chordata; class Aves; order Passeriformes; family Hirundinidae; genus Hirundo; species Hirundo rustica. The sequence continues at coordinate 31,232,421 of NC_053451.1, read as the reverse complement.
TTGTTTCTTTCTGACACATTTTAATATCCAACACCTAATAATAACAACATCTCTTTTGAAGACCCAGCACTTACCTCTCCTTCTCCCTGCAGAGCCTGCAGTTCTTTCTTATAGGTCTTCTTCCCAAGAGTCTCATAGATCTTGGTCATTACTGGTATCTTCTCACCACCATCACTCATGGCTGTGTGATATTTTGGCTCAGGGAGGTCTCCCATGAAACGCAGGATAGTGATCCATACAGCAAGTGCTGCCTGTTTGAAAGGGAAGAGAAGTTACACCCCATTAGCTCACACCAGGGCAGTGGAGGAGGTGGTCAAGCCATGTTGAATCCATCAGGATCCCCACTGTGATCTCTCTGTACATCAGCAGGAGATAAAGTACTTTCTGTGCCACAGGTCACAGTTTTGCCTGCAGCACACATCCTCTCTGAATGCTGGGCAGGCTGCTGGCTGGGACCACACAGGCTCTGTGTTCGTGCCACCGTGAATGTGTTTGTGAACCCTACAAGGGGTTTGCTTCTTGACAGGAGATGCCAGCCTTATCAAGGGGCAGGGGCTGGCAGCTCCTAACCCACTGCAGAGGGGGAGAAGAACCACAGGTCATGGATAATATGCATTATATGCATATTATGCATGGATAATATGCAGGTTCAATTAATTTCTGCTCTTGTACTGCTGGCTATGGGACAAGCAGTTCTCTTCTAGCTCTGCACTGGTATGGATGACAAGGCAAGAAGCAATTTTCCAGCTCCCTAGAAGCTTTACAAGTGGTGCTGAAGCAACAATTTCCATTGCCTCTGCCCTGAGTCCAGAGCACCTCGTTGTCTTAACACAAATACCAAGGTACAGAGATGGATCCTCCTCTCTAACGCTCCATCCCTCTAATATTCACTGTCTCACCAGCACTCAAAGCATACTGGTGCGACAGTGGCCATGGACACTTGTGCAGAAGATGAGTGTATCCCAAAATGGAAACTCCTGGTGCCCTTTGGCTGGGTGGTTACCCAGGCTTGCTCTAACCCGCCCTTGCCCTGCTCAAGGTTTTTCATCCCCTGCCTCACCAACTGGTCTCCTTCATCTTCATGGTACAAGAGAGGCTGCTTGAGGGGCCGGCGGATGTACGTGTGTGTTGTTGTGCCCTGGAAATACGTGGCAGCAAACTTGGCAAATTTGTACTCTGAGAGGTCTTCCTCCTCCTCCTCAGGGAGGGGCAATGCTGCATCCAGGTCCTCTTCCTCCAGCTCCTTCTGGACTTGCTCAAGATCCTGTTGTGGAAGGACAGGTCAGACACTCAGCATGGCTTAGGATATCAAACTACCATTTCCCTTTGGGCCTGTCTTTTCTGCCAGTCTGACTTCCATCCCAAAAGCAAAAGTCAGCTGGAGGAAAAACATGGACTATAGCTCTAGAGCCCACACAAAGCCCAAGCTCCGAAGGAGAAATGCCTGTGCCCAGGAATGTCCCCGGAGCAGTAGGTGAAGCAACGAGCATAGCCCCACTCATAGCATGGGGAAAGGGTGTCTAAGAGCTAAATGCCATGAGCTGTGATGAACCTAAAAGGAAGGATCTCAAAGGCCACAAGTCTTTGATGACCTTATAGTAATACTGCTCTCCTCCATTTGGTAGTTCCAGGGAAAGCTGCCAGGCTGCCTGCCACATCTCTAGCCACAGCACAGTAACCCTCTGGGGCCACACAGGAGAGCCTGGCCTTGAAGGAAGCCTTCAGAGACACACTTTTTTATTACTGTACTCTCTCTTGATCTATTAATGTTTTGCTAATGCCTGTCATGTGATAGCCAGGCTCCCATACATCTCCAGTACCTCAAAGCCATTGGGCGCCTGTCCCTCCTGGCCAGGAAGGGAGGATGTTGTCCCCAGGAATCCGAACATTTTGTCCACCATTTCTGAGTCATTCACTGGCTCATTGCGAGCTCTCTCCATTTTTTCTAAGAGCTCTTTCTTCCGACGTGCTTCCTCTTTCTCCTTTACTTCTCTCTCTGCATCTTCCCGTGCCAGCTGGGCCAGGCGTACCTGCAAAAGGAGAAGTGCAATGACTGAACTGCTCCTTCCAAAGAGCTGGCAGTAAATTCCACAGGGCCTGGCTTTAGGAAGGCAGGCTGCCCAGTGTTTAGGGCACTATACCCGGATCATAACTTGTAGCAAATCAGGGACCTGTCCATGTCTCAGTTTCTCAACTGCAGAAGGACAAAGCAATGCATTTTCCCCATTTCTTAGTGCCTGTTTATGGGTATTGGTCCATGCACAGAAACTCTCACTGACCTAATTTTTTTCTTTTATACAACAGCCCTGCATGTCCACACACACACAGAATGTCCCAGTTTCCCCTTTATACAGTAGCAAAAGTGAATAATAACTGTAATCTCTGGCATTCCTGTGCAGCAAATCAGAAATTCTGGAGCAGATTCAAACTAATAGAGCACAGAGTACTTTAGAGAATTAAATACAAACCACTCAAGCAGGGCAGAAATCTCTTAGATATTTTTGTCATTGCCCCTCAAAGGAGCAAAACTAGTTCCCGGAGAACAGACAGAACCCCAGAAAGAGATCAGTCCCCATGTACTTGGTGTTTCTTTTCTGCTTCTTCTTTGGCTTTCTTGGCACTCATCTCCTTTCGAAGTCGTTCCTCTTCTGCCAGCCGAAGCTTCTCCGCTTCCAGGCGTCGATAATACTGAGGGAATAAACAGAAGAGCCTTTCTGAATAGGCATCTAATTACTTTTGGATTTTTTTTTTCCCCCTTAAAAGCGGATCCCAAGGGCACGTGACACAGCAGCGTGTATTTCTCCGCTCTCCTCATCTCCGTTTCCCCTCCAGAGCACTTACTTCCCCGCGGAGGCGCTTATAGAGCCTTCGGGCGATCATGCCCCGGGCGTAGGCCTGGACGGTGAGGACAGCCCAGAGGCGGTGGCGGAAAGCCCTACGGACCAGGTAGCCCCGGCATCGCGCCTGGAACTCGATGATCCGCCGGCGAGCCATGTGGTACTGCTTGTGGAGCTTGCGGGATCGGTACAGGGCCTGCAGCCTCAGGAAGCCAATCCGCATCTGCAAGAGGGAGCGCGATGAAACCACCCCGCCAGCCAGGGGCACACCCACCCTAAGCAGATTTCCACTGCTAATCTCCTGCTTGCACGGCTGCCAACAAGAGCCACTGAAATCAGGCCCCATGACAGCAAACCTTCTGGAGGGAGGTTCTCCAAGAGGGTGGGGAAATGAAGCTCTCTGGCTGCTGAGTTGATTCAAAGCCCAGGAAGGACAAACACAGTTTCTTCCTCACTGAGCCTTTGAAAGGCCTCAGGATGTCTGGCTAACCATCCCAAGGTAGCCACAAGCCATGAGGGTTGCTCCTACAGAGGTCCAGCATCTGCAAAACCCCTGCCTGACAGTCAAGGCGCTGTTTGATGGCAGGAGGCAGCATCCCAGTCAGCCTGGAAGTGGCTATTTCTATAAAGCTGCAGACTTGAAAGATTATATTGAGATACTTTAGACCTTAACACACTGTCCAAAAGACCCTGCTGTTGGGTCAAAAGTAGCTGGAACAGGGAGAGAAGAAGACTATGGACTGGGATGGTGACAAACTCAAATATGGTCCCACATGGAGATGGAGTCCATTTTTTAGAGGAAGCTGCTCCTGAGTTTTGAGTCATCTGGAAACTAGAGGAAGACTTACAAAACCCCAAATGACCAGTTGGTGCAATGGACATATAAGTCACAGGGGAAAGAACAGCTAGGAGGTGATCTCTTCAATGAGAAGACAAAGCAAAAGAGCAAACTTCCATTCATTGCCCCAACTGATAAAAGCCAACCTCACTACTTCTGACATTCAACAGGACATTGTGAACCAGGAAACCCTTATATATGTCCCAGGTGAAACAGGCAGGAAGGCAGAGGTGTGAGGAAGCACCCCTGTACTTACAGCACCGTAGTTCTTCCTGCAGTTATGTCCACGCCAGTATCTCTGGATCATCAGGACTGAATTTCTCACTTTCAGGAAATTGGACCTGCAAAAGCATTTCAATCATTTGCCTCTGTGGTTTGGCCTCAAGTTATCATCATCTCCTGGGCCTCATTTCTTTGAGATTTGAACCTGAGTGTCCAGGTGGAATAAACACTGCATTTTTAGCTTGAAAATGTCTCCTTCCCCAGCTTGCCTTGCTTTCATCAACACATCTGTAGGCACTCTCTCTGAGAGGTCTCTGCAGGGAGATTATGCCACATTATGGGAATGAGAAGAACAGGAGATGCTAGGAATGGTTCCCTCCTTCCCCTAGCTCTGCATCCTCTTCTCACACCTAAAATCTCTTCCCTGTGTGTCCTTCCCATTTTGTTTCAGTACCTGAAAATGGACTGAATCCCACCCAAATGATGGGGAGCAAACCTCACCAACACCACGCTGCTATCCCCATCTTCTCCTCCTGTCCTTCTCAGCCTGATCTGATGCCACCTGCATACAACATGGAGACAATTGTGTTGGGGGGCCTGGGGGGGCCTCACTACGATAAGTGTGTGGAAGATTGAAGAGTCATTTAGCAGGTGCCCTTTCTGCAAAGCACAACCTGAGTCACAGCCGTGGCTTGGACAATCAAAGAGCATAGAACCCCAAGAACTGTCCCTCCTCTGTAGGCGAAGCTTGTCCTTGGCTGTGGCTCCCTCTCTTTATCCACAATGGTATCATGAGCCACCTGTCCTCTTCCCATGTCTGGAAACTGGGTCGCAAAGGGAAGAGTTCTGAACCCCTTGGGCCTTGGGGAGAGCAGCTTTAGTAGCAGTAGGTGACCCAGTGTTCCCTCTGTAGTCTTGTGGGGATCTCCAGAGATTGGACTCTCAGCATTGCCACTGCTGCACTGTCACAGCCAACACCACATCCCCTGAAGATGGCACTGAACAGGGACAGGAGGTCCTGTTCTGGCCAGGTTTGAGGCAGATAACACAGGTATCCTCTTGTTTCCTCTACGGTTTTCCCCCAGTACTTGCTGCACCTGAGTGTCGACATATCAGGGGTTTCCTCTGGTCACCTGGGCATCAAAGGAGTGACACAGCCTCTGGGAGCCACTTGCTGGATGAAGCATCCCACATAGCCCACCTCCCATTTGGCCGTGGGGTCCATACCTACCTGTCTTTGTACCCACGGACCACCTTCTGGATGAGGATGACTTTGTCTGTGATGGCCTTGTCTCTCTCAATCTCCAGCAGCATGTCGTGGTGGTCCTGTGGGAGGAAGCAACATAACACCAATGTCTCAAGCTCTCCCTCTGCCTGATATGTGGCCAGAGCGGGTGGTTCAAGACCCTTTTACGGGATAGTTGTTCAAAATAAACTCTTAGGTCATTTTACATCCCAAGTATTACCCCACCTGCTCACTGGGGAAGTCCCAACATAAACCCTAGTGATCTATGGTTTTCACTCCCAAATTAACCAGATCATTCTAAAGCTGCAAATGCAATACTTCACAGTCTGAAAACAACTGAATTACATTGTCCTTCCTTGCAGAGCTCCCTCCTAGTGCTCTCAGCCAAGGGAGCAGCTCCTAGGAGCACTGGAGAGATTTGTAAACAAACTCCAGGCTGCCTGGGTCCTATCACTTCTTCCAGCCATGACTGCAATGCCTCCCTAACCAATTTCTCCCTAAGCAAAAAAAAAAAAAAAAAACAAAAAAAAACCCCCCCCAACAACCAAAAAAAAACCAAAAAACCCCCAAACAAACAAACAACCCCCCCCCCCCCAAAAAAAAAAACCCCAAAAAACCAACACCACCACACACACAAAAAAACCAACTCCTCAAAACACTGAATTTCCTTTGCCCTGCGGCCTTCAGATGCACCGATCCAAGCTTTATTCTGATTCCTCCCATGCTGTGTGGGATTCAGCCTTCTTTCCCAGTCGTGGCAGGTTGAGCCATGCAGCACTGGGTGCAGCAGAGGCAGTTCCACACATTTCCTGCTTTGCTCGGCCTCCCGCGGCCCCTCAGGGCCTCCCGATTTCTCTGTTTCCTGTCGTGACAGCTGTGAAATCTTGATAACAGGCTCTGGAAAGAGCAACTAGTGGGAACAAGTCCTGGGGGAGAGATGGGGGTGTTTGTGCTGGCAGTGGGATTTGGGGATGAATTTAGGTGTAAGCAGCCAGGGTTTATCATTGCGATTTTTGCTCAAGAGAAGCCTCACCTTCCCGGAACAGGAATGGGTTTGTAAGGAAAGATGAGTGTGTCAGGGGTTGCAGGGGACCTGCAGTGTTGGACTGCTCTGTGTCAGCTGGACTGATGCAGAAAAGGAGACTGTAGGCACATCTTAGTTTGCACAAGGATGTGCAGAAAGCAAAATGAGTCTGTTGTGCTCACGTCCCTCTCTCTGCAGGGCTCTGCATGGGATTCCCTCCTACTGCTGTGCCTTTTGGACGAAGGCAGGAGAGGAAGCTGAACCACTCAGCGCAGGAGGGAAAAGGCTGCGCGCTGGATGTGACCACTTTTGCGTCGGTATGGATTTGTGAATGAATCAGCGCTGGCACTGTGTCAGGACTGCTTCCTGCCTGCTGCTCCTAAACCGGCCCCAAACGTTCTGCCTTAAATCAGGTTCTACCCACTGACATGCTAGCCCAGAGACCATGGATAAGGGTCACGTCTCATGATGGAAAGGAAATGGTAGGATCCAAGATGGTAGAGGGAATGTGGAGAATCACTCACCTTCAGAAATATCTTCGTCTTGCCAATCTGCCAGTCATCATCCTTCCCCAGCACTGCTTCAGCAATGCGCTGGCATGTCCCACGCAGGTCACCCTGACAGAAAAGGAGTTGGGATTCACCAGGATCAGACTCACCCACTGCTCCTCCCAAGCCCAGTGTAAACCTTTTCTGGTCCCAAATCCTGCAGTTTTCTGCTAATGAGTTTCTTATGGCTTTACTGTCATTTTGTTTAAGATGAGTGAGACGGACAGGCTGAATGTGGCTACCTGTCCCTGCCAGCCCTGTCACCATTTTTCCTTCCTTCCTTCACTTGGAAAGCCAGGGCACCACTGTGACACCTGGGGATCAAATGTTGTGTCATTGTTTTAGCAGAGGAGGCACACCCCATAATCTCTGGAGACTGCCCAGCAGAGAGCCCTCGTTCCCTGTGAAACAGGATCTCACCTGCTTGTACGCTGGCTTCACCCCAGGCATGAGCACCCGGTACCGGTCCACGAACTCCACGAAGGTGTAGCGGATGGGGTATCCGGCCCGGCGGATGCGGATGGTCTCCATCATCCCCGAGTACCTCAGCTGACGGACGCACAGCTCCCGATCAAACAGCTGGGGAGGTTACAGGACACAGGGGCTTGATTGGAAGTCTTTCTGGGCTAGTTCATTGCACTTATGGGCAACTATGCGCTCCTCCACGTGGGTCTGATGAGGCACAGACTGCTGGAGGCGGTTTTGATTTTCTTTGCATGGTTTTGCTGTCTAATTCATCCCATGCCTTTCTCTCAGATGAACCAGAACAATACTCAGAAGCAGCAGCATGGGATGATCTACAGACCCAGAGAGCTCCAGCCAGCATCCCGATACAAACAATTTTTTTTCCCCTCTAAAGCATATTTCAGAAGGAAGTAAAAGTTTTAGAATAACAAAAAGTAACAAACAGTCAGGACTTTCCACTGGCCTTTCACTTCCGCTATCCCATTTCCTATCACTATCAGTACATTTTCCTTCAAAGGCAGGGACAGAAAATGATCTCTCAGACAATGTTCTCTTTTGCAGTCACCCTGCACAGCTCTGTGTGCCTTTATCTGGGATTTCTTTTCCTTTGGATTATTAAACCAAGGCCAAAATTAAATTTAGCAAGAAATTACATTTCATATCACACTGCAGTCTCTGATTCAGTGTTAGCTCACTTACTCATTTATTTAATGGGAAGATTAATTTCTCTTTGTCTAATTCTTTCAAACTTGAAACTGTTTTCCTGTCGGACTGAAAGTTTTGCAGACAAATAGGTTGAACAGAGACTTCTGGCTTAGCACTTGCAAGACCCTAAGAAAAACAGGCTTCCTCTGCACGATACAAAATACCAGACTGAATTCCAGACATCCAGGTGTAAAAACAGAGCAGGGTCAGGGCATTTAGAATAATTTGCTAATGTCAGTTCAGGATGCACACCTATTTCTCAACACCACCTATGTTCAAAAAGAAGGTCTTGTTCTAATCCCTGCTCAGATGATAATCGCAGATCAGACATACTGTTAAATATTTACCCAATATATTGCATTAACATGCTAATAGGTGCCTTTTTACTCTCACCAAAACCAGGATAAGAGCACAGTAAAATGATCTGAGAGACCCACCACACCTTTTGCTCTGCATCGTATTAGATTCATTGAACAGCAAAAATAAGTTTCAAACAAACACTGCTTGTACACAACAGCTCTGAAATTCAGTATTTTATGCTTTTTTACACTCAGCTGAGCTTTACTAACAGACACTGACTTTAGATAAAGCTCCAGGCCTGGCGAGATTATCTATTAAATAAAGATCTTCCTTTCCAAGCAGTATCACTATTAAGTGGTGAGCAGGAAGCAGTGATTGCTCACAGCGCCAGTGGCCGATCCTGCAAGATGTGGGGAGTGGGATCAGGGCATGCAGCACCCACCATATCACCTGCCTCCTGCTGCAAAACTCGGAGCCCCTTCCATAAGCAGTTTGTGGTCAGGGGGATTGAGAACCCTCTCCTTCCTTTTCATTTGCTCCTAAAAGTTTGCCCCCAGAGTGCTCATTGCTTTTGAAGCAAATCACTATGAACTGGAACAAGATAACTTCTCTCACACTGCCTCTGTGCTATTTTGCGTCTATTTTGCTCTGCTTTTATAATTGCTGAAGAAAATAAAAAGGCAGTGGAAAGGATCAAACAGGATTTAAAATGAGGGAGATCCACTGGGAGCAACGATTTTCAGGAAAACACCTATGGGAAGATGATTTTTAGAAAGCACTGAGCTGTGCCACAGAACTAAACTCATGGCTCAGCTGAAGTCTCTGGCAGGAAGGAGCCTACCCCCTATGGAAATGGAGAGGCATTTCCTATAGGATAAAGGGCTGCAGGGTGAATTCCTTGAGATGGTCCTCGGGAAGAAAGGCAGGGTCAGGAGCTACCCCCGGCAAAAACTTTTGGGGTGCTGTTGGGCTGCAAAGCAAGCGCCGGATTTTGCCAACACTTCTGTGACTCTGTTGCTTGCACAGCGGGCTGTGGGTTGGTTTTCTAAGCGTGCAGGGTTAATCCTGACTCCGCTGATGCCCAAAGGAGTTTTGCCAGTAGCTCCAGGGCAGAATGACCCCACGGGCAGTCCCATGAGAAAAGCAGCCAGGAGAGAAAAGCGGGACTTACCATGGGCTTCTTGTACTCATTGGGCTTGATGCAGCGGACAAAAAAGGGCTGGCACACGCTGAGAGTCCTCATCAACAGCTCCAGGGAGCGCTTGAACTGGCTGCTGAGCGTCGGTGAGCGCTTCCTCGTCTCTGCTCCCTGCAAAACCGCAGCGCAGTGCACTCAGGAAATGAAAGGATAACACTGCCTTTCCCCTCTGGCTGCATCCCCAGGAACCTCCTGCAACAGGCAGGGCCAGAGCGGGGAGAAGGGACAGAGGTGGTTGGAAGTTGTACAAGGCAGGAGAGGGGAAGCGCAGAGCCTGTGAACTTGCAGTGGCCAGGCTCTGGCAGCCTACTCCATATGGCTCTGTTCAGTCAGGAAAAGTGCCGTGATTTAATTTCTCCTGCTTGAACCTTCCCGTCTGACTGGAAAACCCATCTTCCCCATGCAGATCCACGAGGAAGATCTGCCCATAAGAGCAAACAGCCTCTTCTGGGCCATCAGAATCCTCTGTATTACAGCTTGGGGCAATGCACCTGCCCAGGGATGCTCTCAGGAGCAATGTGGACTTCCCTCTCCCCAAGCATTGCAGCATGGGCATGCAAAACCCTCTGTCATGGTTCCTCATGTCAGGCGAGGCTCCTCCCGCTCCCTGGAACAAGAACCAGTGACTCATTTGGGGTAAAAACATAATCCAGGTAAATGTGCTTCCGCAAGTTTCAGAAACTTCTGCTGAGATTGCTCAGCCTGTACTACCACAGATTTGAGCTGCTCTTGGAAAATAATATCAAATAGACTAAAAGAGGTGAGTATTTAGGGTAGGGGGAATCAGGATGATTTGGAATATTTTTCTTGGTTTAGCTCCCTTGATCAAATCAATAACTCAATCTCTATTTTGAGGCGTTTCTAAATGAGAATGTGTATGTTTCCCTTAGTAGTCCCTTTTCCCTGCTCTGGGAAAACCTTGTTAAACCACCTCCAAGTGACGTCCCTAGATCATTTCATGTGCCAGCCACTATTACCTAAGTTCATTACACATCAGTTACAGTGGTGCTGTGCATCTAGTGGGGTCTGGTGTTCATGGAGCCTTTGTGGGGCAGCAGGAGGAAGAGTTGGTGGAAGGGCACCAGGAGACAACCCCCTCTCAATTAAAAACAGGGTGCATGTATAACATGACCTGTGACATGACCTGATGGCCAGAGAATTCCAGCAGGATTTTAATGCATTTTTCCTCCAAATGTCCTTTTATTTGCAGGTGGTCAAGCCACATGTGGAGTCACAAAATCCTCATCTGCACTGGCCTTGCTGCCATGTTTTGCAGTGTTTATTTGCACATTTTTGTTGCCGTGTTTATTTCTAATTTTGCTAAAATCCTTACACATGCTTCATCACATAGCACTAGTAACCTTTAACATTCCCACCCCTCAAAACTGAGGAATTCCATAGAATCATGGAATAGTTTGGATGAGAAAGGATTACAAATTCCCTCTGGTCCAAGCCCTTTGCCACAAACAGGGAGTTTACACAGCTCAGGTTGGACGTGATGTTGAGACAAACCCAGTCAAGACAAACACAAAGTTGTCATGGAATTCCAACAAGAGAAAACCCAGCTCATGCAAACACCACAGAAACCTGGCCTGCTTGTGCAGAAGAGCCTTGGGGGGCTACCACTGATCTCTCCCAGCAAAATCCTCCCTGGAAGGACAAATTGCTAACAAATCTAGAGTAATGAATGGATACAGCTGCTACCTGCAGAACACTGTAGAGTGTGATGCTCATATTTTGTTGCAAATTTTCTGATGAAAAGGCTGTTTCAGCAGGAATCCTGGTTTGAAAGGCTTTGATGAATGTTTTCTTAACACATTGCTAAATTATGCACGAGGTCACCTCTGTGAGATGTGGAAGGATAGCCACAGGGATTAGAAGCAGCAACAGATGCAGCAGCAGGGCTGGCAGTCAGAAACAATTGTAAATTTTAGTGAGTTTGGGCTTGGCTGGGAGAGATCATTTTTAAGCCATGGTGTTAGGAACGGAGCAAAACTTTGTACAAGGGTCTATAAGGGAATGCACGAGTGGTTTGCTCCCAGACAGCAAGAAATGCCTCTCCAGCTTGCTAGTGCCTTGCATTTTCTTGCATGCTTTGCATGCATCCAGATCTGGCAAAAAGCAGTGGTGCCATCTCCATCCTTACATCTGAGAGCTTTTTACTGGGAGGGGTTGGAAGGAAGGGACAGTGCCCAGAGAGTAGCTTGTCTTCCTGTCCAAATAGTCAGAGTGGTGTGGGCTCCCCCTGTCAAGACCACATGGTCCCATCAAGGACATTTCAGGGCCTGACATTTGTGCACAGACCTCTCTCACTGGTGGGCACCACCCCTATGGGCACTTCTCGGGCTCTCGGATACACAATAAATACTCTGAAAAGTGTTTTGCATCAGCTTCATCCTTCAGGGATGGGTGACACCACTCAAGTAACTGCAGTTCCTTCTGCCTCACCTCAATACCAGCTTGGAGAGAATCACACTTTTTCCCTTACTTCCACAAAACAACCCCAAAAAAGGAGAGGAGCAGCCTCTCAACACAGCCTAGCACTCTCAATCCTAGCACTGAAAATGCAGGATTTACTGCAGAGAAGCATTTTTTTTTAAGCTAAAACCAGACCCAGTCCCCATAACCTGATGGAGAAAGAGCCGGTATATTCTGCTTTTCCCTGTCCAGATACTTCCTAGTTTTCAAACTCTGAGACTGTAACATCTTTGGGACCCAGACTACCTCTTCACTGGTGTCTGTACAAAGCCCAGTAGAAGGGAGGATGAGACCTGTGTAACATGGGGAAGGATGAGCAGGATTCACAGGTGCTGTACCCCAGACTGGAGCACTCAGCCTGTACTCAGCATCAAAGGAGGAAAAGACTCAAAAAGAGAAGAAAAAAATGAGTAAAAGAAGAGAATTAGATGATTTACAGAGAGGGAGCATGCAGAAGAGAGTTTAGGATGATGTGCAGACCAGCATGACATCCGGACATGCTTCAATTCCACTTCTTTCTGCCATCTCAAGCCAGTCTGAACTTTGGAAGTGCCAACACATACATGGCTGTTTGCAGTAACACCAAGACAAAGGGCAAGGAGAAAGGCAGCTACAAGGAGAAATGTCACTGAGCCAGAAATGGTAGAGGTTATTCCTTCTGTCCTTCTGCACCTTTCCCCCCTTGAAGGACCAGGCCTTGTGGCTGCTGGTGCCCCAGAAACACCATCAGGAGATGGCGGCCTGCTTAAGTGGAAATGCAGAAAGATTAAATACTTGAGTAGGGATAGGGAAGGAGGGTGAAGCATGTCACAGCAGCAATACTTTAGGGAAAGGTTCTGGACAAAGGACCATCCTCCCAACTCGTTAGGATTATAAGGTCACTACATTGAGCCATGCCAGTGTGACATGCATTTTCTGGGCAAAATGATGCTTTTTCTTTGATATATTTTTTATATGAAATGTCACTGGTGCGGCCTTCACATGACTACTGAAAGCTGAGGCCACCTCATTCTGCAGTGACATATAGTGAAGGGAGTCTTTCTCCTAAAGGCTGTGCAGTCTGGAAAGTGCCAACCAATGCAGAGCTGGACAGACATGGGCTACATAAAACAGTGCCAAGTATCCCTGTTTTGAACTACAAGCTTACTGACATGTGTATATATATATATATATGTATATATATATATATATATATATATATGAAAAATCATTTTTATCTTGGCTGCTCCACCTTTGCTTCAGTGTCTAACAAATATGAGCAATTATTCACCAGAAAACCTACAAAACATGAAGTTTAGTTGTAAGATCAACTATGACAACAACAAAACTTCTGTTTCCTTGTATTACCTCTTGACATCTTCAGAGCAAAAAGCTGGTCTAAACATTTCCAACAGATTTTGCATGTTTGTCTCCTGGATTTAATCCCACCATAGAATCACAGAACTGTTAATGGTTTGGGTTGGAAGGGATCTTAAAGCTTATTTAGTTCCAACCCCCTGCCATGGGCAGGGACACCTTCTGCTAGACCTGGTTTCTCAAAGCCCCATCCAACCTGGCCTTGAACACTTCCAGGGATGGGGCATCCACAGCTTCTCTGGGCAGCCTGTGCCAGTGCCTCACCACCCTCACAGGAAAGAATTTCTTCCTAACACCTCAACAAAACATTTTCTCCTTCAGTTTTATGCCATTCCCCTTGTCCTAACACTCAAGGCCCTTGTCAAAAATTCCTCTCCAGCTCTCTTGTATCCTTACTCAGGAAATACTATGATTTTTGGTACAACTCTAGAGCAAGGCCCAGTGATGTGTTCAAATTGGAACAGTTTTAATCATGATGCAGAGGGGAAGGAGTCCACCTCTGGAATTAATGGCTTTCAGTCATTTTGGGTCAGATCCTCCTCATTGGAATTCCAAATCCAAACATCCAAGATACTGCAGAGGTAAAAAGGGATGAAATTCAGTCCCATGCAGAGAGCTGAATTTTGAAAAGCAGGCTAATCCTCTGGTTATCAAGGGGTTGTAGAAATGTGAGCAGAATCACAAAGCTTATATCATAAAATCTTTAGCGCACAATATTCTATTTTATGGCCAAATAACTAGCAAGCAGGTTTGGGTTATCAGAATCAGTCAGTAGTTAAAATGCAGCAGAAAAGACCTGAAAAAGGTGCCAAAAGCCTGTTTTGATGATCATGACAAAATTTCATATTATCTTGTCTCTGAAAGCATTTCCAAACAACCCAGAAATGCAATCCAGGAGTCTCTCTTTGCATGTGAGCTTTTTTGCCTCAAAAAGTGCAAAACAGGGTCAGATTTGCAGCTGTTTGGAGGAATAATGTCCCACTGAAGCCAATGGTGGCACCATGGTAAATAACAGCCAAATCTCAGATGATCCATCTGAAGTTATTTAAAATGCTTCAAATATCAGGAAAAAAAATCCTCAAAACGTTGGCTGAGCCTGGTTCTGATTTCATCCAAACCAAATTTCCATCATTACAAAGTTCTTCTGAGTTGAGTCCTAGAATTAAGTGACACAGTCATACACCTGTACCTATTCAACAAGCTTTAAAAGTGCTCTCCAACACATCGGTCACTTGAAATGGATCCTCTATAGATAGTGCAGGAAGAGAAATAAACCAACAGAAGTAAAGCACAATCCTTGCCAAAGAGAGGTGAGTATACAACAGAGGAACTCATGTATTCAGTTTACCTTTGGTGTGGGTGTGGGCGACTGGCCAAATGTGCTGGATGCATAGCCACAGAGAAACTACACGAAGCACAGGTAAAAACAAAAACAAAACAAAACACAAAACAGAGACAGAGAAGAGTAAATAGTGAAAAGAAGGAATAACTGAAATGGGAGCCTGACATTTTTAGTCTTGGAAGTCCAGCTGTTATATATCTCATGAAAAAAATGCATTAATTCTTAGATCTTTGTCTAACTCTCTCCTGGCTTTTCTCCTTTGTTTTGATATTCACTTCTCTGAATCTGAGGGAATTGCCAGTGTTCAGCTCTTGCTTCTTGAGAACAAACTTTGTACATTTTCAACCTCATTCTTTATCCATCCAATTTCAGCCATCCTCACTCTTCTTCACACATCTCTGCTCTCAATATACAGTGGTTTGGAAGGTGCCAGGAACAAAACACAAAAATGAAAAAAAAATAAAAAAATTCCCCCCTTCCTCCCTAATTTTAATCCCAAAAAATCAGGTATTTTTGATAGAATTTAAACTTTTGCCAAGGAGAAAGCCCACCTGCCCAGTTTCCCATTTGTTTTTCACTTTACAGGGTTTCATCCTCCACTGCTCCTTCTACCTGTTCCTTGAGCAAGCAGTGCTGACAGTCCACACCAGCTGATTCCTCAGAGGAACAGTGTACAACTCCCACTCAATCCATAATTTCACCTGGCACCACTCAAAGCAACGTTCCTGTTCAGCAAACACATGCAGATAAACCTTCTCTGGGATGACCATGAATAAATGAGACTTTACAGCCCCATGTGCTCCAGAAATACCTAGTTCACCACACAGCTTTCATTGTGTACAAATATTAGGTCTTTCAGGGACAAAATAATGTTCACATATACAATCTCAACCAGTTTTCAAATTTCCCTGATCTGTGGCTTTCTCAAGTTTCTGGAATATAAGGACCCCATTTAAAAGACTGAACGTAAAGCAGATGTGGACTTACTTGTAACTGACTCACAAAATCCTACAAACTCATGAAAAAGATCCTCAGGACTAAATTTGGAAGGTGTTGAGAAAAATGCCTCATGATTTGATTTAGCCCTTAGCAGAGCAGCCACTTATTTCTTTTTAAGAGAAGATGTTCTATTTGATTGACCAAGCCTGAGTGTCTCTGGGAAGTTCCTCCATAGATTGCCTCACTGAAGCTCAGGGAAGGCATGCACAGTTCCAAGACATCCCAAGGACACTTCACCACAGATCTTTGCTACATGCAATCAATTTCCATGACCCAGGTGCACTTGCTCCTTCGCTTGGGGCACTTGTCCTAAGAAAAGGGCTGCAAACATTACTGAACGTTGGTGGAAAGCAACGGCAAAAGCATCTCAGCCCCATGTTGGATCCTGCTTGTCTGAGAATTTTTGTGTGGTGGTGTCTAGGGAATTAGTGCTCCCCAGGTTCACAGTGACACTGTGCATGACTGGGAGCTGGTACACAATGTTGGCTCTTCTTCCAGTTCCATGGCATCAGGCTAAAACTCTCTCCAAAAAGAAAACCAGACACCATTAAAGTATTAAACCACAGAGACCACCACTTGGAACAGATTCTGAAGATATCTAGTGAGACTATAAAAAAACTATAAAAAAACCCCAAATGGTTTATGCTAAAAAAAAAAAAGAGAGGGTCCCAATGCTTTCAAAGGGTTCAGTTCTCAGATCCTAGACAACATCCAGGCAGACACCTCAACTTTGCTATTATATACTTCCAGCATCTTTTAAAGATGCCTTGGTAGGGATCCCTGTGAGAAAGCTTGTGTGACTGTGTAAATCCTTTCATTGACGCCCCAGAGTGCATCTCTGCTCTGCCCAAAGAAGAAAGAAATCACTTCCAAGGTCTACTGCAACGTTTATACCAAAAATAAAAAGCAGCGAGGAATAAGCAATAAAAAGCAAAGTAAGCAGCAGCACTGATGCGAAGGGAGTTAGTGTCTACTTCAACAGGAGTATCCACTTCTGAGGACAGCTCTGAACCCAACAGGAGTGTGATGCCAATTGGTAGCTTGATTAGTAGTTGATAAATGTCCTCTTATGCCTCATGAAGCCAAAATGATAATGATCATTAATTTCAGCAGGAGCAAAACTGTATGGCTAAAGGTTATGAGCAAAGCAGCAAGTAGCATATTCAAAGAAATGTCTTGGGAATGTAAATATTTCCTTCCCTTGGCAAGTAAAGGAATTCAGCACTTACAGCTTGGCACTCCTGAGAGTCCCTAAGTCCCTTGGTCCATCAGTGGCATTGGCTGGCATTTGGAAATGGGACTCTGACTGCCAAAAAATTTGTTTGCTTTGAAAAAACGTAATCCCCGTACCCTCTGCAGTCCCATGGCTTTTGCCTTGGGAAAGACTGGGAGATTTGGCCGTAGTGACTGATCGGTATAGAGTTTCACATTCGGCAAGACTGATATTTTAAAACACTTCATACTGTAATTTTGGGAGCAGGGCTGAGTAGGGAGATTTAGATGTTCAACTTCCTGAAGAAAATATCATATATTTGTGTTATTAAAGGTGAAATGGTCACGAATATCAACATTTAAGCTGGTATCCCAGTAATAAATGCTCAACCGTGTTGGGAAGGGTTAAAGCAATAACTCTGCCTTTCTCTGAAACTTCAAGGCACACAGTCTTCTCTCACACTGAGCATGCAGTAAGCACATAACCTACTGGAGGACTGGGATGTGGAAAGAGGAGCTTTGAACTTCAGCTTTCATAACCGGTGTTCCCTCTCTCTGCTGTTGCGACAGTAAAACACAACTGTTCCCTCCAAGTCCTGTTGCAGTGCTTAGGGACCAGCAAGATTGTCCTTTTGTTATACTGTGGTCAAAAAGCTTTTGGCTTTTACTTGGACTCATAGAAAGGTTTGTGTTTAAAGGGACCTTCAAGGTCACAGAGTTCCAACTCCCCCGCCATAGGCAGGGGCACCTTCCAGTAGACCAGACTGCTTGAACACTTCCAAGGATGGGGCATCCATAGCTTCTCTGGGCAGCCTGTGCCAGTGCCTCACCACCCTCACAGGTAAGAACTTCCTAACACCTACTTCTCATTCTATTATACACACATCTGGATGACCTAACCAGAAGGTACAGCTACTTTTCTCTCATATTTCTACAATCACAAATTTAATTGTTCCAATCCCTACACAATTCAGAGGGGTAAACCCATCAAAAAAATAATATTTGATGAACCAAATGCAGTGAACTGGGGTGTGAGTGTGGATGCACCCGTGACACTGCATTAACACCTCCTGATGGTTGACTCTCACTAACAGGTTTGAAACACCCCAAAGAGCATCAGAGCAATGTGACTCCGCAAATCTTCCACCCCTTCCAGGAACACCCCTCCTTGTGAATAAAGATATTCTCCCGCCTGCATTACCATTGCCACATCTGCTTGGAAGATCTGCTTGATGAATTTGTTTTTTGAGGAATGCACCAGCTGAATGATGTCTCCGTGCAGCGTGTCCCTGTTTTTCTCCAAGAAACCTAGAGAAATAATGGGACAACACATAGATGACACAGTGCAACATGGTCAGCATGGCAGCTGCAAGCAGCTTCTGGGTTTTTGGATTACTGGATGTTCTTGGTGAGGTAATGGGAGTAATGAGCAGGCAGAGAGAGAGGGACCATGACAAGGAAGACAGAGGCACAACTTCACGCTGGATTGAAGATGCAGTGGTGCAAAGCACTGCCATTCTGTCACGGGCACACACAAATGAAACAGCACCAAACTCTGCAGCCCATGGGCACAGCTGGAGGGCCAAGTCATTGCAGCCAGAAAAGGAACACATTGACACTACTGTGGACTACCACCCTGCCCTGCTCCAACACAGCAGCGGCTCGTTTGCCCATGAGCATCCCCTCACCCGCTGCAGTGCCCTAGGAGCTGCCCCGTACCTTTTGTTTCGTAGTAAACAATTCCAGCAAAATGGTTAATGCCAAACTGGGTTTCATAGTTATTCTTCGGAGGAATATAGTTGGTGTTAAGCTTGTGCTGGGAGTTCAGCTTGTGTAACATGGTGGCATCTGTACCCTGCACATGCATGAAAAGATCTGACATTTAACCCAGGCTATTCCCATTGAAACAATTTTCCAGTCAATAGCACTTTTCCTTCTTGTCTTGGTGACAATGTGCATTTATGTTGAGACGTGATATGTTGGAGAAGATATGTCAAGTGCAGAAATTATAGAAGTTGATTAAATACCACTGGTATGTAATGCTGCGTTCAAAATAATGCTCCAAAAGGAGTATATTTAACATTATTTTCTCTTAAACTTTGAGCATCTTGCAGTCATATTTTCCCATCAGAAACACTTGTTTTAGCATGGCTGTGACACTGACAGAAGAAAATTTAAGAGAGCAATAAAAACTATAAATAGGCCATTAGTGAATGTGCTTTTGGGGCTGAGCAGGTCTCTCACAGGAGAGATACAAAGGGGATAAAAGCAAAAACGGAATTAAAAAAAGGGGATAAATTGAGGAGAGTCACTGGCAGCAAGACTGAGCCAAAAACACACCTTGGGGAACTTGCTCTCCTCGTCAATGAGTGAGATGATGTTCATAGGCTTGATGGCAATCATGTCCAAGGCATCCTGGTTATCAGTGAACTCGATGTGCTGCCAGTTGATGTTCTCCAGGTTGTACTCCTCCTGCTCTAGTTTGAAGACGTGGCGCACAAAGAACTGTTGCAGGTTTTCGTTCGCAAAGTTTATGCAAAGCTGTTCAAAACTGTGGAGGGAAGGTCAAGAAAAGGCCACTTTATATATATCCTGGTTAATTTTTCTACATCTCTCTCCACACTTGAAGCAATACTCTCAGACCTTGTCAATAACTCATTAAGGCTGCTGTTGGCTTAGAATTTACTTATTGGTTCAGACAATCAGTTCTTCTTCCAAAACAATGTTATGTGTGTGGACTAAATCAGTTTAGGAACTCCACTGTCTGCTGCAATTGGTTACTTCTGATAATTTCTCATATAGAAAAGGCTTGGTCCAACCCAGTCCAGTTCACTTCAGGAGAAGTGAAAGGACTGCAAGACCTTGAGCTTGGGCTTGTGAAGGAGGATTAAGACCTGGTTCTCCTTTGCAGGCTCCATACCTGTTCACAGAGAAGTTCTCAAAACCAAAGATGTCAAGAAGGCCAATGGATCTCCTGATACTTTTGAGTTCCTGGGAAGGAGGTCTGTAAATTGCAGCGTTGATCTTCTCCACGATCCACACAAAAAGTCGCCCATAAATTCCCTGAAACAGCCCGAAGTTGGAGCTCACTGAGACAGTTCAGCAGTTTGCCCCGCTAGTCTGTGTCACCACTTCACCCTTGATAGCACAGTTTCTCCTAAAGCATGGCCAATCACCAGACAGTCCCTGAGGACATGCTCACCAACGTTTGTGCCAGACTCTTGGCATGGTTTAAAGCTTCAAGAATCATTATGTAGATCAAGGAAAACAGACCTGAAAGCTTAGCTACAAAACAACTGAGAGCAAACCCCCAAATCTGGATAGTGCTAAATTTTGGATCTATGGGCTTGCTGTGAAGCCAGAAAGTCCTTTCCTTGGTTTCCACACATTCCTCTCTACGGATCAGCAGAGCAGAGCCATGTTACGCTGCAAGAACATCTTGCTCACTTGAACAAGGTGCTCACTGAAACACTGCAGCACTGGCTGAACAGTCTGATGATCTAATGACATTGCTGCTGATACTGCTGCTTCAGTAATTCCAGAACTTCATGTTTTAAACTGTAATTAATTTTTATTTTATAAGCTACAGCAGTGCGACCAAGAGGGGAGCCCAATTCCAAGGCCCGTCACCACTAGAGACAACACTGCCAGGATTTGCAGGCTAGTTAGCTATCAAACCAACTTGATCTACCAACTCCCCACAGATAAAATGAGGACCCAAGTTGGCCAAAGCATGCCAATAATGCTTGTCTTGCAATTTTACATGGGGCTGCAAACAGCACAGCAGTGATGCACACCCACCCCATCAACCTTCCTCACTCCAAAGCCTCAAGATGTGAGGCTAAATGCTCTGATGGCTTCTAGACTGCTCTATCCCTGGCCCTGTGTTGTTCAGCTGTATTTGCTGTTCCTTATGCTCCCAAATCCTGAAATTCAGGTGTTAGAGGTGTTGGTAGAGTTGCTCTGATTTACAGCAGCTGAGGATCTTTCCTGAAGCTGAGGTGATTTCAGAATGCTAGGTCCTTCCGCAAGTCCCCTTTGAGTACAGACAATCTCCAAACCAGATTGCAAATCTCTAGCAGAGCAGGTTACCTAGACTCCTTCCATCTCAACTCTTTGTACATCCCAATTAGAACACGGTTTCAAGGGCATTTGCTGATCTGAGCTCACAGGGGCACCAAGCGAGACCCTTTTCCTGTGCAGTGGATGCTCCAGTCTCAGAAGGGGCAGATTTCTTCAGCTTATCAACAGAAGGCATAAGGGAATGCCATAAGACTTACCTTTACAAAAGCGTCCCTCACATCCAGCGCTTGCTCCATGTTGAGGGGGGTGGAGACAGTTTCGCCCCTCGTGATTATCGTCCGGCTGGTAAGGCAGTTCATCACGTCCTGAGGCTCAACCTGGCAGAGACAACACCAAACACAGCTGCTGTACAGGGGAGGTGCCTCAAATGAAGACACAGGCATTTTCGGAGAGAAAAGTTAACACTTTTATACCGTACTCTAATCTGGAAGGCGTTCTTGTGAGAAGTTAGCGTGTTCTTAGCATGAGATGTTTATGAGGTGGGAAGATAGCAAGAGACAGCAAAGCCAAGCCTGCAAAGCTGTATGCCACCAGCATGAGTTAAAGCTTTGCATTGCCTTGACCCCTTTTTATACTTCTTCAGGGAAATGTCCACTCCCTAAGCGGACAGAGAGCTGCGCATCACACTCTGGGACCAGCAGTGCCTATGGAGATGAGATGCTGTTTCTGAGGGATCCTTGTTAGCTCTTGAGAGGGCCACTGAAGAATGCTCCAGTCACTGCATGGATGGTTCCAGTGAGGGTCATCTCACCTCACTTCAGATACAGAGTATATATGACACCTGTCTCAAGTACCGTTAACAACTTTCTTTATATTAGTCAGGGAAACATCCTACTTTAGGGACTGAGGTATTTTGGGTACCTTTTCTAGGACAATGTGCCACCAGAGGGTCTGTTTCTAGCTGCTGGTATGAAGAGAAGCTCAGATAATGGGATCATGGAATCATAGGATAGTTTGGGTTGGAAGGGACCTTTAAGGTTCATCTAGTTCCAACCCCCAACAGGAACAGTTTCTGCAAGACCAAGTTGCTCAAAGTCCCATCACACCTGGCCTTGAACATTCCCACAAGTGGAGCAGCTGTAAAATCCCTGGGCAATCTGTTCCAGTGCCCCACCACCTTCAGTGAAGAATTTCTTGATATCTAATTTAAACCTGACCTCTTTCAGTTTGAAGCCATTCCCCCTTGTCCTATCATTCCATGCCCTTGCCAAAAGTCCCTCCTCCAGCTCTCTTTTAGCCCCTCTAGGTACCGGAAGGGGCTCTAAGCTGTGTCCAGAGCCTTCTCCAGGCTGAAACACTCCAAGTGTCTCAGCTTGTCTCCATAGAAGAGGCACTCCAGCCCGCTGAGCATCTCTGTAGCCTCCTCTGGCTACTCAGCCCAGATGGAGACTTTCACCTTCCTGCTGCCAATGCAGCACACAGTATGGCTTATCCAGGCCTCTTCAGCCTCCTAGAGCTGCTGGTGCAAGGAGAGGCGGGCTCAGACAAAGCTTTGCCACGATCCTAAAGACCCGGGATCAGATCAGAAAGGGGGGAAGGGCAGCACTGCAGGGCCACTGACCTCCAGCAATGTTGCCGCAGTGATGAGCGATGCTGACTGAACAACCTCGCAGGCATCCAGGTTGTCATAGGTCCGAGCTGGGGAAAGAAAGGCAGACGGAAAGCCATCAGCAAGGGACGTGTCTCTGCAGAAAGCAGATTGGGAGAGGGAAAGGCTCTTTCTCCAGTGCCTCTGTGTGATGTCCTGGCAAAATCTGGCCATCAGAAGGGAGAGAAAAGTTCACACATCTGCTGGAGTCCTGCTGCTGGCTGCAAAGGACCAGTACTCTGCTCTGCCAGACCAGATAGTAAAGAATGTAGAAATGTTTCTAGCATCCAAGTGCTTTAGGCTTCTGTCGTCTGAAGAGGCTTTTTAAATCACTGTGTCATTTCTGATAGCAGAGCTGTTTGGTACATTTGCAAAGGCATATCCAATCACACAGGCACCTGTCAAACATTCCATTAGCCGTATTTTGTAAAACCTGAATCTACTGAATGGCCTGTGGCCATATTCAACCTCACAACATTCAGAAAAGGTGGATGTCATTGAGCCCATTGCAGCCTGGCAGCCCTGCTGTGGGCAGGTGGAATTACTCCTTATTCCTTACAATGCCACAATAAACACCTGAGTCCCTGGCATGGCACCATGGCAGGTGTTCTGGATACAGTCCTCCATCCCTAAGCTCGGCTCCCTGTCAGCGTGAAGAATAAAGAGCAGCAGTGCCCTGGACCACGTCCCTGTGCTTTGTCCTTTTACCTTCATACTGCAGGTTGCCCATGTGCAGGATGGCAGCCAGCAGCTTGGAGATCTCCCAGTTCTCGGTGTCGGTGAACATGAGGACCTTCATGGCGGAGCGGATATTGGCGTACTCCTTGCTATCATCTCTGCCATCACAGGTGGTGCAGTTACCCTGGGGAGGCAAACAAGGCACACACTGCATGGGCCAAAGCCAGGGAGCACTGGGGTGCAACCCCAAGCTGGGCTTCCCTCAGAACCAGCAATGTTTTGTTTAAAGGATGACGCTGAACTTGTGGATGTGGCTCTGCTCTTTGTCATATTCTATGATTCAGTGCTCAGCCTTGCAACCCACACTTTACCTGTCATCCCCAGGTACCCTGTGTCTGACTGCCATCAGCAGAAGAGGAAAAGCTCTCTGGGATGGGGATAGGGGGCTGGAGGCTCCCACTGGTCCAGTCAGAAATCTGGGTCCCAGCCTTGCTGATGACCCACCAGCCTTAATTACACCTGCTTCTATCAGCTCCTCTGGATATCAACTGGTGTATAGGGAGTGGGGGTGGAGGTTTCTGGCTCCGTCAGACACGTGGAGCACACACAGCTCAGCCCCATATTCTGCTGAGAATGTGCCATCCAGACAAGCACTCCACTGTACCCATCACTGCCTCAGGGGCAGCAGGTCTTATCTAACACCTTGGCTACTTCCAAACACGTGGCATGGGCACCATACTCCATCCCATCCAAGCTTGTGTCCTACTTCCCAGAAAGTGTGGAAACAGCCCGGTCTAGACACAGGGATTAAGGATTTCCACTAAGACCGTGAGCCTTGTGGTGGTGTGACAAAGAGATCCGTCAAACCCTGCGGCTAAGGCTCAGGAAGGTCATAACCAGCAAAGCAGCTCTTGGCTGCAGAAGCACCTCTCTTTTCCTTCTCCCTTGCTAAGAACCCTTCACCACATCACCCCACTGCTCCCTCACCATCGCAAGGTAGTTGTAGTCCGTGGCTTTCCCAAGACCCAGCTTCTTCTTCTGCTCCACGGTCATTCCTCTCAGCATGCAGTAGAACACGTGGTAATTCCTCTCGTCCTGAGCCTGCAGGAGAAGAGCAAGTGTCAGCTCCACGAGGAGAACGGCATGGCAAAGGTCGCCAGCTCCCACGCCTGGCAGGTGTATCACCTTACCTGCCTGCACACCCGGGACTTCTCCAGCAGGTACTGCTCAATCTTTGCCCCCTCTATGGCTCCCCTTTTGTTGAAGTGGATGTCGATGTACTTCCCGAATCGGCTGGAATTGTCATTACGGATGGTCTTTGCGTTCCCAAAAGCTGCAAAGATTACGGTGTGTTAGACAGGACCTGATGCAGGGAGGATGATGGATCTGGTCTCATGGAGGGGGAAAGTCAAAAGAGTGAGGCTGAGAGGATTAAAAGCAGCCCCAAAGCCTTCCCTTAAGTTTGGCTGCATCAATTTCATCTCAGTGCGAGGAAACAAGATGTATATCAGATGGCTGTCCTTGGAAATACAGAGAGGAAGCACAGAGGAGGAAGCCTGGGAATGGGGTGATCTTATCCAGGAAGAAGGGCTAGGACAGCAGGATTTTGGTGGCAGCTGATGAAATACAAGAGAGTTGAGCAAGAGTGACTGCAGTGTGAAAGGTGACCCTGCAGAAAATTACAGAGATGCTGGTGAGTGATTTGATGACTGAGAGGGAAAGAAAAGGGAAAATACGTCCAAAAGAGAAATACAGACAACTAAGCCAGCCTCCAGCAGGAGACTTCTCCCTGCAAACAGACTGTGCTGAGAAAGGTACCCGTGTCCATTGTCTGTTGGGTGTGGAGGAGTGCCCTAAGCCAGCACACCCTGCCATTTCTGCTCCAGGATTTCTGGCAGGTGATGGACATGAGCTTGAATTACAGAGCCTCTCTTTCCTGAATCTCAGCAGTGACTAAGTGAATATTCAATAGTGTCCTGTGCATTTGTCATATTTCTGTTGGCTCCTAGAGGGTTATTTACCAAGCAGAGGAGGTAAAAATCATAAAATGGTTTGGGTTGGAAGGAACCTTCAAGATCATCCAGTTCCAACCCCTCTGCCAAGGGCAGAGACACTTTCCACTAGACCAGGCTGATCAAACCTCAACCTTTAGAGAACAACCTCAATATTACTCTTTAACAACCTCAATAAAAATTGCAATTTTTTCTGAGTAAGCATAAAAGGTACATCTGGCATCGTGTTGGGTCAAGAGGGTCAAACTACCTATTTAATTTAAAGATATCCAATTAAAACAGTGGGATTGATCACAGTAACAGCTTGCCAATGAACCTATTAAGGCCCCAAGATAATGGTTCTCATTATCTGGTTCTTTCTTTGACTCCTCTATTTCTTTTCCTGCATTTTGCTGCCATTCTTATCTTGGAAGGAAAAGGTGGGGTTTGCTATTGTATACAGCCAGCACAAGGTGCTGTGAAGCTCAGGTCCTATTAAACTGGTGTTTTATGGAACCATCAAAGAATAGGGATAAGATTTTTGCAACTACAGCCAAAAAAATGCAAATAATTAGCTGAATGCAGCACAGATGGGATACTGATGCTCTGCATGCAGTCCAGCACTGGAAGAGGCAGTGAGATTTTTCACAAGAGCTTTGACTGAACATCAGAAACTCAAGAAAGTATTGATCAGCACTTTTACATAGTACACACAGATTTAAGCAAAATTCAGGGTTTTGTATTGATTTTTTTTTTTTTTTTTTTTTTAAAAAAGAGCACTGATTTAGGCAGAAAACCACTTTTTTTCCCCCATATTTTTAAGTAACAAAACAGTTGAAAAATAATTCAGGTCAGCTGAAATGTTTTGCTTTCAACAATAGTTGTCAAAAATATTAAAGAAAACATTGAGAGCTCAAATTAGAGAATATTAGTCTTGTGAAAAATAAATTCAGATGAGAAGAATCTGAATGTGTTGTTTAGCAAAAGTGTACTTAAAAGAAAAGTTTTGTCACTTTTTTTGAAACTCAAAGGGATTTAGATTTGGTTATATTTTATGCTTCCTGAATCTGTTTTGGTTTGTGGGTGGTTTTTTTTTTTTTTTTTTTCCCAGCAAAAGAATTCTTTATTATCTGAGGCCTCACCTTCCAAGATGGGATTTGCCTCCAGGACCTGCTGCTCAATCCAGGAGTGCTGACCACTGATTGCTGCCAGGAACTGCAGAATCAGTTTTGTGCTTTCTGTCTTCCCTGCTCCAGATTCTCCACTGCAAAGACAACAGGAGTGGAGGTCAGTGAAAGCCATGCTGCATCCCTTCCATGCCAGTGTCCCTCCCTCTGTCTCCAAAGGAACTTCTGTCTCTGTCTCTTGTGTTAGGGTAGGCAGGATGAGACCACCAAGGATGGGTTTCCAGCATCCCAAGGACTGGCTGTGGGACAAATGGTAGGACATGGTACCAGACAGCTTCCAGCCAAGGTCCAGATTTGCTCTGTGTTTCATTTGGCCCAAGCTGTTGCTTGAGTTTGGGTACGCCCAGCAAATGCCATCATTCAATCAGCACTAAGAAGGTCATGAAGGACTTTCAGCCAGTGCTTTTCCAGGTAGGATCACCAGACTATGACTCTGTGGTGCACAGTCTAGCTGTTCCCATGGGACATCTTCATCACCAGTCTTGAGCTGTGATAAGACAGACTGTGAAATACAGCCTTTTAACAGCAGGGACTTCCACAGGGCTCCTGTGCTTGCTCTAACAAGGAGAAGATGGGAGATGAGAAGCTTATGGGGCAGGAAGGCAGAGCTATTCCTCAAACTTTTCTCTTCACTGAAAGATAACCTCAGTTATCTTGTGAAGGGGCTGGGCAGAAATATTTGGGTGAGTCTATGGCACATCTGATACATGGGGTAGCCAAAATAAGTGACGGAAACAGACCTTCCTGACACTGAATGTCCAGCCCTGGCCTCACGGGCAAATTGTTTCACTTTTCAGGGCACTGGCACGCTGCATTGACCCTCCTATGGGCCCCACATGATGCTCTTTTAGAGCAGCAAAAAAAGCCGTACTGAATGGCCTTTTCAGACTCATGTATCTGAAAGACTGTACACAGGATGTTCCAGAGTTATGATTTTATTCAATGAAACTTAGGGTAGGCATGCCTTGGGGAAAAAGGGTGCCTCAAATGAAAAAGACTGTGGGTTCAGAATTTATAGGATCATGCTGGAGGGCTGAGGACACGAAATCTGGCTCATACCACCATCTGGGACAGATACTGGAGGGAACTATACCCATAACTGTGACCAGGCACTTCTTGGTGCCCAAGCTGATCAGTCCAGAGCAGAGCCATGCATGGAGACCACAGGCCCAGCAACAAAGCTTGTCCCTGACCCTTCCTTGTGCTGAAAGTATTGATGTTTGCATTTTTGATATCTGTAGGACTGAGCTTGAATTTAAAAGTGGAGGTTAAAAATGAATATAAATATTGTATTGTAAGGGTAAATACCAAAGTATTGATAAAAAACCTTTACTAGGAACAGGGTGACTGCACAGACCACCTCTGCACTGGGGATATGTGGATGGAAGACCTAATCAGTCATTCAGTGCTTGACTACTCTATCTGATAAGCTGTTCCAAATCAAGCATGTTGCACCTGCTCAGCATCTGCCTTCAGGATATGGCCCATTTGGAAACTCAGCAACTCACCTGATGATACAGCACTGGTCCTTGTTGTTGCGCTGCATGTTGAAGTAGCAGTTGTCAGCAATTGCGAAGATGTGTGGTGGCATCTCACCAATCTTTTTGTTGGTGTAGAGGCGTATCTGCTCAGGTGAGTAGATGGGTAGGAGCTGGTAGGGGTTTACTGCCACCAGTATCGAACCAGTGTATGTCTGGAGGAGAAGCACATGAAGGTTTATGGGGACAGTGAGGTGTAGCTGAGAGACTTTGGAGCTGGGATGGGATGTGGATGGAGGCCAGAAAAATCAAGGATTTTTAAAAGCTGGATGAAGGATAATGCTCAAGTCAGAGATGCTTGCATGGAGAGCCTGGAATAAAATGGGAACAGAAGTCCCAAATTATCTAAATCATAATCAGCCTTGCTCATGCACAGCATGGTTTCAAGCCTTAATACATATTTTGTATGTTCTTGGTTAAGATTCAGAGCCTTAAGAGAAGCTCATATTTGCAAAAATATCACCAGAGCCAGCATATATCCACACACATCTACAGCATTGCATGTACAATGAGAAACCATAGATGAAAGAAATCTGATAACCGTTCCCATATCTCAAGGCAGGACCAGCTGGATCCAAACCATTCTGACAGATGAATATCTAACCTGTTTTTATCAATCCACAGCAGCTGCTGAATTTCCCACTGCAATGAATTCTTCTCCACCATCTCCGCCTAACCAAATCTCTCCATATTCCAGTTTAAACTTGTCCTGTGCAGATCGATATTACCCACCAAGTTCTGACATATCCCTTCTCATCTATTTCTGAAATTCTGCAAATGGCTTTTGGTCCAGCTGTTCTGGGCCTTGGGTAGCAACTACTCCCCTGTAGTATCTTGCTCTTTAATTTATGCCCTTCCAGAAGCTGTTTCTCTCAAGCCTTTCATCAAAGGACGCATGAACTTTGTTATCTTGCTGAGATGCAGTGCTGAGGTTAGGAGGTTTGGCCACATCCCAAGCTCAAGGCAGAGAATAAGGATCTCCTTCCCCTGTTTCACCTGTCTAGAAGTCAGTATCTAGAGCCTCCACCTTGGGTTAGCCAAGGGGCATGAGATGAAGGCTACTTTCACTCTGTGACTTCAAAGAATTCAAGTCACTTTCTCTAGGCTAATTTTTAGCAACAGAAGTTACAAGACTAATTTTCACCTTACCTTCCTGGTGGAACCAGCTGTGAAAGCGCCCCAACTACTGCATATATTTTTTCAGGAAACAAAGCAAGTAATTTCAGCATTCATATAATCCTTATGGGTTTTCATCTGCGTGGCCCAAACCCAGTAAGGCTTTGGCACAAAGCAGCAAAGCGGCACAGCCAAGGATGCTTGTGAGAGAGAAGAAATAGTTTGCCACCATCTATGCAAAACTTGCCGCCAGTTCGGGCATCCTGAAGGCAGCCAGTAGGTGGCAACTGTATTCCATAGTAGGGATGATGAAAAGCCATTAAGAGCTCCTCACCTTCCAGTCTCATGGCCAACACAAGAATGCAACTTTTAGTTCAGTCCCATGAGAGGTTTGACGTTACAGTGCTAACTGCAAAAGGACACAATGCTCTTGTCTGTAACGGGGGATTACGTGCCAGTAAGGGGAAAAAGCTCTTTGAGCCCCAGAACAATGTTGTCACAACTTCAAAGGGTAGGAATTGGCTGTGAAATCATGTAGACTGGATTTTAGAAGAATAAGGCATTGAAATAAGGGAGCAGAGACATCCCAGGGAAGCCTTTAAAGGTGATGGAACAGGTAACCTCAGTGCTCAGGGAAGGAGGGAGCTCAATTTCTGAATGGGATTATGACACCAAGATCCCTGATGAAGCCCTAGCTGAGATATTTGGAAAACTCTTTTCCTGTTTACAATTTATTCCAGCTTAATTTTAGGGACATTTCCCACCTTCTTTGAGCCTCTTTTTAAAAAACAAAACAAAAAACCAACAAAAAACTAACTCCCTTCAGATATTTCTGAAACCCCACTTTTCAGTCACGCTGGTCTGCCCTGCCACAAATGCAAACAGAGAGGCTTTTAAAGGTGTTAACCATTAGGAATGCTTCCTGGATGCTCTCACTGACCCTTCCCTTGTGATCCACAAAACACTTTGTCAGCATGAACTCTTGTACTGTTGCTTGTTTTCATAGGTCATTCCTAGTTGATAAATAATCACAATTTGCCCAATTCTCACAGCTGACAGAAGGCAAAACTTGTTCACTCTGTTGATGAGGGGCCAAAGGGCACTTCCAAGGAAATAGTAGCTCACTGGTTGCTATTTCTGGGTGATGTCAAAGCCCCTTTCTATTGGAAAAATAAAGCTTTACTGAGAGCAGGGACTCTGCCGTAGCTGACCACAGGAACCGCATCTCACAGCAAATTCATTACTGCCTGCATGACCTACATTTTAATTAGCCCCAAACAAATCCTTTCTGAGCCTGCTTCCCTGGCTACCCAGAACACCATGGCTGACTTCATCTGGATTGTTATGGGGTTAAAGCTCTACCAAACACTACTGCATTTTGGCAGCCCTTAGAGTGCAGCAGCAGGCACTGGTTTCATCTGCAGATAAAGAAATTTAACCTTACTCATGAATCCAAACTCCCCACCAGACTCTCTTGCTATTCAGCATAGTTTCTCTTGCTGCGCGCAACCCAAACCAAGAGCAAGAAGCCCTTGTTGAAGGTTTTCATATATTTGTGCAGACATTTCTTCCCTTCAAGTTAAGGTCATCACTGAGAAGCACTTAAAGTTTTAACCACATTCACAGGTTTGGAATTTTCTGGCTCTGGGAAGGTGTCACAACTTCACCATGTGGGTCAAGCTCTGCACCAAAGCAGATGGATACTCTCAGTGCATTTATGAAGCAGCAGCAATGGTGGTGCAAAGTAAATGAGAAGGTCACAACGGTGAACAGAAAAAGGTGATCCAGTGGAAGGCACATGACAGCAATTGCAAATGACATCGCCAAGCATCATACTTACCCTCCCACCGCAGTTTGTCTTATGAGTAAAAAGCGAGGGAGAAGAAAAAGGGAAGTTATATTTCATTAGAGTAGAACTACACCCTCCACAAAGCTAAGAACACGAGGAAACAAGAGGAACTGAAATTCCATTGGAAAAGTAATAATTTACTCAGCAGGCTCAGAAATCCTTTCAAGCAGTGCAGCTTCACTGTCTTTAAGACAGTGCTAATTATACCACAGAAAAAAACACCTCAGAGGACTGGGTGTCCCCGTGCATACATGGCATCCATATGGTACCTTGGCTTTGCAAAAACTGTCATCAATATTTACCACATCCGACACAAATCTACTCCTCCTAATGCCATCACTCCTAATAGCTGAGATCTAAGGTTGGATTCCTGAGTCTCCAACTACACACCTGTAGACAGAAGTGGTTTGCATACCTGTCTATCAAGCCATGCACTCTCTGTCATTTTAAGAGTGCCATTCTGATTTTGAGATTGCACCAATCGCTGTGCTGTGCCCAGTTCCTGGGCTGGCATGTTAAAGCCATTAGTGGTGTGGAGCAATCAAGACACCATAACCAGGAACCTCTGTGATGCAAATATCTTTGTGGGATGTGGCCATCCCTTAGGCAGGAACTCTGCAGGACACACTGCACTGTGACCATTGGACCAGAAGAACTTGTAGAGAAACTGATGTGGTTATTGTGTCACCTCAGCCCAAATCACCACCCACACTCACCTCCAGGCTAAAAGCTGCCCTTTGCATCAGCCCTTATTAGGATGATGTTGCCAAACAACACTTTCCCAGTGCTTGTTTGTGTTCCTAATCTTCCTGGATGACTGTGAATAGCTTGGCAAGGGAACTCAGAGACACAGATCTTTCAAAGGAGCTTGGTGTATTCACAGGCAATCTGATGATACTGTACACACAGAATTGTATTTGAGGACCTCTGGTCACTTGGAGAAGCAACAGGCACTTGCTGGATTACATAGGTACCCCAAAAGAAATACGGACACCACTGAAAAAATATCCAACATGATTCAAACTTTCTCAGAGAGAGTGGCAGGAATCCACTTTGTGCCACTGCAGGGTGCCTGCAAGCAGGGGAAAAAGGGGCAATGCTCAATGGGTAAATTCAAGTTCCTAGAATGAGCCAATCAGCTAAAAATTATTGGCCATCTGTACTTCTTAGGTGGCATTCAAGCTGCTTGAATTCAGTTATCCACATGAGTACTGCACATAACCCTGAAGATGGATGTGCTCTGAGCTGGGGGAGGTTGGACTGTAGACCTCTAGCCTAAAATTTTCTTCCAACATAAACTCCTCTATGATATCCAAGCTCCAGTCAGCTCTAAACCATCTTAGAGGCACTTCTGGTTGCACAGCTGAAACGCAATCTTTTCTCTGTGGGCTCTATTTACACCTCTGGTGACTGCCATGCATGCCCATGGAGACATACTTGAGGTGGTGTACCTCAAGTGTGAATTTGGGCTGTTAACTTGCTAGTTTATCATTATAAATGGCAAGAAATTTTAATTATAAAGGGAGAAATTCACTTAATCTAATGTGAGAATAATTTTCTGGTTACACTCTTTTTGTCTAAACTGACAATACAGGGGACTTAGGCATCATGCACAACAAATAAATTGTCTGAATTAGAGAAGCACTTGGAGATCTCTATTCTCCTCCAAGCTTTGGGGACTTATGGGTGCCTTTTCAACACCCATGTCCCCTTCCTCCAGGACTGGATTCCATCTCTGAAAGAAGAGATGGATAACTCCCAGAGAAGGGGCGAGGAGCTGTCAATCATATTAACAGCCTCTGCAGCAGAGTGATGTCTTCTCCATCACTGCCCAGCCCTAATCCAAAACCATTTTATCAAAAAGCACTGGACATTAAGCAGTGATGAACATACAGACTTGACAGATAAAATCCCATACTCTGCTAGCTTATTTTATCTGTGAAGTCTGACTGTCTTGCAATTCTCTCTGGCCTGAAAATCTAGCAGTCTCTAGAGCCTTTTAGAAATTAGATGACCAGGAGGCTCTTACAAGGCCTTCAAAGGCACGGCAGACACTTACCTGAATATCTGAAAACTGTAGGATTCAAGAGCAATAGTGAATTTTCCGTATTTGCAGAGTACATGATCTAGCAGCAAACACATGTGCACTCTGAATTTCTGTCTGAAGAACGTGCAGAAGACTACACAGCACGGGGAACACTGATGAAACCAGCACAGAAATTTGAATGCTGACTCCTGTCCTGCTGGGGCAGTGGCATTTTGGCTGTTCTGACTGGTTCCCAGTAAACCCCTCAATCTGTGAATGCCTGTTTTGGATGGCAAGGCTGCACTGGGTCCACTGGGCATGACATGACTGAGCTGACCTAAGGAAGGACACTACTGTCCTCAGAGAACAACTGCCAGGATCCCAGGCAACCCAGGGGTGATAAGCCATGAACACATACTGGGAGGGTTTTCTAGAGGTGTTCTGGGAGTTGTTCACTTCTTTGCTCCCAGTTATTTCATGCATGCCTCTCTTCATCCTTTCCCCACTGCTTCCACCTCCAGCAATGGTTGTCTTCAACCCCTTGGGTTAAATAACTCAATAGTTCAGGGGGAGAGGGCAGAAGGGTCACATTCAGCACGTAGTTTACACATCTACAGAAGTTTTTGCTTTAGGATGGCTACAACATGCTCATGGCCTGGGATAAACGGGTTATCCTGTGTACAGAAAGCTAATGCACGTGCACAAAACTTCTTCAGGGGCGGGACAGCAAGGTGGTGTGAACTTTGGTGAACGTGACCTAATTAATGTGGTCTTTCACAGAAACATCTAGAAGCTCTGCATTGTCCTCCAAAGTCAGAAGCCTTTCACCACCTGGGAAAAGGTGAATGTAGAAACCCAGATGCTCAGTTCGATCAGGGCTCCCCCCACACGGGTTCCCCAGAGCTAAGGAGAGCAGGGGGAGGAGTACAGAACCAGAGGTGGACACTCACATAGATGAGGTGCTCCCGATAGCGAATCAGCAGGTTCCTGAGAATTCCGGCCTCGTTCAGGTCCCCCAGGCGGATCATGTCCTCCACCCCATGGATGGAGGTGGGGTGCATGGGTTTGATGTGGCTGGCATTCTGTGGGGAAATCCAGTGCTCCTGGGAAAAGAGCAAGGCCAGAAAAAGGCAAGTCAAATGAGACACCACTTGGATGAAAGACACAAACAGCCCGTTCCAAAGAGAAGGACCAGACAGAAGAACATACACAAGAGATCATCAGCACATGTGCCACAGCTTCTATTCCTGCAGGGCAAGGCAGTGACAGATTTCAAAGATTTGTAACAGAAAAAGGAAAACGCCTTTTTATTGGAGCAACAAGAGACAGGAGACACAAGCCATCATGGCAGGAGCCTCCTCTAGGGCAACATGGTCATCCAGCACAGCAGGGGAGTTTATAGCAAGTAGCAGATTTGCCTTTCCATTCACAAACGCAATTTCACATCACTGGTTAACCCTCTGACACAAAATACTGTTGAGCAGAGGGAAAATTATTTAGGAAAAGGAGAAAGGGATGGACAGGGGTGGCAAAGTCATACTTTTATCAGCAGTGTTATTTAGACTCATCCTTTCTAAAGGCTTCAAAAGCCACTACAAATTGCCCACAAGGACCAAATCTCTATTACCCTTGAAAGGAGTGCAAGGTAAAAAAAAAGAAGAACAGAGAACCTTGATACAGACTTTACTCTCAAATAGCCACCACTGCAGAAAAATAGAGGTGGAAAATTGAAGGAGAACCAATGTTTGGGCACATCAGGTAGGAGGTGGAACCTCACGTTGAGGTGGGTTTGCTCAAATAACTACCTGTTATTTATATTATAACTAAATGTATTTTGGGGGTTTCTGCTATCACTGTTCTCAAGAAGGTTCTCAATCTTGCACTCTCAGTAAAGCCACGAAAACAGAGATACGGCATTTTCTTGTCTTTATGAATAGAAAACTATGGCACAGTTGGTTCCCAAGGACATACGGGAAGTCCGTAACAAAGTTGATTATCATGGCCCTGGGACCCCTGGCCTAGCAAGGCCATAGAGCTGAAGAAGGGACATCCCAAGCCTTTGTACGTACATTGCCTTCATCATCCACGACCTGGATCTGTCCAGAGTCGCACAGTTTAACCACCGCTCCAATGGGGACGTCGAACTCCCGTCCAGTTTTGAGGTCCATCCACACATAATCCCCCTGGAACCAAAGACAGCATAGTTACACTCTGGGCTGCAGGGAGTTCAGCATCCCTTGGGATACAAGTTGTTGATGTTTTTTACCCAAGTCATCAGCACAAGTCAAATGACTTCCTTCACAAACCTCAAACCACTCCTTTTCCTACACAGAGGCTCAGGGAAGCAGACGCTTTGCAGGTGGCACTTGGAGATGTGGCTGAGTGGTGAACACACTGGTGCTGGGTAAATGGTTGGACTTGAAGATCTTAGAAGTCTTTTCCAAGCTTAATGATTCCACGACTCTGTGAAATCCCCTGCAAGGTGCCAGAAGCAGGACATGGTCCACACAGCATATGGACCTGACTGCCATCCCACTGCCCTAATTCTCTGCTTCTCAAGCTCATGAGTGGCTGTTGGTGACAGAGTGGGTACAGAACAGTCATACAGGCAGAAAACGCCACCCAGGTAGAGTTTTTTCTCAGTGAAACATACAAACCTAAGAAGTCACATTTAGGAGATGGTTTTGAGCTCTGCTAAGCCTCATCTGGAGGCTTGTGGCACCTTTCTTACTTACAGATAACCACTATCAAATATTCCTTGGAGACTGCTGAAAAGGGAATGACTAAAGATGGGTTAAGACCATAAACAGAAAGGCAAATATATGTTCTTCTTCAGGAGTTCTTCCAGCTACAGAAATGTGTAGATGGGTTGTTTGTATTTAATGCTTCTCAGTGGATGTTATCTGCTGTGAGCACTTTCATCTGAGTCCTGAAGCTGCGCAAAGTTTTAGCATCCATAATCCCCAAAGGCTGTGTCCTTTCACATGTTTCAAATGTTTTACCTCTTTCATTTCAGACCTCTGTGTTTTCATTTTGAAAGACACAGCAAGCAGATGACCCCTATCCACTCACTTCATGTCATTACTGATCCTATACACCTTTGTCAGTCCTGCTGGGCAGGGACAATCTGCTCATCAGATCTATGGATATTAAATTACTCAAATGCAAAAAAGCTTTTAAAGAAGCTGTTTTCCTCAATACAAAAGCAAACTCCAAAAGCACTACAAACTAAAGCCCCAAGCAGAAGCCACATTGGAACAAAGCAATATTGTGTCCCACCCTCATTCTCAAGGTGAAAAGGTATTAAAAATGGGAGTAATCTAGTTGTCAGGTGTGTTTTCATTCACACAGCTGAGATTAATGCTGTGGACTTGT
This sequence comes from Hirundo rustica, assembly GCF_015227805.2. Classification (NCBI taxonomy): domain Eukaryota; kingdom Metazoa; phylum Chordata; class Aves; order Passeriformes; family Hirundinidae; genus Hirundo; species Hirundo rustica. The sequence continues at coordinate 31,196,220 of NC_053451.1, read as the reverse complement.
AGCCCCACCTAACACCACATTCTTGTGGACCAGCTCCACTTGTACCTATTAAGCGTGATGCAAATGCAGTATCTACCTTTTGAAGTCCTGAAAAACTGCTGGGAGAGGGAGAATCAGGATGTATCACTTTGCATGTGCTCTGACATAACCCCTTTCCTGAGCATCCACTATCAACCATTTCTGTGGACAGAGCATATTTATAGATTTGGTTTGGCCCAATAGGCTGCTAAACAATGTTCATCTCTGCAGGAACTGGAGACATCACCGTCCAAGTCATCATTCACTAAGACTTCCAAGAGATACAGACCTGCGAGTAGCACCTGGATGTAAGGTTACACTCAGGGATCCACACATGGAGAAACTACACACCAGGAATTCCCAACCATTTTGTGTCAGACTCAACCCTTGGCAGCTGCTCACGAGGTTTCCACTAGGATATCAACAAAGTCATCCTGCTTTCATGGAGCTCGGGATCCAGCCCTTAGTTTGGGTTTTCATTTCCTCAGAGGGTTGTGCTACAGCTCTAAGTATCTTTATCCAGCTCATAAAAATATAATATTAATATTTTTTTCTCATTAACTGTCTCATCCTCACGTCTCATAACTTAGTTAAAAACACAAAAAAATCACAAGCAATGAAGGCAGTGTCAGGAGCAGATACGTTATAAATCCATTTATATTAATATTTATTTTTTAGCTCCTTTGATCCAAGACTCTCAAAGCATTTCAGAATGTTCAGCACTGTTATCCTCTCTGCATCACTGGGCAAATTCATGCACACGGTGGGTAACCTGATCAAGGTGTCAGCAAGAGATGAGACAGCTTGCTCAGTTTCTGCTCAGCAGAAAACCCTTCCAACACCTTAGCAGCTCTGTAAAAATTGCTCTTGATCAAAAATCCAAGAACTGTATTGCTGTTTTTGAAAAAGACAAAAAAATCTCTAGTATTGAATAGCTGTAAAAGCAGCCTGCTTCACATGGCGTATTACCGCACAGCTGAGATAAAAGACAGTCTGCCCTCCCCAAGGTAAATTGATATTCTGCTACCACTAAGACAACTTCTGTGCTTTTGTCTGCCTAATGCACAGAGTGCTCGTCTCCTCAAACTGCTCTTTTAAAACCCATTAAAGTGCAGTTCTTAATACTGGTGAAAAAAGTCTTACGGGATGGGCTAAGCTGGTAAGCTCGGGAAGGTCAGAGGGGGTTATAAAATAACATCACTTATTAGGAGTGCCGACCTATTTCCTTTCCTGACTTTAATCAATTTCATACAAACCCCGTGGAAGTCAGTTACATTCCTTCTGCTGAAGCAATCACCTTTGGATCAGCCTCAAACCCAGCAGATATATTGGGGATTTCAGGGCAAATCGGGGTGGTTCATGCATTTACCAGCTGTGCATTGTGAGTTGCATAACCTGCCTCATGCCTGCACTGGTGCAGTTTATTTCCCAAAACACATGACAGAGTACTGGAGAAGTGAGAATACCACCAGACCCTTTACAGTATCAACATGCTCAGCCTCTTCCTCCTCAATGCAGCCAGTGGGCTTTAGTACCCTTCCAAACTAGAAAAATCTTCCAAATTTCTCTGGGGCAGACCCTGAGGACCTCACAAACTGGGGGCAGTGACAACCAAACGGCGGTGCAAGAGGAGGAAACACCACACACACAGATCCACACAATTCACAAAGAGGATCTTTAGGAGGAGCTTCCAAATGTGAAGAGCGAGAAGGTTGCACTGCGGGGGAGCTACAGTGCTTGGGGGGGAGACAAAGGAGAAAGGTGAGAGAAGCTGGCATAAGCAGTACAAGGATCCCATTAACAGCAAGAGAGATTTCAAAGCAGCCTGAAAGCTTCCAGCCACGCTCAGGGCTTGGGACCCCCTATCTTACCGCTAACATGGTCGTGGGCTTCAGGACCTGGTTGACATTGCGAAGTAGCGTCCATCTGCCCTGGTCTCTCTCCTGATCTTCCACCACCTCAGGGCACGGCTGCACAAAAACAACTTTCTTCTTCTTCAACATCTCAGAAACCTTGCGGTGTTATTTGTCCCTCTCTCTGCTTTCTACGTGTACTCCACCATGAATGCCCGAGTACGGTGGCTGGTTTGCTCTAGACCTGCAGCGCGACCATGCCTGCTGCTCACAGGACACCCTCTGACCTGATTCACAATATGGCTCTTGGTAAAGATCTTCTCCTAGCAGGAAAATTTCCATGCACCAGCCTTGGTCCTCCTCTGGCCAGCTGACACGCTCACTGTATATGACCAGCCCTGTGGGGATCTCAAAGCAAACTGTACAAATTTGCTTCTCTTCACTTGAATTCTTCCAGTCTTTCCAGTAAGGGCTGATACTCAGTCAAGGACCTGAAGGACACTGCAACTACACGTTCTGGAAAAACAACTGCAGGATTAACAGGAAACCTCTTCATTTCCCCAGGACTTCTCTCTGTTGCCTTCCTTTCTTAGTGAAATAACCGTCTGCCAGCTTGAGGACTTTCAGCACAGAACACTCTGGGATACTTATTAATCCACAAATGCAGTCAGTCCCCATGCAACACATGGCATTTAATTAACCTAATACCTTTACATACCAAATTAACCAAAGCGCAGAGGGAACTCAAAACCAGAGGCCATCTGCATTTTCTTTAAACTGATCGCCTTGAGTAGATCCATAGCAACTGAATTTTAAATAATTGAGTGGAAGGTGTTCAGCGCAGCACTGCCTCCGTGCCCATAGGTGAGAGGAGAGCCCGTGCTGAGGATGAAAATGTGCTCAATACAAGGACCACAGAGCTAATGAGGTTGCACTGACTCTACACCTGCCAGCTCCACAGACCCATTTCTGCAATCACTCATTCTCTATAGGGAGGACTGTTCTAGTAAGGACTAATCAGGACCACTCATCAAACCGCAAGAGCACAAGGCATTTTACCATCACCTCAGATTTGCTTTTCTCTTGTCCTATATTAGATACACTTGAAAAGTCTCATTTTCATCTATGGAATGCTTTTTCTGGTCATTTGAAGAATTTCAGACGACTATAGCTCGGCCCCAATTTCTTCCATTAAAATTCTGAATCTAAAGCAGTGCCATTAATTTATAGAGCCTAGAGCAATGCATGACTAGATAAAACAGCACAGCTGCTAAGACATTCTCATTTATCACTGTTTTAATGCAAAGATCTACTCATGCCTTGATTCCATGGGGTTTGGAATCCATTTGTCCACAAAGAACAGGGACATGGTTTTGGTATTATACAAATACAACCTATTGGTAAGCTTGGCAGCATTAGGTTAATGGTTGGATTCGGTGATCTTAGAGGTCTTTTTCAACCTTAACGATTCCGTGATTTTATATGCTTGGAGGAAAGCTTTTTAGATAAAGGAGGGCTTCATAGGTACCCTTCAGGGGACACAGTCTCCAAGGACAACAGCAGATGATGGGTACATTGAACTCAGAATGAGCTAGTTCTGCTCATCCATGAGCAGCAGTGACAACAGCCAGGCAACCCTTGCCCAAAAGGCAGGTGAGGTTGTAGGTTTAAACTGGATTACACAGCCCTGGGACAAAAAAAGTGTATAGTTCTTGTAGCTGTGCAGGGAAAGTAAGGAAGAGACCATGTCTCATGGATAATAAGCCAGGTGAAGACTAATTAGATGGATGCCCACTGAAGAAGTAAGTAAAAATGTACATGAGGCATGACAGCAATGCAGGGAGAGGGGGGCAGAGTGAATGTAGCGATCCCAAGGGAGATGTCTACCTCCAGCATGACCTGAACACACAGTGCTGTAAATGACTGCAGTTTTGCTCCCCTAGAAAGCAGAAAATAGATGTCAAATCAAAGCTAAAAAACAATGAGAGGATCCACGTGGAAGGAAATACTGATTAAATATATATAAAGGGACCCATAGGATGGGCTTTCTGGATTTGAGTCGGGCTTTTTATTCACCAGAACACCTTTCCTCACTGCTGTGCCACAGAAACTGGAGCAGTGTGGGAGCAGCAGACCCAGGAGAGCAGCTGGAGCATTTATCTCACCTGGCACTGGAGCAGACAATGCCATTGTTGCTCAGCCATACCCTGTACCATACTTCTGAGGCTGCGTATCCCAGCGCTGCCAAAGAGTAAGCTAAGGAGCAAAGGACTGCTATGATTTGCCCTAGGTTATCCTTGGAATAGGATCCAAAGGACAGATGGGACCGTAGAGAGCTGAATCCTGCCTCTGCAGTCCTATTACATGACTGTGCTCATTTTTCTCCTGGCACTGGGGCTGCTGAAGATCTGTAATTTCACACATTGCCACTATAATTTTTGCATTGCTCCTCTGCTAGCAGCAGATTTTCTGGAGACACTCAGGCAGAGTCACACGTGTCATCCAGAGACACCTGACATTTGCAGTGAGGTCTGCCTGAATGACCTGAGTGCGCTGCCTCCTGGAAACAGGAAACCCCATTCCTTGGAAGGGATGACCCGGCTTGGAAACCAGCCTCCCTCCTCTGTGCATCAAGAGGCAGAGAAACAGCACCAAGCCTGCTTTTTCTAAGGGAATGGGCTATGCCTTATGTGGGAAACAAATAAACACACTTAGTACAATAAGGGGAGGGCCACGGTGGAGGAAAATAAACCTTTAGCTGGCTGGCAACCTGTCAGCAACGCCATCCGGTTTAGATTACAGCTCCCTGGGGTAACATTAGACCCTTCCCTGCAGAGACAGAAGTATGAGCCAGAAGAGCCATGCTGGACCCTGCTCTGATGATTTACTACACCTCTGCAGCAGCAAGCACAGCTGAGATCAAGGTCCTGCTGTGACACGCTTTGTGCATATTCATAGTAAGGGGTAAATGTTTATCCTAAATAATTGATGTGACACAGGCAATAAGTGTACACTGCTGCTGAGGCCTGAGATCCCATTAAGTACTATTGAGGTGGCATGGACCTTACTTGTGGAGAAAAAAGGGAAATTCCAGCTGCAGGAAGCACCTTCACAGCAGGTGAAACACCTAATTTAATGAAAACTTGGGTTTCTTTGTCCCAGACTTTTTTTTCAGTCCCAAAGAAAATTCATCAGACACTACCAGGGCTGAAGAAGTGTTCTTGAATCAATAATTTTGCAGCTAGCACTGAAAAGCCAAGTTACAAAAGGTCAGGTACAACTCAACTAACCCAGTGTCCACCTCTCAGCAAGACATCCAGACCTTTGCTAGATGATCATCCTTTTCAAACAAAATATCCTAGCCTAGCCTACCCTATTCTACATTCAAGGGGAAAAAAGGAGGAACTTCTATGGTCACCAGAGCAGGTAATTAAACTAGGTCAGGTGATGCTGACCTAAAGGAGTGTGTGAGGAGGACAGTTTGGAGCTACTAAACTACAGCACATGTGTCCAAGGCTGGCTAAGGTGGCTCCTACCCATTGCATGGATACTGAAAATCCTAAAGGCTGAAAATCAGGTAAGTTGCTGAAGGATATGGAAAAAGCAGTGGTTAGCAGAGGCTATCTATGGACTCAGTCCAGAAGTTACTCTCTGCAGCTCTAAAACTTGCTTTTCTAAAATAAGAAAGATGATACCCTGCAGAATGACTGTTGATGCACTGTGTGGGCCAAATGTTATCTCTGGGCCATACCTCTGACAACTGATGTAAACAAACCTGTTTGTGTGTTTGTGCAGGTTTTTTTGTTCGATTTTTTTTTTTTCTCCCCCCAATGGAAACAGTAAAAATCAAATATCCAAGTTTCCAGAGCTGAGTCCTTTACTCCTTTCCTGCTCATCTTGGAAGAAAGAAAATCCTTAGTGCACATGACACCAGTGCAAACACAGTGTACTCCCCCAGCTCCAAATTTCAGTTGATTTAGAGAGCAGGCTGAAATCCACATGTGCTGGTGCACTGCAGCTGATTATGCCAGTTAGGACTTGCAGCAGCTACCTGAATCCTTCAGGCAGTAGAATGTCTACGCTGTACTAAAAACACTTATCATCACCTCTAGATATCACCTGATTCAGTTCAGCTCTCAATTACACTGGTGTACCCTGCTCAGTTTAATGGAGCTCCTCCTGGGTTCACAGCTGTGCAACCCAAGGGAGAATCAGGACTGATCATCGCTACTCTTTGCACTCATCTTTAGTTGTGCATTTGCCACTATCATCAGGAAGAGGCAGAAAAGGAAGAAAAAGCTTGCATTTCTGCTTGATAACAAATGCTAACGTAGAGGAGAAGTGCACATGCTGGTAGCTGGTAACACTAATAATTTTCCTGCTTCAAAGTAGATTCCATTCACAATTTCTCGCAGCACATCAGGTACCAGCTGTCAGCCCAGGTAACGAGCTACACACAAAGGCTTCCTGAAGCAAGAGGAGTTGTTAAATAATTCAATAAGTGATGCACTGTTTACTCACCCTGTAACTCCGATACTGACAGGAGTGAAAAAAAACCTCCCACAAATGTGGCACTCATCCCAACATTTTCCCATTTGGTGCTGAGGGATAGTCAAAGGCTCTGGGAGCAAAAATGATGGATTTAGTCAGATTTACCAGGGTGCAACCTAGTGTGGTGTAATGAGGCTCAGCTCCCAGTGATGCTTGACCTCTTCCCTGGGTTTTGGCAAGGAGCTTGTTGTTGACTGTTTGGGACCTCTTGGCTCAGGAGAGGAGTTTAAGCATGCAGACAAACACGGAGATAGAAGATTTAATCTGTGACTCCTGTGGCATTACTGTCACGGGTGAAGTGGAGAATCCGGCAATCCGTTGATGCTACAAGAAGATTAGGCTGTCCTTGGGTGTCACCCACCCAAAAGACATGCCAGAGCCCTGCCTATCAGGTCTCATACAAAAAGCTGATGGATGCTGCTTGGGATGTGATTGAAAAATCTGCTAAGATGCAGAAGTGGAACAGGAAATGAAGACTGAGCCTTTTAGCCCCATGCCCGGGTCCTGTCCTAAATGCAAATGGAAGAAATCCAAATGAAGACTACAGAGCAATCATAAGAAGTACAAATCTGGAAAACCGGATTGAGAGAAAATAAAAACAGGAGGATTCAGAAGGGGAGCACTTTAGGATGGGAGCATGTTACTCAGTACTGTTTAACCAAGACATATTCCTTCAGGTCCTTGGAGTAAGAGGTTTCCGGGTACCACTCTGGGAACTTTCATATCCACTCCAAATCTGCCAGGAACAGTCAACTCCCCACCCTCAGAAGACCAAGGATGCAGCTAAATCTTCCTTAGTTTGCAATAGCAGGCATGATGGAAATTCCTTGCCCTTGCCCATCCAGAATTAAATACTTTGGATATTTTTTCTATAAATGAACGTTGCTCCTTATGCCAAGTTTTAGGAAGATGGCATTAAGGGAATGACATCTCCTTCTCTAAGCATAGTTTGGGAGGGATGCTGGTTCCAACAGGTCCCTAAGGTTGGACAATACCAGTAAGCTATGTGTTCCCATCCCTTTGATGCCACCAAGCTCTAAGGATGAGATGGCACCAGAGGGACAAGCTCGAGTAGTGCACCCATGGGAACCTCATGAGGTTCAACAAGTGCAAGGTGCTGCACTTGGGTCAGAGTAACCCCCAGTGCCCATACAGGCCGGGGGATAAAGGGGTCGAGAGCAACACTGAGAAGGAAAGGATGGATGAGAAACTGGACATTACCCAGCAATGTTTACTGGCAGCCCAGAATTCCAACTGTATCCTGAGCTACATTCTCAGCAGTGTGTGGCCAGCAGGCCAAGGGAGGGCGTTCTTTCCCCTCACTTCCATTCTGGTAAGACCCCATCTGCTCTGGGGCCCCCTACATAAGAAGGACATGGATCTGTTCGAGTGAGACCAGCAGAGGCCGTGACAATGCCCAGGAGGCTGGAGAACCTCTGCTATGCAGACAAACTGAGAGAGCTGGGGTGCTCAATCTGGAGAGAAGAAGGTTCCAGGAAGACCATGGAGCCTCCACAGTACCTAAAGAAGATCCAAGAGAAAGCTGAAAGGGACTTTTGACAAGGGCGAGTAATGATATGGCAAGGGGGAATTGTTTCAAGTTGAAGTAGGATTGATTTAGGCTACAAGAAAGCAGGGGACAAACTTTTTATCAGGAAAAGGTGGTAACGGTTTGAAACTAAGAGAAGAGAGTTTAGATGAGATGTTAGGAAGAAGTTAATTTACAATGAGGGTGGTAAAACACTGGTACAGATTGCCCAGAAAGGTGGTGGATGCTCCACCCCTGGAAACTTTCAAGATCAGGTTGGACAAGGCTCTGAGCAACCTGATGCAGTTGAAGATGCCTGTGCTCATTGTAAGGGCCCTGGACCAGATTAGCCTTAAAGAATCTGTGATTTTTTTTTCCTTTGATTTGATTCCCAGCGGACCAGTTCAGGGCATTAACCCAGTGATGCCTGAAGTTCAACTTTCATGTTTTTCATATCCTGTGCTGCCTAGGGATGTAGTTCTGAGCCCCGTATTAAGGACTAGTAAATTCTCTTTACAGAGCAGATAGACAAAAGAAATCCTTTTCCTGCTGAAGACCAAGGACAATGAGTATGAGTTTCGGGCCCAAAAGCATAAACAACGGTGGACTGGAGAGAGAAACAAGAAGGATGAGATCTCACCACCTGAAGCTGTAACTGGACAATTAAACCCCAATATGCAAATGGATCAAAACTTACAAAAGTGTAAGACCTCGTGACTGGTGGGCCACTTTTGTGACAATTATAAGTCCACCTTGGGTATTGCCCTGATCAGTCTCTTGTGTTGCCCAAGATGTTCCCTAAAGGCCTTTCAATAAACATCTACTTTATTCTCTAGCTCTGTCCAGTCTCTGTTCCAGGTCAGCCTTCCTGAGGCATCACCAGCAGCAAAATTTTCATGTGTTTCTGCAAAATGTTTTGCTGTTTTAGTCCCTGAACTGACCCCCCATGCAAAAAGCAGAGTCCCAGCGCAGGAGCAGGGAGAGCAGCAAGAACACAGAGCTGGCAGCATGGCTGGGGAGTGGAGCTGCTGCCTGCAAGGTGCCTGCTGTGGCATCACTGAGCAGAGCTGGTGGAGGCTCCGCCACACTCATGGATGAGCTTTATTCCCTGGATGAAGGCAGAGGGAACTGTTTGATTTGATTCACAAAAGCAGAATCCCAGCTGATGAGCCTGAGAGCTACAGAACTATGTAACAGGTAGAGGTAAATAGGAAGGTCCACGAAACATTGTTCTGCCTCTGAGGCATAGAGCCTTTTCAAGATCACAATGATTCACAGAAAGGACAGTTTGAATTACACTGTACAGTACTGATTAAGGGGGAAAATAATAAAAAAAGAAGATTATACGCAGAAATATAAATTGGAAGGGATGTTTCTAATCCCGGCTCATGCAGACTGTTCAAAGAAGCCTAAAAACAACCACATGAATTTAATTGTTTTGGCTGATTTTATTCCTTTGGAAACAAGTAATATTTTTCCACCATCTGCAATAAAAATATCTTTTATTTTGCACACGCAACCTGTCAAATTGTCTTTCAGAGTTTTAGCTTTATCTTCCACGCTGTGGGAAGATTCTTTCTGCTCAATTTCTTTACTTCAGGTTCTCCTTTGCTCCTCCCTGCCTTTTCACCACCTCAGTGAGACCTAGCCTGCAATTAGTTCTTGTGTATCAAATAGATGTGGGACCAATTGTAATCTGCACAGCAATTCCTGCATAAACAAAGATGCAGACTTAGTACAAAGAAGTGCTTAATGGTACTGCAAATACATTATTTTCCTACATAGAAGTAGTCTATTCTCGTGTAAATGCAATTTTCCCAGCAGAAATGTGCCTGTGCTAAGGGTCTGCATTAGCCAAACTCACACTGATCTGTCTAGACAAACCCTACGACATAAACAGAATATCTCTTCTTTGTAAATATTGAACAAAAGGGGAGTAATGCTACTTTTCCTTTGTTGCCACACCAGATCTGAGCAGACCTGTCCTTTTTGCACACCATCTATGCTTACCCACTGAGGGTTGTGATGATTACCAAGGAGAGTGAGGGGCTCTGGAGAGAGGTGAGTTTGCACCTCAGAGAGCAGCACCTTGAGGGAGTTTGTGATATGACTGCTGAAGGGAAAAGCTGACTACTTCAGGGGTGTGTTTAAAAAGCCAGCCCCCGAAAGCCATTCCCTGAGAGGAATGGATGGCAGGAGAAAGCATAACTGAGAACAAACAAACCATGCTGGCAATGCTTGTGATGCAATTCAAAACATCTCAGTAGTGGTCTTTACCCCTTAGGTGCCAGCAACAAAGGTGCAGAGATGCTGCAATACAAGAGGTATCCTTCCAAAAGGAGAAAAGACACTCCAAGATGTAAAAACCCTGAGTTTAAATTAGTTTTAGATTAGGCATCAGGAAAAAATTCTTGACAATGGGGGTGGTGAAGCACTGGAAGAGGTTGCCCAGTCAAGGTATGGCAATCCCAAACCCAGAAATGTTGGGTGGGGCTTTTAGCAACCTGATTGAGTGGAAGATGTCTCTTTCCGTTGAAGGAGATTGTAATGAGATGATCTTTGGGGTCCCTTCCAAGCCTAACCATCCTATGATACTATGATTCTATGGAAAAAGTCTTGAGAATGTGAAGCACGTGGTTCTTTCTTCATAATGAAATAGAAAACAAAAGAATCCTGCAAGTACTTATCTGTTGGAGTCCAGGGCATTCCTCTGGCTGCCCTGGAGGGTCAGAGACCTGGACAGGGGGGTCTGGGACCCTGGCCCAGAGCCCAGAGGGACACTGGCTTTGATCCCAGTCCATGGGAAAGGCTTCCTGCACTGCGGGAGGCATTGCAAGCCACAAGAGTGTGAAAGATTGTAGTTTAGCTTATCACAGGGTGAGAAAACAGTAGGTTTGCGTTTTTAGTATTGAAGTGAATGGGGGAAAGATGGAGGATTTGGGTCGTTGTCTCCAGCTTCTTCTTTCTTCTTCCCTCACTCCATTTTCTGCAGTGACAGTGGCACAAAGCAGTTTAAAGAGATTGGGTCAAAGTAGAGATGACCTGTTTAGTATAAGTGATAGGTATTGGCAAATAATGATAAATAAAGAACACGTAACAATTAGTATAAAAGATAGCAACAGCCCCGTTCTGGAGGAGTCGAGGAGTCACCAGATGCCCGAGCAGCTGCACAGACCTTTGTGGGGCACTGAGAAATTTGTAAGATAAGAAACAATAAACAAAGCGCACAACCTTGAAAAATCAGAACCTGAAGACTCCGTCTCTTTCTTGCGTTTGGCTCAGAGCTTTGCAGAGGGCAAAAAGACTCTAAAACCACCTGAATCTTGGAAAAAACCCCCGAGACTTATCAACCCCAGAAATATAATCCATATTTCATTGCTTGCTTTGTGGTTTTGAAGACTCCAGAGTTGCCTCTGTACAAGATCACCTTGAAAAGGAAACTCAGAGCAGGTTGCTAATTGCAACCTCTTGCCTGGATTCTTCAATCCCTCTGCCTGCCGTAGTGGAAAAACTCTACTGAAGTGCTGGTGGTGGGTCCCTCTGAAGGAGGAGGTAGACCAGTTGCAGATCTGCACAGCACAATACCAGCCCCATCTGCTGTAGCTCTCTGGAATTGCCAAATGCATCAGGAGACTTGTTTCTGATGATTTCTCCATGGGTTTTAATTAAACTTTGATGCTAAGAGTATATGAAATTGCAGATGGCTCTGGAACAATGTAGAGACCACAGAGGACAACCCAGCTTATTAAAGGTCCGAAGGGACCAGTTGGCAAGCTCAGCTAGACAAATCCTAGAGGCTGCAAACAGAGGTGCAGTTTTTAGGCTGGCACAAGATGACAGAGGTTTGGGCAACCATCACTGTTTAAATGACACCTGCAGTTGCCAGATCCAGCCAAGGCAGTCGACTTGTTGGATCAGGACACACACAGCTGTGTGCTGTGGCTGCCTTCAAACTCTGACAGCTTTACATCTAATGCTTTAGAGCTTGTTGGGCACACACAGAAGAGACCTGGCCTTCAGAAAGTGACCATGAACCAGACATCAGTCCTTTTTACACACATGAACCCAGAAACCAGTTTGAAAATTCAAGTCCCACCATATAATCCCTAGCCACTGCAAACAAAGCAATAGTCACAGCTTGGAAAAGGAAGTTGGACCTATTTCTTACATGAAATTTTTAAGGAGTGGCGGCTGGTAAGATTTCCAGTGAGATAAGATTCATATGGGCATCCTGAACTCTAGTAGCTAGAAGAATAAACCATAAAAGAAATAAGCTCGGCATTTTGGCACAGCAAATAATTTCTGTAGTTTGGGTACTTCTTATATTCCTCATGGATATTTTATTACATGGACAGTCTGTTCTGCATATGCTGCACAAGTGGGATATATTCCTCCAAACCCCATTTTGAGAAGGGTTACATTACAAATAAGTTTTCTTAAATGTTACTCCTGGAACCAAAATTTTGGTTTGGTTTGAGGAGGTTTCAGGAAGCCTAGCACGGCATAGAGGCTTGTTCAGAAACTGGCAGCTAATGTGTACTCATATGCAAACCCAAACTGATGCCTTAAGTTTTAACTTTCATGTTTTTCATATTCTGTGCTGCCTAGGGATGTAGCTCTGAGCCTCATATTAAGGGCTAGTAAACTCTTTTCACAGAGCAGATAGACAAAACAAATCCCTGCCGAAGACCAAGGACAATGAGTACGAGTTTCAGGCCCAAAAGCAAAAACAACGGTGGACTGAAGAGAGGAACAAGAAGGATGAGGCTTCACAACCCAAAGCTGTAACTGGACAATCAAACCCCAAAATGCAAAAGGATCAAAGCTTATAAAAGTGTAACACCTCATGACCAATCGTCCATTTTTGTGACCATTTCAAGTCCACCTTGGGTGTAGCCCTAGTCAGGCTCTTGTGTTGCCCAAGGTGTATCCTTAAAGGCTTTTCAATAAATACCTACTTTATTGTCCAGGTCAGTCCAGTCTCTCTTCCAGGTCAGCCTTCCCAAGGCATCAAAATCATGTGAAGGGAAATTAATTCACACGAATAATACTCATCAATTTTATACCTGCTTTGAGAAACTCAGTCATTGCCCTACAGCTTTAATTTTGAGACTGCCAAGAATATTACCACGTAGATATATTAAAAATTAAACCTATGTCTCAGGAATTAGCTGACAGCATCAGCATGGAAATACGGTTAATGCTGTTGCTGCATTTTGCTGGATGCAAATGTTCTTTAATTTCCAGCATCTATGTAATTGCAAAGACTGCCTGTTTGCCTCACACCAAATCTAGCAATTTTATGGGGTAAAGGAGCAGTAAAATGCCCTCGCAAAGTGATTTGTAGATCATGAAAATGCAGTGTGTGACCTTAAGAGTCATTTGCCAGCAACGGTGCTGGCAATAAAATGCCTGGCTGGGTGGTAGGGGATGCACATAAATTGCCCACATTGCATTTGCATGGGCTGCACAAAAGGCTTCGAGTCACGGTGGGCAAATCACTGTCTCAGAAAGGTGTTTTTCCTAATCTTAAACCCAAGCATCATCTGGTCTTTTCTTCAGCACGTGGGATAACACAATCTCTTCTTCTCCTGGGTTCTGCTAAAGTGGCTCTGAGGAAAGGATGGAGGACATCTGCTTCTAGGTAGAAGAGCTGGGAGGGAGCAATCCTATCAGGATGCAAGTGGGATTGCCTCAGGCAGGACAAGCAAATGAGTGTGCAAGGTTAAGGCACAACAAAGGACCATCTATGGTAGGTAGCACCTTGCTTGCTCCAGTGGCCCATGAGGTCGCCTAGGGCAGAGCGGGACGGGTCAGATGAGATACTACTTTACAATACTCCTCTGGTCCAGAATTAAGGGGGTATCAAACTCAGAGGTGAGTAGGTTCAGAAAACAGCCGTGAAGGTGGATGAGAAGAAAAGGACATTGTACAAGAGAAGAAAAGGACATTGTACAAGTGCTTGGAAAGGAGATGCGTTAGGGGCTGCTAACTAAATAAGTCACATCAGGTTTGGGAAATAACCAAGCTGAAAAGTCAGAGGTGAAGGACAGGAAATTAGCTGAAGCATAGGAAAATATTTGGGGGAAATAATAGTGTATGCTCACCAGTCCCTTGGTGTTCAGCAACAGTCATTTTGGATACAGAATGCCAAGTGGGAGAGACCTGGGTCTGAACAAATCTGAACATTTGATAATAGACTCCCAACTTCAGCCCACTGTAGCTCTCTTAAGAATTTTATAATAGTTTCTCTTCAGGAACAGAAGTCCTTATAACTTACAGCAGATGAAGGTTTCTCCTTTCACAAAAATTGCCTTAAGGAGGATGAATTCCTTGTAAACTTTTAAGACTGACCTTTGCCCAGTGCAAGAAAGCAGCTGCTCTCCTTTGCCAATGCCACCTCCCAGAGAGAGCTGATTTGTGAAGCAGAGAAGAAGAGGACTGATCCCCCATCCTATTACCTTCCCAGGTTTGGGAAGCTTATCCATGTGAGTGTGGCCAACAGGGAAAGGCAATTTCCTTACATTGCAACATTGATGCACAACCCCTGTATGACCTGGGCTGTACTGCTGACCACTCGAGCAGTATCTGTAAACGTATCCAGAAGTAGCAAAACAGAAACACTAAAGTATCAGAATACAAATCCCCAAGTCCCAGTGCACACTCACTCATCTCATTCCCCCACTGTCGAAAGCTCCAGTAGAAGCATCTAAAGTGGCAGCTGGCTCACTGGCCTATCTCAGGTTATTTCACTCCCAGTACTGAATTTCCTTTGTCCTTAAATAGATTTTGAATTCTTTTTCAGGAGTATCCTTATGTGAATTCAAACAAACATCTAAATTATCTGTCTATTTTGGCTGCGTTTACGAACCAACTCAAAATAGATTTACTCTTCAAAAATTCTCACTATAAGTTTTCCTTAGAGATTGCCATTTCATCAAAACCTTTAATGCAACAGGAAAAAACATATAAACAAAGCTTTTAGGGAAAGCACTTGCATGGCACTGAAGTCTGACACGGAGAGTATAACTTTGATGTTCTTATTGTAATTCTGTCTCTAAATTCAGCTTTTCATTTCAATGGAACTATTTTATTTATTGACTAGGAAACTACATCCTGGCAGATATTCTCTATACCCCCTTCTCAACTTTCTCCTAAGAAAGAAATGCCATTTTTCAATTTATACTGTTGGAAAAGGTCTGTTACTGCTTTTCTTCCCCTGGGCCCCAGGAGATGTGCTCAGCCTCTTGAACCTGATTGCAAAAGCCAGAGCTAAGTGGGTTTCTTTAGGAAAATTGCTGTCAAGTCTACTCTGTGCTAGCAAACGATGCTGTGTCTTGAAAAGGGAATTCATTTTACACCATAAGAGCCAAAACTTTCACTGGTGTACATCAGAGTCATTCCACAGAAGTGTCTGTAACCCCAAATCAATGAAATGTTGAGGGTTCCCTTTTTAATGCCTTGCTGTCAAATGTTTTCCAATCTTGCAAGAGGAATTTGATGAAGAGGAAGGTTGCCTCGAACAGGGAGAGGCACCAGCCTGCTGCACAGCCTTTTGTACAAGGAGACAGCAAAGATGGTCCCACACTCCACTGAGGATGTCCCATCACAAACACTCCTTACAGCAGACATGTTGGCTTGAATGTCAACCTTCTACTCAAACCCCTCCAGCTGTCAGTCCCTATACATCCCACCTGAGAACTGACCCGAGTAAAAATAACAGGAAACAAAAAGAAATCATAACTTATGTAAAGGATTTTTAAAAGTACACGTGAAACATATGATTTTGGTGATATTATGGACAAGGAGGTCCAGCTAACAGCTGTCTCTCACATCTGGGACAGAGTGGAGGGCAGACAGAGGCAGGCAGGTATGAGGGCATGGGGATGGGATGGGAGCAGAGCTCCTTTGCTCTGCTGCTTGCACAGCTGGAATGAAGATGCTTCCTCCCATTATGAACAGTAATCAGAGGCTCCAAAGCTGTATGACCAAGGGAAATCAACACTTGTGTTGATCCCTAGGAGCAGGATAAGATGTAGGGTGGATGAGAGTGAAGGATTTCTGATCTCCCACCCCAAATCACACTCCTGGAAAAGGCGTTGATAGATGGGCTGGCAGCCCCCAGCTCCACCAGCTGGTGCAGAGTGGCCAGGTGAGGTTCAAGATCCATGACAGGATTTTATTCTTTTCTTACAGAAAGCACGTAAATACAGTGAGGCTTCTTCAGGGTCAGGTTATAGAATCATAGAATGATCATTTAGGTTGGACAAGACCCTTAAGATCATCACCTCCAACCGTTAACGTGACACTCTAAACCACGTCCCCAAGTGCCACATCTTTTAAACGCCTCCAGGGATGACGACCCCACCACTGCCCTGGGCAGCCTATTCCAATGCCTGACCATCCTTACAGTGAGGAAATTTTTTTTCCTAATATCCAATCTCAACTCCCCTGGCACCACTTGAGGCTATGATGAGTTGGAGGTTTTAAGAGAAAGAGACAGTTTTGAGGAGCTGAATTCCTCTCTTTTTGCTCCACCTGACAGGTCTCAGCAAGTTATATGCATGTTTAAGGGCTCTGACAGTCAGGACAAAATTACAATCAAGCAAGACAAGATGATATATGAGCTGTTCTGCAAGAGCTGTCCCTAGGGAAGCATGTGGCCCCAAGACTGAGTCAAGGAAAAATTTGTTGTTGAGTTCTTTGAAGTTTCCTATACCCTCAAATGAATGTCCTGTTGGCTGGGTGTATTGTTACTGCCTCTTACAACAGCAATACTAAACACAGCCGCACATATAACAACTCTCACTCCAAGCCTTCTCTGTCTTGAATTCAAATAGATGAAGGTTTCAGTGCATACACTTCAGGGAAGATGGATCCTGGGGGCTTGCCTGAGGTATCAAGAAGCAGGAATGAATGCAATTCAGACAGGCTCTCTCAGAAGGTATCTTCATGCCAGGGCTGAGATTGCTTGCTCTTCCTTTATTTGACATCACACAATTTATATTCCACAGCGCTGCAAGAACATCTCCCCAGCCTACAGCTTCGTTTTCCGCACACAGCAACCCCAGCACTTTAATTGTCCCATAAACGTGATGGAAAGGATTTGATGCAAAGAGCTGTTAAAATGCCAAATGTCTTGAGCACTGCAACTAATGAATGGCTCCCAACGATTCATGTTTCAATCTATATGCAAATGTGCCCTTTGGTTGGCTTGTGCTGGACTTTTCACTGCTGCATTACAGCTATCCAGGGAAGCCTCAGACCCATAGATCAGACAGATATGAGGCATAAATGGGAGAAGACTTAAATTATTCAGTGTTTATGAGAAAGAGAATCCAAACAGCAGAGTTACACTTTGCTTTTTATAATAACATGATTACAGATGAGCCCCAAACAGACCTACAACAGCATTGTTTTTCTCTCCCGCCCCTCCCTCCTTGCTAGCAAAGTATACGGCACAATGATTCACTTGGCAAGGCTGAATGTGTGCTCAAAACTGTGTATGTCAGCTCCAGGTAAAGCCAGTGCTCACACAGCCCAAGTGGAAGGTGTCTGTGAAAGATTTCAAAACCTGGTCTCTGCTATTCTTACCCCCAGCACAGGAAAACATCCCCTGGAGCATCAAACAGAGAGTGTAAACACTGGCAGTCACAAAATATATTTCTGCTCATTTACAAACTGCACAGATCCCATTCACCTGCATTGCTATGTGCAATTCTGGTCTTAACAAAAAGAGATTAAGCTGGAATGGGGAAAAAACGGGATGCTGCCATCACGGGAGAAGTGCAGATCTTGTTTAACAAGGCAGGGGGGAAAAGGTTTTGTAGGATTTTGGTCAATTCCAAGGGTACGGAGGTAAGCTATAACTCTGTATACAAACACTGAGAAACGGCAAGAAGGCAAAAGGACAATTTTATCTAAAGGCCATTCCTGACACAAGAGCAGGAAGCCACAAATATCCTCAAAAACCAGAAACATGAAGGTATCAAGGACCATCTTGTTTGTGTAGGCCTTGTGGGGTTTAAAGCTGAAGCTGTTCCACAGAATTTGCATGCAAAGAAATGCCAGAGGTGTCACAGGAATTGCAGAGTTGATAGGAGCAAGGAAACAGTGAGATTTTGGCATTGCCCACAAGAGTCACCTCCCCAGCAGCTCTGACAAGCCAGGAGAGCAGAGCTGAAGTCTCTGATCAAGCCTTGGCTCCTGCAAAGTTTCGAAATAGTTGGAACAACTTCCTTGTTTTGCTGTTGAGCTAAAAAGAGCTTTATAGTGTGAAGCATCCACTGTGCTTGATCCCTCAGGACCTTAATATCAGGCTGAACTTTGGTTTCCTTTATCTGCTTGGATCAGGTTTCCACTCTTTCTTTTAGCTCTTATTTCCACTTTTCTCCCTACAACTGCAGGAGCAGGTTAGGGGGACACTAAGAATGGGGGAAACCTGCAACAGCAGAGTTGCTCTTGATGTGGTCTGGACATAGTCAGGTGACTACAGTAACACAGATACAGTAATCTGAAAAGTCTAGCTTAATGGATGAGATTTGCAGGATCACAGAATATCCTGGGTTGGAAGGGATGCATACGAGGATCATCCAGTCCAACTCCAGAGGCAGAACTCAGTCCTCCACAAAATACTTAAATTTTGTGGCACATTTTATTCCCCAGCAGATAAGTGGGTTTGATTTCTATCGGTCTGGCCCGACAACAGCAAATTTGCAGCACCTTTGATTTAAGAGTGGGGGGTTATTTGAGGGCTGCCTACAAGAGGAGAAGGTGGATCTGGCCAAAAGAGCCATGCAGCAAGCAGCAGTCTGTTGCCATTTCCAACCAGGAAAGCCCTCTGCCTGGCCAGGCTGTGCAGTCAGCTGAGGGCAGGACCACCACACCCTCCCTGTCTCCGCTCCATCTCCAAAAATGTCTCTACTTTAAGTAACAGGCAGGAGGTGCATGAACGAGCTCCTGCTGCGCTGGGGAGCCAAACAAACTTGTCAGGCTGCCAAGGCAGGAATTCAGGAGGGCCTCCTTTTCCATCTTCCCTTTCTTTGTGCATGGAAAGAGACTTGCCACTAGCAATTTGCTATTGACTAAAGCTGATAAGTTTGGCTCCCTGCAGGCCCCTGCTGGGGAACAATATTGGCTTTTCTTTTGGATTACTGGGTGGAAGGCACTGGGCAGGCAGAAAGCTCTCTGTGCTTTCTCCTCCTCGCTGGAAGCTGTGCGCTGGCCTCAGTGCTCAGTTCTCCCTAAGGGAGAATACCCTAAGGTATGAATTGTTCTGACAGGAGAATGGAAAAGAAGCAATGTCACAGGCTCATCTTCAAAACTCCTGGATTTATAGCTGGGTAGAAACCAAGCAGTAAGGGCCAAATGCTCTGTGCTCATCTAGCCCAGGTGATGATTAGGGGTTTTGTTTGACCTCGTTGGAGAAAGTTTTCAGGGAAAAAGGGGTAGGACGGCAGGACTGTAAGCATGTTGTGTACATGCAGGAATGAGGGAAAAAAAAAAAAACAAAAAAGAGAGAGAGAGAAAGCTCCTTGGAATGTAATACAGGTCATAAACAACACAGATGCATTCCCAAAATCTTACAGCAAAACTGAAGGAAGCAAAATACAAATATTGCTGCTATTTGCAATTAAGCATCACACAAACAGCAGTCTTTAGGGCAGCAGAGAGCAAAGTGTTTCCTACGTGACTCAGAAAGGATCTTTAGATGGGACAAACTGGTATAGAGTGACTTCAGAAAGGGACTGGCCCTGCTGAAAACTGGGTAACCTTACTTCATTACAGAAGGGTCCTTGCTCACCTTATCCATGCTGCGGAGATGTCTGCAGGAAGCAACAAATTCAGCACAAACCTATTTCCCTGACACTGGCCAGCAACTGCTTGGCATCTGAACCCACAGGGAGAATGCCCAGAATTATACAGAAGCATGCTGCAGCCTTAACTACACAAGACACTTTGTTTTTAGATAATGACACTTTGTTTTTAGGTGATCAATTTGATTAAAGCTCCGCAAAGGGTGAATTCAGACTGGTACAGAAGACTATGATCCAGTAGCTGAACCACAGAGGAGTAACCCCCAGAGAGAGACATGACAGGCAGCCTGGAGTGATACCATCCTAGACAGAGTAGTAAATGCGTATTTCTCAATTGTTATTCTGACCTTTTCATTGAATTCATTTCAATTTCCACACCCATTTTCCTTGGCATCACAAACTGCATCAAGCAGTTTGTGCACGGGGCCAATGCCTTGGAGTCTTTGGAAGGAGGAGCAAGCTCCTACACACCCCTACCAAAGTGCAGCCTGTTTTTGTTGGGCTCAGGTTCTGGCAGACTGGGGAAATGCTATAAAAAGCGTTTCAATTATTCCACAAGATCTCTGGTATTGCTTCCATTCAAAGTTATCCTCAGCTCTTTGTGTCAGTGCTGTAAACTGAAACTATGTGAGTTCCTTCAAAGGTCCAGTGCTTTCTCCTGGACAAAAGCAGATTTAATACGCAAGACACAGATTTCAATCAAAATTATTGGTTAGACTTGCTCCATTACATCAGTGCTCAACTGTATTGACAAACACACTCAAGTCTCTGCAGCCCCAACCCAGGATATGTGGTATCAGTCCACCTCAGGTGAGACATGGCAATAAGAAGCTGAGAGTGAGATATATTATACCTAGACAAAGGGAAAACACTACAATATGAAGCCCTAAATTATCGCAGGATCTACATGAGACCTGCTACACAACTCAATTCTTCAACTGATAGAATCATAGAATAGTTTGGGTCTGAAGGGACTTTAAAGATCTTCTTGTTCCAAACCCCCTGCCATGGGCAGGGATGCCTTCCACTAGACCAGATTGCTAAAAACCCCATCCAACCTTCCTTTGAACACTTCCAGGGATGAGGTAGCTTCTCTGGGCAACCCTGTGCCAGTGCCTCTCCACTCTCACAGGAAAGAATTTCTTCCTAATACCTAATCTACACCTCTCCTCTCTTAGTTTAAAAGCACTTCCCTGGTCCCATCAGCGCAGGCCAATGTAAAAGTTTCTCTCCTTTTTTACAAGCTCCCTTTAGGTACTGTGAGGTGATATAAGGTCTCTCTGGAGCCTTCTATTCTCCTTCTTCTCAACCCAACTCTCTCAGACTGTCTTCATATCCCTCAATTTCTTTTAAATGTGCAAAGACTCTGTTTTTACACAAGCCAAGCAGAACTGTTCCTGGAAACTGAAAATCAATTTTTGACCAGATCCTATTTTAAGTCAGGCTGTAATCTGTTTTATTCTTCTGCATATCCAGGATTCATGCACAGTTTTTGGGCCATCCCAGATGAGAAAATAGAAGTGGAACATTGTGTGAGGTTAATCTGGACTACACACACAGAGCAATGATTCCCTCTAAGCCAATCAAGGATTAAGGCTAATGAGTATCTCTGCATCTTGTAACAGTCCTTTTAGGGAAGTAAGACAGGACAAAAATAACCTGACTTGACCCTTCCCCTCATAAAAACCCATTTTTATTAGCGCCTGTGGTGATGGAGTAAAAAACTGGAGAAGCTGAAGACAGGAATGATTCGCTTACCTGTCGTAGAATGACCATGGTTCCTGTATAAACACATCAGCAATCACCAGGAACGAACCTAAATCAAAAGAAGTCAGCAATTAATGACTCTCCTCCTGACTCAAGAGGGACTGTCCCAACCCTACAGCATTTCCACAGCCCTGGTTGTGGAAGACAGCTAGTAGCACTGAAACTCCCAATGCTTTCATAATATTAATTCCAGACAGTGAGAGACAATCCTCTAAACACATCCAGATTAATGCTGGCACCGTGGTGAATGAGACTGGGCCTGGGGGTCGCTTATGCAAGTAATATTTTGTAAACTGACTCCTAGAAAGTTGTCCAAGGATTAACCCAGCAAACACACAGATACTGATTTATTACATGTGTCTTTGGATCCTGTGGGATGAACTAAAGCACATGGAGATGGGGAGTACTGTCCTTAGCACATCAGAAGGCTGGATGGATTTTCATCTTTCTATCCAAACTGCTTTCAAGAGAGGAAAAAAAAAAATCAGGTCGCCTAGCATAGCCTGAAACTAAGACCTGGATTGGATGGAGTATTTCCACTCTCTGCTCCAGCTGTTGTGCAAATTGCATCTTTGTGGGATTTACATGGGAAAGTCCCATGCTGTTCCTGAGTTTGTGCTTGTTGCTCCAGGGCCATTTCATGGCTCCCAAAATTAAATGTGTTGGGTTTGTATGAATGAAAAATGCTTTCAAAGAATTTAATTTCTGCAGCTTTTAATCTCTGAGTCATCCTTGCTACATGGCAATCATTTATAGTTGTATTTATGGTGTGGAACATTTTCCAGCAAAGTAAAAATACTCATGCCTTAAGAAACAGAGGGAAAGGCTCTCAGTCTCAGAGACACAGTTCCTACAGGACACTGAAGGCTGATGAAGGACAATCTTGCTGGACACAAGATATTTCCATTCACAGCATCAAAATAATCTGGACTCATCATAAAAACCTAAATACTGTGTTTCAAGTTTTAGCCATAATTTTCATTTTTATGCTCCCCCCACTAAAAAGCAAAAAATTCTCAGGGGGATGGGAGGGAGAAGTCTTTCCACCCTTCCCACAATCATCTCCAGGTGGGATGTTCCAAAGAGACAAACTCAGTCTCATGAAAAAAAGGTACAATAATGTCCCTACACACTTTCCTCGTGGCAAGGAATGTGATCTCTCTTCCCCACCAGCAGCAACTGCTTGCATCCCATTCAGCAAGGCAGGGACTTGGCCTTTGGTGCTGATCCTGCTGGCTGAATTTTCTGTAGCCTCTCAGGTACAGTGGGAAACAGAGGTGTTCCTGTCCTAGCTAGAGAGGCAAGATTATTATTACTATTAAAGGATTTATCTCTATTAGCTCCTGCAGAGATTGTAAAGGCTCAACAGAATTTCCAGTTACTCCCTTTTCCTCACCAGGCTGCCTGCACCACCTCTACATTTTCACAGACCACATGTACGAAGTAGATAACTACCCCACTGAAATTTGTAGGCTTTTGCTATCAAAGTGCCCTCAACCACCTTAATGAAAACATCCATCTGCTAAAACCATCTATATGATCCACAGACCCGCTGCACTGCCTAGGAAAGGAACTGGTGTCCTAAGAGCAGCCAGGACATCACTGTTCATTAGGAAATACTCACTAGGCAAACTCTGGCCACAGGCCATATTTAATGAATTAATTTTGCTTTTCCTAGAAGGTAGGCAAATGGTGGAAAATCACGTGCGCACTTTAATAATTGGAAGTCTGTCAGGCGCTTCTCCTAATTCTAAGTTTGAACCTTCTCTGTAGCACATTAAATGACTACTCTTCTCTTTAATTCACAGGGATTGAAAATAACTTTCTAACCCTGCCAAGTAGCGAGCCCTGAGCCAGACTGCCTAGGGATGCTGAAGAGTCTATTCCAGTGGGAGTAGTTGGTGAAATCTTAGGCAGGCTCAGAGCAGGCACTGGGGGAAGCTCTTCAGAGGGCTGTACATGATGATCATGGGGTTGCTGTTGGACACTGGGGTGAGTAGTCGGACAGCAGTTGGAGTTCCCTGCTGAAGGACATCTGCTATGGACAAGTCATCTAGCATTTCCTTTCCTCCCTTTTTCTCTCTGAAAAACAGAGATCCCACGCAACGAGGGAGCTCCTAAGTATCCCAGGCATAAATTTTATGCTAATTAGCCAAGTGACCTAGGTGAGCTGGCCCCATTGAGTGTCCACATCGCAAAAACCATGCATGGGACTTCTATTCCAACAGGCTGGGCTAAAGCCACAAGTCCGCGTCACAGAACTGCTCCTTCAGTTTTTGTCCTGCTGCAGCTGAAGCAAAGCACTTTTCCACGGTTATCTGGGTTCCCAGCATTAAAACTCCCTGGTGTGTGGACATCCTCCTAAGCTTGGCCTGTGTGGTGATTCTGAATACTCTTCCAAAACTTGCACCAGGTTTGGAAGAGTATTTCCATACCAAATCCAGTCTGGTTTTAAACAGGACTTTGGTGCCCAGAATCTTGTGTGGGTTATTTTTATTTTCTGAAGGTCTAGCCTGAACCCAAGCCACCAGGCTTGACCTTGTTCAGTGCACTGTCAGTGCCTTCATGATACCTTTGCAAGAGAGGCTGTACACAACAGAGAGCCAGCTTTCCCCACGGCTTGCTCAGCAATGGACACTCCAAAGGGGAAGCAGCAGACTCCCCTGCCTGTTCTTCCCAGAAGGGTAGGTAAGAAGAATTGGGTTTGTCTGAGCACCAGAGAGATCAGCTGCCTACTAATTCATGAGGGCCCTGATGGAACAAAACAGCCATCTGGACCCTCTGACCGTCACTGGCAGGTGAGTGTAGGGCACTTCAATCCCAATCCTGTGAGCAGCTCTACAGATGGTCTGGGAAATGAGCTGGGCTAAACAAAACATACCCAGTGCCTCTCTCAAATCACTCATATTGTAGCACAACAGCACAGAGACAGCCCTCTGGAAAGTGTATATTCTGTAAATATGGCTCATTTTGCAGCTTTCTGGCCATCACTGGTTGAGCATCATCTGAGGGAGGCAGTGGGGTGAGGCTGAAGGGACTTTACATCTGGATGCAGAGTGATGTGCGACACGGAACTATACACACCACTTGCTTGCAAGCTGTGGTCAACAGAAGCCAAGGAGTGCTGCAGCATGAGGTCTGCACCACAGTGATCTCCACCGTGGCTTTCCTGGTTCTGAAGAGTTCCTCAATACAAAAGGAACCCGACAGAGTTCGTCCTGAGAGGGATAAATTCTGAGGAACTCAGACAAAGCCATTATCCTGCAATCGCAAAGAAGGGGGGTGCTACTCTAATCTCTTTAATTGGCACTTCTGTGCCCCTTGTTGGCACTTCAGGACCAGAATGACCAGCCACATGACCGGCCATACTTCCTGGGGGATCACTCCACAGTGCTAATCCTCCAGAGCACTTGCTTATTAGGCATTGGTCAGAAGAAATTCAGGTATTTCACTCTAAATGTAAAATCTATTCCTTGCTCCTGAAGTTCTGCATCCTAAGTGATTTTCTTGAATGCAAGTGCAGTGGAAAAAAAAAAAAAAAAATAAGGGGTGTGTACATTCAAATTCAATGCCTGTCCCCAACTGTACCCATCTTGGTGTAGAGCCTGTCTTTTGGAGAACACCTTGTGCACTTTAAATTGTAAAAACCCCAGAATTTCATTCAGCTTGTCTCCGCCTCACTTGACTGGCTGAAACATGTGTCACCTTAGCTGAGCAAAGAGATTTAACACGTCAGTGCTCTCTGCACACTACTGCTTCCACCTCCTGTCCTCCTGCAAGGGATCTGAGAAGGATTAAGGGTTTTCCACTGTATTTTACTGTTCATCTGAGAAATGATAAATAAAAGGTCAGACCTAAACCCTCAGAGACAAGCACCTCTCTCCTTCCCAAAAGCAGGATTACAATCAGGAAGGAAAACAATGGCTCTTGAATGTGGTTAAGCTGACAAACCCCACCAGTCTTTGGGATGTCTAACCACTGACTGTGGCTGACAGTGAGCAGAAAGGAGGAAAGCAATGTCACTTCCTACATACTACTTCTCCTAGTCTTTGTCCGTCTGGAAGCTGGCATGGTTGGGAAGCTATGACAGCTTGTTAGCTTTTTTACACTCTTCCTTGAGCCCTGAATGGGAAGCAGGGCTTTCAGGTCAGAAGGTATCAGGCTGAATATGGCAGCCTTTCATCTTCTCCTTGACTAACAGGCATCTTCCCTGCCAGCTTGATCAGTGAGCAAGGTCTCAACAGAGACAAACCACTACTTTTCTTGGTAATTCGCTCCAGCTCAAACAATTCTTAGTGTTAAAAATTATTTAAGTATCTTCTCAGCCTCTGTTTTTGCCTTCAGCTTCTCACCTGAGGCAGACACAACTTACCAACTGACCACACAGACAGGCTCACATGGAGGGTTTTGCCTGGTTTAGTGGAAGGTGTCCCTGCCCATGGCAAAGGGGTTGAAACTAGATGATCTTTAAGGTCCTTTTCAACTCAACCTATTTCATGAGTCTATGGCCTCCTGCAATTCTCTCATCTGAGACTCAAGTGTTACAGCAGTGGCCATTCATTTACACCTTTCCTTCCCACGGCACAAGGATCTTCATCCTTGCAAGAAGAAATGGTCATTTCTAACTCCTCCAGAAAAGTAAAATCCAGCCTTCTGGTTTCATTACCCATTATCTCCTTTAATGCAGAGAAAAGATGCATTTCCATGGAAAGCAATGGTATTGCTCGGAGCGCAATGAGCAGCAATGAGAATTCGCCCAGATTATTCACTGGATTTTTTTTTTTTTTTTACACACAGCTCACGCCCTGAGATTCTGCAAGTGAGCTAACAGCACAAGACTCTTGTGGCGGGGATGTGGGGACACGGCAAGCACCACCTGGCCACGTGTTGCCTGCCACCGGCGCTGAGAAAGTTCCCTTATTTACGCCTTAATTGCCGCCTCCGCACAGACGGATCAGCTTGAGGTCATGGCTGACAAATGACGTGAGGAATGCGAGGAAGCGCTCACCTCAGCAAGGCAGGTCACAACAGCAATAAGCCGCAGAAAACATTGGAATTACCTTTGCTCATGCGAGCGGTGCATCCGTGACACAGCTTGCCTGCGGGGCTCTGCCTGCACCGTGATCGGCACGGAGCCTGATTTCCTGGAAAAGCTCTGACCCAAATTCATTGAAGGTCAAGAAAAGCCTTTCCTACGGCTTTTGGATCAGAACTTGAGTGATTACCAGATTTCCAGCGAATGCTGGTCTCAGGAGAGGAATAGCTGCTTGAACAAGAGGTGTATTTTGATGTACAGCTGCAGATCCAGCTTCCTGGACTGGGAACTTCCCAACTGAGAGAAAAAGACAAATTCAAGCGGAGCTGCAAGCTGACATGTAAAGGTATACCTGAGAGCAGAGTGGGTAAGCCCTGGATCCTCAGAAGGGCTTCTTGGTGTACAACTAAACAACAGCCTGCAAGGGCTCTTTTAGATGTGCAGCTTCTTCTCTAACTATTCCTGCAACACTCAGCCTTACAGTGCTGATGAAAGGCACAGGATTAGGTACTGATTAGATTTGAGGGTACTCCCGTCAGGCTTCTCCTCGGGGGTGGGTGCTGTTTGTAGGGAAGACCTGGTAGTTTTTTATTGTAGTGGGGTTTTGTTTGGCTGGCTTTTTGGTGTTTGTTTTTGGTTTTTTTTTTTCAAAAAGAGATGCTCTAGCCATTCTACAGATCTGGACTCTTCAAACCCATAAAATTCGTGGTACTTGGGGTAAAATCATCCTTTCCTACACAAAAGAACACAGTAAATCTGCTAATCAATTAGCCAAATAACTACAGGATGAAAAGACCACAGCTACTAAGCTGGCTTTCTACAGCAACACAGCCCAGCACAGGAGCAGCGTTGCTGCTTTACATACACAGATACTTTGCATTTCTGCATGTTAGAGCTTTTTTTTTTTTTTTTTTCCCTTGCAAGTAGCTCCGGGAAGAAAGTGCAGTGCTAATGCACACTGCAGTCTGTCATTCTGCAAGTGCAACTGAAACCCGGGGAAATGATGCTCGTAACTGAAACCACCAATAAACAGGGTGTCATCTACACAACATGAATGACAGACGAGCGTCAGGGGCTGTGCAGGAGGCAGCATTTCCAGCCAAAGATCTGAGTACCCAAAAATAGGGTATGATTTTCAACAGACCCTGGGTAGAGATGAACAATAAAAAAATGTGGCTTCTCTCTGAAAACCGAGCACTTATAAACCATGTGCTGAGCTCTCCTCATTGGTCAGGCTGGCTATGGATCAGCTAAAAATGCAAACTATGTTGCTTCTTTTGACCTAGCTAAAAACCTCAACAATCAGATCCCCAGGAGTATCAAATGACTGAGATGAAATGACTTGGGTTGAAACTGTGCTGATTTCCACAAGCTGTGAAATGCTGAGGTGGTGATCTCTGCTGAGACTGTGAAGGGTTTGAAAAGACAGCAAAGGAGAGGAATGTGATCCTCTGTGCCTTGCTCCACCAAGATCTGCAGCACTAATCAGAGCCCGTGATGACAGCTCCAGGCTGTGCTATACTGTTTGTTTTTGCAAAGCACTGCACTGGTCAGTGAAAGGACCATGGAGACTCATTCTCCAGCTGCAGGGTCTCAGAGCTTTTTTAGAATCATAAAAGGGTTTGGATGGAAGCACCTTTAAAGGTCATCTGGTCCAAACCCCTTGCCACAGGCAGAGACACCTTCCACTAGATCAGCTCCATCAACTTGACCTCAAATACTTCCAGCAATGGGGCAGCCTGTTCCGGTGGCTCATGATCCTCATTGTAAGAAATTTCTCTCTTATATCTAGTCTAAATAAACTCTCCTTCAGGTTAAAGCCATTCTCCCTTGTCCTACCACTACATTCCCTTGTCCGAAGTCCTCTCCAGCTCTTCTGTAGCCCCTTTCATTATTGGAAAGGGGTCTAACATCTCCCAGGAACCTTCTCTTCTCCAAAATGAACAATCTCAAATTTCTCCTCTCAGCCTGTCTTTGTAAGAGAGGTGCTCCAGTCCTCTGAGCATCTTCATGGACCTCTGCGGCCCGTTTGATCCTCTGCTTTCTCACTACCAATCTCCTAACAGAATTACCCAAACTCTTCCACATTTCAGGTGAGGACAATGCAGACAGTTCCCCAAGGAGGCTGGCACCCCCTGTGTATTCAGCTATCTTGGGGGTGCATTCTGAGCCATCCTCTGCGACCACCTCAGATGCAGCCAGGTGGGCATTGGTTTCTTCTCCCAGGCAACCAGTGACAGGACAAGGGGACGTAGTCCTAAGCTGTGCCTGGGAAGGTTCAGGTTGGGTATCAGGAAGAATTTCTTCACAGAATGGGTGATTAGACATTGGAATAGGCTGCCCAAGGGCATGGTGGAGTCACTGCCCTCGAAGGTGTCTAAGGAAAGACTGGATATGGCACTTAGTGCCATGGTCTATTGAAATGGTGGTGTTCAGCCGCGGGTTGGACTCCATCTCAGAGGTTTTTTCAGCCGAATTGATTCTGTTACTCTGTGCAAGAGCGCAACACTCTGAATTGACACCATGTCTCAAAAGGTGATAAACCAGCTAACTCAAAAAACTAACCCCAAAACACTGTGGACCTCAGGATGTGATTTTAAGCAGAACTCAAGACAGAAGCAAAGTCTCCACAAATCCAAGAGCCTGCTTTGTGGTGCCCTCACTACCTAGGGATGGTGCAAAGTGATGCCTGAACATCTCCTTGCCTCCTCCTGGCCATGCCACAGATCAGAGGAGAGCTGGGAGCAAATAGCTGTCACTGTGTTTATCCACACAAGCCTGGGGATCACAGAGTAAGACAGAAGCATGCAAATCCTAGAATGGGAGTCCATTAGTGCATCTCTCTGTTGTGGCTTTATGCCACACATCAGCATCCATCATTCCCTCTCCCATGACTGTGCTGTCGTTTAGGTGTCTTTGTGGTTCTCAACCTTTTCTTTCCATGCTCCAAGTCCCATCTGACACCCACAGCTGTTTATATGCAGACACTGGGTTTGATCAGGTCAACAGAGATTGCAAGGGTGAAGGGTCTGGAGCACAAGTCTGATAAGGAGCAGCCAAGGGAGCTGGGGGTCTTCAGCCTGGAGGAAAGGAGGCTCAGGGGTGACCTTATCTCTCCCTGCAGCTCCCTGAAAGGAGGTTGTAGCCAGGTGCAGGGTTGGTCACTTCTTCCTAGTAACAAGCAACAGGACAAGGGGAAATGGCCTCAAGCTGTGCCAGCGGAGGTTTAAATTGAATGTTAGGATTTTTTTTTTTAATTGAAAGGGTTTTCAAGCATTGTAACAAGTTGCCCAGGGCAGTGGTGGAATTACCATCCCTACAAGCGTTCAAAAGGCATGTGGATAGAGCATTTAGGGACATGGCTTAGTGGTGAACATAGCAGTGCTGGGTTAATGGCTGGAATTGATGATCTTAGAGATCTTTTCCAACCTGAATGTTTCTGTGATTCTCTAAGATCACCCCCATAACTACGGGGACACACCAGTGCTTCCAAGACCAAATTCATGCCATCTGTCAGGGTTATTTATCTCCACAGAATACAGAAGCAGCCTGAGGTGACTGGTTTCATTTTCATGTCCCCTCCTTTCACCCTGAACAGCTGTGAATATGAAAAAAGACCACTTAACTGACTCTGAAGGTTTGATCCCCAAACCTCCTTTTGGAGGGTTATGATAGTAGTGCCAGGAAAGAGACATCTCAACTGAATGAGTCCCCGCCAAAATGCTACATTAAAGCAAGAAATCACAGAAAACTCCCCCCTCTGGAAAGTCAGAGAATCAATATGTAGCCACCTCTGTCCATCTGAGAGTGGCCAGGAAGCAGGCATCAATTTTTTAAGCCTCCAGCAGGAAGTTCAATAGATTTTCCCTGCATTCAATCTCCTCGAAAAGTCCAGCAGGTAGAGGAGCTGAACAAAAGACCTGACCTTTTCTCCCTCACTGTGCTTTCACACAGCCCAAGCAGAACAATGGACCACGGTGGCATCCGATCCCGACTCTCCGCAGAGCACTCAGCGCGGCCTCCCGAGGAGGGCAATTTCCTTTTGTGCACCAACCTCTACCGGCAACTGAGTATTTTTCAACCGCCACAATAATTAATCAAATAAAGTATCCTTTTGCAAGGAGGTCAGGTGTAATTTCAGCATAATCCAGACGCAGCAGGCTGAGCTGATCTAGGGAAAATGCTGCACTTGCAGGTTGGCTGAACGGTGTTTGCAACTGTTTTCGTCTCCTCTTCACCTGTACGTGAACTACCAAGCCTTGCCCCCACACACTGGGCCCAGCACATAAGAACAAATTAGAAGTGAAGCCTTTGTTTGAAATTGAGGGTGGTTTGAGACATGAACATGCCCTCAAGATCCTCCTCCTTGGAGGAGCACAGGGCTGGACAGTATCAGAAGACCTCTTCCTTGTCCTGAGCAAATTGGGATGTCTGGATAGCACTGTGCCAAGACCAGAGCTCAGAACCTGCCTACCTGTGATTCAGAGAAGCTCAACTAGCCTGGACTAGCAGACCAGCAAGTGCCAGTGGGGTCACCATGGACCTGCTCCTTCATGGGCTGGTAAATCCCTGCTGTTTATAGAGCAAACACACACAGATGTGGTGGTTGACCTCAGCCTGATGTGCTTTACAAGGAATGCTTGGATTTGGGAGGAGATTCATGCATGGTACATCCTGTTTTGGGCCAGGTTTGGGAGGCTGGAACCTTCTGAGACACCCAGGCTCTGCCAGCCCTGCAGTGGAACCACAGACATCAGCCCTTAGCTTAGATGCAGGTGTAACCCTTTGGTTGTATTGCTCAGGCACCTACAAAGAGTCTATCTGTTATCTGAAAACAACACAGTAAAGGTCACAGAATCCTAGAAAGATTTGGGTTGTGAGGGACCTTAAACATTATCTTTTTCCAACCCCTCAGCTATGGACAGGGAGCATTTCCTCTAGATAAGATTGCTCAAAGAGCCAACAGAGATAAGGCATCCACAGCTTATCTGGGCAGCCTGTTGCAAAGGCTTGGGACCCAGAAATCTAAGGAAAGGTGCTCCATTTTACAACAGTAAAATGACCCTCCACCACCTAGACAATATATGGCAGAGGTAATTTACTGAACTCAGATCAGTAAATTAATTACTAAACCACTTCTGGGGGTTTTTTTCCTATAGAAATGTTCTCTAAAGGGAGTCCTTGCCACAGCCACTGTTTTAGCAACCCCTCTAGCAAGATATTATCCTGTGTTATTCCTTCCTGAATCCAAGCCTATTTATGGAAAAGGGGCTAATGCTATCCTCAGAGGGAAACTGAGGCAATGGAGGGAGGATGTCACTTTCCCCAAGGTCATGCAGTAGAACCAACCAGGACACCCAAGTCTGTGCCTATGACTCCACATCAGAATGTCTTTATTAAAGGCAGCTCCTCTACTCTTCTCTATCCTTAAACTGCCATAATAAGCAGCTGTCCCACCTCTACTCTTGTTGGTCCCGAGTGATCTGGCCTTGGCTCTCTCCTTTTGGTGCTACAAATGCTGACTGAAGCAGGACTCCTGCAAGCTGTTGTAATCCTGTGAGGGTTTTTGTCTCAGCAGGAACCCCTTTGCTGAGGTTTTTAGTGAAATCCTCCTTCTGCCTGCCCTAACACTATCCTCTCATTTTTCATGGTCCTGGAGAAATTCAGGGTGGCTCTTCAAGAAGCTGGGGTCAGCCTCCGAATGCAAGGGCTGTTAGGATGAAGTGGGTTCAAATCATAAGATACCAACCCTGTTTTTTCTGCTGAGACTCCTGCTGACTCCTGAGGTTGTTTTGCTTGGACAGGGACTGTAAAATTAAGTGGAGACTCTGCTCTGCCCTTTCAGGGTGGGTATGGTGCAATCACCATCACACCCCTCAGGGCAGTATCAGGCAGTGCTGGGAGACATCAGCCCTGTAATAGTCCGGATGAGAGGGGGACAGACACTCCCTGACTCATTGGCTGCACTTGCAAAAAGCTGTATTAATTTTTCAGCTGGGGATTCTGAGTCAGAGGGGCCGTTTGATGCTGATCTACTGCTCTCCTGGCTGGGTGTTATTCAGTGCTCCAATGGGATACTCTGCTCTAAAGGGCATCATCTGGCTGGATTCAAGTCACTCGTATAGAGCAAAGCAGAGTTAGAATAAAGGGCACAAAAAAAAGGTAGATTTAGACTAGATATTAGGAGGAAACATTTCACTGTGAGGGTGGTGGGACACTGTCACAGGTTGCCCAGAGAAGCTGTGGATGCCCCATCCCTGGAGGTGTTCAAGGTCAGGCTGGATGGGGCTTTGAGCAACCTGGTCTAGGCAGAAGGTGTTCCTGTCCTGTCCCCATGTCAGGGGGGTTGGAATGAGATAATCTAAAAGGTCTCTTTCAACCCAAACCATTCTGTGATTTTATATGTCAGGTATATGCACAAGCATAAAGTAAAAGCCGTTGCATCCTGAAACAGCCTGGATGGACAAAAGGAGTGCAGTCTCCAGGAAGTATAGTGCCTTTGCTCCATGCCACGTTCCCACCTGGCAAACAGCAGAGCCAGAGATAGAATTTCACCTGTGAGGAGCAGTGCTAACAAAAGCCTCATTTACAAGGACAAAATTCCAAACAATAAGATTTCTAGATGATCAGTAGGGGATAGCCCCTCCTAGGAAGACTTTCCTGCAGATAAGGCATCCAGAATAGCTTTCTCACCCCACCTGAGATGTCCAGCAGGCACTGGCATCATGCTGCAGGGCACCAGATTTCTCCCTCGCTCACCTGTGTCTTTTCAGGAAGTGTCTAGGAACTTTGTTTCCTTGTTGCAGCTCAAATTTGAAGTGAGCTTGATCATCAAACTACTGTGATTAGGTGACACATCTAAAGGGACTGGCAGAGTGGCCACACAAGCCTTGTTTCCTATGGAAATCAGCCTAGATGAGAAAGCCAGCTTTAATCAGGTCCTTAAATTATTCCAGCATTAACAAGCTGCTCTGTTCCTACCCCTCCTTGCCGTACTTTGAGATTCCCACACAAAGAAAGGGGTGGCTGTTGATATTGGCCATTTGCTCCTGGTTACACTTAAGAATTCAGTGGTTTCTGGAGACAAGTCTCATTTCCCTGGCTGAGGTCAACATCACAGCTGCACCTGAAAAGCCTGACTTTTGTTCCTTAATATCTTCCCAGACTGCTGAGCTCAGGGCTGGGAGGACAGGACCTGGTTTGCTACTCTGAAGAGTAGTCTGCCCCAGGAGAAAAACAGATATAACCGGGCATTGGGGGAGATCTAGAGTTTTTTTTTCTAAGAGCAATAAGGCTGCCCTAACAGCTTTCACCTTCTGTTGCCCACCACCCTAATTTGTATTGGTACAATTAACCTGAATCAACTGCAGTCCTGATTTACTTCATCACTTGGCCAAGATCTTACAAGTCTTTTTCCAGGCACAGAGAGCTCATGCAGACTTTCAGTAGACTTGATGTGAGGAATGCTTTTACACAGAAATTACAGCTGAAATGACCACTCCTTTGTTTCTCCAGACCAAAACCTTCTGTTTAAGGGCTGTATGAGAGACAAAACCAGCACATGTGGGATTTCTGGAGTTCATCTCAGCCCAGGGTAAATCTGCTGTCCTTGATGGCACTGATCCAGCAAAGCTGAGGGATGAGAAGAAGCAGGACAGAAATAGCTGGGATATCACAACGTAACAGCAACCTCCACTGCTGCTGGAAAACACCCAAAGGCTCAGACGTGGGAGGCAGCACTCTGATGTGCTCTAGCTGGGCTTGCAGGGCCCCTTCCACCTCACCACAGCACACAACTGCTGGACTCCTCTGTCCCAGGGTAGGAGGTCTGCCTGTCCCCTGAGCCTCCAGGGAAGAGGACCCTTCCTCTGGTGATGGTGTGGTCTGTGGGTGCTCCCCCTTCCCTTCCAGCCCCACTACTCTTGTGATGCTGGCGGAGCCCATTGAGTTCATTGGGAGCTTTGCTTCTGCCAGCCTCTCCTGTTGGCATGAGTTCAAACTGTTGTACACCAACACACACCAGGGACACATAAGACTGACTTACAAAGCAACTCACCCATGGGCCAGCTCTGGAAATCACAGGAATCCACACACAAACCCCAGCTTTTCTAGCAGAGATCCAGCTGATCCATATCTTTGTGGCAACCCCCTAATGGCTTTCAAGGAAATCTGATACAGAACACGCAAGAAATCCCATTAAACTCCTCTCTGTATCAGCTGGAATAAAAATATTTTCAATGAAAGAAGACGAGAACAGGTTTTGTTGTATTTCCCTCAACCCAAATGACACACGGCACTTGTGCTACAATGATGTGCTGACACATTATCTTCTCCAAGATAACTAAGAAATGCAGTGAGGCTGCTATCTTAGAAAAATTCTTCTAAGGAGGATTTCTGGGCATGGACAACTTTTTAGTGAGTTGAGCTCTGGATTCCAGCTCCCCATCTACTACATTTCTCTGACAGAGGATGCCTAAGGAGCAGTATAAAAGCAGATGCAGTGGCATTACTCTGCAATATACACTCAGAAACTAATAATTTACAGCTCAAGAACCTCTAGAGCCAAAAAGGGCTAGTTTTCTTTCTCCTTTAATATATATGCTTTATAGTTTTTAGAGGCTTTTTGTAAATGGAACTTGTCCAAGTGCTTTTTTTAACCCAGTACTTTGAGAATCCGCAGGGTTCTGCCACAAGGAGCAGCAGAGATGCCAGATTGTGCAAACTCTTCTTATCTTTGAGCCTGGTCTCTATAAGCTTTATTTGATGCCCCCTAATTTTTGTATTTCAAAGGAAAATTAAGGAAAATATTTCTTTCGCATTCACTGTGCAAACATGATCATCCAGGATCTATAACATACCTTCTTCCCATATCTTCTCAGCTTGGGGCCTTTGTCTAAATAATCATTCCTCCTGTGGAGCGTGTTCCAGACCTCTGACCATCTTTCCTTTCTCAGAATTCTCCCCAGTGCAACCATTTTTGTTTCAGATGACTTGAAATGAGATAAACCATCAGAGGAGCGGAATGTGCTCTCTGGACAATGGCAGATATGAGGAGGAACACAGAAGGGCTTGGTCCCAATATTTGGGTCCTGGTCCCGATCTAGCACAGCCCAGAGCATCCCTTCTGCATGCCCTGGTGTTTTGGGCAGGTGAGTCTTGCTCGGGTGGAAGGTGTTTCTCAGCTGCCACCTGGAAGCCTTACGAGGCTAAATCTCAGCGTCAAGATCAGATTGGATGGGACTTTGAGCAACCTGGTCTAGTAGAAGGTATCCCTACCCATGGCAGGGTGGGTAGGAATGAGTTAAAGTCCCTTCCAACCCAAATCATTCCATGATTCTATAATATTCCTAAAAGTGCTTACATTTACATGGAGACATTGACAACAACCAGGATCCCAAGATTTATCCTCTCATTTACAAAATTAGGAATAACTGAAGAGAGTGGCTTTGTCTGACGGGGCGAAGCCCCTTCCAAGCCCAGCTCCCACTGTACAAGCCACTGTCAGATGGTGAGAGAGGACAAAACCAGGATTCACAGAGGCTCTGTTCTCCCAACACTCCATGTAACATCACGCATGACCTCTTGCAAGTCTTCCTTCCTCCACACTCGTAAAGGTGCAGACCAGGCTGCTTGTGCAGCAAAAACAGCAGCTCAAACCTCCCCGCCAGGCACCTGCCAGTCTACAGCCAACCTTACAGTGTAAGTTTTAGCTCCTTTCATGCATGTGAAACTGTGTTCAGGTCATCTGCACCCCAGGTAAATGCTGTGTCATCACACCAGGTTAAATGCAGGGAAGGGGATGGCAGCAGCTGAGCCGACATCCTGGGAAAGGCATTTGCTGGACTGCAGTCTTAAGAAGAGCTCAGTGATTTTTCTGTGACTGCTCTGGGCCTGACAATGGGACCAAGCACTCAGTTTTCAGATTCCACCTGTGCTGGGGTAGAAGCTGCTGCCTAGCTGCTCAGGCTGGGCAGGTCTGGAGCGGGGGGCGTGTGGAACTCATCTAACAATGCCAGAGATTTACGACTATGGATTTCTAACATTTCTACTTTCATTTGGTACCCAATCCACTTCAAATGCCCGTTTTTCATTGGATTTTCACATTTTGCACTCCCTTTGTGCAGTTGGGCACAACTGCACTCTGCTCTCTACTAGTGTCTCACTACGAGAGCTTTTTATTGGACACTAGGACAACTTTCTTTGCAGAAAGGGTGGCCAAGCACTGGGACAGGCTGCCCAGGGAAGTAGTGGAGTCACCATCCCTAGAGGTATTTAGAAGACTTGTAGTTGTGGCGCTTGGGGACACAGTTTGGTGGTGGACTTGGCCATGCTGGGTTGAGGGTTGGACTTTACGATCTTAGAGGGCTTTTCCAACTGTTGTGTTCCTGCAGTTCAGAGCAGGTGCCCTGTGCACAGCTCCAGGCACAGTAGGGATCGGGAGGGTCTGCCTGGGGCTGGACAGACAGCATAAACATGGACACTGCTGGGGCAGCGCTGTCCCCATAAGGTTTCTGGCTCGACCTGGCACTTGATTGGGGGGACCAGAAAGTCACAAACACAGAAGTTCACCCCATATCAGTTCTCCTTGGACATTGCCTAGCAGAGAGGAGGGTTTCGCAGTGCAAAGCTGTCTTACACGCTGTCTCCATATCCTGTCAAGCTCTTGATACAGTGACACTTGTCCCACTCTGCTTTGGGAGAAAAAAACACCGTCTCTGCTCCAAGAGATCAAGAATTCCCCCTGTTTTTCCTCTCAGCCTGAAAAGGGACTGGCAGAGCTGATGTGACTGTGATTGGAGCCAGCATGGTCTTGGATGTGGACAACCAAAAACATGCCTAGGACTGAGTGCCTCCAGCCACCTATCCTGTCAGCCCCTTTCTGCCAGGCTTGGAATCTGTTCTCTGCAACTCCAGGAAAGGCTTTGAAAAAAACTATTAGCTGACAATGCCTTCATTAATCACAGCATAATCCTTTCCATGGCAACCCAAGGATTGCGAAGTCACAAGTTAGCAAGCGTAAGACAGAACACTGTACAGCAGCCCTCAGCCTGGGGAAACTTCACAGCCAGCAAGATGAACCGGCTGCTCTGAGGAGGGGAAACGAGTTAGAAGTAATATTGCTTTGAAAAGAGGGTCACCCCTGGCCAGCACTCAGATCTCATAAACACCTCTTTGTGTGGGGAGATCCTGTAGTTTCATGAAGGTACTCCAGTTTCACCCCAAAAAGCCCAAGAAGAGACTTTGGCCCTACATCTGATTTTTACAGAAGATCAACGCTTTCAAACAGGTCAGGCAGAGAAGAAGGAGAGTTTGTCACCAGGCTATCACCACAAAGTTAAACACAATTTAGGTAGACACATTTGGGAATTGTAAGGGCTCACAGATTGCAAAGCCACAGGTGAAAACAATTCTGACCATCAATGAACAGGAGAGAAGTGCTGTCCTAGATTTTTTTTCTACCCTTTTTCATCCCACTTTGGTTTTCCCTGGGACAGTTTAGGCACAGGGTAGGGAGGGGACTTCACAGGGTCTCACAGGGATGCAGGTTTTGACTGAAGTTGCGGCAAAGCTCAGTCAAAGCTGCAAATCCATTCTATACCTTCACACGACCCATGCTGGAGCTTGCAGTCCCTCACCTCATTGGAAGAGTAAGACCATGGCATCCTATAGTGGAGGATGGGTGAGGAGTCAGCTTTCAACAACCACGTCCTATATGTAATGCACAGGTTAACCCCTCAGGGCTGGTCCTTTTGCCCAGACTACGGAGATAAGCACTCACACCAACACCACAGCCCAGGGCTGTGAGAAAATCATCTCTAGCTTCCGCCACCTCCTTCTGCAGGGGAGACCTAAGAGCAAGGGGCAGCCAGGCAATCTTAGACCCACTGCTGGGTTGCCCTTCAAACTCTCCCTCTCTTTTGCCACATGACAGGTCCTCCACCATACACCCCACTCTTCCCAGAGACACCCAGATATGTCAGTTCCACTGCTCCACTTTCCTTAGGACAATGCAATTGTAAATATCCTACGAAATCCTGGGCTTTTTCATTGCTACCGTGCTTAGCTGGTGCAGCACAGCCCATGTACAAAACACCACGCTCCCAAACCTGGCAGCAAAATGCAAACCACTCTGTGGGAATTGCCTATCCCATACCAAGCCTCAGTCCCTTCCCACGGATGGTCCCAATAATTTAAATAGCCTGGAAGGTCCTGGGTGCTGCTCACTGGCACTGGTGTGACCCAGGAGACACCCTCCAAAACCAGCCTGGGCACAATTTTTTCAGGGAAAACTTGTGCTGTTCCCTGAAGATCAGCACCTGCCTGAGCACAGGCTGTGCTTTATCCACATAAACGGTGTGTTTGGAGCTGCGTGAAAGCAGGGAGAGGGTGCAGAGGACTGGGAGGACACCCGGGGTCTTGTGGCACTGCCAGTGGATCCCATGTAGCAGGGACATCCCCCAAAGCCTCTCCCCGCGTTTGAGCACATCCAGAGGTATCCCTGAATGTGAAAGGGCTGTGGAGCAAAGGGGTGGAAGGCTGCACACCGCAGCACAGCAGGGCAATGCCCCCCACCCTTCACTCCAGCTCACTGCTGGGCGACCCCAGCCAAATTAAGCTGAAATTACCGAGCCGCTAATCCATGCTGCAGGAGCCGAGCTGGCTCGGGGCTGCCGGGCGCTGCTGGCAGGTCTGCGGTGGCGTCGTCTCCCCCTCCCATCGAGCCCAGCCTCTCGCCCAGGTTTGATCCGACTCGCTGCGCGCAGCCCCGGCGGGGGCACCGCCACCCATCGCACCTCCCCGCATCCCCCCGCACCCCCGCGGCAGCCCCGCCGCACCCCAGCCGGAGCAGCCCCAGCCCCCGCCTGCCTCCCCCGGGTGCCGGCAGCCCCCCGCTCCGCCTTACCTCAGCGGGGCATGGCCAGGAAAGGCGGCGGGGACGGGGCACCTGTGCCCGGCGCGGAGCCGCGCTGCCTCCAGCACCGAGCGAGGGCAGCGCCTGCCCGGGCTGAGCCTCTTAGCGGGGGAGGAGCCGGGCTACAGCCGGCCCCTGGTGTGGGTGTGGGTGTGGTGTGCGGGTGGGAGTGTGGGTGGGAGTGTGTCTGAGCGTGCCGGTGGTACCTCCGCCCCGGGAACCGCCAGCGCCGCGCTCCCGCAGCATCCCCGCTCTCCGAAGATGCGTCCTCCTGCAGCCCTGGAGTCTGCCCCGGATGGTGGTATCATAAAATCATAGATTGGCCTGGGTTGGAAGAGACCCGAAAGATCACCTAGGTTCAAGCCCCCTGCCATGGACTGGAACGCCTCCCACTAGACCAGGTTCCTCATCCAGCCTGCCCTTGAACACTTCCAAGGATGGGCATCCACAGCTTCTCTGGGCAAACAACCTGTTCCAGTGCCCCACCATGCTCACATTAAAAAAAATTATTCCTAATATCTAATCTAAATCTCCATTCTTTAAGTTTAAAACCATACCCCCTTTTCCTATCCCTATCTGATCGTGTCAAATGTTTTCCTGGCACCCATGCTATGAGTTTAGCTGCAGTTTCAAGTCTTCATTGTGTAGAGTCCTGATGGATCCCTAGGAAAAATTGTGGCTGGGAAGGTCCTCCTGCCCTGTGCAGAGGTCTCTGGGCTATGCAAGGGAAGGTACTGAGGTCCTGTGGGGTGAGGCCAGGAGCTGACAGGCATCCTTGTTTGAATGCACCATTCTTCTGCACTTGTAAATGTGAAAACTGGGACAGGAAAACACTTGAGGACCAGGAAACTCAGAGCTGAGGTTTTTGCCTAGAAGCTTAACTCTGACCTGGTGACTCCCTTCCCAAATCTGGGCGTCTTTTTTCCTTCCTGCTGAGAAAGGTGGGGTTGGATTTTAATTGTGCTATGAAACACCACTGACATTTTTTTACTTGGGTATAAAGCTTGTCATTTTAGCTAGTGAAAGGTGCAAAATGCACCTTTTTACTTGTGGTGTTATCATAAAAGTTGTTTCTAAGCTCCACTTTGGAACGACGGTGCTGGAAATCCTCCTGAGGATTGAATGCATTTTTTTGATGATACCGCAGAAGTAAGGAGCAATAAAAGGGACCCTCCTTGCTTCAAAGCTAACCAGGAACTCTGCTCAAAATGTGGAAGTCACAGCACAGTCACCTGGTCCCTTCCCCAGCCCTTTGAAATGCCCTGCTGATGCCCAGCCCTCAGCTGTGAACAGACTCAGCTGACTTCAAGCTCAGGACAGATGATTTGTGACCTCCTGGGGCCGTGCCCAGCGTCACTCAGGCCCTCCTCAGTGTCAGTATAGTTGGTGTGGATGTGAGGACTGATGCTGGCTGTGCCTGGGCTCTGCTCTGGACT
Organism: Hirundo rustica; assembly: GCF_015227805.2. Taxonomy (NCBI): domain Eukaryota; kingdom Metazoa; phylum Chordata; class Aves; order Passeriformes; family Hirundinidae; genus Hirundo; species Hirundo rustica. Next base: position 31,155,303 of record NC_053451.1, on the reverse strand, counting down.
GCATCTGATGTGCTTGGGAGGGCTTGGGCAGCCTTGCCTTGTGTGCCCAACAGGACCCATGTACCTGTGGAGAGGCGGCGAGGGAGGCTCTGCCAGGAACACAGGGCTGGACGTGCTTCCCGACTGCACCACTGGGTTTGGAGGTGGGATTTGGGGAGTGCGGGGAGCCTTTGGACAACTGCACAGAACAGACTCCAGTGGCTGATCCCTGGCTATTAACCTGGGCTGCTGGCCAAGGATGAGGCAGCACCTGAACACTTCTGAGGGACAGGCAATGAACCCACCCCATTGCTGAAGGCCCTTCTACCTCTGCAGCCCTTCCTCCTGGAAATCCCTCATCCTTTTGAGTGGCAGGAGGCTCATGTAGCAGGGAATGTATACAGGCTTAAGGCAGGAAGATCATGGCTACAGGGGACCCAGCTACAAGAAGAAGTACTTCAGCACCAACTTTCAGCCATCGGATGGATGTCTGTTCCTCCATGAAGATGCTCTTTCAAGTCGAAGGCAGACTCTGAACTGCCAATTTATCATAAAATCATAGAACTGTAGAATCATAGAACAGTAGAATCATGGAATCACAGAATCACAGCATAGTTTGGGTTGGAAGGGACCTTAAAGATCATCTAGTTCCAGCCCCCTGCCATGGACAGGGACACCTTTCACTACACCAGGTTGCTCAGAGCCCCATTCAGCCTCGTCTTGAACACTTCCAGGGACATCACATCCACAGCTTCTCTGGGCAACCTGTGCTAGTGACAGACTCGCAGCAAAGAATTTCTTCCATATATCTCACCTAACCTCAGCCTCTTTCACTTTGAAGCCATTCCCCACTTGTTCTATCAAAACATGCCCTTAAAAAGCCCTTTAAAAGAGTCCCCTATGAAAACTAACATGAAATTATATGAAACTATATGAAACTAATGTTGTGAGCAGAAATCCCTGGCAAATGAACATGCTGGAGGGACGAGGAGTTGCTGCAGGGTCCTTGGTGAGCCTGGGCTGGATCCTGTCTGGAGCTGTGCACTACTCTATTACGTGCTGCTGGTTTCCAAACATGCACAGTCTCTGCACATCTCCCCACACCAATTCCAGTGCCCATACCTCCGTGCTGGTGTGCACCAGCACCAGACACAGGTAGGGCTGCAAAGCAAGCTACACTTTTAAGCCCACTGCCCCAGTACCAGCAAAATCGAGGAGTGGATGTTGGTGAGAAAACACAACCTCCATGCCTACATGATGGTCTCTGGCTTAAGCAGGCTTGCATAGACCTTTTTTTTTTTTTTTAGAATGTGCACAAAGCCAGACTCAGTAAAGCCACCTGGTCTACACCAGAACTCCTGTGCTAGGTCCAGCATCAAGCATGACAGCCCCACAGATGCCCAGCCAGGTCTGCTGCTCAGGACATCCTCCAGGAGAGGACCAGGATGTTTGGGGCACTGAGCTGTTTGTAAGGCTTTCCCCCTTAGAAAGGTCCTTGCAATCTGTTTCAGAGGTGGAGGCAGAGGAGTAGGATGCTCATTCTCTGTGTATGGTTTGGTCACACATTTTGTCCCAGAGGATGATCCCAGAAGCTGAGGAATCTGGGGAGATGCCTCCACCCCACAATAAAAGGGCTTTTTCCAGATGTCTGCTCCAGGCTCTTAAGGGTGGGCTGAGGAAGCACACAGCTCCTTCATGCTGCAAAGCCTTTGAGCACAGGCAGCTGGTGCAGGGAAGCCGAGATCCCAGGGCCAAAGCTTTGGGTCTGTGTTACAGCAGCAAGACTGGAGATTCCCATGGGCAGGGCCAAGCTTTTCCCCATGTGCATTGTGCAGGTTTGTTTTCTAAGAGAAAGCCATCCAAAACCTACTTCCTCCTTCTACTTTGCCTATAAGCTCTCCCTGCCTCCTTTTACTTTTTTTTAGGAATCTACAGAGCTCTTTTCCAAGTCAGGTGAGACTCAAAAAAAAACCAAGCTCCCTGCACTGTGGTGAGTCTGGGGCATAGGATGCAAAGGTTTATAGTCAGAGGAGGCTACCCATTCCCACCGTGGATTTTCCCAGTGAGTGTGACCTTGTGTGAAAGACTCACGCAGATCACCTTGCCTCAGTCTCAAAGTCCACAGAGAAAAGAATTTGAATGGAGTCTGGTGAATCGAACGAATTCAAAAGGCTCTGCAGAGCCACCTTGTGCCCACCAGAAGCACTGTGGAAGAACACAGCCGTTCAAAGGCAGGGAGTCTGAATAAAATATACACAATTTATTTATTTATTTATAGGAGGTTTACAGCTGTACAATATCGGCTTTCTGTTTGGACTACTCTCTGATCTTGTGCAGCACAACACGTCAGTGCCTTTGGAGATGAAGACAAGCCACAGCCTGTTTTAACAGGCAGATGTCAAAAAGAAATGGATTCCACAGAGTGTAATGCCAGGCTGCTTGCAACCATTGAAATGATTAACAAAAGAAATGCGAAATAAATCAGACACGTGTCCTACCCCACTCACGAGGGACTGGAAGTGTTTTTCAGACCTGCCCTCATCTCAAAAAAAAAAAAAGAAAAAAAACCCCAAACCCCCTGAATATTTCTGTTTCCTTCATTCAAAGAGAAAAGGCATCAACATCAACAATAGGAATGGCATTTCAATAATTCCCCTCCCTCATCTGCTCTACAAATAAGAGAAAAAGAAGAATATCAAAGGTAATTTTTGTTCTTCCATTTGAAATGCAGGGGAAGAAGTCTTCTGCTCTAATTTTCCCAGAACTTCCTTTTTTCTTTAAAAAGAAGACAATTACTGATATTAAGACAATTTGGTCCTGATATAGAGTGATTTTTTTTTTTTTTTTTTTTTTTAAAGAAGCTATTAAAAAGCTGCCTTTCCTCTCTATGGCTTGATTCTCTGTAGGGAGGAAGGAGACTGCCCATGGGTACCAGGGCACCACAACTCCTTGGTGAGCTTTGGCACTGCTCCTTGGGGATCACGGTGCGATTTGGCACATGGCAGGGCACTCCTGGACAAATGGCTCTCCTTTGCTGAAGCTATCCATAGCCTGATTTTCTGAGAAAACAAGGCTAAGGCAGGCAGGCTGGTCATCTCCACCTGCTGATCATGGTGCAAAGCTCCTGTCATGTTCCTGCAATGCCAAACAGCTCATGCCCCTGCCAGGTGAGATACCTCTGGGCATCCCTCTCACATATCACTCTGAACATAAGCCTGTGAAATCTTCTCCTAGGACCCACCCACAGTCCTGCTTCCATTTATTTTCAGTGATAAGTCTCATAAACAAAACGAGGATAAAATCAAAGTATCTCTCAACTGGTCTTCCTAAATCCAAGGATTTGCTTTGACCTTGGGAGCAAAAAATTGCTTTACCTAACTAGGAGCATTTAAGTCAATTCTGCAAGACACTGAAACAAACTTGGTCCCATTGATGGCACCTGGAGTTGGAGGATACTCAGTGCAGGCCAGGAGTAACTGAGATCTGGAAAGAGCATCATGGGGACTGCTGCTTGCCTTTATGCCCTGAAAAACAAAACCCAAGAACAAAGCAAACTGCAGGACTGTGAAGATGAGGAAAGGGGAAGAGCAGACCGCAAAAATCAATGCAGTTGCACCATCTGCTTCTGCTTGCACCAAGAATTGAGCTAGCAGATACTTTGGGGAACGCTTTACCATGTTTCAGACTTAGCAGACCTTTAGGGACTTTAAAAAAAAACCCGAACAGACTTGCAGGACAAACAGGGGTATTTAGTAGGACAAGCAGAAAACCTTTGCTATAGCGAAAGAAGGCTTTCCTGTTCACTTTTGTTGCAGGAAAAGGACTCTGCTCAGATCAAAATTTCCCAAGAGTCAGAGATTTTATCGTATGTATTAATTTCCACTTGTATGAAGGTGACTGCAAAACATTTGCTTAGAAAATCTGACAGAAAAATCCCTTAACATGCTCCACTTTAAAGGCACATGAATAAAAAACCCTAAACAACAGGAGGAAAAAAAAATGGTTTGAAACTTGTCCTAGTCAGCTGCTGAAAGGCCAGACAATGGGTTGTTGTTTGGTTTATCTGGGATGGTTTATAAGAAGCCAGATTCTGCCACCCAGTGGAATAAGGAAGATTAACCCGATTTTCATGGAAATCAGGAGCAGACTGTAGCACTGGACACGTCCCCAAGAATGCATTTGGGTTGTGCTCGTGAGACTGGCTCCAGGATTGTGCATCTCATCCTCCACGACAGGAGAGTGGAAATTAAAGGTGAGAGATGGACACTGGTATGAACTAAATATTCCCAGTATTTTCAGGCTGCACTGGGAGCAGTGCTCCTCTAGTACAAGATAAAATCCCACTATTTTTAAAAAGGATTTGAGAAAGTGAGGCACTGAGAAATGATGCACTGTAGGCAGCAGTACAGATGGAGCCCACAGAGCAAAGCTCCCCATCCCTTGAACTTGACACTTAGGCCTTCAGAGGAACAAATCTTCTCTTACCTAAACACTGAACTGCCCCAGCAGACAACCCACCCCAGCTCCTGGGGTGAGCTCTTGGGATGGAGACGGCATGGAGACACGGAGACAGCAGGCACCACGGGAGCTCAGGAGGCACCCACAGGAGCTGGGTCCAGACTGATTCAGAAACTCAGCCCCAGAGAACAGTTATCCCAACCACAGCTGTTGACACCTTTCTAGACTTCAGAGTTGCACGGGGTTGAACAAGACCTGGGCGGAGACAGCTTGTCCCCAAAATCACGGAGCCTTTGGTCTTGTTGCCCCCGTGGATTTGGGCTGCCTTGGGTGCGCTTTCCTTGCAGCTGCAGCGCACAAAACTCATACCCAAAAGTCATCCAACAGGCCCCGATCTGTTTTTCCACTTCTCCTTCGCTGCGGTGCCCCCACAGATAAGCGATTACATGGCAATTTCAAGGGAGACAGCTCCATGCACACTACTCTTAACCCAAGCAGACACACTGAAGATGCGCTGAAGCGGCTGGTGGGACCGCGGCGGCCACACGTGTGCGTGGTGGTGGCACGTGTGTGTGCCAGCCTGTGTAAACAAACAGCCCCAGGGCATGGTGCTCTGGCTGTCAGGGCACACAGCGTGCTCACAGCGGTCCCACAGCGCACGGGGGGGACGGCGGGGGGGGGCTTCAGAGGACGCCAGAAGAGGGATCATCACGGTTCCCCAAAAAAAGGCACCATTTTTTAACACTGGAAACACAAGACTGGCTCCTTGGAGTGGAATGCATGCATGGTTCATATACACTTTGCAGATGGCAGGTAGGCTGTGTGTGTGTGTGTGTCTCTACATATATATATATATATGTATGTGTGCATGTTTATATTCACATATGTGGCACCGGAAGAGTCATCCTTGAGTACTCAGACATTAGTGAGGACGTTACTGCTGAGCAGCATCACAGCAATGGTTCCAGGGAGATCGTTGGACCTCCTGTTCCCCTTGTCCTGGAGGTGCAGCGTGTGCACCGACTGCCGGTCGCTGGGATCCCCCGTGAGCACCACCTGGCCCAAGAACTCGTCACTTAGCAAGTTGTGGTTCCAGATCTGTGGAAACAGAACAGGGATGAGGGCAGCCCCTTCAGGGATGCAGCCAGCCTCCAGGAACTAGAGTGAAGGGGTCACTGGAGGCAGGGAGATGGTGAGGCGTGGGGGTGTCAGGTAGTGACGGGGGGAAGGACACGCCTTTACCAGATGTCACAGTGGTGGTGAGAGGTTGAGCTGCATTAACTTACGCTGCTCAGCCTGGGGAACAGATCTACTGTGGACAGTGTGGGGAGAGGGTGGGGGGTCCACGTGAGAGAGGGTATCCGTCCCTCAGGCCACTGCTTGCCTGCCAGGTACCTGAACAATGATGGGCTGTCCCGGCTTCTTGCGGTAGAAGAGGCCTTTCACATCGAATTCTGGTGACACCGTGTTCTTCTTCACCGGAGAGCGAACCTTCTGTCCTTCGCACTTGATGATCACGTAAGGGTCAGCTCCTGAGGCGAGAAAAGGGATTTTTTTTTTTTTCTTTGTCGTAGCTTCTGAAATTCCTTAGAGTCCCTTTCCAGGGGTGTCATGCAGTACTTTGCCTCCATATCCCACCAGAGGAGATGTATATCTGTCTAAGGGTTTGTCACACCCCAGATGATGTCCATGGAGCTTAGGTGTTTGGCTCAGGTTTAATTCTCTTAGGTGACATTGTTTCTGGGCAGCAGGTGCTGATGGACTGCTGTGAAGCTGAGGAAGGGTCTGGGTGGAGCACAAATCTGATGAGGAGCAGGCTGAAGGAGCTGGGGAAGCTCAGCCCAGAGAAAAGGAGGCTTGGGTGCACCTTATCCCTCTCTACAACTCCCTGAATGGAGGATGTAATGATGTGGAGGTTGGTCTCTCCTCCCAGGAAACAAGCAACAGGATGAGAAGAAAGGGCCTCAAATTGCACCATGGGAGGTTTAGACTGGATAGTCAGAAAAACGAGTTCATCAAAAGGGTTATCAAGCACTGGGACAGGCTGCCCAGAGCAGTGGTACAGCCACCCTCCCTGGAGGAAGTTAAAAGATGTGTAGATGTGGCACTTGGGAACACGATTTAGTGGTGGACTTGGCAGTGCTGAGTTAAGGGCTGGACTCGATCTTAGAAGGCTTTTCCAACAGAAACAATTCTACGATTCCATGGAAGGGCTGCCTCTCATCTCCATATCCTGCAGGAACACTCCTTCATCACCCCAAACCCTTCTGACCATTGCAGTAAATGTTCCACGGAGGACACCAGCCTCGCCAACCCTCCTTCCAGCATCTGCTCTCCTCGAGGCAGGAGAGCAATAAAACCATGGAGAACAGAAAGGCTCACACAAGGAAATACCAGATGGAGGATAAAGTTACCAACTTCACATGTTATCAGCCCACAGCTGGAGGGGACCTGAGCTTCCAGAAGAAGGAAAGACTCCCTCATTAGTGAATACTTTCAAAACAAGTGCTTGTTTTGGGAATTTCAGTAGAGAAAGAGCTATTGCTATGGAAATTTAACTGCCAGAATGCATTTTCTTACCATGAACTTTAGTGGCTGTGATGGAAACACAGACCAGTTGGATGAGTTTTCTTGTCCACAGGAAATGTGGAAATGAGGAGGAACAAACAAGCACCTTCTGAGGGCCAGGGATTTTGATTGCCAGACCACCTCTTTGCTAGCTTTCTGTTTGCAAGGACCTGGCTCCCCTGGTGAGTCACAGCTGCTGGATTTCACAGCTGTTTTTCCAAATTACCTTGTCTTTTGGGAGGTCCCATTAAATCTTCAGATTCCATCAGCCAGAGCCAAATTCCTATCCGTAAATCGCTATTTCCAAAGTAGTGTATAAGGCCTAGCCTGGGATGTGTGAGAGATGCCACTGCACTGGAAAACACCAAACACACTGAGGGTGGTGGAAGCTGAACAGCTGGAAAACAGCTGGAAGAAAGCCATTCCCAAGGGGCTTTTGTGGAAAAAATGTTCTATGACTCCAGAATGCTCCTTGTCTGAAGGAAAGATAAACTTCCTTGTTTCTGCGAACAGTTCAGAGACCTTTGGCTACAGATTTCCCTGCATTGCTACAGGTGCAGTGACCTGTTGTGAATAATACAAGAAAAAAAACACCTGCCTAGGGTTAAATTCTCTCCCCAAACACCAGATAGACTAGAAGCACTCCCTTTGTGGCATGTGATAAATAAGCACACTTGACTAGTCCTTGCTTAGAAAAGATCCTGTTCATTACTTTCGGGGATATAGTGATAGGTAGCCCTGATAATAACTACTGGGTAAAAAAAATGTATTTAAAGTATTACTTGGGTTTTATTTAGATTTTTTAATTTTTCAATTTTTTTATATTTTAAATCCAGCTTCAAAGTGTTTGGCTAAATCTTGCCACAACTACCACGCATCCTTGACTCATGAAATGGGGGAGAAAGGCTAGGATCTGTTCTATTTCCATGCTGGAAAGATATTTGCTCCTCTAATCGCAACCTCTAGACCTCTAGAGCGACCTCTAGACCTTTCATCCCACCTTCAGCAATCTCCTTGTACAAGCCATCCCTACCACTGTGTTTCTTGGTCCAGAGGCAGACAGAACACAGGGCTCTTGACATGAGCCTCTGTGTGGCTGCAGGGCATGGGGAGGTATGGTCCTGCTGCTGTCTTCCATGCAGGAAAAGAGATGGATGTCAGAATTGATCTAGATCCCCACCACCCCAAAGCGAGCTGAATTTGGCATGCCCTCTGCTGATAAGACATTTACCCAGCCTCAGTGATGAATACCACGCGTCAGGCTCTTTCTCTGTCCTCCTTACTAAAAAGCCTTTAAATACAATTCCTGACTTTTACAGCTGCTCATACCTGGGAGGAAAGCTTGGATTGTTATAGGACCCTAAGGGCTTTGGGGAAGTTTTGGGAGGGTCTCAGATAACAGCTGAAATATAAATAATATTATTTATTTATATATAATAAATACAACAGCTCTGAGATCATGTCCACTGCAAGAAGTGAATTTAGTTCTCCATGGACTTTCTCCTCCTCTGGTGTCTGAATCAAGCATGTTCACTGAAAAAAATATCTGGGGATATAAATTCCAGCAATGTCCCACTTCATAAACCACCTCCCAACTCCTCTGGGGCCAGACAACAGGCAGGGAAAGACCAGTACCTCCTTGGGAGTCCTGATTCTTGAGGCCAGCTGCAGCAAGGACATGGATCTGGGATACTACCTGTGGGTAGCCACACATCCCACTCCAGCAGGTGTGTGGTGGCTCATCCAGCGTCAGCTCTCTGCAAGAAAAAACACGTGGCCTTTGAGAGGTGCCCAGTCTTATCCCAAAGTGTTTGCTCTGGCACGATGAAGGACTGCACAGGCTATTCATTCAAGAGCTGGACTCAATGACCTTTGGATGGTCCTTGTGGGTGCCTTCCAACTCAGAATATTCTGTGGTTTTGTGACTACACACCACCCACTGTCAGACTCCGTTCCCCTCTCCAGTCTCCTCAGCCTGGGTTTGGGATGCTCTCCCATATCATGCTTTGAAGCAGAGTGGGAGCTTCTCTGCATGTCTGTGGAGAGAGGTCCTGTCCCTTGACCACCCTTAAGAGAAAACCAAAGAGCAGCTGCAGGCAAGGCTGTGACCACTCAGGAAAACCACAAACCAAAAGCACAGGGCTGTCCCCAAAGAGCCAATTCCTCCCCATCCCTGCTCGTGCTCCTTACCGGCAATCTGAAGGCACGTCTGTGAAAATCCTGAGAAGGAACTCGCCTTCAAGACCAGGGTCAAAAGTGGTGGGGATGATGACGTAGCGGCCTTCCTTCAGGTCCGTCCTCAGGAAGACACTGCGGGAGTTGATGTAGATGGAGCTGGCCACCTTCTGCTGCAGGGTGTGCATCCGGTAGTTCCTGTTCAACTCCACCTGGGCGGAGACCACAGTGGGAGGGTCAGTGGATTGTCACTGGCTGAAAAGGTACTGGTATCCACCATGGGGGGAAAAGACTGCAAGGAGTGAGTCCACAGTGCCAGGAGACCTGGAGTTAAGAGAACCAGCAAAACAGTTCCAACTGTGCTGGGTGGAAAGCAAGCGTGGATGTGGCTTTCCCAGCTATTTTGACTCAGGGACTCATCCCTTGCATCCCAGCTTAACACTGCAGACCCAGCAAACAACACGTAAGGATTAGTCTAACAGATTTCAACATCTGGGGAGAAGAGGCCAATCATTGCTTTTAGCAAGAACTGCGCAGAATCATAGAATGGTTCTGGACCTTCAAGATCATCTGGTTTCAATTCCCTGCCATGGGCAGGGACACCTCCCACTAGAACAGCTTGCTTAAACCCGCATCCAGCCTGGCCTTGTACATTTCTAGGGATGGGGCAACCACAGATTTTCTGGGCAACCTCTTGCCCATGCTGTCCCCTTTGACATCCCTCCTCCTCTCTAGAGGAGGGCAGGCTGTGCTGATGGCACCCCAGAAGCACCCAGATAATGCTAAAATGAACAACATGGTCATGCAGGACTGATGTACCACTCCACAACCAACAAATTTACAGTGGCATTCAGGCCAACATGCAGGAACCCCAGCCTACCTTATGGATATCAAAACCTATGGCCAAGTTTTCTCCTTTGCCCTCTTTGCGACTGGTCCTTTTGGGCTTCTGCTGGATGGAGATCAGCACTTCATCTTCTGCCTTCTTCACATCAAACACGTACTAAAAGCAGAGAGAGGAAAGTAAGGGAGATATTTATCAATACAGGATCCCTGGGCATGGGTGGGAGAGGATTTAGCAGATCTAGCATCAGCTTCTCCCAATCCACCTCCATGCAAGGACAGCCTGGCTTCAAAAGGCTTACAGAGAACTGGAAGCTGGAAACAACTCTCCCACATCTTTGATGACAACTCCTGCAATGGACCAGACCATCCTTCAACTGCTTGCTAATTGAAGGACTCAGAAGGACCTGGCTTGTGATCAGGAGAGTCCCAGTTCAGAGCAGGAATAGGCAATGGTAGAATAATTTATGTTGGAAAAGACCTCTAAGACTGCCAGTCCAACCCTTAACCTAACACTGCCAAGTCCATCGCTAAACCATGTCCCCAAGTGCCACATCCATATGCCTTTTGAATGCTTCCAGAAATGGTGACTGTACCACTGCTCTGGGCAGCCTCTCCTAATGTCTGCATCCTTCCAGTAAGGAAGTTTTTGCTAATATTCAATCTAAACCTCCCCCAGCACAGCTTGAGGCTGTTTTCTCTTGTTCTCCCACTTGTTACCTGGGAGAAGAGACCAACTCCCACCTGGATATGATCTCCTTTCAGGTAGTTGTAGAGAGCCGTAAGGTCTCCTTGAGCCTCCTTTTCCCCAGAAAAGTTTGTGCCAGGAGATGAACTTCAAATTAGAAGGAAATAGCTCTATGGGCTACACCTGTCCTGGTAAATTTAAGTGTCAATGTTTGGGCACAAAAACTGGAATTTGGTCATTCAGATGTCCAGATTGTTGGAAATGACTCCTGGCCCTGTTTGACTGGAACCAGCAAACATTGCTACCCTGTGGCACAGTTTATTTTTTCCTTGTGCCAAGATGCTCTACACTAAGCACTTGGATGCAGTCTCCTTGATGAGAAGGAGAATGTTAATAAAGTTGGCCTCTGTGCTGGTCATGCTGTGCCAGAGAATTGCCATAAACACCAACAATCTCTCAGAGGTCTGGTAGCCATTTCAGCTTTCTAGGTCCCTGTAGGAGAGTCAAACACTTGGAAGAACTTGTGAAGGCTCCAGAAGGCCCACTGCCCGATTACTCACTTGGGGGTTCTGCAGGAAAGTGTTCTTGTGGTTGATGCAGCCTCCGGAGCGGTTTTTCAAGGGGTCACTGCTTCTGGTCCATGCCCCGTGTAGCACTGCCTCCTCCCAGGTCTTGTGGATGCTCAGGTAGGAGGTGTTGATCAGACGGCACTTGATGATGTCCGTGAAGTATTTGCAGAAATCTTCAAAGGTCATCCTGAGTCAGGAAAGGGCAGAACTGGGTTATGCTGTTTCATTCCCTGGAAAGGTACACTGCAGGAATTTTCTTGATCACCTGTTAGAGAGTGTGGTGGCTGATGAATAACAAAAGTTTTTCATCAAATTATCTCCAAAAGAGATTGAGATACCTATCTCTATGCCCCTAGTAAATACTTCTTGAGTTTAAACAACAGATCTCTGTGTTTTGGAGTGAGAGAAGCAGCACAGTGGCCCTTTCTCCACACAAGGGTAAATGTTGTACTGAAATATTCCTGGCGAGGCTGTGATGTTCAGCACACTTATGACAGGTTCTCGGTACCCTGGTGAAATGGTTTGGCCCTTGAGTGATACCGAGCACCTTGGAGTTCCAGGGTCATGGCCATCAAAACTAACACCCATGGGCTCAAGGAGGAAGCTTCACTAGAGATCCAATGGCCTGGAAGCCTGTTTTCTCTGGACAGCTGTATGCATGGAAAAGACGCACAGGCTCCATGGGGTGGGAGGATGCTGTGGGCATGGCCTGTGGTAACAAACCCAGGAGGGACTCACCAGAACTCTCCATCATCTTCCACTGTCATTCCCATCTTCTCTCTCTCACTTTTACTCACTTTCTGCCACTCCTCAGAGCTGTGGGAAGAGAACAGGATCATTACCCAGAGGTAAGGGACGCACAGCAACTTGAGGCAGAAGGACTGTATAGAGCCAGTCCCCATGCTGCTCTGGGTAGGTCATCTGCCAAACACAGGGGAAGTGCAGCACCACTTGGAACTGCAGCCTCCTTCCTGACCAGTGGAGCTGAATCCAGTCTGGCAGGGTTTTATTTGGCTGTGAGTACAATCACAGCCCTGTCCATAAAGATAATACTAACTCTGGCCAAAGGCTCTGGTTGCACCAGCCCTTGGTTCCTCGACTCATCCACAGACATCACGACAGTCGGTGGTGGCAGAGGCTGATTCTGTTGGGTGCTTGCTTTGCTGGAATAAGACTGGGAGCACAAAGGTGACCTATGAACATCTTTCACTAGTATGAAAGAACACGGAATCATGGAATCACAGAATGGTTTCGGTCAGAAAGGACCTTGTATATCACTTCATTCTAACCCCCCTGCTATGAGTAGGGGAACCTTCCACTAGACCAGGTCGCTCAAAGCCCCATCCAACTTCACCTTGAACACTTCCAGGAACAGGGCATCCACAGCCTCTCTGAGGAGCTGTGCCAGTTCCTCACCACTCTCACAGGGAAGAATTCCCCACTGAAACAAGCTGTCCACCCCAACTCACGTGTCACTCCAAGGGCCGTTCCACTCCCGCTCGCCCCACGGGTTGCGCATGCGGATCATGTCCAGCTTCTCTGACTTGAAGAAGGACAGAAGGCCATGGCCCAGACGGACCTTCCGCACGTCCGTCACCGCGTAGGCGTGGCCCTTCACCAGTCCGCAGGCCAGGCGAGCCTCCATGTCAGCTGCTGATGTGGCCTGGTGGGGGACACAGACAGTGCTCAGACCAGGGGGACATGGTCACCTCTGCAGGGGCTGGGAGAAAAAGCAACGCAGATTTCCCTGCAGGTTTCCTTAAGCCAAAAAGAAGAGCATCAGTAGTCAGGGAGAGGGACAGCTGGCATGTCTCAGAGGCTATTTTCTGTGCTGGATCCTTCCTTTTCTTCATTTGCTTCATAAGGTCTCTGAGCTCCCAGAGACTGGCAGCCAATAATAGCTCATCCTAATGGTTGCACTGGGAGGTTTGGCAACCAGCAATTGTAAAGATGCCCAGATGCAGACACCAAAATGCCTTTCTCTGGAGCGGATCACCTCCTAGCATTTAAAGGGCGCTGGGATGAATCTGGGCTCTTGAACACAGCCACAAGGAATAAGGAGGGTTGACAAAAAGCGTTCACTCCTTTTGCCGTCATCAATAAGTCGGAGCCCTTGGCCATGATTTATCTGATCTAATTTAGAAGTTCATGACTGTGTAAGACAACTGCCTCCTAAAACGCCTATTCCCGTGGGATCGTGACCACACTGGCAATGTTGCTTACTTTGATGGAGCAGCTGATGAGGCCCCCCCTGTTGTGCACCTTCAACACGCGCTCAAAGAGGAGGTTTCGCTTCGCCTCGTCAGCGATGTAGTCCCCTTCGGTCAGGTCGATAGGTTCAGAGACCCCACCAGTGAAATCCACCAGGGCGTCAGCTGTGTTGCCTCCATCCAGGGCCTCGTAACAGCCTGACAGCCTGAAAGAGAACGACGGGGATGGCACAACGCTGGCCTGACATTTTAAGTGGTCGGGGGTGATTCTTGGGGCAGCCTCAAGAATGGAGATTTGCAGTCAAACCTCAAGTGGGAGAGGACAGCAAACCAGGGTGAAAAAACAGGACCCACATTCCCTGTTGCACTCTTGCTGCCATAGGACAAAAGCAAAAGGAACTTGAAATCTCTAGAATAGGTGTTACTTAAAGAACCATTGGAGGGTATTTTGCTTTGAGGGTAAATTAGGGCTCGAGAAGGTTTTTGTTTTTTTTTCCTTAGTGTTTGTCTGTTTGAGTTATGTCCTCTGCAGGAAAGATGTTGTTTCCACTGCTGCAAACCAGCTGGTGAATGAATGGAGAGGAAAAGCAGAGTGCCCAGGTCCCACTTTATCCTACAGCTGCCTGGATACCTACTTGGCATAAGCCTTCTCCACCAAGGCACACCAGAACTCATTCCTGGAGTTGGAGTGGCAGTAGATGAGCTGATTGTGGAGCGTGGGCAGGCGGTCATCAATCACCACATCCAGCCACTGACCAAAACGCCAGAACTGGAAGTGGAAGATCCCCACATAGCTCTCGGGTTTCTCAGGGTTCCACTCCTGCTCCTTCCAGTCTGGGATGACCTGCAAAAGAAGAGGCACATATAACCAAATTATTCCCTTTTTTCCTGGGACTGACTCTCATCCTGGAACTAATGCAGGCAATATCAAAGACAAGGAAGAATATGAGGGGGATGGGCTCGCTTACAGTCTGCAGGGGAGATTTTGGGCCTGGTTCCACCAATGCAGACTAGATTAACATGTACTGGAATAGCTTAGACGTCACTGTCCCTTGGAAGGCGGAGTTAAAGACCTTTGTCCTCTTCCTTATAACCCTGCCCTGGACATCTGCTGCCATCTACTCCATCTATTTCTGTAGACAGGCTATTGGAGCAGATGAGTTCTTTTTCTAACCAGAGATAGTTATTTTTATGACCACCTTTTTTGGGTTTTTTTATTGTCAGTAGGGTGCCACTAACAAAGGGAACCTTCTTTGATTCTCCTACTTGATTCTGGTGTGACTTGACTGGCCCAAGAGCAAGTGTGGTATTCATCTACCTGGTGCCAACAAACAGGCAGCAGATACTCTGCATGAACCTACTCTGTTAAGCAAAAGTGGAAAAAGCAGGATTCCCATACCCTCAAGGTCTCCATTCTTCCCTGTCAAGAGCTGCTACGCTTGCCCAGGCAAGCACAGGGAGGTGATTTGATGAAAGATGGAAAAGAAGGCCTGAGCTGAAAGAAACCCTAGAGCAGCTGAGGGCTCTGAGAAGGCACAGGTTTGGTGTCACTACCAGCAGGACAGGCACAAGCAAAGGGTAACTGCAAAGTCCATGGCCCGTCACGGCTGCAGGCACCACCAGCTCTGCTTTGGATGGAGAATTCACCCAGCTGGGAGAGAAATGAGCACAGCCAGGCACAGATGGCACACGCAGGGGGATGTGCACCTTGTTTAGAGCCAGGACAGAGATGCACACAGCAAGGAACTACCCCACTGCGGTTTAGCTTTTGTTGAGGGTGAAGGCAATGTGGTTTTATTACACGGCCAGGGTGGGCTGTGAGGCCACGTGTAGTTACTGTGGCTGATGGCTGACAAGTGCGGATTTACACAGCAGCAGTAATGTGACTGACTGTCCACACCCCTGCTACTTCACTTGCCTGCTCCCAAAGGATCGTGAGCTCAGTGATAAAAAACCCCAAGGTGTCCATGCAAGCATGCATTATGTTCCAACACACCAAATAATCACTGTTCTGCGGAGAGCTGAGCATGTTGGGGTGGGATAGGAGAGGACACACCTACATTGCATGGAAAGACCCTCTATAAGAAGTCACAGGACATGGTGAAACAAATGCTTTGGTCCCTTATCCAGCCGAAAGAGCTGCTTTTTTTTTTTTTTTTTTTTTTTTTTTTTTTTTTTTTTTTTTTTTTTTTTCTTTTTAAGGGAGAATTCCCTCTGAAGAGACCCCCTGACTCCTTTAGCTACCAGCAGTGATCCAGCCCAGGGCTCTTGTTGCTCCTACACTGAAATATTAATTATGCCATCAGCCCTGCAAGCTCACAGGCACTCTTGAGTTGTCTGGATCAATACAAGCAGAGCAGACAAAGCCATGAAAAAGAGACACATTTGGAGGGTTTGGTGCTTTATAGGAATGCTAACAACTATATCCCAGCGTCCTCTCTGGAGACTGCCAGGAAAGGTCAGCCAGCCCTCCACCAGTGCCCATTGATTCCCTCCTGACTGGAGCTCATCCTAATGAATTGTCATAGAGGACGATCATGATAATCAACTTGCTATTAATGTGGGATTAGAAATGATCCCAGCATTGATTAGAGGCAGCTTGTCAGCCAGAGCTGGTAGTGACAGCTTCCAGCTGGCTGGGTCTGAGACTTGCTTCTACTGTCACTGGTGGCAGGGCACACAGGTCCCCACCATCCTCCTCCACTCCTTCACTTGGGGACAGCTCTGGGAGCACCCTCCACCACTGAAGGCAGCAAAAATGGTCAGCTTTCATCCAGAGCAGGGTCCAGGAGCAAGGACTGGTCATATTTCTACACTGACCCATGAGGAAATGAGAAGAGTCTGATCTCCACAGGTATTCCCTGCTGGAGAGTATGCCATGGACCGCCCATCCCAGGATCCCAACAAGTCCTGGACTCATCTTGGTTGTGTGACACCGGGGCAGTGGAAACTACGTTCTTCTCCTTCACTCAGCTGTGCTGCTTTTTCCTTAGGGGCTCACAAAATCTGAAGCTGCAACACCATTAAGTGTGACAAATTTATAGTGAAAGGGTTCAGAGACAGGTAAATCGGGAGCTCAGAAATGTCAGGTTCACCTCCCTAAGCTGATTTAGGGCTTCTTTCATTTTTCTTAAGAGTGATTAATTAAGAGAAAAGGCACCTGTGGCCCTGGAAAAGATGTCCCTGATTAGAAGAAGAATTTGGTACATGCCAAATTCTCCAAGCCTTCTGCTGGGAACTTGCCAGTTCAGGATAAGGAGAGAGTTGTACCAATCTGCCGAACAGTGGTATACACTGGGATGAGACTCCTCTGGGAGATGGGACAGGGTGGTGTATCTGAAAGTCTCTATGCAATGGTGAAACTGTGTAGGGGTAGTTTCAGTGACCTGAAGAAGCCCATCTTCCCTGCAACAGAGAGAGATCGCACTGGTCCCCTCACCTCCCTCCCCAATTCTGAAGGAAACAAGGATCCATCTGAGAATAATTTCCCCTCCTACGCCCAGCTTCAACCCCCTCTTGACCACAAAAATCTGCTCAATACTCCATTTCACACCAAGAGAGAAGAAAGTAAATGTTCATCTTACATTTTACAGGAAGTTAAAAGGGGCTCAAGAATACCAACACTGAATTGAAATTCGGTGGAGTTACTGTGTTTTGGAGTTACAATTTATTGCGTGCAGGATTAGGGCAGCTTCCAAAGGGAGCATAAAGAAGACACAAACAGCCTCAGTCCTTAAGGGGAACCCATCATCTAGGCTTTATTTACTGTGTTACACCAATACCCAGCGAGGTATCTGCAGCAAGAACTCTACCTAGAAACGCAGCAATGGCATACTGTGAGACTTAGCACGCAAAAACCGCTTTGGATGTTGCCAGTGGCCCCTGTTATTTGGTCTTAGTGGTTTGTAGTCAGGAACTCTGCTCTGGGTTGTACAAGGAGGGGTCTTCTATGGGAAAGTCTGCTAGACCCTAGAGCTGTGTTTGGCCAAGCAGGGATGCACCCACTTTTCTCTCTACTCACCGAGTCCTGCATTATTTGTGTCTAAACAAAGACATCAACTCCTCTGGCAATGGCCATGGCATGACTGTAGGATTTGGTGGTTGCTGGGCTTCGGTTTTGCACAAGATTCAGAGCTCCCACCATCTCTCCAGCCGGTAGCCGATCTTCTGCTTTCTGTCTGGAATAACTTGTGCATATCATTTTACACACTATTGTTGAGCTGGGGAAGGCACGGGGTCTGCATCTCTGGAGGTTTTGGAGAAGAGGTTGGACTCTTTTTGGGGCTGGTCTGTATACATCCACTGGCCACAGGTACAAAGTCACCTCGCCTTGGCTTCCCCATCACTGCTCCCTCCTTACTCATCTTGGGAAAACGTCAGGCTGCACCTTGAGGAGTACTCACACACATTTGAGCGCAATCTGAGCAAAGGACCAACTGTAATAATACTTAGCTCTTTCAAGGGACTCTTCTCTCTGTGTCTCAAGAAGCTTCATTGAAGTACTCTCCGCTTTTTGGTGGAGGAAAAGGAACCATCCAAACTTAGTAGTTTACTTGCAGCCATGGGGCAAACTGGGCACAAAACTCTCCTATTCTAATATTTATAAATTTACCACTGCCCTCTGCTCCCATGGTCACCCAGACACCCGTCCCTGTGTTTTACAGGGCAGGAAACACTGCTTTTCAGGGACAGAAGCAGCAGGTTCCTGTTCTGTGGCTTGCAAAGTGCTCTGCAGCCCCATGGCTCTTCTCTACAGACACCTCAGAGTAAATATTTTCATGGGTGCTTTAAGGGCAGAACAAAGAACAAATTAGCTCTGCTGCAGAGGACTCATTGCTGGCCCAAGCTGCTCTGAGCTGCTGGCTCTGCCCACACACACACACACATCTGCTCCAACCCATCTTGGACCAACAAATTCCATCCTCCCCCCAGCAGGAAATGGTGGCAGTGGTCAGAAAAGGCTGGTCCAACCTCCCCATTAGTCCAGTGGGTTTACAATTGGCAGAATACAGTGAGTCCAAGCGTATGCACTTCAGCTTCACAGCAAGGTGGATCCTCCATGGGACTGGTCTTCAGAAGCTCCAAGCAGCCACAGCAGTAGCACAGATCACCAGAGCCTGCAAGCACTCAGCACCTTGTGAGGAGAGAAACTCCATCACAAACAAGCCCTCCCTTTTTAATGGCCAGGATGGAAACTGGAAAGCAGGGCTCTCTCCTGGGTTCCCTGTTGTTTTCTGGTATGGCAATTACTTATTTTTCCAGCAGCTTTTTGGTGCGCAGTTGCTATTGTGCGAGGATTTAGGGCAGCCTCGTATTTCCATGCCATTAAGACCCTGCATGAATCCTTGATGAATTCACAAGCACACAGTCTTATATTCCAGGCAAATGCAGCAGCAAGCTCATGGTCTCGTTCTCCCCATCATTCAGACAGAGGGCAGCACATTTGGGGAATATTTCACAGGGCTGAGGGGCTCCAGAGGCACTGAGCTGTTCTCTGCTTTACCTCAGTGCTGCCTCTCATTCAAAAACACCAGATGTAAAAATGGAACAAAGAACTGAACTGAAAGAGGCATAGCTGGAGCAAGAAAAGCTGAGCAAGAGGGAATCAGGCTTTAAAAACAATGGAGCCCTTCAGCTGAGCCGGTTCGAGGCCACCAGTGAAAGTGAGGAGGAAATACATCACCTTGCGGATCCCAGCTAATTCTGCTATCCGCTCCCCAAATTCCTGGGCGTCTGCCTCATTGCACTCCACCTCCTTGGCCCCGAGCCTCTTCCAGAAGATGCCCACCGGCTCCAGCAGCTGTCGGTTCATCAGGTGGGTGAGATCAGGAGTCCAGTGCTGGGAGGTGCCAGTCACCGTGACCTTCCCCGGTCTCTCCAGCTGCACGTCCCAGCGGAGGAAGTGCAGTTGGTGCTGCTGGATGAAATCCACTCGGTAGATGTGCTCATTGGGGCGCAGCAGCTTCTCACCGTCCTGGGGCCTGACGTTTTTTTGCTGCAGGCTCTGGAATCGCAGCCGCATGCGCCGGGTGAGCTGCTCATCGCAGGTGATGGGCAGCGCAAGCGTCCCTGCCTCAGCTGCCATCACCTTGGCTGCTCCTCTGCTCAGCAGCGTGTGGCTCTCAAACAGGACACGCAGGGGGAAAGATCAGGCAGGCCCCTGGGGCTGGTGTCCCTTCTCCACAGCCCTAGAAGCGCTAGGCAACCTGGGCCGGTGACGCAAAACACCTCTGGGGCTTCCCCTGAGTGCCCTCTCGACTCATTTGCAGATCCAGAACTGTTAGTGCTGCTGTGCACAATAATCTATAGGGAAGGGATGTCTGATGTCAGCCTCCCTGGCAACCTCCCTGACAACCTTGGCTCATTATCAGAAAACAATGCCAGGGATGCCACCTTGGCAGTGGCTTTCTCTGAGTGTAGGTTCATGGCTAATTCAAGCTGGAATGAGATTCTGGAGAAGTCTGGTCCAACCTACTGCTCAAAGCAGAACTCACTTCAGGGTTAAATCATATTTCTCTGGGCTTCATCCAGTCCATCTTTGAGTATCTCCATGGACAGAGGTCCCACAGCCTCTCTGGGCCCTGTTCCAGGGTCTGACTGAGCTCATGCTGAAGAAAAGCTGCAGCTTGTGCTGCTGTCCTTTGTCCTCTGGCTGTGCATCCCTGCAAGAGCCTGGCTCCATCTTGTCCACACTCCCCTGCCAGGCTGGATGGGGCTCTGAGCAACAAGGTCCAGTGGCAGGTGTTTCTGCCCATGGCAGGAGGCATGGAGCCAGATGACCTTTACAGGTTTCTTCCAAGCCAAACCATTCCATGATTCTACAGTCAGGCAGCTGCACACAGCAATAAGCTCCCCTTTTAACTTCTCTCCTCCTGGATGAAAACGCACTTTCCTCCTGACCATGTTGGCGGCCTCCATCAGGCTGTGCCATGCAGAAAAGAACATGAGGGTCCCAAGGGACAAAATTACTCCAAGTCAATGAACAGCAACCTAACATTACCATTGTGCCCCTTTCTGGAAGGCACAGCTGGCAGGAGTCAGACACCACACTGCTCCTGCAGCAGCATCCTGGCATGGTTTTGCCCCGCATTTTAATGTCTCAAATTCTTTTCATAAAAGCTAGACACGTCTGAAGGGTCACAGAAAGGGTGTTACAGAGCTAGATCACACCTAGAGCCATGTAGGGTCATCCTAGATGCAGGAATTTAGAAAACAGCTCTCAATTAAATTCCAGTACCCCATTCCTACTCAGTGATTCACACCACACAGGCATAATGGGGGGCAGGAACATGGAGAAAGCAAGGTGGGAGAAAATGCTTGAATAAAATAACCTCCTGGGATACACAGGGATGTGCTGGCCTGCTTTATGTTCCTGAAGGTATTTCCCCTCCCCACACTTAAGAGAGACAGTTTCACTGTGTGAAATGGAGCAAGGGACATGCAGAGCCTATGTTAGATCCTGGTGTACACCAGGAACACATTTTCTAGTAGCCATGTGTGATCTGAGCCAAGATTCCTGGGCTGATATTTCAGAGATACTAAAGCCCGCATCAGCATCTTTCAGCTCTTGCCAGACCCCAAATAGAGACATTTTGGTGTCCAGCAATGTTATCATAATTGCATGTGTAACAACACTTAGGACCAAGGGGCCCATGATTTCTGTCTCTGAGTTCTTCAGCAAATAAGAAATTCTTTACTGTGAGCATGGTGAGAAACTGACACAAGATGCTCAGAGAATCTGTGGATGCACCATCCTAGAAAGCGTTCAAGGCTAGGTGGGATGGGCTTTGAGCAGCCTGGTCTAGAGGAAGGTGTCCCTGCCTGTGGCAGAGGAGCTGGAACTAAATGATCATTAGGGTCCCTTCCAACCTATGTAATTCTATAAATCAAACCTTTCTGAAAGAAAAGAGGGGGCAGGTAAAAAAAAAAAAGCCTCTGAGAGTTAGAGCAATGGAAAATGAGAAGTCACAAACACCCACAGACAAATTGCCAAGGGAGGAAAAGCAATGCCTGGCAAACTGAAATAATGAAGTGTCCAGAGGGACCCAGCCTCTGTTTGGTTGGCGTTTCCCAGGGCAGAGTGGAAGTGAATGGTGAGGAAGGATGACAACTTGCCCACTCACCCTGGGGGGGATGTTGATGGTGAGGAACAAGCTAAAGAACCCTGTGCATCACCCTTGTCATGAGAGCCACAGCAGTCACCACAGCCACCCTGGAAGGAAGCCTTATTGCTTATCTAGAAGGCAACAACAGCTATCCTGCTCCCATGAAAAAAAAAAACAACCCTTGATTTTAACAGAAAATGGGGATCCTGCAAGAAATCCATGAACTTGATGTTCATGCTCACCACAGGAAGCAGAGACTGGAAGAACCACAGCACACAGAGCAGATGTAAAGGTGTGGGGTGGAGGAAATCGTCTCAGGCTCATGGCTGTAGCAGGCTGTGGGTGGAGCAGGTGGTGCTGCCTGCACACACTGGCTGCCTTTTACAGTAAAATCTGGGAAAAGTTGCTCACAACTTGCTGGTCTCTTGCCCTGTGGTGATGCACACCTGCACCAGAGTCTGAAGTCCCCCTGCCTTGTCTTTCACAGGGCTGACATCCTGCACAGCTGAGGCCACGGTGGAGATGGACACAGACTGTCCAAGGCACTGAGCACCTCCTTCCCCCTGTACCTCTCTGCTTACTCCCCAGGTCTGCAGTCTCTCGCTCTGGTGCAGCTCCTTGGTGGCTTTCTGGCCCACAGCACATTCCCCTTGGACCCCACACTTGAAGGAACACTGCTACACGGTGCCATCCAGCCATGGGACGTGCCAGGGATGGATGCTTCGGGCAAGCAGTGACTCGGGAGAGATGCTAACACCCTGAAATCAACCTGCCTGCCCCAGCATGAGGTGTCTCACTGCCGAGGTAGGAACACAGTGAACAGCCAAAGAGAGGGGACACCATGGGAATGAGAGAAAGGGGGTCTAATGCTGCAGCTGAGCATCCTGAGTTTTGTTCTTCTTGTTAATTTTGGAATTCGAAGGGTCAGATTTGGGATCTGAAAAACAGGATGGGATTTGATCCACTTGGTTAAGGAGAAAGTGGCCAAGGGTTTGGCTGGAGTGTGGTGACTGCTGTCGTGATGATTAATGCCCTTTGCAAGTCAGTCTTTTAAGGGAGATTTTTGCACACGATCAGCTTTTCAGGACATGAGGCATCCCTGAGAACCAGCTTTTGACCTGGACAAACACAAGGCAAAGCCAAGGTGTTGAAGACAGGCTCTCCTCTGCCATGGGGAACCACTTACCTTCTGCCACAGAGACTCCCGGGATGCCAGGGAGGAGCAGGCAGCCACGAACCAGCAGTTCCCAACCTGGCCTTGGTGTAAGTCATGGGAGCTGATCCCATCCACAAAGAGACGTGGATCATTGCAGATTTCCTGGGGGACAGGAGAAAAACAGACACTTTGGGTCAGACAGCAGACAGGGAAACCAGGAGCAGTCACTCCCTCTCTTCCTCATGTAAAGATTCCATGTAAACTTGACCTGCAGATTTCTGCTGGCCTCGCTGCTCACACTGGCAGCAGAAGGACCCAGTCCTGCCTTCACCAGGACACGGGCAGCATCACAAGGCCTACTCCCTGTTCTGTCCCAGCACCAGTGCAGCTTTGTTATAACTATCCCATTGATAATAGTACGCTTTCACACCATTACAGCCCTTCTAAGTCTCCTCTTTCAGATGCCTCTGCTCCATGACTGTTTTACAAAGGGTGAGGGATCTGCTCTTCCAGATCTTAGCACAGCAAATGAAAAAAAGTGGTGAGCCCAAAGCTTTGTAGCTGGGCCAGAAGGATTAAATACCCATTCTACCACCAAAACCAGGATGGTGGATTGTGCATAGACAACATGAATGGAGAAACTTGGTTAGGAGGCAGCTGGGAGGTATGCTCATCCCTCCAACCATGCACCAAGACCATTGGCTTTTCTCTGCCTGGCTCCTGCCAGGCTGCCCTCCCTGATTCCCACTCCCATTTACAGCCTGGCCAAAAAAAGGACTTAAATAACAGAGGGAGTTGAGCAAGCTTCAGGTGACATGTTGCCTTTTTAAAAATGTACTTTTTCCTTCTCAATCCGGTTTGTAAATTCATGTCCAGCTGGAGGCTGGGAGCAGATGGGACAGATTAAGAGCTGAAAGAACCTTTCCCCCTTCATTTTTACAGGTAATTTCAAGAGGAAAAAGGAAAAGCAGATTATCCTTCTTCCACCTCCCAGTTTTTCAGGCTGGTTGTACCCAGCATAATATGCCTCCCTGCCCTGACTTTTCATATGAGGACTGGTATTACCTCTACCCACAGATTCATGGAAGGGTTTGGGTTGGCAGGGACTCTAAAGATAACCAAGTTCCGAACCCTGCACTCTAGGTAGAGACTTTACCCACCAGATTAGGTTGCCTAGGGCTCCATCACAGGGAGGAAAAGGAACCATAAGCGCCTCCTGCTATTCCCAACTAGCTCAGCCAGCACCAAACACCTCAAAATTAACCTGACACAGCCTGGCCCGGCTCAGACCCAAGGAAAAGGACTAATCCCCTCAGGCTGGCATTGCAGGATGTTGGGATCAGCGCTAGGGGGAGGCAAGCTGACAGCAGCAAAGGCAGGAGCCACCTGCGCCCCTCAGCACCGCTGAGTGCGTGCAGGGATGGGAGAGGAGCGGCGGGGTTCAGCTCCTGTTTCATGGCACCGGGGAGCACCCAGCACTGGGGATGTGTCTGGTGTGTCTGTAACATCAGCACTCTGTGATCCTGCTCTGGGGAGCAGAGGCACCTTCTTTATCCCACCTGAGGAACACAGCTGCCTCTCCTGCCCTTGGGGGGATCTGTGGATTACAATAAAGGAGTTGCTTGATGTTACACAGACAGGTGAGAACACGAAACTGTGAGAAACACAGAGCCACAAAATGGTTTGGGTTGGGAGGGATCTTTTAAAGGCCACCTGGTCCAAGTCCCTAAGCGGGGGACATCATCAACTGGATCATGTTGCTGAGAGCCCAGTCCAACCTGACTTTGAATGTTTCCTGGGGCTGGGACATCGATCACCTCTCTGGGCAAGCTGCACCAGTGTCTGACCACCCTTCTTCCTCACAGGTAGTCTAAATCAACTCTCCTTCAGTTTAAAACCACTACTCCTTGTCCTACCCCAACAGGCCCTGCTGAAAGGTTTGTCCCCATCTTTCAAACACTGAGAACCTGCAGCAAGGTCTGCCCTGAAGTGCAGAGCGGGGCTATCCCTTCCCTGCAGAAGGCCCACACACCACATCCAAGCCCTGGGACCGAGCCTGGTCCCAGTGGACTCCCAGTGATCCAGAATCACCAAATCAACGTGGTTATAAGGAATTCCTGGATCCCATCCTGTCCACACCCCCTAATCAAAGCAGGGTCAGCTACAGCAGGTTGCTCAGGACTCTGTTCAGTCAGGTTTTGAGTATCTCCAGGAATGGAGACTTTGCAACCCCTCTCGGAAGCCTGTGACAGTTTTTGGACCACCCTCACAGTATAAAGTCTTTTCTCCATGCTTAAATGGAATTTCCTGATTTTCAGTTTGCACACACTGACTCTTGTACTGTCACTGGGCACCTCTGAGAAGTCTGGCTCTGTCTCCTTCATTCCTGGCTATCCGGTATTTATGGACATGGTTAAGATTCCCCTGAGCCTTCTCTTCTCCAGAGGGAAGAATCACAGAATCATTAAGACCTCTAAAGATCATGGAATCCAGCCATTAACCCAGCACTGCCAAGTCCACCACTAAACCGTGTCTCTCAGCACCACATCTGTACTTTCCTTGGATATTTCTAGAGATGGTGATTCCACCGCTTCCCTGGGCAGTCTGTTCCAATGCTTGAGCACCTTTTCAGTGAAGAAATTTTTCTAAATATCCAGTCCTTGTAAAGGGGAAGGCAGCACTGCCTCCTTGTTCTGATGCTGTGGAATTGACTCTGTTGGGATGAGTCTCCCCAGCAAACCCCCCGGGAAGGTTTGCCATCTTCCTTAGACTGCAGCTTACCAATATTAAATTACTTGGATTCTTCAGTCCCTAACGAAGCTGCAGAGTTTCCACTCACATGTTTTCCACCTGGTCTAGACTCTGTGGCCTCAATCCACTGGGATGGCATTCCCTGTACTCTCTGGCTGTCCTGAGGTGGGAGCCAAGGACCAAGGCTCCAGCCAGGCTGCAATGCTCCAGGATGGCACAGAGCACAGCGGGGTCTGTGACGGAAAGCACACTCGGAGCCACGGAGCACCATGCCCATGTGCAGAGGTGGTTGATGAACAAGATACCAGTGGGAACTAGGTCAAAAAACCAAGAAAAGCTTTGGAACACTTAGTGTTCCCTTTCCTGTGAAAAGTGCTGGAAACGATAAGGAGCTTGTTCTGCAGCCAGATGGAAGCACGGGGCCTGGGATTTGTATGTGCAAAGGGAGGAGAGAAGCAGAGATTCCCTAATCTGAGAAGGTCATGACCTTGGTTTCTTCCCCTCCCTATCATGCAACAGATAGAATCCAGGTGAGCAGTAACATTTATCCAGACAGCAAACACCACGTCACCATCCCAGCACCATGACCCTGAGAGAGGAGGGCAGCACACCAACATCTACACCCACACACACCCTGGGGCCTTCTGGGTTCAGGCTTCAGCTGCCACAGAACCAGCTCAAACTGCTCTTGCCACCTGAGGCTTCAGCAGACAGGAAGTCCATTCTGTCCTTCATTTACCACAGCAAGATCCTGGGTCCTGGTTGCTCCTAGTCTGGACACAGATGGAGAACAGGAAGGAACAGGAAGGGAAGCCAAAAGCTACGGCTGCAGCAAAGCTATGATTTTAATGTGTGGTTCTTAACTCTACCTTGGCCAAGGGAGTCATCCTTGTCTCTTTACCCCCAAGGAGAACCTGTCTTGGAGGATCCCAAGAATCACAGAATCATTGAAAAGCCCTTAAGATCACCAAGTCCAACCATTAATCCAGCATTTCCGTGTTTCCTAGCTCCTGTTCCCAAGTGCCACACCCATATTTTCTTTGAACACTTCTGGAGATGGTTATTCCAAGTATCCTAAACACCATCAGAGATGATCTGCCTTCCCCAAAACTGTCTGCTGAAATGCCTGCTGATCTCCAGGCAACAAAACAGAATTTAGAGAAAACCTGTGTAGATGGTGCTAGGGAAAGATTCAGACTGATGACACTGATAAAGAGGTCCAAAATAGTGATTCAAATTCTGGTGATTCATATCCTCCCTCCTCTAGTGGATGTGGGACAGAGGTGGAAATGAGAGCCAGAACAGGTCCCTGTCAATGAGGGGCTGATTGCAGAGGTGTGGTTTATGAGAGCCCAGACTGGGACAGTTTGCTCCCTCTGGCTTTGGGTTGTTGAAGTTCATTAAGGGAAAAAAAAAAAGAAAAACAAAAAAAAGAAAAAAACCACACAAATAAACAAAACCCAATCAGAGCAATTATCTTGTACTTTTTTGCTTCCCACCTAAAAGTGTGTGGTCTTTCCCTCTGCTCTCCCTTTCGGGGCACTTTCCCAAAATGCACACAATTTTCTTCCAAATGCATTTAAAGCAGAAAATATCTTCCTCACCTTCTCCAGCCAGTGCAATTCCACACAGGGCTGTAAGGGTAAAATCACTCTCTAATTTGTTTTATAATTGGTGACTGTTTTACCATAAATGTTTCCCAGTGCAGCTTTCTGGGATGCAGATTCACTGGGGATCTGGACTGCGTCAAACCAGATGTGGGGAGGGAAAAAGCTGCAGCAGGAGGAGGAATAACCACAGGAGATACAACATCTGCTGCATGCCAGGACCATTTTTTGCTAACAAGATTTTGTGAGGAACAGACTAGTCTAATTTCATTGCAGAGCCTGGCTGTTTCAGAACAATGCCTCCGCTCAGACTTGCAAAATCAGCAAAATAATCTATTAGCATGGCTGCGCTTCCTCCCTCCCTTCTGGGCAACCGGGAACCGAAAGGATCCTGTCTTAAATGTCACTCACACAGACAGGAGAGCTAGAGGCACCCAAGCACGGCAAGCAACGGTGACACAGCAGACACAAAGGTCCCTGTGCTGCCCTGCAGCAGGTACCTGCAACTGGGAGGTGATTTTGCAAAAAGGACAATTAAAAAAACGTGCACCAGGGTGGAAAGGGAAAGGGAAATGGGGTGAATTTAGAATACCAGGGGTCTATGCTTTCAGATGGATTAATACAGGATCACAGAATAATGGAGTGGTTTGGGTTGGAAGGGACCTTAAGGATCATCTCTCTCCTACCCCCTGGCATAGGCAGGGACTTCTTCCACTAGACCAGGTTGCTCAAACCCCATCCAACCTGGCCTTGAACACTTTCAGGGATGTGGCAGACACATCTCTGGGCAACCTGTGCCAGTGTCTCACCGCCCTCACTACAACAAATTGTGTTGTTATATCTACTTTTAATCCATCCTTTTTTTTTTTTTTTTCAGTTTAAAACCATTATCCCTTGTCCTGTCACTACAGGCTCTACTAAAAAAAATATGTTTGGCAAATCAGCTTCACACACATGGAAGGGTAGGCTTGGTTGGGAGTATCTACACCCTACAGAAGAGTTTGTGGGGGTTTGTATTGCCTCAGTCAGGCATCCCTAACGCTAATCCACTCACAGTATCTCAGTGTGTACACATTTGTATTGTTATCAGCTCCCACACCACGCAGAGGGCACTGGACACTCCACCCACAGCAAACAGGACTTGCTTGTGAAGGGAGGCATCCAAAAAACACGCTCCCCACAAACTCCTCTGCTCAGTTTGTGTACCGCAGCGTCGTGCAATGACATTTGTTCTGCCACCTGGAAGAGTGGGGACAGTGTTTGTTTTGGCACCAGGAAGAGTGGGGACAGAGTCAAACAAGATCTAAAGGTCAATTTGCAGGGCCTTGACAGGTCCCTCTGCAGTTTTATCTTCCGGGTATCGAGAGTACAAAGGGATACCCAAAAAAGGATAAAGCAATGAGAGGTGGAGAGACACAAGAGGCTGTGAGAGCACTGCACTTCCCCAGGAGCAGATGGAAGGAGAATGGCACGAGTACAGAGAACCTTCTGCATGCCCTTTCCAGCGATGCACTTTTGGGAAGTCTCAGCATTACTCCACCCAGGACTTCTTCAGTCTCTACCCAGCCAAGACTGATGGAGAGGCTGACACAGCCTGGCTTTTGGCATCACCACACAACCAGAGAACAGCCCTTCCCAGGCCACCTCTCCCACAGCAAGTGCTTTTGTCTGGTGGCAAAGCCACTAAGGGAAGGAATACTCCCTGGATACCAACAGCCCTGAGGTCTGCAGAAGTCACTGCCAAAGCAGGAAAGTCTTCCCATGGCTCACTGACAGACTGGGGGATGGGATGCTCAGAGCAGTGAGATGACGTGCCACAGGTCACCCCATCGAGAGGCAGAAGTATTCCCTCTGGGTTTCCAGTCCCAGCACAGCCCAGGCACCAGGGGAACCATCCTTCCTTCATAGAAGCAATGTCACCTGGCTCCCTTTCATGCTCCATCACGCTGGACCCTTACAGCTGCACGCAACTACCGTCTTGAGATGTGGAGAGGACACTGAGCAAACGCAGCTCTCAGAGCTGGCTTCA
The DNA here is from genome assembly GCF_015227805.2 of Hirundo rustica. Classification (NCBI taxonomy): domain Eukaryota; kingdom Metazoa; phylum Chordata; class Aves; order Passeriformes; family Hirundinidae; genus Hirundo; species Hirundo rustica. The sequence goes on along the minus strand of NC_053451.1, from coordinate 31,126,165 downwards.
CCTGGACCTCTTTCCCTAAAAATCCTGGTCATGTAGGCCCAGGCTCTAGGGAGCTACACCAGAGAGGTGAAGGAAGAGGAAGAAAATAAGCTCCCAAGGCTGTTTAACACCCTCTGACTCAGCACAGTGCTGCTGGCCACCTTCACCCAAATTCTCCCATCCTCCATCATATCCCAGTCTTGAGCTCTCCTACGGATCTCCTTTGAGCAGCTTCCCTTGGGAAGGGCTTGCAGGGTGAACCAACCCTGGTCTGGCAGTACTGTGAGTTTAAATCACACCCACACCCCAAAGCCTGTCCTCTCACATGGCACACCAGTTGCTCCAGCGCTTTTAGTTGTGGGGTTTAACCTCAAGCAGAGGAACTGCTTTGGCTTGAAACTATATGCACCAAGCCCCAGACCTGGAGGATGATGGTCATGCAGGTACAAGTGAGGGACCACAGACCACAGGCAGGAGCCCTGAGGATGCTCCAAATCCTGCACCACCTTTGAGCCGTCGATCCCCACGCTGGAGGACGCAGAGGTGGGGCCATGCTGGTGGAAAGGGAGGAGCCTATCCCAGTAACTCCTGCTGTGAAAAACTACAGTATTTCAGGAGAAATGGTCCACATCCAGCCATTCATCACAGAGCTAATGTGAAATCCTGGAGCAAGCCGATGTGGCCATGAGCTCAGCTGCACTGTTTCCGCCTCCAAGCAACGTAATTCAGCAGCTGCCCAGCCTGAATCCCAAATCCCGTGTCCCACTGAAAACCAATCTTCTAAAACAGGATTTATAAATCTAAATTGTGCAGGGGTTTTTTGTTGGTTTTGTTCATTCATTTTTAATTAACCAAAGAGTCAAGTTATCGATGGGAAAAGAAGAACTGGAAGCTGCAAAGGAAAACTACCTCCACACACCATTGTGTATATCTCAGATCAAAATCTCCAAATTACTTTTCTGTGGGGACACCTCCCACACCCTCCTGAGCCATACTCTCTCCATTTCCTTGTCCCAGGGCAAGGAAATACCCTTTGGCTTTTGATTGTGTCCCATTCATAGCACCTCCATTCAAAAACAGGACTTGACCTCACCACAATCTAAATTAATCCCTGAATATGCAACGATGATGAAAAATGAGGTTATCATGAGTTTAAGCCATTTAAAGAAACTACTTTCAGCCCACGCCTATTCTGGTTATTCATACACTGGGTGTAGCTTTACAAACAGAATCCTGTTTCACGAGAAAACCACCCTCTAGAGATGTGGAGTCATGAGCTTCTGCTAACTGGGAGAAGGGACATTAATTCTTATGTAACTCTGTCAGTGGCATTTGCATCAGACTGCAGTCAAAATTTAACCATCCATGACCACGCTCCGTTAAGATGGTTTGTTCATCCTCTTCCTTCTTGGATGGGGACTGGGTGGAATGCATCACTGAGCAGTGGTATCTTCACAAAGATCCAGAAGTATCAAAGAACCATTGTTTTATATTTCCACTCACACACACTCACTCACAAACTCACACACACGCTCTCACTCTCTTCATGTTTTATTTTCCTTCTGCCAATGGCAGCACCATGCCTGATCAAGTCTTTTCAAGGGCTTCAGTGAAAGACACTTGCTCCAGCAGGAATGCCTGCCCTAAAACAGGCAATCACCCCAAAATCCCATCCTCTCAAAGATGAGAGCTCACAGGCAGTGCAGAAACTCCCAGCTTGCACCAAGATTGAAAGCCTTGGCTGATTCAGAGCGTGCTTCCAGCCCTGGGAACCCCACCATAAGGAGGGCATGGACCTTGCTTGCTGGAGCAAGTCCAGGAGACCACCAAGATCCTTGGAGGGCTGAAGAAGCTCTGCTGTGAAGACAGGCTGAGAGAGCTGGGGTTGTGCAGTCTGTAGACAAGAAGGATCCAAGGAGACCTTAGAGCTCCATCCAGTGCCTAAAGAAGCTCCAAGAGAGCTGGAGAGGGTCTTTTGACAAGTGCATAAATTAACAGGACAAGGAGGAATGGCTTGAATGGCTTTAAATTGAATTAAATCAGGTGTAAGTTAGATAATAGAAAGAAATTCTTTCCTGTGAGGGTGGTGAGGCACCGGCACAAGTGTCCCAGACAAGCTGTGGATGCCCCATCCCCAGGACAGGCTGGATAAGGCTTTGAGTGTTGAGGAAGACCTTCAGTGCAGGTATCTCAGTAAGCAGCTGCAGTTTGAGCTCTGGGGAGAGGGAGCCCAAGCCTGAGACAAGAGGCTATGAACTGCTGAGCAAAGAACGAAGGGCACCTGTGTCCCATCCATGTGACCGGACACTCAGAGACTCTCCAGGCTTTCCCATCCTTGGACTGTGAGAGGATAAAAACCCAATGTTTCCTTTGTTCGGGGTCCATCCTCAGAGGCACCAGCTCAGGCCATTTTCCTATCACTGCACCAAGATGAAATAATTTTAATGATCCAGATGTCTGAGACTCTGTTATGGGAAAGCTGGTGTCACGGTAAGGAAACCTGGGTCTGACTGTAGGGAGTCAAGTGGGGCCCCCTGGAGCTGCCCGCTGTAAAGGAGTTTTGATCCCAGCTCAGGTGGTGGGAGTGTGACTGCCAGAGTGCCTCCTGGATGCCTGGACAGGGCAGTTTTCTTAACACTGAGCAACCAGGTTCGACAGCAGGGAGGTTGGAACTAGATGATCTTGAAACCCAGCCACTCTGTGCTTCTGTGATAAGCAGCTCTGTGATTGCTCTGCAGGTCCAGTGCGCCCCTCCAGGACCCCAGAGCCCCGGCTGGGAGGATTTGCACATTCCCTCCCATGGAGCTCAGAGGCTGTGGATGCCCAGGACTCCTTTCTGCGACACCCTCTGCTATTGTTCTGCTCTAGCTCATTACCAATAAAAATTTCTTGTCATCAACACGCAGCTGCACTGAGAAGCACACAATGAATCTAATCCAGGGATTTTTACCGTCTCTTTTGCTTTTAAGGCCATGTCCTTCTGATGCTGAGGACAGAGCAGACTGCTGGAAATTTCTTATCAAAGGCTGCACTAGTGCCAGGGAGCTTATCAAATCCAGTCCTCACTGGGGCTAAGGGGCAGAGTGTGTCTGCCTGGCACCATGAGGCCATGGCCCTGTGAGGATCTGGTGAGACCTGCTGGAATGCAGTCAGGGTCAGCATCGCATCTAATGGGAGTAGAGACCTTTTAAAATAAGTACAAATAATAACAATGAATCCCTTGTTCATCCTTGAGGGATGGGGTAGCCTATGAATGGCTTAAAAACGTAAAAACAAGGTCAATTCAGAGATTGCATTAAATGATGACCAAATCCTTTCCTGGCAAGGAACAGCCAGACTGGCAATCAGCTCCAGTTTTACTGAAAACAGCTGATAAATGAACAGGCGAGTGGCTCATAAATTCTTAAGCTGAGAAACGCAAAGGTCTGGAAGGATTTTAACCCCTGTGATGGACCCCAGACAGCCTGTTGACTCTGTTCAGAGCAGGTGATCCCTCAGTCAATCCAGCAGCACAGAGGAGCCCCAGCGTCAACACCAACCCCAAGCACACTTTGGGCGAGACCAAAACTGAGAGAGACAGGCCAAGACACTTCAAAAATCTCAGTAAAGACACCCCTGATGCACATAAGCTAGTATTTTAGTCTTTCTGGAAGAAACATCTCCCTCCAAGTGGGACACCAGAAAGTTTTTGCACCCAATTATCATTGCCAGTGTAAGTGCCTGCCTGCTAAACTCTTGATGAGCTTTGGAGAGCAAAGAATTACAAGAACCTAACCTGTGTCTTTCCCATTACCTTCACTCTTGCGTTTTTGTCAGCTTCCCAGCCTGCACTACACACTGGGGAAAAGACCTTTTAATGCAGAAACTTGTGGGCAGGGAAGTGCTGGTTCTGCTTTTAGTGAATTAGTTCATTGACTCCTTTCCCCTTCCAAGGAAACCCCCAAGGGGATTGATTGTATAACCCTCACTCAGCAAGAGAAGAGAGCTAAGTGCTTAATAATGTAAAGAAAAGTGGAGCTAAGAGATGCCCTCACATCCTGCAACACCTCCTCCAAAGACAACAGCATCCAGCTCAGGAGACAATGGACATAATGTATCCTGCATGATAGGACAAGGGAGAATGGCTTTAAGGTGAAATAGGGAAGATTTGGATTGGATATTAGGAAGAAATTCTTCCTAATATGAGGGTGGTGAGTCACTGGACGAGGTTATCCTGAGGACCTGTGATGCCCCATCCCTGGAAGTGTTGGAGGCCAGGCTGGGCTCTGAGCACCCTGCTCTAGTGGAAGGTGCCCATGCCCAAGGAACTAGAGGATCTTTAGGATCCCTTTCCAACCCAAACCAGTTTGTGATTCTGTGAATGGACAAAACCCCTATACACAAGTCACACTAATATATACCAGGAAGGCAGGGAGTGGCTACTGAAAAATCCTATTTTCTTGGTTTCTAAAAGAAGGTTTCTCTTGTCTGTCTAGAAAAAACCTAAGGTCTGGGACTGAGGGCATCTCTCCCCAGTGCCACAGCAGGGCTGAAAATGCCATGGTCCTAGTGCCCTAAGATCTCCTGCTTCCACAACCTTTCCCAAAACACCTGGCCTTTCTCTCTCCCCAACCTCCCCTCCAAATGACATTGCCTTCATCCAGACAAAGTAATACTACCATTTAGCAGGAATCTACCTTTATGCTCTTTAATCAGTGACAATCTCCCCTGATAATTAGATCCTGCAGAGATAATTCAACACTTGCAAGTAAATACTGGAGAGAGATAAAAATACTGAGAAACAGGCGTGGAGGGAAAAACTCTTCCCCAGAAGACTGTGACGGTGTAGACTTCATCCAAGAGTGTTTCTCTGCTGGTTGCAACCATACAGGCTTGAACTCGCAGTGCAGGGATGCAGCTCAGGTTCAACAACAACCACATGTCACCTCGAGCCTCACTGTGCCAACAGCTGGCTTGGAAATCCTTATGTTTGTCACAGCTTCTTGTTTCAGCACCTTTGGTGCAGCTCAGCACGGAGATCCCACCTGGACCCATCCAAGCATCTTTGGGATCTCATGTCCCAGCCACTCAGCATCTTAGGGATGACCACGAGGTGCTCCTGCAATGGTCTGCAGCACCCAGGAATACACTCAGCACACAGCAGCCCACCTGCCTCCCAGAACAGGGACAAAAAAAACCATCTCCATGCTCAGCCTGGCTCCCTGGGAAGAGCTGAAGGACCAGAGCATGCAGCTCATGTAGTTCAACATCACACCTGCATGATGTAAGCCCCTCAGCAGGCTTCATTTGCTTCCCACAAAAGGTGCAGGGATGCCCAAATCTGCCCTGGCTGGTGACCTGTCCCAGCAGCAGGTCATAGCTTGGCGGGCTGAACCTGAACCAAGCGGCCCTCTTGCTGCAGAGAGGAAACAAGCCCTGGGGAAGGCCCAGAGGTATTGAAGACAGACCCTAATCAAAGCCTGCAGCAATCCCATGGCATCACTGGAAGCACCCTGTACCCAAGAGCAGAGCTTGGGACAGTGATGATTAGAAGATACTAACTCTTTTCCCACAGAGTAAATGAGTCTCTTCTGCCTTAGACCATCATGGTTTTTTTCCACAGGGGATCAACAGACACAGCAGATGCCACAAATCTCCCCTTATTTTTGCCATCCATCCTGCACCTCATCCATCCCCTTCTACTCATCTTTGGGCCGCCCTTTCTTATTTACCCACCTCCCAAACATCTGGACCAGCTCACCCAATGCACAGACCAAACCTCCCACTTCCAAGGTGCACTGCCAGCATTCCTGTCCCAAAAGGGGAGGGCAAAACTCAGAGCTTGAGGATCAGGCTGAGATTTCCACTGGGAGCAGTACTACTTGCCTGGATACAGATCTCCCTCTCCTTTGCACGGCAGCACACAGAGCACAAGAGAAAGAAGTTTCAAGCAAGGTGCTGGGATTTGGGCTAAGCTCAAAAGTTCTGTTTAATTTCTAATGCAACAGCTGAGTACTGCTGCCAAAAGGAGCCGCTGATGCTGCCTGAGCAATCTCCAAAATCTGCTTTGGCTAGGCAATGAGCAGCCAGCATTGTTTTTAAGTGGATTCACTGAGCAGGGCTCTTCAGGACCCCCTTCCCTGCTCAGGCTGATGGCTGTTGTTTCCCTCCCTCCGAAGCACTCCAGTAATTGGCTTTCTGGCTTCGCCGGGCCACAGCGCGAAGGCATCCAGCAAACAGCCACCGGAGCCAAAACACGATTAGAGGGCTCAAACAGCTGCTCCCTCTGCAAAGATCTGGCATCCAGAGCAGGGCTGGAGGCCAAGGAAAGCAGGGAGGGAGGGAGGACACCCTGCTGGAAATAATAAGGCTGAGCCTGTTCCAGGAAAGGCTGCAGTGCTGGATGCAGGAGGAAGTTGAAGCAAAACAGCCTGACCAGGGAAGAGACCAGAGCTCTTCCTCAGCCTCTTCTTTTCCCCTTTGTCCTGAAAAACCTCAAGCAAAAGTGAAAGCACTGCAGAGATTAGGGGTTTTGCTGCTTTTTTTTTTTTTTTTTTTTTTTTTTTTTTTTTTTTTTTTTTTTTTTTTTGCCAAAGCAGCCTCAAACTCTGGGAGTGCATGGAGGAACAGAGGAGATGCTGGAAGAATAGTTGGGAAGGCAGAGATGCACACACAGAGGACGGACTGTTTAGATCCATACTAGCATCATGGAAGCATACAGAAATAAGACCCTGCCTCTGCCAAAGTGTATTCCCAGGGCCCCAGTAAGCTCACTATGGTTACTTTTCACATGGAAGTGCTTTATCTGAAAAATCGCAATGGTTTGGGTCGGGAAGGACCTTCAAGATCACCTAATTCTGACCGTCCTGCTGTGGCCAGGAGCACTTTCCACTACACCACATTGCTCAAAGCCCATCCAACCCGGCCTTCAGCACTTCCAGGGATAGGGCAGCTACAGCTTCTCAGGGCACAATTTATCTCCTACGTCTGATTTCTTCCTGTAGGTCACAAGTGACAACTTTTCTGAGAAAGCAAGTGGTTGTTTTTAATACTGGGCAGCTTTTATTTCCATTCTCCACCCACTCTGTTCTCACAAAGCTAGAGACACGACGAGCTCTTATGTTTTATCACAGTTTTAGCTGAAACTCTCCAAAACAACCCATGGCCATGGCCTGAGAGATAGAAGTGTGTACACACCATCCCTTCCTGCAGACTGTATCCCTGGGACTGGGGACTCCATTTCTTTGTAAGGAAGTCCCCAAAGCAGCATCTGCCAAAAGCTGAGTGTATCACTACTTGTTTTTTTTCTGAAAGAGGTTTGCCTGTGATTGCCTAAGAGAAGATTTGCTGGTTGTAACAGAAACAAGATGCTGTGGTTTAGTAGCTGCAGCATGCCATTCAATAGCACACAAGCAGAACAGTTGATTTAAACTTCATGGACATTTTGGATTCTACTGAATCCTGCATTAACTTGGAAAAGCTGACAGTGATTGCATTCTTGCAGAAGATGCTGGGATTTTTCCTGGACTCTCTCCCTTAGAAAGCCAGTATGAATTCAGGCAGAATCAGGTCCAGCAACTAAAAATGTCATTTTGCATTGTCTGCTGGCACAAAGCAACTCTCCCCATGAAATTTAGTTACTTCTGCTGAAATGAGAGATTTCAATTGAGAGAAAGAACATAGAGAAATGCTTTTTGAGAAAGAGGCTTCTCGAAACTTCAGCAGCAAACAGGGCAAGTGTGAGCTCAAATTCTTTTTTTAATGGTGATTTTGTGGTCGAGGCAGCTGAGCAGGTCTGATCAAACAATCCTATCAGACAGTGGCATCAGGAGTCTGCTACTGCTCAGCATGCATTCCTTCTGACGCCCAAGCTGCTGGCAAAGTTCCCTTTATCTGGTGCAGAGGCAGCGGAACAAGGACCACCTCTGTGTCTTACTAAGCCACAGAACCTTGCTGGCACATGGGACACACTTCCAGGCTCCATTCCCACTGACAGCCCATGCCAGAGAGAGCCCTGGTCCAACATTCTATGCTAATTGATTTGGGGGTCCCCTCCTACCCAAACAGTTCTATGATCCTATGAAACTGCAGAGCTGGGTGGCTGCAAAAAGTCTGAATTCACTCTGTGCTTCAGCAGGGATGGGTTTGGACTAGGTGAGCATGGCACCTTGCAGGCGAGGTCCAGAAAGCTTTCTCAGAAAGACCTCATGCTCTAAAGAGCAAGGCAGCAAGAGGATAATAGGTGCCTCAACACCAAGGGCTGCCAGTGAGATGAAAGACAGAAAAGGAGATGGAGAAAAGCTCTGAGATGCCCAGCAGAACACAAGCAATCCTTGTCCCTCCACAGAGGGATCCAATCCTCTGTCCTTAGACATGGGGCTGAAGTAAGGTGTGCAACCTGACTGCAAACCAGCAAGGGGGTCTCAGATACATCCTCGCCTTTTAGTCCCAGAGAAAGCTGTTTAGAAAGTCTCAGCTATCACCTGTCTGCTGTATAAATGGGATGTGCAAGGTGTGTTCACGTTGGCCCCCACAGTGAGACCAAGCCATGGTCAGCCCTGTCTTCAGAAGGCAGCTGTGCACAAAGCCTCTTTTCCTTCCAGCAGACAAGGGGAATAAACTATAACACACATAGGGCTTTGCACAAATCCAGCATCCAGGCAGAGCTGGAGTGGAAGACACAAAGACAGAGCAGAGGGAAGCGAGGCCTCCTCTCACAAGGAGCCCGGTGGGATGCTGGGGGCCTCAGCCCCTCTGGGCACACAACAAGAGTCAGTTCATCTCCAGCTCTCCCTCCACACAAAGCCTTTTGTCCACCCTGCTGCAGACTGCCCTCGCCCAGACAGGCACAGCACTGTCTTGTGGAAGGCCAGCTGATTTTCTGGGCTGTCAGCGGGGGCGGAGACGATGACAGCAGCTCAGGCAACCCTACAACACTCAAATGCCACCAAGTCACACATGGAAAAGCTGGGCAGAGGGGGCTGCTGCTCCCCACAGGGAGGGAAGGAAACCCAGGTGTGTGAGATGCTGGGATACTGTCACTCCCCAAGCACAATTATCACTGCTACCTGGGACTCCTTGTGCTTCATGGCAGTCCGAGCACTGTTCTCTCTCATGGTCAGCTCCGGGCAGATGGCATAACAAGACATACAAATTCCCCACAGTACCTCCTGATGTGTATCCTTTGGGCTGGCACTGAGGACACCAGAAGAGGGACTGGCAACACTGGGGACAGGCAGTGTTATCTATCCCCAGCCTCCCGCAGCCTGTCTTCGTGACAGACACAGCAGCACAGGGGAGAGGCAGAGGACATGGTCTTTGCACAGAAGAGGAAGGATGGGTATGATCACCCTCCTCCCCAAAGATCCCCAAACCACCTCACCTACCCAAAGCTTTTTTCCCTTTTCAAATGGACCACCAGGAGTATTCTAGCAGAAGGTGTCCCTGCCCTTGGCAGGAGGGCTGGAACTAGATCTTTAAGGTCTCTTCCAACTCAAACCATTCTGTGATTCAGAGATAACACTCTGCCTTACCAGACCCACCAGCCTCACAGGAGTACACAATACCAACTCAGCTGCAAACCATCCCTCTGGTTTATGCATGGGGAAACTGAGTCACAGAAAAGCCTCCTTTACTCTTGGGCCTCGCTGGATGCAGAAAAGCTTGGACCTGAGTGCAGCAGGTCTTCCTGGCACCCTAGAGGCTCACAATATCAGGTCTGGGTATATAAATGCTGTTGTGGAGAGGGGATGTTGACTGGGGCTTGACAGCCCTGGTGGAGGGTGCACTGCGCATTTTTAGGAATGCCTGAGAGCAGAGAGGGTGGAAAGCAGTGTTGTGGGGCAAGGGGATGGGTGCACTTACTTTGGGTCTCTTCCACTGGATGCCCTGAATCCTTGACTTGTAGAAGAGCGAGTCGTCGTTGGCGGGGAAAAGCGGGTCCTCAAAGAGCTGCTTCCGCCGCTGGCACTCCTTCTTCAGAGAGGCGTAGCGCTGGTTCTCGTAGGGCTTCACTGAGGAAAACATCCTTCCCCACCGGCTCTGGAGGACAGGCAGAGCAGCAGTGAGACGGGGCACGGTCTGGCCAGGGACACTCAACCCTCCTCTGCAGCATCTGAGTGGCAGCACCAGGACATCGCGGCTGAAGACAGCCACCTCTGAGCCCAAGCGCACTTTGTCGATCCCCCGGGCTGGACAAACAACACCAAACCAGGCATAGTAGTAGATAATAACTGGTGTGCTGCTTCTCAACAGTTCTGTAACTCATTTGGGAAAAACACAGCCCTCAGAGGCAGAGGAGGAGAAGACACCCCTGCAAGATGGGTGTGCCCAGCTCTGGGGGCTGAGCCCTACCCAGAGCACCCCCACCACGGGGCCTCAACTCAAAAAATCACACATTTTATGATTTTGTCAGAGGCCAATTTCTCAGCAGACTTTATCAGATCGGGTTTTAATTAAAAGAAAGGTCTCCTGGCAGAGCACCGTGTGTTTCTGGATTAATTATTCTTTCCTGACAAGTGTCTTGCTTCCAGGGCAGAGATGTGAACTTAGCAATGCAGACAACAGCAGGAAACCATGGCTCAAATGCCCCCCAGAGAGAGATCAGCACCTCTCCATCACGGCTCCATCACCCCTGCCTTTTGGTCACTGGGTACCAACTCCTTTGCTCAGGCACAAGGAAAAGGGGTGCTCTGCATAGTTCCCCACTACCTAACCACAGACTTTTTCCAAAACTCCTTCCATAAAGTTTCTCTGTATCTATTTATAACAGTCACGTACAATCTTTCTCTCTCCCCAAAATGGGACGTCCTTTTCCAAAAGCTGACCGTTAGCAGCCTCAGCCTGGAAATGTCTAGTGTGGTCTCCTAAAGAAATGGGAATGTGTGTGCCACATAACCATGGAAGCATGGAATCATTCAGGTGGGAAAAGACCTCTAAGATCACCCATGCCAGTCATTAACCCAGCACTGCCATGTCCACCATTATGGCACATCCCTAAGTGACATAATCCCAGCTTTAGTCTCCACCATGGTAAAACTAAGGGTGCCCCATCCAGCGGGTGGATGCATCCAGCAAGCTGACCTCTCACGCCTCCTGGTGAGACATATAGAAGCCATGTGCTTGTGGTGGCATCATAACACATGGTGGGATAATGAAGTTGTGATAATGGCTAATTGGAAGCAGCTAACTTGTAAACATCCAAAATCCCAAGGATTATAAGATCACTTACGGCTGGCATCAATTTAAGTAGCAGTGTCACATCCCTTGTTAATGAACCACTAGGATTAGCTGGAGGAAAGTCGGTGTCTGAGAGCTGAACTAATGCCCATTCTGATGCTCCAGGAACACTGCCCACCCAGCCAGCCTTCTCTCCTCTGGGAGAGACAAAAACACTTCACTTACGGAAAGCTGAAGAGCAAAGAACAGGTTTTAATTGACAACATTTATCAGCTTGATTAGCAGCACAAGTGCTCATCACTCAGGGCTTAAGTGAACCCAAAATAATCCCCTTGCTGGCTGCTCCACAGGTCTGTGCACTGAGGAGGAGTTGCAAAAGCAGCTCGTGGGGATTTTCTCTCTCCCATCAGTACCAGATGCTACAAAGAGGCCCGAGTGCATCACCTGCCCTCAGAAAAGCCTTAAAAATAAATGGTCTGATATAAACCCCCAAAAATACACCAAATTTACTCCTCGTGGAAAGGCTGACGGCCTCACCCAGCATTCAAATCCACCCTGCTAAGAGGGCCAGGGAGGGCATTGGCCTTCAGATCTCCAGCAGAGGAAGGGGTGAAAAATAAGGGAGATGTACCCGGGGAGGTCATGGGGACATCCTGGCACTGAACAAGCTCCTTTTGAGCGACAATCGGGCCAAGACTTTCACAGTGACTGCACTCAGTGCAACAGAGAGACACGGGGAAAGGGCCAGTGCTGGGAAAGGATGGTTGACAACTGCCTTCTGCGGGAATACAACAGTCTGAGAGAGGAGGGAGATGCTGTTAGCTGACATGCAAGAGGAATAGCCTGGACACGTGCATGGAGTGGGCTGAGAGACATGAAAGGATACTTCCACGGGAGGTTGTGCAGGAAGAACCAGCAAGACTAGGAAGGAAGCCTGGAAAGGAGGGGAGGAGGGAGGTCTGGTGCCTTTCTAAAAGCCACGCTCAAGTTAAAGGCCGGAGTTTTGGGTTTGATGTAGGAGATGCTGGACACTGCTCTGCAGCCTGTACCGTGGCCAAGGGCTGGCATTTGGCTACCCATTCATAAAATTACTGCTACACCCTGCAGCCTGGAGCTGTGCTTTCCAATGATCCCTGCAACAGTGACTTTCACAAGACACCCTGCGCAGTGTCCATCCCAGGAGAACAGGACCGCAGTCAGCTCAGCCAAGGAGGTCCAGCCTTTCTGATGCCTGAATCTGCCTGAATTTTGCCCTGCTATCCCACCCTACAGTGACTGTCACCTTGCCAGCCATCTGTCCTCGCTGCAGGGCTACTCTCACATGACGGCGTGTGGATGGATTTGAGTCTCAAAGGAAATGCCAAGCAGAAGGGGAAGGGATGCTGTTCAGGATCATTTAGAAAAACAAACAAAAAAAACCCAATCAAACCACCTTGCAAAATAATTAAAAGGAAGGGGCAGAGGGAATGTTCTTAGGGCAGTGTTAAAATTCATTACTCTCTCTAATTTCCAGCATTTCATGCTTACCAGGCTGAACTTCACCTCTGCCACATCAAAATGCCCAGAGGCTGTCTAATTACTCTTTGCCTTTTTGGGCCAAGCTCAGATGCTCCAGGAGCGCAAGAACTGGGTGTTTTCATGCTTGATTTGAATTAACAACCCTACACTTGCATATGCATGTGTTTGCATGTGAGTGGGGAGAGGAATCTGCACTCAGCACTCTCAGCATGGATTTTTATAAACAGTGGTCTGATCACCACCTCAGTCCTGCCATGAAGGAGTTAAACAAGAAACTACTTTGTTGGAAGACTGAGCCAGCCTTATGACTCAGGGGTGTTGTGGACTCCCTTTTTCACCTCCAGCATCACCCAAGTGCTCCAGCTCCTGCCAGCTGCTAACAGTCATGGCTCTAAGAACTGCAACAGGGAGAAGGATTGAAAGTGTTTGCATTGGCCAGGACCAAACACCTGCTGAAAGGCTGTTTCCTCCAAACATCTTCCTCTCCTTGCCTTCCAGCTCAGAGGCTTCTTGGGTGGCTGGCATGGGCTCACCAAGCTTGTGTTATCTCAAGGCTGCAGCCTGGCCAGGAGCAAAGCCTCCTTGCTTGTAGATCCTACAGCTGTTTGCCTCCGGGTCAGACAAAACACTTGTTCCAAAGAACAGGATCTGCTGCCCTTCAGGTCTGTTCCCACTGAACAGGAGAGGGCTTCGGTATCACATTGCAAAAGCACAGGATCAGGCAAGGAGAAGACAAAGCAGGAACCAGGCACACGGCTGCCCAGTCCTCAGCCAGCTGCAATATTATGGGGCTCAGCAGCGGGGTGTCCAGAGCAGCAGGCAGGCTTTTTCTAAATATGCTATTTAAATAATTTTTCACAGCCTCCTTGGGTGTTTCTATTGACAGACAAGCGGCAATACCAGGGTTATCCTTTCACCTACCAACACAAAAGTCCAGCTGAGCAGAGGAAACCCTTTCAATGCAAGGAGAGCGTTACACACTGCTTCTCCAGGACCCAGGGAAGCAGCAGCAGTTGAATTGTTACCCACTGTTCACACTGAACACAAGATAAGCACTCCACACCTCTTGGCCAACAACTTTATGCCAACCATAAAGAAAAAAGCCTCAAGTCATCTCAGAATCATAGAATGGTTTGGGCTGGAAGGCTTCGAGGTCCCCTAGTTCCAGCTCAGCTCCTCTGGGCAACCTGCACCAGTGCCACTCCCAAAGCCCTCTCCCACTCCCAGCTGTGCACGCACCGTAGCTCTGCTCTGCACCCCAAATGGCATGGCCCAGAGCCAGCAGCACAGTGCAGCATCCTGCATTAGCAGTGTCCACAAGGAGGGCAAGCTGAAACCGCACTGACGGAAATTAGAAAACAAGACATCATTTCTTCTCAAATTGACTGTGGTTAACCAGGGAAGCTAATTCCCACGGGAAGTTACAGGTAGCTCGAGTCCAGATGTTTCTGAGCGCAGTTGTACATCTTTACAGAGCAGCTGCTTTAGCCAAAATGCAAATTACTGAGCATTTACAGTGGTTACTTGCTGAAACAAATCTGTTGAAGAACAGAGCACTGAATGTCCCCTTCTGGCCTTTATCTCTTTTCTTCATCAGGTCATATCTCTGTTCTCATATAAGAGCTAAAAGCTCCGCTAGGCTAAAGGTGAAATAATAATTTTTACTCTTAATTATATTTAAATCAAGCTCTGATTTTAATCAGTGATTTGCTACAGCACAGATGGCATCTAAATCAGGACACCTTAAGGTGGCACCTTTCAGCCTGAGGGTTAATCTTGCATGAGCAACCACAGCCGCTTCCCCTCAGAAAATCAGCGCAGTAGATTTAGCCCCAAAAACATCCTGATGGGGCTAAGGGCTGTTGGTTCTAAGTGAGTAAACCCTCTGGCTTTTCACAAGCATGTAAGTACAGCAAATGCTCCCTGATGAATCCTCCTCTTCCTCTATGGAGCAAGAAAAAGCAACACTCTCCCTCTGCAGCGATCCCGGTCCCTTCTGCAAAGCACTCCAAGACCTGCAAAGGAAAGTGCTGTCTAACAGCTGGCTATGTGTCCTAGGTTACAATGTAAAATGTGCCCAAAGTATGTATTCTATCACCATCTACATGAAATGTTGTTGTGCACCACTGTTTCCCGTGCCCCCTCCCTCCAGACTATCTTCTGTTAATGGCCCATCAATACCGTCCTGCATGACTCATAGATAACTCTCCCCAAGAGCTATCTCTGTTTAATAGGCAATCAAGGACCCATTGCAAAACTGATAAAATGATATCAGTCCATTGTGAGATGCTCCGCCCAGGGGGAGGAGCCAAGCATTCCCACCTGGATATAATCTGGGATTTGGGACAGCACAGGCAGCCTTACCCACTGGATTCCCAGAGGACAAGAGCTACCAGACCTTTCTGCAAGAACACTGCTTCAACAAGACCACTTCATCTGGACTGCCACCACCACGGTTTCAGGTTGTATTCTGACTCTGTCAGTGATCTTTTGTACCATTGCATGTGTTTTATTTTATTTTACTTTTTTTTTCCTCTCCTATTAAATTGTTTTTTCTGACTTGGAGTCTCTCGCTGGTTTTGCCTTCAAGCCAGCACACTATGTCTGAAAATAAACTCACAAAAAGAGTCCTTTTGACAAGGGCATGTAGTGATAGGACAATCTGGAATGGCTTTAAACTGAAAGGGAGTAGGTTTAGATTTGGTATCAGGGAGAAATTATTCCCTGTGAGGATGGTGAGGCACCAGCACAGTTGCCCAGAGAAGCTGTGGCTGCCCAGTCCCTGGAAGTGTTCAAGGCAGACTGGATACGGCTCCGAGCACCCTGGTCTAGTGGAAGGTGTCCCTGGCCATGGCAGGGGGTTGGAACTAGAAGGTCTTTAAGGTACTTCCAACCCAAACCCTTCTAGGGTTGTATGAATCAAGAGCAATCTTTCATTATAAAGTGCATTTGCACCCCAGCCAGGGAAAGGGCAGGGTCACACATCCTGGCAGAAAGCTACTGCAAGTGACTCCACATCACCAAAACACGCCTGGCTGTCAGCATCTGCACAAAATCAACTGGAGATAAGATGTCACGCTTGGAGGCTGTTTCCGGCAACGCACAGTGGTTTTTATCATACTTGCTTTATTTCCTCTGGACTTTTTTCCACCAGAACATCACTCCTTTGTGGCTTAACAGCAAGATAACAGCACAGGGAGAGACATAGCCCGTCAGCAGGTCTGTGTGCATGTGCAGGATTGGGATATTTTCTTCCTGGGAAGGCCAGGGTTAACAGGAGGGTCTGGGCATCCTTGAATGCCCATCTCCTTCAGGAGGAGCAGGGTGTGCTGACCAGGATCTCCCTTTCTGCTTGGATGACTCACGCTGGGACAGAGGCCTTTGACTGGGGAGTTCCTCATTCCTCGCAGCTGAGTCACCGCTTGCAAACACGGCGATGTTGGAGCTGCAGGAGAAAAGGCAGCCCCACGCAGGGAACACTCTCATAACCCTGTGCTGGCTCGAGTTCTGCCTGCCCAGAGCTTTGCACACAAATCGGGCTTGTGGCACCAGCCAGACTGGCCCAGCCCTCAGCACAGGCTCTAAGATAAGAAGGGACCAGGACACACGGATGAAGGGATCCCGGCAGGGGAATGAGCGACAAGCTCGAAGCAAAGCTGGTGGCAGCATCTCCCGCTGGATCAGAAAATGCAGGAGGCTGGAGGGATGAAGGAATAGCTGGGAGAGGAATGGAACAACAGCAAAAGGTGGTGGCAGAAGGACAGACCCAAAAGCAGCATAAAGAGTGAGGCAGGAACGTGCCACCAGGCAGCCAGCCTTGGCTGGGGGAAAGCAGAGACGTGCTGAATATATTCACCACTCGGGGTCCATCTCATCCCAATCCACTCCTGGTTTGGGAAGAACACAGAAGCTAAGTTTTGGGTACCCTCCACATGCTGTTTGATCCCTGAGCCAGCGTCACTGGCTGTATTATGTTAGGCTTGTTTCCCAGGCCACAGCAGGGTTAAAAACCTTTGGAGATCACCAGGAGTTGCAGGACAAGTAAAAGGTGAATTAATGGGTGTTACCAACGCCAAGTCCCTGGAGAGAGCCATGACTTCACTAACGCCTCATGCCTCAGCACAGCACACCCTGACCCTGGTTAATAATTGTAAGGAGCAGCACAGAGCACCCGCAACACCAGAGCACTCCCAAGCTCTCTCCGCAGCCAATGCAGCCCCCAAAAAAACCCCTTTGTGCAGGAGAAGGCAGGAACCTTCTCCAGCACACGACACTGCTCACGCAGAGCAGGTTTTCAGGCACTGGAAAAATACAGCCAAGGAAGAGCAGGCTCACACATACAGAATCGAGCCACCTGCACCTCTGGTCATCCAGTCACATGGCTGCTGCTTAGCCCAGGAGGGCTGTCACCTCACATGAGGATCACATTGAACACAAACCACATACCCCATGAGGTTACAGAGCTGCTGTGCCCTTCCCAGCATCCATTTTGATGACCAGGAGAGGAGAGGACACTAACTTTGCAGGATTGGACTGAGAATGTATTTTTATTATTTATTCAGTGTTTCTAATTGAACAGCTAGACCAGCTCCTTTTAAATCCAGTCACACTGACTCCACTGGAAGCCTTGCACCACATTAATACACTCACACTGGTTTTCTTTACAGATGGGCAAAAAAATTGCAGTCTAAAGGCAGACCTGTACCTTTATGAGATGGACAGAGGGAAGGACAGAAGAGTCACAGGGCACTGCTTGACATAGCCATGTCAGCCTTTTTCTTGGGCATTATGGGTCACAGAGGTACTTATCTGAGAGACTGAGGAGCTGGAAAATTCATTCAGAAAACTCATCATTAGTGCAGATAAAATGCAGCACGTCTCCATGCAAATGCTGTGCTTTCAATAGCTTCCGCAGCCTCTGGGATGATTAAAGCAATTGAACTTCAAGCGACGAACAGAGACGCATGCGGGAGGAGCACGAGAGATAACGGGGCTGCAGCCACTCTGTAGGAGGGTGAGGAGAGGCAGCTGGGTCCTTCAAGATCATCCCTCCCAGGCTAGCTGTGATGTTTGTCCTTCTGGCTGACTCAGAGCATCCTTCCTGCAGCTTCAGCCCTGATCACTTCGTGCCACGCCCTGTCTCTCTCTGGGACTGCTCAAGGTGAGGATGGGATGGGGTTTTGAGCAAGCTGCTCTAGTGGGACGTGTCCCCGACCCCTCCAACCCAAACCATTCTGTGATTCTATAACAACACCATCCCCAAGGCAATGGGTTTCTTCTCTCTCCATCACCTCCATCCCCTGCTGCAGGCAGAGCCCAAAGCTCTGTCCCAACAGAGGCCTGGAGGTACAACCAAGTCCTTCAGGTCTCCTCTTGAGAGGCTCCTGGCCATTCCAGAAATGTATCCCTTGACCTGCTCCACTTCAAGCAGGATAGGATCACCTCCTGCAATTCCAGTTGATGGGGGCACTCCTCTGCTCCTGACGACAGGCTCCACACCACAGGCTTTGTCCCAGCCCTACAGCTGCTGGCCTCAAGTCAGGTCTCAAACCTCTGCCAAGACTCCCAGCTTCTGCTAATAAACCATTTTAGGAATTTCTCTTTGCCTGACCCAAACCTGAATAAAAGCACCAAGGCACTCTGGTCCACTTCTAACTCGGGTCCTGCATGTTCAGTTCTCTCTTTGACAGACCCTCAACTCCATTGCCAGTCACTTCCTGAAACCCACATCCTATAAATTCCAAAGCCACAACAGCAAATATCAAACCACACCTGGGTACTGACTGATATGAACATTCTCCTTGTCTGTAAAACTTTCAGGACTGCCCAGAATGATCTGTTAGTTTTAAATTAAGCTAAATTTACCTCCTTTTCCCTCTCGGTCTCAAATGAATTTTTCTTTCTGTGACTATTCTAAAGTGTCCTGAGCACAAAAGTCATATTTAAAGGCTTGCAGCAACTGACAGTGCTCGTGCTTTTGAACAGGCCTCTCTTAGGCAGATTGGACCCCCTCAAATTGGTGAGATTTATTAGAAATCCTTGTTACTGGATCCACTCAGTTCTCACAAGCTGAAAGGTCTGAAAGTAAGTTCCCACTGTCTTAATTTGAGCTCTTCAAACTCTTTCTGCCTCGGATGCTGCAACTCCTCCAACCTCCAGCCAGCTTTCCCCCCTCTCCTCTTATTCCTTAATTTCAGCAGTGCTGCCCTTTTCTAAACACAGAGGTAAGAGTTTGCCGTACAACCCTTGGAGCAGAAAGGCTGCTGCTTCCTCCAGGCAGGGACTGGACATAAGTTTCCCTCCTCCTCCAGGGGGATGGATCCAGGTCACAATGCTGAGCACTGCACGTTTCCTCCACTCAGTGTTCCAGATCACAGAGTAATGGAACGGCTTGGGCGGGAAGATATCTTAAAGGTCATGAAATTCAACACCTTCTGCCATGGACAGGTACACCTCTCACTTCTCAGATGAGGATTCCTCCTCTTATGAAGACCTATTGCTTTGCTGCAGCCCAGCATGGCTGGTGCTTGCCCCTGCTACCATGGCTGCCAGCCAGATCCACCACCCTGCTCTCACCCCCCAAAAAATGCCCATCACTGCTCTGATGTCTGTCTGGATTCTCTGCACAGTCAGGCTTGTCTTCAGGAGGTGGCTCAGAGCATGTTCCTAACCCACACTGAGCACCAAGCAGGAGAGTGTGGGCTGAGCACAGTGCTCTGGGATCAGGATTAAGCCCCCTCCTCCTCTCCCAGACATTACCCTGCCACAAGTCCCTGCTCTGGTATCTCTTCAGACACTCTCTCTCACATTGTGGCAGCTCTGAGCTGGAGCAGCGAGTCGCAGAGTGTGTATGAGATGTGCCCTGTGACACAGGGAGGAGTTTCACTCCCCTGCATGGGACAGGAACCTGACACGGCCCCGTGTTAGATGCAATATAAATCACCACTCTCCTGCTCCCGCATGAAGACCTGCCAGGATCCAAAGGCAACACTTGCTGGGCAAGCTGCCAGCAGCCACCATCCCCATCCTGCACTCATGCAGCAGTGGTGGTCTGGCTCTGAAAAAGTAGAGTTTGCAGCTGCAGCTTTTATCAAATCAAAGCTTCCCCTTGCTCAGCAGAGAAATCACCTCCTTTAATCACCCCTAAGCAATCCTCACAGTATTTACATATGCTCAGACAACTGGTAGGACCAGCTCTTCAAGGATTTGGGAGCAATGAGCCTGAAAACATTTCATAGGAAGCTTTTGAATATCAGGGTGTGCCTCAGAAAAAATAAAGCAAATGAACCCCAAACCCTGAGAGACAAACAGACACGCACCCTTGGTCTCTATACAGGAATGGAGGAAATGGTGGAACAGCTCGGGAGGGGCTGTGAAGGGATGGAGTCAGCCAGAGCCACCCACCTCCTGCACCATGGAGTCGGGGAGCTCAAACCAGTGGAAATGTGATGAGAACTGGGACGGAGGGTGCTCGCCGCAAGGGAGGGATGCCTTTTGTCACCCAGAGAAATCACTGCACGGATTACTTGGAGATGTAACAAAAACACTCCAGCGACAAGCACAGAAGCACAGCGCATCGTGGTTTAAGGGAAGGTAACGCAGGAGCAGAGCTGGAGCTTTGCCCTTTTCACCTGGAGCTCAGAGAGACCTGCTGCTGCCCATCATGCTGCAGCTACACAGCACACATGCTACATAAGCAATATTCTGTGTACATTTCCTGATGCTAAAAGCATAGCCCTTCCCTGGTCTGCTGCAGCCTTGTTTGAGAGCTATGTCCAGGCTACAGGATAAACCCTGATGGAATCAACCAGCGCTGCAGCCTCCCTCACAGAAGGATGAGCTGCAGCCACGTAAGGAGAAAATTTCGTAGAATCACGGAACCATAGAACGGTTTGGGTTGGAAAAGACCTTACAGACGATCTAGTTTCAACCCCTCTGCCATGAGATATCTTTCACTAGACCAGGTTGCTCAAAGCTCCATCAAACCTGGCCTTGAACTCTGCCAAGGATGGGGCATCCACAGCTTTTCTGGGCAACCTGTGCCTCAACATCCTCACAGGAAGGAATTTCTTCCTGCCATCTAATCTAAACCCACCCTCTGTCAGTTTGAAGCCATTCCCCCTTGTCCTATCTCTCCATGCCCTTGTAAAAAGTCTCAGCTCTCTTGCAGCCCCCTTATGCTCTGGAATGTGCTCTAAGGCATCCTTGAAGCCTTCTTTTCCGGGCTGAAGGATTCCAACTCCCTCAGCCTGTTTTCATAGTGGAGATGCTCCAGCCCTCTGACCATCCTCATGGCCTTTTCTGGCGTCTTTCCAACACACCTGTCTTCTGCTGGGGGCCGTGATAAGCTGAGAAACTCCCTGCACGGTACGGAGAAGGAGCCCTCTCCCACAGACCATTTCAGAGCTTCACGCCACGATTTCCAGCCTCCCAGCATGGGGCAGGCTTAAGGTGGTTGGGATGCTTTATAGTCCCCTCCCCCTTTAACCTTGGTTCCCAATGGGTGGAAGTCACAGGACAGGAGGGAACAGAGCTGATGCTCAGATGGATGGTGGAAGGACTACAACTGGACATTTCTGCACAAGGGCAAACCAAGGGGCGGGGAGAGCTTTTCTCTGCCAGAGGAGTATTTTAAGGCAAAATGCATCAAAGCGTTATTGAACTGGGACACAGAAGCTGCAGGCAGGGGCTGAGGAGCACGGTCCAGCCCCTCTGAAGGGCTGGACCAGGCCCAAAGGAGCCAGTCTCTGACCTAGATGCTGCAAACCCTGCGGGCTCCCAGCATGGCTTTGCAGGGGTATCATCTGTCACATCTCAGTCCAGGAAGATCCCCAAAGCATGAGGATCTGCAGCATTGGCTGAAAAGCCAATGCATCACGCAGAAAGGCAAAAACAGTGAAGTCTCCTTGGCCACAGAGTGTGGAGCAGAAAGGATTTTTTCCCAGAGAGGGTAAAAAACTCAATGGCAACCATTCCTATTTCCCTCCACGACCTCAAGAAGTCACCCCTATGTCAAAGGGGTGCCTCCTGCAGGGTAAGCCAGCTTAGTAGGAATAAGCTATGGATGAAAAGTCTCCATGGTGTAAAAGGGAGAGCTCAGAGCAGGCAAAGGGTTAACGCAGCCAGACAGATGCTCTATCGGTGAAAAATGTAGCTTCCATGAAGCCACTGGGTCTGTGTCCATTTTCTGCAGTGCCCAGAGCCTGGCCCTTTCTCCCTGGGTAATCAACTGGAAGTGAGCAGAGCCGGAGCAGTCACAGCCCCTCGCTCCCTACCCGTGACACTGCCTGCAGGGCTGGGAGATGCAGGAGCACCGTCCTGCCCAGAGCAGGTCAGCACAAGCCCACTGTGGAGGCTTGGTGCCCCACAGCCCCTCAGAAGAGCAGGTGAAGGTGAAGGCATGAAGACATAAGTAAGTAAAGGGTGCCCAAGTGTGCCCTGCATCACCACGGCACGAGCAGAAGACAAACAAGCACCTCTGTGTGGGCTTCCCTGCTGAGGGGGTTTCACCTCTGGACATCTGCAGGGAAAGGACTTGACACCTCTGGAGATCAGTGAGGAGGAAGAGAGAGTGTGCCTGATCCCAGCCTTCAAGGCACAGCTGCATCCTTCTCCTTCTCTCTGTATTAACCTGATGCTGCCCTGCTTGGAGAAGGCATTAGGAGAAGAATCTCAGCATCTCTGGACAGCCAAAAACATCCGATAATTAATGCACAAGCGCGAGCAGATTTAGAGGATGCACCCGTTCTTCCTATCATCGTACCCCAGCACGAATGTTGTCTAAATCTCCTCTTGGGATCAGAGCCAAAGCCTTCTTTAAAGCATGGATGCTTCAATATTAATCCACACAGCAACCGGGAAAGGGAGAGATGGATTCATTTTTTTTGAGGCATAATCAAAGAAAAAAAATTATCTCAGCTGTGCTACCTCTGCTTCATGGCTGATCTAGTCCCACATCAAGAAGATGGTGAGACCTGCTTGGCTAACACAGCCCTTCCCAAAGGAGGCACCAGGACAGGGTGTCTGGACCACAGAGTCCCGGCCTCCCACACTGACAAAAGCTAAGACCTCCTTATATCACAGCCAAGCACCTTGCAAGAGAGGTGATGTGCTCTGATTCACACTCTTCGACTCCCCTCTGATGTGACACAGTTGCAGAGACACCAGATAAGGCTCCTAAGCTGAACTGAATGAATTCACACCCCAGCACCAACACTGCCCCCAGTGTAATCGCTCTTCTGCCTGCCTGGAGTTCACCCCTTGGATGCATTTGGAGTCAGCAAGCACATCCCCTCTCTGTCTTTGTTTCGATGGGCTTTTATAGCCTCCTATAATAGCTCCCCATCCCTCTGAGCAGCTTCAGAGCCCTTTTCCCTGCACCTGCTCCAGGCTGAGTTAATCCCTCTCAAGCACCAGATCGAAGAGCCTGGTCCTTCCAAGTTAACTCTTCCGTATCCACATCCTATAAACACCCTTTGCGTGTTTCCCTTTGCCTTTTTGCAACGCTCCCGGGGGCATCCAGGACCAAACCAGCCCTGAACCCCCAGTCTCGGCTATCCCAACATGATTCCATCTCTAAACACAGCACAGAGTCCAGACGTGGCGTGCCCCACTGTACAGGCTGGCATACAACTTAGGGGCCATCCCCACAGCCTGAAAGCCCTCCTGGAGCTCAGCTGCTCCCCTCTGGATGCGCACCTCATCCACCTCTCAGCCTGATTTCGCAGGCAAATCTCAGCATGAAAAATGAGAATAAGCTCAGACCCTCCCTGAAAGGCTTTAAGCAGATTTAACCTCTGCTGCGTGGGCTTAATCTGTCCAGCAGCGCCCTTTGTCACCTCCCGCAGCCCCACCCCCGGCAGAAATGTTCTCCACTGACATACTCCCGCATGCACCATGTAAACTGCTGGCACATCCAGGTAAAGGGGACCTGGAGCATCACCTTTCCCTAAAAATGAGAGCACAGCTACAGGTACTGACCTGTCCCTTCAGTAATAGTTCTGGGTTCCCGTCTCCCTCCACCCCAGAGGCTTGAGAACACCCACGGTAGCTGTCCACAACCACCTGAAAGCTCCCTTGACCAGAAAATGCCGTGGTGGACACGGCAGCTGGGCAGGGATTTTCCTGGGCTTGTGGCCACGTCAAAGCCACACCTAAATCATTTCATGCAAGGACTGGGGTGCTGATAGCAGGGTGGACTTGAGTCTGCCACAAACCTCCTGAGTGCCTTGGTCATGTCACTTTTCCCCTACTTCATGTGTCACTGCCTTGCAGATGGCATTATTCCTCCTGCGTGTCACCATGGTGTCCTTACAACATGACAAAGGCACTTGATTTCTACTCTGAGCAGGGCCTGCTAGAGCAAGCCCCACTGGCTTCCACAAAACCTGCTTTTCCTTTCCCTCACGACTCAATCCTTAGTTCTGGTGCCAGCAAGAAAGTTTTTCCCAACCAGTTCTGGCACATGGCTGCTGGCAAGCATGGGCCACCGAGCGAGCCAGCCCCCACTCCCACAGCAGCACCTGTGCACACACACCCGTGGCAGGAGGGGTTCAGAGCTCACATCCACTCCTAAGGGTAGAGAAAGGGTTTCTGAAACAGCATCCCTCACTGCCTCTTGGGTTTTATAACCCCACTGCCTGGGTCATGGGCTGGAGCTGAGACCCAGGTGATTCACATGAAAGAATTGCTTAAATAAGTGGCAGGGTGCTGATGTTCCTGGGAAGAGCAGAGGGAAATAGATCCCATCAGGACAGATGTGGCTGTAGCAATACGTTGCACCAAGCAGGAGCTAAGTGGTGAGAACTTGGATCAGGCTCTGCACCTCCATCCATGCCTGACTCTGCTGCTTTACCCTGACTTAGTCTTGCTGCCCCAAGGATGCTGCCAACAGGTGATACCTGCTCTCACCTGTATCCCAAAATCTGCTCCTCCTCAATTCACTGCTGCCCTGAGCAGCAGGGCCAGCCAGGCTCCCTGCACCTCGGGCTACCCACTATCCATGTGCAGAGCAAGGGGTGAGAGGTGCAGCTCCAGGCACCCCGTGTTGCCTTCCCTGCAGCATAACACCGGTACAGGACGCTTGGAATCCAGGCTGACCCCGGCAGGATACGAGATGGGGTGGAGATAAAAGGTGCCCTGGGGAAAGCCTGCAGCACGGTCCTTGCTGGATGCAGAAGACAGGCAGCTGAGGATTTAAGAGCATTTCTCCGCCACACACTGAGCTCGCTGCTCTGCTTCCAGCTCCATTTGCTGTGACTGCACTCCCCACCAAGCTCAGAGCTCACACAGCATCCGGGCAGAAATGGTAACGGGTGACAAATAACTGGTAATATATCCAAGCATGACACAGGGTGGATCTGCAGAGCCAGGCGTGCAGCCCACGCTCACCTGCAGCTCCCAGAGTGGGAGGTGGGGGATACGAGACCAGAGCCATGACCAATAGGACACCCTCTGCTGGAAAGCACCAAGGTGGTGTCTTAAGCTCAAAATAACATTTTTCAGAGAAGGGAGAAAAGAATGGGATTTGGGAAATCCAGATTCATATCTGTTTGGAAACCCCCAAAGCCATCAGTCTCCTGCACCCCAGCAGCGAGTTAGCCTCTCTTGAGAGCAGGTGCTCTCTCTCGCCTTAACTTTCCAGGAGACCTTCTAAAAGCCCCTGCGGCTGTCCCAAAAAACGGAACAAAGAACAATACTCAAACCTCAGGATGTTTTTTTCTAGGCGCAGAAATCCTGCTCTCCAGCCAGCGCCGAGGCCTCGGTGCTCAAAGTTTCTGTCCAGCCTGGTTCCACAAGCTGAACCGGGGGGCAGCTGTGGGGTTTTAACCATCCGGGATGCAACTTTCCTATGCACCACGCCGAGCACCCCGCCTGCCCGCACCCCCAAAGAGCAGCGCTCACACCAGCTCTTGTTGAAGGCAAGGGCAGCGGCGAGGAGGAGGAAGGTGCCTGCTTTTGGCTTTTTCCTCCCCAAAACCCTTTACACACGCTCAGATACAAACAGACGGTGCCTCCCCCCAGGAATGCAGCCGCTACCCGGCACCCAAAGCCACAGGTGCCCCCGAGCATCCCCCGAGGACGCGGCGGGACCCCCGGGCGTGGCGCGGAGCCGTCCCTCCGCGGAGGGAGCAGCGGCGGGGCTGCAGGGACGAGCCAGCCCCTCCCGGGGCCGGGAGTCGCCTTACCTGCCCGGGGCTGGTGCCGGTGCCCGGTGCCGGTGCCGCCGCTCCCGGCGCGCCGCTGCCCGCAGCGCTTCTCCTCCCGCAAGCACCGCCCCGACGGGCGGGCAGGGACGGGACCGCGCCTGCGCCCGGCCCCCAGCGCGAGGGGAACCGGCACCGGCACCGGCACACGCCGCGGAACCCGCCACCGGCACCGCGAGGGGCTCCGGGAATGGGAACCGGGAACGGGGATGGGAACCGGGAACGGGAACCGGCACCGGAATGGGAACCGGCACCGGGAATGGGAACTGGCACCGGGGATGGGAAGAAGCACCGGGAATGGAAACCGGCCCTAGGAACCGGGAACGGGATCGGGAACGGGACAACGAAGCGGCATCAGGAACTCTCACTAGGAACGGGAACCGGCGCCGGAAACCGGCGCTCCCCACTGCTGGGAACTGTGGTCACTACTGGGAATGGGAACTGCCACCAGCCGCTAGTGGGAAATGGGAACGGCTCCAGCTGGCGCTGGTCCAGGAGCTGGGGACCAGTCTGGGGAACTGGGAACTCTGCTGAGAACCAGCATCCGGGTCCAACATGGCTCGGGCACCAAGAGCTGGGATCATCCAGAAAACGGGCCCATCAGTGGGAACAGGAGCTGGCACCGTTCTGGGTAGGGAGCAGGAACGGGGAACTGGGGCTACCCTGACACCAGCAGCACCAGCTGGGAACTGGAACTGGCACCAGCACCTGCATACCTGGACGCTGGCACTAGCCACTGGGACCTTCCAGCCACTGGCACTTAGCCCAGCATTGCCCTGGCACCGGATAATAGGACAAGGTCCCACTGGCACTGAGAACTGAACAAACTGGAGCACCATGCTGGGCCACCTAGACACCAGGGAGCTGGGAAGCATTGGGACATAACTGATGGAGGGTGCAGGGAAGAGTCATCAGAGGCTGCAGGATTTGGGTGCAAAGTGCACATCCCCCGTTAGGAATAGCATGGGGCATGATCACAGAGGTTGAGGAGATGTGTTTTCCAGCCCAAGACCAAAGTTAATCCCCTTTTCTCTTCTGTAAGAGGGAAGCTGAGGCACTGGGAAGGGGGGGGGGGGGCAGGTCAAAGGCTGGGCATGCACTTGGCCTACCTGCACATCCATGGAGGTCGATGTGCAACAGGCATTGTGGGGCTGGTGGTGGGGCCATGGTGTCCAGACTGATGGAAAGCTTCCCCAGCTCACAAAAAGACATCCAAGAGGGGAGAACCAAACAAGAGCCACACAGAAGCGCATGCCCCTCGACGGGAAGGAGCCAGTGAGGTTTTACAGACCCTCTGTCAGGGCAGCTCTGATCTGATGCGCTGACTTGACACACAAGCTTTATTGGTAGTGTTCAGGGTTGATCATAATTTAAGCCAAAAATAGATGGCACAGGAAGAACAATTAAAGAAAACTTTTGGAAGTGACAAGAATAAACTTCTCATGTTTAAAATCATGGGTGATCAGACTCTTCTAAACAACAATGAAACAGGGCTGCCAGCGACAGCATGAACGCTTAAGGACATCTGCTTGCCACATTAGAGGTAATGCAGTGAAATTTTGGTGATAAAATTAGAAAGGAGGACGTGCCCAGAGCAGCACTGGCCTGGCACAGGCTTCTGTTCCCATCGAGGTGTCACCTGCAGCTGTACGTGGTCACCACGAATCACATGAGTGAGTCACCTCCTCTAGGACCAGCCATTTCCTCCAGTATCTCATTAAAAACCCTCCTGAACATTTCATGTTAAGGTATTTTCCTGCTAGTTTTGTAATTTCATTACTTATTCAATTCATGCAGCATTTGTGCTACAATTATTTAATTTGTTTATTAGTTAAATGAATAGGAAAGCCAAAAACCTGTAGTTCCACGAAGCAAAAGCTGTTTGGCAGCAAAAGCTGTTTTCTAACATTTTCCTTCTCTTTGCTTGTTTCCCCCTCTCCCCCACAGATCTCAGGGCTGCTCAAAACCAGGTGTTTCGTGCTCCTCTGTTCCCTCCCCTCATCCAAATCACCCAAGAAAATAACCCTGACCCCTGCTATATTTAGGTCTCTAGCCTGTCCACGTGCAGTGCTGAACCATCACCCCTCCACGGTGGGAAGCTCCAGCAGCAAAAGGCAAAGACCAAAGTAGAAGACAAACCCTCAGTCTCTAATGATTTTTAAGGGGGAAGAGTAGACCCTAAACAGGTCTCCAACCCCAGAATCTCCTTAACAGCCTTAAAACCAGCAGCCAGGCAGATTAGGGCAGGGATGGATGGTGCTGCTGCCCCCTGGCAGGGCAAGGAGAGCATAGAGCCGCCTTTGATTTGTGACGTGCTGTAATTGAGAGTCGCTCCATCAGTGTAAATCAATTAATATGATCCATCCTGCCCCTCACCAGTAGAAGTACCTCTTGCCCAGTTAGCCACTGTGGGCTTGCTTTAATAAAAAGTAATTTCCTACTGAGCCGTTTTGCCAGTTTGACCCCAGAGCTGCTGGGGGCAGGATCTCACTGCTGGGGACGTGGGGACAGAGGGGCACAGGGTGTCACCCGCAGAGGTGATGAGTGATTCTGTGCAGAGCAGGATGGAAGGATTAAAAAGAGGGGAAAATGAGAAGAGAAAAAGGACTCACCCTTGAGACAAATCAACAGCAGGAGCCTGGCTTTTATTTTGTTAGCAGGCTGGAAAGCACTTGGGAAAAGCTGGAAAACATTAGGGAAAAGCTCTTCCAGCACATTTAAGCAGCAAGTGGGTCCCCAGACGTTCTTCTTGCCCCACAGGGACGTGGAGCCTCAGCCTGCACTCGTGACAGGCCCAGATCTTCCTGATTAACTTAGTTGCATTTTCGATTTCAGCCTCGGCGGGGGAAGGAAAATTATGTAAATACGATTTATCATGACACTTCTGCTCACGGACACGTCTCCTCAGTGTCATGCAAATGAAGCCACAGTGACAGGGCTGACATGAAGGCTGTGGAGGGGAAAGGAAGAAATAACAAGGCTTTAAAAATAAGTAGGAGTAAGGTAAAAGGCAAAGTGGATGAGGAAAGCTGCAGCTGGTGATTGCTCCAACAAATAGAACTTCATTATTTACTCTGGGATTTCAAAGCGAATGACTTAGTGGGGTTTTCCTTCCTACCATGAATATTTATTGTTCCTTCTCATACAGGGTACCCCCAAGGTGAGATTTAATCCCGGGACGGTTTGAAGTGAGTGTCTGCCCAAAGCAGTGGGAGTTGAAGAACTGCTCGGTCCTGCCATCCCCGCTCCTACAAGGCCAGCTTTCCCCTCCTGAGGGGATGTTTGGGTGAGAAAAGTGAGATGATGACTGCAGGTGGTTGGTTGGTGCCTGTGTCCTCACTTTCACGGCATGGAGATACAGGGAGCAACCTCCAACAGCCTCATCCCCACGGCAGCAGCTGCCTGCTGAGAGTTCTAAGCACTGGTGATCCCATCAGGTTGCAATCTGCAATCTGCTGCTCCTCTTTGAAGACATCACAAAATGAGCCTCTGGTTGTCCATGTGCACTTGAATTAAACCTCATTGTTCTGAATTCTGCAAAGTTTTTTGCCCGTGAGTTGTAGCCTCTGGAATGCCAGTAATGTATTCTCTCCTTTCCCTCTCCACATGATTGCAGCATAATCTCCTACTCACTTGATTTATTTAAGCAGGCCTTCAGATGCTCCAGTAATGGGAGTCATTTAGGTCCCTCTGCAGATATGTATTTATTTATTGCTGTTCATTTAAACTGCAGAGCCAGTTGGCAGGAGAGATGCAAGACTGGGGTCACAAGGATGTTAAATTATTCGCTGTCAAAAATAGCTGGTTGAGAAAGTTAAATTAAGCAAGGTCATTCAAGGTCATAGTCAATCACCAGTGGGAGGAGATGGGCATTAATTAGCTCCTTTATTTATGGGGGTCATCATGACCAAAGGACCAGCAGTTGTGACAAAAGGCACACTGTAGCAGCTCCTCCTATTTTTGGCAGAAACAGCTCTTGGATGAGAAGCCAAATGCTGCCCTTGACCACCACGGAGAAGCTGAGGCTGTTGAAAGGCAGCTGTGACGTTCAGCAAGACCCTCTGGAGCCCCACAAAGCATGGGTGGGGGACTTTCCCCTTTCAAAGCCTGTCTCAGGGCTGAATTCAGCAATGCCCCTTCCACAAAAGACCTTTGCCAGAGGCTGGGGCAGTGCTTAGCAGCAGGGAGGTCTCAGAGGGCACCTGAGATACTTGGAGATAACTTTGGTCACTCATGCAGGCAGGCCCTCGCCTGAGATTTTGCCACCTCTCTTGGCAGACAGTTCAGAAGCTGCATATCCATTCTTCTCATACTTGTATTTCATTTCCCATTTGAACTTCATCAGCATCTTCTTGCTACCGTGAGACCTCGTAACACCCTTTTCCTCCTAGTTTAAGACTGCCTAGGGTCAGGCCTCTCCTCCCTTTCTACTCCCCCCTACCATGCACTGCCAGGGACATGACTGAGTGGTGGACTGGCAATGCTGGGTTAATGGCTGGGCTCAATGACCTCAGAGCACTTTCCCAACTTCAGTAAGCCTATGATCAGTTTAAGCAGGAAATTCAGTTGATAAACTGGGTAGGAATAACCTGAGGTCACTGGCAGCCCAAGGATCCTCACTTTGTAGCTTGTTGCACGACCATCCCCAGGAGAGCAGCGTGAGCACAACTGCCAAGTATTTAATGGCAGCAATGACATCTCTACCCAAAGTTCTGTATTGGCATGATGAAACATTATGGAAAGACCCCGTTCATCCTGAAAAGACCCCTTTATTCCCAGTTTCTGCATACAATGCAAGGTGGAAACCATAAGGCCCGATGAAAGCACCGTCTGCTCACTGAATACATTGGCCACGGTTCGGGGCGCACACGCCCTGTGAGCTGCGCCATGGCTGGCTGGCAAAGAGCTCACGCTAATTGAGAACTCTGCTGGGAAATCCATACCATTAATTAATTGTCTTTATCAGCACTCACTACTGCACAGTCACAAATCAAGCATCTCTCTAATGAGCTGTCTGCTAGCAAAGCAACATGGAAGGCAAACAGCGAGAAGCTCCTTGATTAGGGGAATGAAAATCATGGCACTGGGGTTTGTACTGGAGGAGAGGGTTGATGCTGCACCTGAGATCAGGGTGGGAGCTGTGGCCCTGCTGAGACTGACCTTTCCCTGAAAATCTAGCTAGGTAAGTCAGCAGAGGAAATGTTATCTGGGATCGTATCTACAGAGGGTAACTCAGGTATCACAAGCCAAGCTCTGGCAGCACCTGGCTGCTTAAGCATTTATTCCTTTCCTGTATGCTGAATCCTCCTTGAATCCTTCTTCTTAGGGGTGACACAAGCATGGGAAATGGGGCTGAGGTCCCCAGTCCCACAGCCATGTCAGCAGCCTTTGCTCAGCACTGCATAATCAGAAGAGAGCTGGACTTTAACACCTTTCCTACTCTGCATCACTCATCTCCTATGTGAGTGCTTCACAGAACCACAGAATGGTTTGGGTTGGAAGGGACCTTGAAGATCACCTAATAACAGCCCCCCTGCCATGGACAGGAACATCTTTTGCTGGAGCAGGTTGCTCCAAGCCCCATCCAACCTGCCCTTGAACACATGCAGGGATGGGTAGGACCTCTGTTACAGAGGTGGGCTGAGAAAGTTGGGGTTGTTCGGCCTGGAAAAGAAAAGGCTCCAGGGAGACCTTAGAGCACCTTCCAGTGCCTGAAGGGGCTACAGGAGAGCTGGAGAGGGACTTCTGACAAAGGCATGGAGTGATAGGACAAGGGGGAATGGCTTCAAAGTGACAGGGAAGGTTTAGATGAAATATTAGCAAGAAATTCATTCCTGTGAGGATGTTGAGGCACTAGCACAGGTTGCCCAGAGAACCAGCAGCTGCTCCATCCCTGGAAGTGTTCAAGGCCTGGCTGGATGAGGGCCTGGAGCAACCTGGTCTTGTGGAAAGTGTTCTGTCCATGGCAGGGGGGTTTGGAACTAAGTGGCCATTTAGTTCCCTACCAACACAAACCATTCTACAGTTCCTGGCCACAAACCCTTCAGGACTTTGGTCATCATTCAGCCATGACCACCCTCCTGGAGGGGGCCAGGGCTCAGCTGCTTTGGCAGGAGTGCACCTCTGCCTGAGAGCAGACAGTGCTGTAGAAGTTCAGACAATGACCTTGATTTTTACACAGGATTTTTCACAGTGAGAAGCAAGGTTGTTTGGAAAACAAGCAGATTTGCCAGCAATCCTACATTCCCCAGAGTAGAGAGGAATGAAAGCAGCAAATGGCACCACTGTCCTCTCAACTGCTCTTTGTTGACGACAGGTCAGAAGCCACCCTAACAAATGCTGACTCCAAACAGTTCTGACAAGCATTTTTCAGGCAATTTGCCTGCTGATCCCATTCTTCACAACAAAGCAACAAAACAACACCACCACCACCACCACCACAATTAAAAAAAAAAATTTTTTTTTTTTTTCCCCCTTCTGCCACCATCTCTGCTTTCACCTCCCAGCAGAGAGACATGGAATCTCCTGATTCCAGAAGCTCCTGAGCTGGGCAAGACAGAGCTGCATATCAAGGCCCTTCCACAAATTTCTTCTTGCAGATAAGTAGCATGTTGTGATATAAGATCTTGGCTTGACAAGCCTAAATCATCCCTGGGATCACTTGAATTACTTTGGATTTACACTGGTATAACAGAGACCTAGTTTTACTTGATAAAAGCTTCCCTCTCCTACCAGACATGCTCTCTGTGCAAAAGCAGTGGCTTGCTCCTGAAGGACTCACAGAAATGCACAATTAGCTTTTCCTAAGGAAATTTTGGAAAACCCTGCTGTGTTTTGAGTTTCCCCTTGTTTTCCAGTTGCCTAGCAATATTGCCCATTTATAAGGCGTAGATACATCAAAGCACTGCCTGGTTCCTGTGGCAGGAGACTTGGTCCTTCCAGGCAGCGATCCTCAGATGTTACTTTTGGACTGCCCCCCTTGGCTTTTGGAGTGGCCATACCTGGGGAGGAGGAGCAGGCAAATGTTGGGGACCTCATGGGAACACCTGAACCAAGTCCATGCTACCAGTAATGTAGAGCAAAGCTCCCAGAAGAAGACAAACGTGACTAAGATGATTCCCTGCAAGACAAGACAGTAAGATGAGTAGCCAGTGGATCTGAAAGGACAAATTTCCCCATGAATATACTAATTTTGTGCAACGTATTTCTGAGCTACCTCCAGCATACTCCAGGACTTATGGATTGGCCCTCACATCCATTGCACTTCAAGGAAATGGATGCTTTGGAGGGACTGAGGATACTTTGCCACCGTGGCCATGTGTTCCAACAGTCCCCTTTTCCCCCTGCACCAGGAACCATGCCCTCATGTTTGGATCACTATCACCACATGACACCTGTGGATTTCCCCACCGCTTCCAAGGCAGATATTTTCATTCTACAACCTTCTCTTCTTCAGCAAAGAACATCTCTAGGACATGTCCTGGAGGCTTGTAGGGTACTTCCTTCTATGTATCGTTTATCAGCCTAACCTTGACCTAACACCAGTGTGCTACAGCCAACTCCAGCACTTATGCTGACTCCTGCAGCTGGGGAGGAAACCAACTCCAAAATCTGCTCCCAGGTGTCTCTGATTACACAGCTCAGGGGAAATTGCTTGGCTATTAATTGGAGAGGTCACCTCCCCACCCTCAGCTTCAGCCGGGCTGAGCTTCAAACACAAGGCAAGCATAAAACCATCAGCGCAGTCAAGATTTATTTGCTGCAGTACAGACAGGCTGGAAAGGTAGGCTGTGGGGGAAAAACAATAGTGATGTAATTCTTTGTGAAAACCCCAGGAGAAAGGCACTTCTTAACATCCTCATCTAGGCCCTGAACTGTGACTGAGATGCTGTGCTTGGGAGTTCACAAGAGCCTTGACTTGGGCACTCAACCTTTGCTCAGAAATCATCCTCACTTCTTGCAGTGTCTGGTGATTTGACTTCTGCTGCTTCCTCCCCTCCAAGCTTTATGTTTTAGGGGAAGAATACTGAACTGCAGCCAAAAAGACTATGTAGGAGGAGGAGATGTTCCCAAATGTACTTTTTTCAGAGATCTTTGACACCAGTAGTTTTTCATTGCTGCCAGTCTGAGAAACAAACTCAAGCATAATTTTAAAAGCTCTGGATTTTTTTTTTTTTTTTTTTTTTTAAATGCACTAGAAAAACAGCAATTATCCAGCACAGCTGATGACACTGGTGCTTACCAGCAGACAGTCTTCTCACACACCAGTTATCTGGATGCTAATTAAACCAATGGCATCTTATATACCTCGATTTCCCTCTTTTACAAAGTTTTAGAGATGGGAATGTTTCAGTCTTGAGGAAAACACGATAATAATGAAGAATTTCCACCCCACAGAAGCTGTGGCTGCACCATTCCTGGAAGTGTTTAAGGCCAGGTTGGAGGGGGCTCTAAGCAACCTGGTCCAGTGGGAGGTGTCCCTGGTTGGAACTAGATGATCTTGAAGGTCCTGAACACCCAAACCATTCAATGATTCTGATTTTAGATGCTCTGTACCACCAGTGCAGCCTCAAGCATTGCAGACATGGTGACAAGACCCCCTAAGTTTTCAGAGGGTTCCCAGAAATGCTTCTCCACAACTCCTCAAAACTATGGTATGTCCAAAGCCTGTCTAAACTTCAGCAAACCGTGCTGATTTAGCTATGGGTGGGGTTTTTTTCAAACCTTATTTACTTGGCCCTCCAAACAGCTTTCTCCCATTTTTTTTTGCACAACACAACTGCATTAGTCAAGTAAACGAATGAGGATACCATTTCTGAGGAGAACTGTGGTGCTGACAAGAAACTGTTGCCTCATTAAATCTGTGTCATATCTACTTTCACTCACACAAGGAGGCATGTCTTGGCTGCTGGACAGTGGTCAGGAGCTGGGAATTAGGGCTTATTTTGTGTTTCCGATTCTCAGTGTTGTTTTTTTTTAAAGGAGTCACTGTTGCACAGTCTGTCAGATGTCATGGCAAAGAAATCAGGAACCCTCTGATCCTTCAAAAATGTAAGTATCAATCCATCTTCTGGAGAAAATTATATCCAGCTCGCGGTTAGCATTTTCCTTGCAATGTGGAAGAAAGCAGAGTTATTCCAATTCTCTCCTGACTCTGCAACTCTACAGCTCGTGCTGGCATTACTGATCTCATTAACAAAGCGCTGCCAGACCTGGCTGGATTTGGAGAGGAGATCTAGGGAAATGGTAGGTGTTGCAAGAAGAGGTAGGGCTGATTCACAGCTTGGCTATCTTCCCTCTGAATCAGCTGGAAAATAATTAATATACAAGCTAGCAATAGGAGACAGCAGCCAGCAGTCTTCCTTAGAATATGAGTCCTCCTTATTTTTCAGTAATTCAGGTCATTTTATTGACTTTCTATTTGTGTTAATTAGCAGACAATAGTGTGAAGTATGTGAAGACAAAATTCTTAGCTTTACCTTTAATTCTTCGTGGAGCCTCTTGTTTCACCTGGGCAAATGTTTGCAACCTAAATGCCCAGGACTTGCCACAGTGCTTATAGTGGTCCTCAGGTAGTTTGGGTTGTAGAAGGAGATAATTTCTGCTGCAGGGGGTTCATGGGAGGGGTTTGGGATGCCTGACCTGGGTGTTGCATCTTTTGAGAGTGCCTGATCTTGCTCCAAGATTTCCCTGGGGGACAGCACAGTCTCACACACACGTCTCTGTATTTTAAAAGGGAAAAAGACAAAAACTAGATCCAACAGTAGTCATATAGCACAGAAAGACCAGTCACCATGTATGAGAAATCTTACTGCCCAAGGATGTAAAACCATCTCAAAGCATCCAGATTACTTCATCTTTGCCTATGATATTTTAATGACCGATGATACACACAGCCAGTGAAATCTCTTTTCATTGTTAGATGTCTTTGCCAAAAAGAAGGCATTAAAGCCAAAAGGAGATAGAGGAAAAAGTGTTTCAGAAGTTTCTATTTCAACTCTGATGATTAGAAAAAAAATTAAAAAAAAAAAAAAAAAATCCAGTTTAGTGACTTCAATAATTTAGAGATTAAATTCCCCTTCACATTCAGCTTCTTACAAGGTTAAAAGCCCCAAGGAGGAACAAGGCTTGTATCTAATTGAGCTGTTGGGGAATACTTTCCAAGTCTTTTGGAGTGCGAGGGAGGGGAGGCAGTAGGATCCCTACCATCAGAGGTTTCAAAGAGGCTGAGCTGTGCTAGGGCATGGCAGCTGTAGGGATGGAGCATTGTGCCAGCCCTCACAGGCCCATCTCACGCCCCAAGGGAAACAGGGTAAGGCCCAGGCACAAACACCCCTGTGCTTTTGGTACAGCTCCCAGAGCCACAGCTCTGTGGGCTCTGTGCTGGTTTTGATCTGGGGGTGAGTTAACCAGTGAGATACTTCAGCCTGGGATACAGGGCTTGTCCCTTCCTCTGGGCACCTCAATTGAAGAGGCACTGCTCCAGTCATACCCACAGATTAACGCTGTCAGCCTGAGGTCTGTCAGGAGAGGTCCCATATCTGGGTGAGTGCAAGTGATTGCAGGAATCACATCAGTCACTCCTCATTAGCCAAGCCAAGGGGAAAAATAATATCCTTTAATTCAAGAGCAGTAGAGTTTTAGTCTTCACTCTGACATGAACCATACCTTCACAGCTCATAGAGATATATGTTCCTTTCCAGGACCCATGCATGAGACTTAAAACTACTGTCACACCTTAATGAATGAAACGAGACTCCTTCTGCCCTCTCAAATTTGCTGACTTCCAACTTCAAGATTTAGGAGCTTGAAGCTTCAAGCTGCATCTCTGATATTATCAGACTCTGTGTGTGTGTATATATATATATATATGTGTGTGTGTGTATATATATATATACACACACATATATATAGTTAAACTATGGCTCTCTAAGCAGAGACAGCCAAACTCGGCATAGATTCAGGCAGATTAACACCAGGGTTTCTTTTGAAATTGGAGGTTGTAAAGAGAGGTTCTTTACCTCCAGCCTTCCCACATGAGGATGTTTCTACTCCAGATATAAATCACCACACTTGCTGGAGGTAATTTGCTCCAGCACTGTGTTTAGAAAAGTTGAATCTAATTAAGGCAAGAATGGCCAGGTTTTTATTTTCATTCAGGATTCTGCCCTGAATATGTTTAAACACTGATTTTCCATAAAGCCTGATCATCATGAGTTTGACCTGGGGTTGTTTGCTCTCATGGTTGTACAAACCTTACAAGGGGCTGCTCATGTGCCCTGTGATGCTTACTGGAGAGGAAGGGATCTGCTGGGATGTAACACAGCTCATGGCATGGGAAAAAGGCTTTCTACCCCATCCTGAACATGAACACTACATGATGTGAGCATATGGACAAAGCCACTTACTATTATTTGTCCTGGGCTTTACAGAAGAGCCACAACCACTCTGGAGGGATGTGCATGTGTGCTTCGGTTGCAAAGCAAATTGATAGTGAACTGTCAAATCCAGGGGGACGCAGCAGAGAGATTTTCAGCAGAAACAAGTCCACAGCATTAATCAGCCCTCCTGCTTTAATTAATGTCAGCAGCAAGAAAACAGCTGGAGTTTGTTTGCTTTTCAGATAACCTGTACAAAAATATCCCTCCTGTAGCAGCTTTGTTTTCATGCTGTGGCTTGCAGGTTCATTGTTGTTTTTCATTTTGTAACTAGCACTTAATCTTGCTTTCATTTCAGCTGAGGTGGGATGCTAAAAATGAGATGATTAAAGAAAAAATCTCAAACAAATAGAACAAAAAAACCCAAACAAATCAACCCTCAGAGGACTCTAAATGAACAAAACCCTGTTAAGCAATAAAACCATATGAAGCAATGACTCACAAGTGCCTGGACATATTTGCTTGGCTGCAGAAGGGATCTGGTTGTTCTGTTCATCACTTCTCCTACCTGAAAAGTTGGATTTGTCCCCAGGCTTCTACAATACTGCAATATTTTAACAAATGTACTCCGTTCCGCTCTTCGGCACTGAGTCAACACACCAGCTATGAGGAGAAAAGCAGTGCTAAGGTTAGACATCCCCATAAATCACTGCAGCTCTGATACTCGGCCAGCCTATAAATATCAGGGGTTTGACATCAGTTTACATCAGCAGAGTAGCTTGCTTAATTCCATTTCTGTGGCATCATGCAAGCTGCTGTTGATTAGCATTCACTTACCTGATCTCCAGATGAGAGATCAGTCAGCGCCCTCGATGTCCCAAGATGTTGCTGGGTGCTGTGCCGTGGGCACAAGGCCCACAGGACCTGCAAACCCCATGCTCCAGCTGGTCTCTGTGTTGGCTCTATGTGTGTGTCAGGGCCACTAATTACTGCTAATTTCATTAAGCTGTTGTGTGCCTCTTGCATGCTAATTATAAAGACAGCCTGAGCAAAGATGATTAATGAGGTTGGATGTTTTTAGCGGCTATTTGTATTGCTGCAGCAGCTGGAAAGGGTCATGCACTGAGAGCCTTGGGTGTTGCATATGAACAAGGTGAGATATCCAGCTTGGGGGTGACTCACCTTGGAAGGGAGTTTAGGAGCCAGGATGCTAAATTAACCACAGTGATCGCAAAAGAGGTCTAAAGTGAATCCACAAAGTTTTTCCTTGTAGGTTGGGATGTTTTATCCATTGCACACAGGGCTTCACAGAACATTAGTTCTGTCTCGGCAAATACAGAGTTTTATGTGGCCCTCACACACAAAAGGTGAATGAGGACATCCTCCCAGCTCTGTTCCTGCTGAGGGTGCAAGAAGGGACCTCTTCTTGAGCTCATCACATTATCTCCTCTTGGGTGACTGAGTTTGAATCCAGACATTTGTCCTTGTCCTGCTTCTGTTGATCCTCTCCCATGCCAGCACAAGCATGGTCCAAGTCCCCACGAGGACCCATCAGAGAAGACCTCAAAAGTGACCCACAGAAGAGACAGACCCACCACAGCTTCATTAGTGAGTCCATTGTCTCATCCAACTTCATCAACTTAGCAACAAATATTCAGGCTGGATAGTCAGCTCGTCTGCTAGCTGGTAGCAACTCTCTCCATACAGCACTATGAACAGCCAGATCTATGATTAGAGTCAGTGGGATTGAAGGGGTGCAAATAGAGACCTTCACTTTTAGCCTTTGAACAGGCTGAACAAAACAAAAGAAACAAAAAAACCCACAAGGGGGTAGTTGAAGTGGGGGAAAGAGAAAAACCAATAAAGCTGCAAGTAAGTTGGCAGTCTTAAAAGGGAATCACCAAGCTCAAAATTCAATTTTCTGTTTGGGAGGGCTTTGACAGAACCACAATGTTTTTATCCCCACGGAAATTTCAAAGTATTTCTCAGTTCTAGAGCAGCCACAAGCTCAATGTGCAAAGCTCAATTTCACCCAGCCCCAGAGTTCTGGCAACGCTTGTCTGTGGAATCTGGATGTGCCTCTGTATGCAGCACCACTGAGGGAAGGTGGCACAGCTTGCCCCAGCCATTTACACCACTGGCTCTGAGGTTTTCTGCCCTGTGGCTTGGCCCCTGAATAGTCAACTCCAGGTTGTCCCTGCAGAAACACACCTTTGAGAGAGATAAGGAAGAAGAAATGGGGTCTCTGAGCACCTGGGAGAGCAGCGGGAAGCTGGGAAAACATCTTATGGTCATTACCAGACTCTGGCTGCTGGTGTGTGATGAGACTTGCTGGATTAGAGCCTGTTTGTCCACAATTCCTGCCTGGAAAGGTCCTGCCCTGCAGTGATGATCCTCCTCTCTCACTGAAAGGAACCGGAAAAGGCTGAAGCAAAGGGTGTGCAAATCACACGCTCTGGGCTGCCTGCACATTCACCTGACTCCTGCCTTTTTCTCTCCCGCCCACAGCACCTGCCTGCAGTCCCTTCTAGCTGGTGTGTGCTGCAGAAGACCTTTGAAGGGAAAATGGTCCTGCAGTATTTACAGCAAATGCTATACCTCCAAGCAAGGCCCAGCGCTCAAAGGGCCCCAGCACACGGCAGAAAGACTGGAACACTGCTGCCATGGAGGCTCTTGGCCTGCAGCTTTCCCATCCATGCAGGAAACACAAATCCTGCTGTTCCACTTGCACACCACCAGCCAAGATGTACAGCCACACATCTAATGATGATGCATCCAGATGAAACTGCCAGCCCTGTGCAACACATAAGCCAAGAACCACCTGGGAAAAGTTGTATTTAAAACAAAATTCTTTAATAGTTTGTACTATAAAGACACAAATTAGTGCTTGACTGCAGCATGGATAACAAATGAAACATATTAAATATTTCAAAGCTATGTGCTTTGGAAAACAAGATACGCTAATACATATAAGCCTAACATTAGTTACCAGCTGGTTTGGTAGGAAGAGTCAGTTCAGTGTATCAAAACTGTCAATAAGCATTTCTCAATGTAGCTGTGCTCTGCAAGTCAAATACTACTCATGTTATCTATCTGCAACAATGTGCTGAATTTCAGAAGAGAAACCCGCATGTTAGAACTCATAGTGTCAATGTCACATAATGAACAGGAGATTTCATGTCCATTCCATGTGGACAGATGATGTTTGATAACACTGTAACATCATCCGTGCATTAAGCTGAGATCAACAATCAACATGAAAAAGTCAACATCAATTTGGAAAACAAAGAGAAAAATTAGTTTCTGTTCAGTCTAAGGAATAACTACTGCTTTATGCTGCTTAAAATCCTCTCTTCCAAAATCCAGGTAGCAATAGTATACACAAAGTTCTTCCACAGCTTTAAAGAGGAAACTTTTTGGTACATAACTTGCTATGAGCCATTTTATTCAGCACTGTCTTTGGAGAAATATATATGTTCCAGAGCTTTGGGGACAGGAGGAATTTAAGATTGTGCTTATAGCTATTCCTGTGGACAAATAAGCAACAGACCCTTTATCTTTGCATTTTTAAAAATCTTAACAATCTGCTCTTAAACATCAGGTAGATTTAATCTGTGTGATACATGTGCAAAAAAAAAAAAAAAAAAAATTGCAGGCTGGGTTTAGGGTCTCACATGAACTTTGAACTTGGTTCTTTTTAAATCTAAAATTACATAGTCAAACCTAAACAATATCAAGTAAAATGAGAGAGTTCTGCAGTAAAGTAAGAGGTTCAGGCATCAAACCTGCCTCACAAACTGTACATATGAATCCCCCTGTCCCTAGCCCTGCTTAGAGCATCTGGCTGGGAGCTCCAATAATGGGGGCTCCACGTAAAGTGCTTGCTTGACTGCTGTGCCCTCACACTGCCCGTCACTGAACTGCACAACCCAAAATAAACCCCTCCTGTATGGCTAAATCCCTCACCCAGCTTCCAAAGCCCGGAAAGATGCAACAGCATCAAGAAGGTAGGTAGTCAGGCTCAGGTTTGAGTCAGAGGCAGACATGTATTAGATAACTAAATGGAAAGCCACTGAAATTAGTGCTGTGATTCCTGCAGAAGAAGAATTTTTAACAAGAACTGACCCCCACCTACCAAAGACTTTGTCTTACAGACCTCAGAAGAAAACACAGCCCCAGCTCTCAGAAAAGCCTTGCAACAACGAGATCAGGCACTTGGCAGCTGTAGGCAGTTGTGCGTGAGAAACTGAACAAAGAAACCCCAAACCAGTTTTAATAGTTACACAGGATGTTCTCTGTCTTTACGTTACAGACTCTCAAACAAGGCTGGCAGAGGACATTCCAGATAGGTCAGAAATGCATTCATTCATGTACAAAACCATGTCCATCCTCATAAAACAGCCCCTAAGTCATCTACAATGAACTGAATGTAACAGAAACTAGATCACTTCTGCGGTGAAGAGAGCAGAGTCAACATGGAAAGTTAAATGTATAAACAGCAAAACATTCAAGTATCTAAAGTGCAGAGACCAGCAGGGTGGTT
Organism: Hirundo rustica; assembly: GCF_015227805.2. Lineage (NCBI taxonomy): Eukaryota > Metazoa > Chordata > Aves > Passeriformes > Hirundinidae > Hirundo > Hirundo rustica. The sequence goes on along the minus strand of NC_053451.1, from coordinate 31,084,385 downwards.
GACATAATACTACAGGATTCTGTGCTTAATCTTTTGTTATTCTCTTTTCATGTAAGGTTTCTTAATCTCCTTCTGGCTTTGCTCTGCTCATGTATAATAAAGACTCCATCATTTATCCCTCCTCATGATAAAGTCCCACAAAACAGCATTTCGCAGTTACAGCCTCCCACTACCTACTTATAAAGTGCAGATGGGGTTTAAAGTAAACTGAAAGTTTTACCTGAATACATTAATCTAAATTATGGGGCACACATTCCCCCCAAAATGGGTGTGTGTTCCCAAATTCTGATGTCTACTAAAGAGAAAAGTAGCGCTGCTCCATTACAGCTCCTCTGACTGAGCAGTGCTGTACAGAATTGTTTCACCACCTGCTATTAAAATGCTGTAATACATCCAACAGAGAGAAACAGGTTTTAAAAAATGGTATAACTGAAATTCTTGAATGCAGATTAAACAAGGTGATAGTGACTGTGAGAAACACTGGTGGTATTGGGAGGATTTTCTGTTGCTGAGATTCACATGGAAGTGTTTGCTGAAAGACATTCAGCTGCTTGAAATGAGGTGTTAAAAGCAAATCCACGATGGCCAAAAGAATCAACTACATTTCAAATCATATGATTCAGCTTTAGCCAAGCAAGACAGCACAGAACAGGATTAAAAGAGAATTAAAACTAATTACAGAGCAATCTTTTTCACTATATCCCTCCCAAAAGATTTTGCTACACCTGTCTGAATTGAAGTCCTTCTACTCAAATCTCTCTCTAAAGCAGCCAGACTTACAAAGATGAGCAGCAAACTGAGCACAAGCTCTAAGTGACAGCCACTAAACAAGTGAGGATGTTTACAGGGAGTGAACAGAGCCAGCCAGAAATCCATACAACGCTGCAGCCACTCCCTGGGGCTGCACAGTCTGAGCAGCTCTGATGTGCACACATTCAGGCAAACGTAATTAAGGGCACAGGTAGGGTACAATACACGACAGAGGTAGACTGGCAAGTGGTAACACTGCATATTCCAACTCTGACCAGGGGGCAGTTTTTAAACACTCATGAGCAGCACATCAGCCCTATGCTAACAGAAAAACCATTAAGATGAAGTCTGGAGATGACTAATACTGCTGACCAACAACACTGCCTTCGAAACATGGATGAGATTCCTCCTTACATCTTCATTTCTGAAAATGCATGTCTTGAGTTGTATCCAAAAAATCTCAATTCCCAGAATAAGGTATGGGTTTGATGTGAGAGTAATTTTGAAGTTTTTCCTCTTATTTCCAAGAAAGAATTTTTCAGCTCATGGGCTGCAGAGCTACTTGCTGCTCACCTCTGTCAAACTGATGGTCATATGGTGGCAGATTTCCTTGTTCTTCATAGGTATAAGGAATAGAAGAGTTCATTGCTGTCAAAGTCTGTCCAACACATCCTGTAGAATTCATATCAAATGACACCTGCTACTTCCATAATTCTCTGCAAAGTAGCTGCTGTCTGAATCCTACTAAAAAAATAGGATCACACATGACTTGCTAAGATGTAGTGCAAGAAAAGTTTGGGATATACTGCTGTAAGGTCTGTAGAAAAAGGATCAACATTGTCATACAAGCAATATAAATAAAAAGCAATTAACAAACATTTAACACATTACAGGAGTAAGAATGTATGTCTCTCCAGGCACTAGAAAAGGCAGTCTGAATTTCAGTGACACACAGTTAAAACTGGCTTGTCATTTTCAATATCAATCACAAGATGAGTAAGGCAGTCAAACCAAAGCACCCATGATTTTAGATTATTTATGCTAACAAAGATACACAAGTAAATTACATTCTTCAGGGTCTAATATAACCTGTTAAAAGAAAGACTGCTGTCAGGGTGGTAGAGGTGTGCATGTTTTTGATCATTTGGAATGTAGGAAGAAGCCAATTTGGATCTTTTTTTAAAAGAAAAAACATCAATGACAAATAATACATGAATGAAAAACTAACAGCAGTAAAAATTAAACTAAGAGCTTTTCCAACTTTTTTTTTTTTTTTAAATCCTGACAATTCAACAAGATCTGAAAAAACCCACCCCCCCACCATAGACTTCCTGGTTGCCAATGTGTAGAAAAATCAACAAATTTCTTTAAAATATACCATTTTAGAGATGTCTGATCAATAAGAAAGTGGCTTTTCAAGACACTCTGGTTCTTGCAATTACTAAAATAAAACCCCCCAGATCCTTCAGTAACAAAACTAAGGCCACTAAAATCAATTTTTTTTTCCATTTCCATAAACATATCATACCTAGCAGATGTCACAAGTGACTGTTGATATGTCTTGCTGCTGCACTGCTTCTCTTACAAGACTCCTTCCCTAACTTATGAATGCATGTAAACATACTAAATAGGAAAACAGGATACAGTGTGCAGAAAAATGCTTGAGAAAACCTGGAGGTGAACAGGCAGGCACTTATTTTCAAGCTACATTTTTGAAACAGTTCTCAAATCTCTTTACAAAAAATATGCCTTCTGGATAATTAAAGATACCTGATCCATAATAGCTATTTCCTACCTCTGTGCTAGTTCTGCTAACTTCTTTCTGACTGAAAAGCACTTACATTTCCCAACACAGATGCTGACCTTGTCTATGGAACTGGAGCCTACTGATACCAAAGCTATTCTAAAATTACCCTTCAGGTGTCTTTATAGGGGTGTACAGGTTGAAATGCACTGCTATCAGCACATGCTTAAACCTCATTGAACTCACACAAGGTTAAGCATCTTTTTCCAGCTCAAGAGTTTGGGGTTATTTGATCTCAAGGGTCCAGGGTTTTCACATAAGAGAAGCCACCTTTTTACTTGGAGATTCACATCAGAAGGAGAGTTACTAGTGGATGTGAAAGATGCAGAGAAACTGCAAACAGAGAAAAAGACATCAAAGGGAGGAGACCATTTTAGCTAGCATTGATTGTTCAATAGTCAGGACTCAGAGACCTGGGAGACAGCTTTACAGCTACATTACCTGCTTTGCTGCTGTGAGCACGCTGTAAATCAATACAGAATGGGATCAGTTTGAGCATTTTCCTTTTTTTCTTCATGGCAAGAAGGAAAAATCCCTCAGAGCATCAAAAGCAGACAAAAATTGCATAGAATGGGAGTAAGTAGGCACAGAGATACACTCTGTTAGTTGCCCCAAAGTCAACAGCATCAAAACCACAGCCTTCATATGAGGTATATTTTGAAAAACTGTGTTAGTTTAATGTTTTCTTTATATTTACTTATGAACTTTCATCAGCTGGGTAGATAAAAATTGCAGAAAACAGGGTTTGTCTCCCCTCTTAATCCCCAAGTCTGGTTTTAAAAGGTGGTCAGCTTTCTCACAGACTAAGCACGTGATATAAAATTGAGCAAAGCACTGCCACTTGTATTTGGGGATATCCTCAACTTCAGTCTCATTCTTTACTTTTCCTTCAAAGTTTCTGAATAAGAAGATGCTTCTGAAAATCACACCAATATTTAAGACTTGTAAAATAAGAGGAAGATGAATTCAAAGCTGAACTAGAGCGCATTTAAGGTGTTTGTCAATCTGTAGTACGAATGGGAAATGGGAAGTTAAAGAAAGGGATAGAAAAGGAAGGTATGTAAATAGCAATTACAAAAAAATTTAAAAGAGTGTTTCCTATGTTTCTACAGTTACTCTACAGTTTTGTGATGAATCACTGGTCAAACAAATTAGGAACTGAGTTTCCAGACACAAACAGGAATACCTACAAGGCTTCACCATTTTAGTGTCTTCTGCTGGTCACACTTTGGAACAACCTCCATGATGAACCTCTCGGCTGGACTAAAGAGAAAATGGAAGCTTGCTACAAAAATTAACTAAATGGCACAAGTAGCCCAACCATTTTGCTTAAAATATAAATTGCAAAGGAGGCTGTGGAAAAGCAAGGTAGAATAAAGGCCTAAATCAACCATTACATACTTCTTTAATTATATAAAAGTGCAAGGTTAAAGTAGTTTGGGTTAAGCATTCAGTTCACTATAGGCCACACAAATAGCTTACCTTGGCCATCAATGGCCTGGTTTTGTCATTCAGTTACTAATATTAGTTTCAACCACAGAAAGAACAAAAAACTGAATGAAAAAACGTATGCAATCCACTTCAAAAATGGTTAGTTTTCTGTGACCAGCACGAAATATTACCTCAATATCATCAGCTATACAATATATACATAAACCCCTTGTCTCTTAATCTTTGTTTTAACAACTTAGAATAAAGCTGTACTAAGTGCTATTTCCCTAGTGTGCCAGCTCTTTGCTCTGTTCTGGCCTCGTAGCACAGAGAAGTCCTTTAATAGCAATGGTACTTGGGTTGATCCATAATTTTGACACTTCAGCCAGAGTAACTGTTGAAATGCTTTATTCAGCCAGGCCAGGTGATCGTGAGTGGCTGCCCAGGGCTCAAAGTTTCTTGGGTGGCTCGACAAGAAGAACAGGCCATATTCCAAAAATAAACTGTCAAAAGAAAAACAGGAATAGGGGAAAGATTCTCTGGAATATTATGTTTCTTGGAACAGAAACCAAACACTATTAAACATAATCTAATGATAGGATGAAAGGAGAATGGCTTTAAAATGAAAGAGAGTAAGTTCAGATTGGATATTAAGAAGAAATGCTTTAATTTGAGGGTGGTAAAGCACTAGCACAGGTTGCCCAGAGAAGCTGTGGATGTTCCACCCCTGGAAATGTTCAAGGCCACGTTGGAGTAACCTGGGGGCTCTGATTAACCTGGTCTAGTGGAAGGTGTCCCTTCCCTTGGCAGGGGGGCTGAAACTAGATAATCACCGAGGTCCCTTCCAACCCAAACCACTTTGTGATTCTAAGAAAATTTCAACTGCATTTCTTGGGATGCAAGGAAAAGTCAAGGACAGTACCCTAACAGGCATAACTACTGAGTCCCACCAAAAGTTCAAAGCACAAGATACCCAAATGTACATTAATAAACACAAAACAGTGTCTGCTTACCTTCACCTTTGGCCTGTGTTTCAGGAAAAGTGTCCTTGTATATAAACTGAGGAGAAGAAAAAGAGTATGCTTAAGATTTCAAGTATAAGACAGCATATAAAATAAGAAGATCATGATCTCAGTTTTATCTTCCAACTAGAAAAGAATTGTTTCTGTGATTGCAGAGCTACCCATTCTGCCTAGATTTAGTCAATATAGGAGACGTTAACTTTCAGTAAATCCCCCTGTAGCAGACTAATCAGCAAAATAATTTACCCTATCACCTATGTGGGGATAAAGAAAGAAACCCTGAGACATAAAAAAAAAACCCAAACCAAACCAAACAAGGACTGGAGCCTGTCATTTTAGAAGGATGAAATTAAATCAGTGTACCACAGAATACAGCAGATGTTAAAGGGGAGAAAAAGCTGCATAGCTTGAGTCAGTATCTTATTTTTGTTCTTACACACTTTCTCCTCTCAGGAGATCTTTTCCTGTGAATGACCTCACATTTTTTTAAAGTGGCAATGCCACTTTGTGGCATGTTGGGAAAACCTTGCCTACGTTTCATTCCTGTAAGGAATTTTCTTTAAAATATTACCTCAAGCTCTTTAGGGTAGCAGACAACCTGTAAACCAAAATGGAGTAGCTGTTTTCCATATCCCTTGACATATTTAATAATGCATGTATATATATATATACACATTTACATATGTGTAGGTAAATATGTTTGCACATATTTATACACACACAAATGTAACTATAAGCTATCAGATCATCTAATGGAAATGTACTTATTTTCTTTGCATTTTCCTTTTATTAGATATTTATACATCTGATAAAAAAAGCGAATACCATGTTAGATGCAGAAAAATTGATATGTAATCAAGTTTTCTCACCTACATAGGATGTATACGTAAAACAGACACTCTCTTTGTTATTGTTTAAGTCAAGTCATAAAACATTATTTCATTAGATGATGATCAAACTGCAGAAATTCTTCACAGATTTCTGCTTATATTCTATTCTTGCCCTTGGTTCCACTAGATGGTGGTACAGAGTAAAAAAGAGAAAAATCTGCTGGCTCCAGGCTGTTTAAGTCTCTTCCTCAAACTAATACCCTGCCCTTTTGGGAACAGCTCCACTATAACTACTTCAGGCATCACCCTTCTGCACTACAGCAGGATGCCTGCTGGTTTCAGAAGCGATAGTGCCTATCAAAAGATTAGTTATGCTCCCAAATTTAAACTTGTTTAAGTACTTCAGGATTGCTGCTCAAGAACAGACAGGTATTAATGGCTTACATTCTGAAATTGATATACTGTCAAACAGTTTTGGTTTAACTGCCACAGGGTTCCCATTTCTGAATTAAGTGTTCTTGAAGAACCATGACTATTTAAAGACTAGTGATTACATTTTGAAGAATATAGATTAGTTTTAGAGAGTTTTTAGGTCAGTTACAAAGAGGAAAGAAAACCCCATACCAGTTTAATCAGTAACTTTACTGCTCTTCTGGATGGTACAACATTCTGAAGTACATCTGAACCTAAGAAAACTCATAAGATCTCTGTGAACATCCATTTTAGAAAACATTTCCTACCTTAGCAGGATATGAAGGTAAGAACCAAGGCCTGTGAGAATATGCCACCATGCATGAAACTGTGTCACAGCTCCTACCACGGGAGGCAGCTTCTCTCGTAATGCTCTGAAAGAAAGAAATACCACACAATGGAATATTTTTTCCCAGCTAAGCAATCTCAAATCACAGTGTTGGAATGTCAGATCACACATTATTGTTTCCATATCTCAGGCTTCATGGAGTCAGGCTTTCAACAGGTGAGGAGCAGCACTTACTATACCTTACACTGCCAGCACAGAGAGATATCAGCAAACTGACTTTCTTATACATTTAAAGAAAACAGACATCTCTTCATATGATTGATCAATCACGTCTGGACTCAAATTTCAGGGAATATATTTATGGCATTCCACAGTCCAAATGAATTCTACCATTTTCCTCCCTAAAAACCCCGTGAACTACTGTCCATAGGATGAAATGCTGAGTTTGAGGTCCAAGGGAGGAAATGAGATTTAACAGACATCATCACTTTAAATCTGGCAATCATACCACCTATGCTGATCCATGGAATGGAGTTGAGATCCATGGAAGCTCAACTTGCCTTTCCCTGTTGGACTCCAAAACAGGGCCAAAATGGATGTTTAGTGAGGAAGCAGTTAAAGTAGAAGGTCTGAAATACTCCACCAACATGCTTTGCATTTTGTAGTTATGGGGTGTGAGCAACTTGGGAAGGGGCTAAGGGATGGAGATAAAGCAGTAAAGAGAAGGAACTACATTGCTCTTATTTCACGTGCTTGCTAGGCTTCTGAAGATAATGGCAATTTTGGTTGATGGTGGAGGAACTGTTTGCATCTGCTGGTCTTTTTTTTTTACACTTTAATTTCGCTTGTCAAAACAACAAATGGAAAACAACGATTGTATGTGTTAAGGAAGAAAAATCTGCAGCTCTTGGAATATGTCCTTGCTGCTTGATATTACAGTGCTTGGTCCAAAGCTGCTCAGTCACAAGAATTAGCACAGACCTTCAATTGAGTCAGCCCAGCAATGACACAGTGGAACATGCAGACTGTCAGCCCAGCACAGCTTCCAAGCCTTTGGATGGCAGGAACTTTGTAAACTCAAATTCAAAAGTGTGTCATTCCAACCAGAGAAACTGAGTGCTACAGATTTTTTGTTATTTTGATTTTTTTTTTTTTAATAAGCTGCATATTTAATGAAATATGGAACAAAAAACCCTGAATCAAAACTCAGTTTTGAACTTTAAAACTAAACAGAGCAGGTAGGTGGATGATTCACAAGTTAGACCTTCAGAGAATAAAGAATTTCAAGGAATTGAAATGCATTTTCTCCAAAGGTTCAAATTATAATACCTCCTGAAGAAATCCAAGGCTCTGCAGATGTCTGATTAAAGCTAGTAAACAAGCATTTTTTTTTTTTTTCTAGCACCATAACCAAACAACTATTACAGGAAAGACACTGACATTTTTTCCCCTCATGAAATGAGGATGGAAAAAAGTGCCTGAGCAGCTGGTGTCATTTTTGGGCCTAGGAACCAGTTCAAAAGCCCCATGGATTCAGAGCAGCTCAGCAGGTTTGGTGAATTGGGGGTTATGATTCCACCAGTGATGTGAGGCAGCTGCAAAAATCAACTCCAATGCCAATATTTGCAAAGTAACTGTAAACCCAGCCACTTGTGCTGCCAAATGACTACTCTGTTCCATCTGTATCAAGTGCTTCTAGGGAAGAGAATCATGTATTATATTCATTTTTAAAAAGTTTTAAGAATACTCTGTTGGAATTAACTTTCAGTTGGCTTAACCTAGAACAGGGATTGAAGACTCAGAAGGGATGTAAAACTTTAGACTTCTTTACAGCACACTGTTATTTGGCTCTGACAAGCCAGCCCACTAGGACAATTCCGTACAACACAGACTTTGTGGCATAACAGCGTTTCAAATTGTCAAAAATGTATTTTTCTGGATGCTGGAATTAACCTTTCCATCTCCTCCAGCTTGCTGAGCAACACATGAATTGCAACTAAGTGCTGTTCATTGGTAACATGAATACTGTACTAGGTTATTTCTTGAACAGTAGTAGCAGTAGTTCTGCATGTCTTCTTTAACATGCAGAACTTTTGTTTTCGATATTTTCCTCAGAAATGGAAGAGAAGAAACCCAAAAAACCCCAAACAAGCAGGATAAAAACACAGATGAAATCAAGTGTGAATAGCAGGCTTTAGTCAGTCACAGATTCTCAAAATTACTTTGGTGATGTAATTTCTCTCAATTTAATTTGAGGTTAAAGAGAAATAACTATATATATATATATATATATATATAAATAGTTAAAAACTTTTTTAAAAATCCATGTTGAGTGCTGACTCTAGTCATGAGCAATCTGCATAAAGTTTCATGGATGTTTTGCAGGCAGCATACCTCACATACAATGAGATAGACTTGAATATGCACCTCAGAAATAATCCACTCTTTATACTTAAAGGCTATTAAGAGCTATCCAGACAAGTGAAAAAACTCACCTCAATTTATCACAGAAAATGTTGTCCACATTCCAGAGAAAAAATCCCATTAAAAATACAGTTAAAGATGTATAGCCCAGACCTCTAAGCCATGGGTATACCCTAGAGAGAGAAATAATGCAAAGTTTCATTCAGAATGCATTGAGAGACAGAAATATATTAATATATACACTAAATATGTGCTACATACAGAAATGCTGTTATATGTAAATAAAATTCTTTATCCATTTGTTTTTTTCCCCCAAAAGAAAAAATACAAACTTCAAATTTCATCTGTTTAAATATTGTATTTTACTTCTCTCTCCTGATCTCATATTCTCTGAGGCTGTTCTTTTATTTCTATAGTTAAAATTGTTTTCCTAAATACTGCACTCTCTGAGCAAAAAGCGGGAAAACTAAAGTTGGCTAAAAGGTACTAATTGTTCAGTCCCATGTATATTCTTTCCTTATTAAAAAAAAAAAATCCCTGTTACCAACTAGAACTCTTTCCCAAAAGAAGAGGGTCTTTGCTAAAAGATGATATCCCTATTTTAGGGAATTTGTATAAATATGGTCTTTCAAAATTACTCATTTGTGAATGTAGACCACCATGACCAACAACTAATCAAATGAATGGTACTAAGCCAGAGTACTTCTACATTCATCTTTGAGTTGAATGCTGCTGGGAATAGAAAAATGTCAATTTACTTTTGGCAGAAGAAAACCCACAAGCTTCTTAAGAAATGGAAAACACACAGAGAAGAATCAGATGCAAGAAAGTGCATCATTAATAAATTTACTTTCCTTATCATAGACCATGAAATTGTAAACTTCCTACATGGAAGGCTCCTTTCCCAGTAATAAAACAAGTCCAAGAGCAAACCCAAGTCCAGCTCTGAAAGGCTGCCATGAAATACTGTTTGAGTTATTTTTAAGCATTATGAATGCACATTTGAGATTCTGGGTTAAAACACATTCCTGAGCTGCTTTTTCCTCCACTGTGTATGTTACAGCACTTTTCAGAGCTGTGAGCACTGGCAACCAAAATGTGCAAAACACAGCAGGTAGCGTGCCCAGTGGAGGAAGCTCTAACCAGATATAAGCTGTACATTTTCATAAATTGACTGCCAATATAAACTAGCAAAATTATTATTTGTTTAGTGTAATTAATGCATGGAGCACCATGCAGTACATGGCAAAGACTACACTGTAATATTACCCCCTCAGTGCTCCAGAGACATAAGCATGACCATGACACGACAGAACTAAACAGTGCATTAAACGTGCTGGTAATTAGACAATTACAGCTGGAATTGTTGAGGAATAAACTGTGGTATTTTGTGAAGGAATCAACTGGCATCACTTATTAACAGGGAACATGCTTTGAACAGAGGAGAATATTTGCCCAGTTGTAATCTTGGGAAGGAAGCAGACCTGCGAGAGAGATGAACAGGCAGGAAGAGGAACAGCTGATGAGGACAGGATGAGGTAGTAGCCTGGAAGGAATAACATGCTGTTCTTTGGGATTTTCACTCTCATCTCAGAGTGATTTCAAGGCCCACACAAAGAAATAGGAGTGATAGGAAGTGAAGTAAGAAAAAACAAGAAGAAATCAGCATCACTATGTAAGCTGGAAGAGGCCTGGCCAAGTGCTAGCACTACTGATGGAAATACAGGAATACATTCTAGCAGTGCAGAAAGAGTAAACCCAAAAGTGTGCTTGGGGATGAATTTTAGAGAAAAGAAAGGGTACCTTCAGGTTGACAGAGCTTCTCTAGCAGAACTAATTTAAAATTAATAGTAGTTTAGTTAAAACTTAGAAGTAGTTTAAACCTACTTCTCACCCCAACTTTCTACCCAGTTAGCATTATAACACCAACAGAGGGAAGTAAGTCTTTTTAGGGCCCTGTCGCAATGAAGTGATCAAGCTAATTAACAATATACATTCCAAGCCCCTAAAACTGAAACAAAAAAGCAGGTGGAACTTCAGAGACAGACTTTGCTGGAGCAAAACAGTGAATGATACTTTAGGAGGGAAGGTGATGATGTTATTGATAAAGACAGAAGACTATGAAATGCTTCTGAAATAATGAGAACGCATAACTGTGTGGAATTTACAGATGCAGAAAAACAGCAGGCCCAAGAGTTTGCCTATACAGACAGAAAGAAATTTAATCAAAGGGACAAGAACTATGCTAAATCCTTGAATAAGTACAAAATTAAAATTACTTCAATTTGATTAAATTCAGTTCCCCTTGGAGGTGAATTAATGTAGAATCACTTAAGATCTCTAGGTGAGGATTAAAATTTCCAGTCCATAGGTTTGAAAAGTGCCTTTAAATTGATTGTTTCTGAAGCTGCAACACACAATCAGTTTTAAGTTCTTTTTGCTTTACAAAAAAGTCTGTGAACATTTGCACTTGGTCTGCAGGAATTTCTTGGGGAAAGCCAAACCATGTGAACTGAAATGACAGCTGGAAGGTGATTCAATGAATGTACTTGATCTTTGTGAGTCTCTTCCAACTCAGAATATTTGAGGATTCTCTAATACTTCAAATTCACATTTTGTTAAATTTTTCCTTGTGTTCCTGAACACACACATGCGAATCTTGAAACAAAGTTTAACAACAAGAACATTTAAAATGATGACAGAAGAAAGAAAGAAGTAATTTTCAGAAGCAATCCCCAAATGCATGAGAACATCAAATATTCACAGGGAATGGATAGAAATTGGCAACCAACTGAGCCCCTGTGAGCTAAAGGTATGTGTTTACTCCAATACTGATTAAATTCCATTTTCCTCCCTTTCACCTACTAAGTCTGTGCTCTGATGTTTCTAATTCTTCTCAGTATCTCCTAGCGCTTTTAATACCTTTTGTTTGTTAGTTTTAATTTCAATTTCCATAACATTATGCCTAACTTTATCCAATCAAAAAGGTAAGAAAAACTATCATGTATTATTATTTTTTAAATACTTGAGCAGGGAAGAGGAAAGGAAATTGCTAAGTGATGGTTCCACTCTGCAGTCTTATCCTTACCTCTCTCTCAATATTACCATTAGAGTTTGGCCACTAGCAACAGATTTCACACTATCCAGCAATATGAATACAAACTCAATTTCTGTTTAAATCCCAGGCTAACAGCTGAAGCCACCAGCAGAACTCCTGACAAACACTGGTGTAGAAATCTCAGTTTAGTTTAATGTTGTCCCAGTGGCTTCAAAAAAGTGCAAGGTGATGACCCATTCCCTTTCAACCCAGGGGAGCCCAGGAGCTAACATTATGTACCTAGTTAAAGAAATTCTCCCATTGCCAATTTCTCACGTTAAGCCGACCAAAAATAAAAGCTGCAAATGCTATGTAGTAACTTACAATGCTGAATTAAATGGTTACTTACCATAATACTATATAAACAGATCTTAGAACTATGATGGAAACTAGTGTTCCATACATGATCTGAAAAATAAAAAGAAGAGATAAAATTCAGCAGTTGGCTTCAAGAGACCTTATAAAATACTACAAGAGTAAACACATTTTGAAGCTTCAGTTGTTTTTAGTTTTTTTTTAATTATTATTTTTAAGTTTCAGAAAAATAGCATTCCTCCTAACTTCAACTCCAGCAGGCCTTCTGTTAAAGTTTCAAATGATTATAAAGCATGTCCTTTATACAATTACAGGAAAAGTCACTTGTGTAAAACCAATGTTCCACTGTTCTGAATCGGAAAGCGAACACTAGATGGCACTCGGAAAGCATGGTGGAATAAAAAACGGTAACTAACCCCTATTATCTCCTCTCTCTGTGCATTTTAGCCCAGGATTGTACAAGCATCAGATAAGACTCTTTTTGAAAGCTGAACTTCTTTCATTGATACTTGATTAATATGTTTTCCTGAAAGCAAACACCTGAATAGACTATGTGTTATTCCCACACTGAGCATCACTATGGGGAAAAACTTTCCAGGAAGCATTTCAAACAGCTATTATAGATTGTTTGGAGTCAATCTAATTATATAGTGGGAAGGTTGCACACTCTGAAAAGACCCATGAGCAAAATCTGACTCACTGTAGGCTTGATGAATTTGAATGCAATCACCTGACTTATAAAAAGTCAAAGCAATAATTTATTTTTTGCCTCGTGATCTTTAAATCACTCTCCTTTTTTATTCACAAACTTAAAATCTATCTAACACCACCTCCAAGACATATAGATTAAAAAGAAAAAATGTGGCCAGTCATGCCTGAGAGTGATGCAGAAGTCACTGCAGCAGGGAGGATTTTTAGACACTGGTGACATTCAATTACTTTCTATATTTTTTATTCTAAAGACTGGTTTCCTCCTTCCAAAAGGCAGTTTGCTCCAAGCAGCTGTGCCTTGCTCTTTTTGCCTCTCTCCAGTGGCCCACAAGCCTTCCACTATTTTTTTATTCCTTGTCTACTGCCTTAACTTTCTCATCTTGCTTCTAGTTAGCTACTGTCTAATTCTGTCTTTGTTTTACAAGAAACAGAATAATTATAAACCTTTGCTGTCTATTTTTAAAAGCTGCTAAACCTCACAGAAAGAAGCGTGCTTACAAACCAGTGTCCTTCCCATGTTCTATTGACCTCCTCATAGCCCTCGTAGTTTTTGACTGTCTTTGAGACAAGGATTGCCTCTCACTCTGCTCTAACTGGGGCGTTCAGATCCAACAATGCTGTAAGCATGTCTAGTCATCCCAGATAAAATAGGTTACTGTAATAATGCAAAGTGAAACCTGCCCTCCAAGAGTCCATAAAGGCAAATCTGTGAACTCCTTTTAGCTTTAAGGATGAGGTTAGTAGCACACACTGTATTATCAGTGCATGCATACAGAACAAGACAGACAACAGAGCCCTTATGTCTGACAACAGGTAAAAGTAAGCTCCAATACTGACTATTCAAAGTCAGTCAGCACAGCAACTCTTCATTTGCATTCAGAGCAAGATTAAAGAACTTCAGTAAATAAACTACTACTGCTGTGTGTTCTGCTCTGTAGAGCTAAACAAAGCAAAACTGTTTGAAAGGCTAATTGGTTCTGGCTCGTAATTTATACAAAGCTGTTAGTTAATTCAAGTCCCCTTGTTGGGGTACAGCACGTAAACCAGGAAAAAAGAAAACCAACAAAACCTGCTAGACACAGCCTGCGTATGAAGTGCTTATCAGTCCCAAGCTAAGGGTAGGAAGGGGAGTGCTCGGGTGTGCTAGGTGCTGCCTGCTGGTACAATTCTTCATTGCTGACATTTCGCCTAAAAACATCCAACCACATAAATGTTATCAGCCTCATTTAAAAGAGCCCTTTTCATTTTTTTCTAATCAAATCCAGCAATTTATTCTAGGAGAGGGGTACAGAGGAAGATACTCATAGAAAGGTTCCTCCAGAATCCAAATTACAGTTTGATTTGCTGATCTCTCTTTCTTTGCTGATCTTCTCCTTCTTAAAATTTCCATCACTAAAACAGTCCTTTGCAGTAGAGATATGAGAAAAACCAATCCATTAAGAGCAACTTCTGTTGTACACATTAGGGGTTGTGACCCCCCTTATGATTGTACCCGAATTGCTTTTGGATTCTTTGTACAGGGAGTTCAATACTGTCAGACTATGCCTAGAGAAACACATTTTACAGGCAGCCCAAAGCCCAGGTAAAATGCTACCTTTTTCAGCAGTTGCTAAAAGCAGCAAAGAGCAAAAGCTAAGAAAAGCTTTCTTTGCGGAGTTTTCACTTGGCATTTCCTAGTGAATTCATGGCTTGCAGAAGAGGACTGTATCAATGGAGGGAGGAAGAAAAAAAAAACCCAAACAAAATACAAAAACCTTGCAGTGACTGAAGAAAAATATGTCCATAGTTGACGCTTCAATTTCTTGCCTCTTCTGCTTCCCCACCCAAACAGGTTGTTAGCAGTAAAACACATTTGTGTTTAAAAGCCTGTGAAAGACTGGAACAACAAACTGTTCTGCTCTGCACGCTCCAATCCTCCTCACTGAAGGTGAGCACCCAGGAGATGCTGCTGTGATACAGGGAGTGTAGCTGCATGCCTCCCCCAGCTGTTTCTTACTAGAGGGCTACACACCAAGCTGCACAACTTAGTTCAGATGTCAGGCAGCAGCGCTTACTTTATCTCCTTTACCATCCTTGGCTTTACTGTTTTTATCATAGTAAAACTTTATTAGGTATTACCCACCCAGCCAAAGAAGGACAAAGTACAATATTATATTAAAAAAGAAAAAACTGCCTGATTCAAAGGAACTCAAGTTTTTTCCATTCCTTTGTTCTCCTTTTCTTTAACTAACACATAATTTAAGTGACAGATGACAATACAAGCAAGTCTTCTGCTATTTTGTCTCACACTGCCATTAAATTGTAAGCCAAAGAACATGACTGTACTGCAATTGAAACAAAAGGAAAGATCAGAATCTCAATCTTCTGTTACCACTAGACAGTTCCCTCCTTGCTGTTTCAGATGCAAATAAAGCTGTGCATATTTCAGCTTTGAAGGTATCTTTGCAATTGAGGAAAAAACCCAATGTCTGATGAATACACAGTGGATTAGCTCATAAGAAGGCAAAATATGAAGAACTTCCTAATGCAAAAATGGGAAGTAAGCACTTCAGGGCTCAATGTCTGGCAGCATTTTTAATGTGGAGGCAATTAAGCAAATCATACATAAATTCACTTATGTAAGTCAGAGGTTGGTTCCACACTGAGAGGGGCAGCATACAAAACTGGTTCTTCATCTACCCTTCTAATACAGAAAGCAGCAATAGCCTGCCATTTCCACTTCTGTTTTCTCTGCTCTTGGCCTTCTACACATCCTTGGTTAATAAAGTCAGTTTATCAGCCTCAAATATTAGCATACACATTGAGCGCACATGAGATTTGGGGTTCTTGGCAGCCAGCTTATCTAATACCCCCATCCAACCATCAAAAAATAGTCACTTAAGCACTTGAATGTGGAAACTGTATTTGCAACAAAGAAAACTGAGCTCTACATGGGTTTGGACTTCTGGAGAAGAAATATGAGCTGAGCAAAAAAGGAAGGGCAACCCCAAGATGACACTGGAACACCAAGTAACACAGCACAGCTGCAGCTGCGTAGTACCACAGGCTGCCTTGACAGCTCCGGAATGAACTAATTCAGATTCACTGGGTTTGGTCCTGTTTAGAGGCATGTGTGTGATGGCAAAGTAACACACAAGTCACTGCTGCTGTAGAGCTCCTTGGACATTGTCTGCCACAGAAAGTCAACCTTCCCCTCCAATGACTTGTAGAGCTGAACCTTTGGAAAGTCAGAATATCCTTCCTCATTCCCTAAGCTACTGTGCAGGTGGAAGCACCAGCCAGAATGAAAGCTGTACTCACTTGGGAAGGCATCCCCAAAGGAGCTGTGTAAGAGTGAAATGCCACTCAAGGTAGTTTTATATGTGCTCATCAGCAGGACAATGACAGAACAGAAAAAGCTCTGTGGTGAAGACATGCCTGAAAAAGTCTTTTGAACAGAATACTGGGGAACCTGAATGCACAGAAAATAGGAACATATTCCACTAAAAGGCACAATATATTAGCCACAAGTCTACAATTATCTATTGCCTTAGCAGCAGGAGGGACTCTGGAGAGCTGTAGGATATCCAGTGGGTCCACATAGACTCCCCAACATGGTGAATCCTGCAAGTCTGAACAGGTTGTGCCCAGACATGACCTGCTTCATGCAGTTTCAGGTTCCCTTACGTACTTCTATATAAATATTTCATTTTGATTTCAGCTTTTTCTTTGTACTTGTATATTTAAAACACACTGAAAGAAAAAAAAAAAAAATCTACTAACTTTTTTATTAAGGCAAATGAAATACCTTTCCCTGACATCCTTACTTTCTTCCTCTTACTCAAAGTAACCTGAAGAAGTAAATCCAATACTTGTATTTTATGTCTATCAAAAGTTAAAAAAAATAAAAAAAATAAAAAAAAAATATATATATATATATTACTGGTCATGTTGTTATGCTGTAAACATTGAACATATCCAGGCACTCCCTCCCCTCTTTTGGTGATCTGTGAACAGTTTAGAACAAGAATAGCTTGTATTTGTCCATCAGTGCATCTCTTCTGTTTTGAATCAGTCCTCGTCCTTGTCCTCAGGGTCCCCCAGTTATCTCTTCATTTCCTTCCCAGTACTCAGTGATATCTCTGAACTTTGTATCATCACAAATACAAGAAGTACACCCTTATTTTTCCTGCTACAGGTTGCTAGAAAGGAAACCAACAAAACAAAACAGTCCCACCCATTCCAAGAAAATCCAGGCTTTTTCATAATCTCCTTTAGTCATTTTTCACTAGTCACTACCTTACACTATTTGCAACTCTCCTACTGATCTGCTTCTCCAAATGGCTTGGTTTCTCATGGGACACCACAAGAACATTCTAGAATGCCTATTTTTCACATCACATTTCCTAATGTAGAAGAAACAGCTATTTAATCCAATTTTCCATTAACCTTTTAATTAATTGCTAAAATTTTCCTCAAACTGTCTCAGCAGATGACTACGCAAATAAAACAGTTTTTTAGAACTACTTCACTATTCCCATAACTTGGCCCACTAGCTGAACATTTCTGATCACTACAAGTGATCAGATCTGGTATGCAGCAAGCAGAAATGAGGATGGAACACGTTTCTTTGTATGTGACAGCTTCCTAGGCCTCATCATGTTAGGAAGAAGGCTGCTTGTAAGACTTGAGTTGAAAGTTTAACTTCCAGAGTTACCACTTCTACTTCCAGGGCTGTCTCCATATGTTTGAGGATCACTTCACGCTAGCAGCCATTCTTCCCCTGTCCTTTCCTTGTATACGTGCGGCAAACAGGGATCAACCACTAATCTGATTCAAAATTAATTCCGGGAAGAGTTTCAACCGGTTGAACCTCAATCAAATTCACATCAGAAAATAAATTCGTGTGCCAGATGGAAAAGAGGGGAAGAGGCACAGCTGTTTTCTGTGACAATCATGCTGGCTTAAAAACAACCAGGCAGCTGGGACGTAGGGTTGTTTAGCACCTTGAAAAATAGGACTAATAGTGCTCTAGCCTGAGAGATTTGAACATAAACAAGACAATATATGGCCTGTAAAGACCATTAATATATTTCATTTAACTGATGAGGTGGCAAAAAATACTGAATTAGTTGTCAAGCAGGAATTGTTTTTTTCCTTCTAATGATGCGCTGCCTCCAACTGCCCAAAACATGTATCTCATCCCTCCTCACAGCTGAAGCACTAAAACCTTTAAAGATCTCCCTTAACATCTGGATGCAGGAAAATAAGTTGGTCTCTGTCGCCACTGTGCCATGGGTAACAAACCGAAATCACCTTTCTGTCCTGCTGGCAGCTGGCAATTTATGAGCCTAAATTGGAAAGACAAGTAGAAAGTAATTTGGAGAAAAATGAGGCTTGGATCCTGGTGGCTTAATATAATAGGATCCTTTTTTCCAGTCTTACTGGCCTCCTTCCAGAGGGAAAAAACCCCACAATCCATACCGAAACAATGAACAATAAAAAGTTATCCTTGTAGTTCTTCCTCTTTTGGCAAGGCTGACAACTTAAAATGATCACAGACAAACACCTAGAAGAACCAAATGCTTCTTTATCGCCTGATCTGCTTTCTAACTCAGTTAGAAAGATTGTGATTTAAACCATGATTGCATGAACATATTTAATTTTACTTCAAGTCTAAGTGATCCACTCAATTTGAAAATGCTTACAGAAATTATTTAACTTTTTTTTTTTTTTTTTAAATGCACTCTAAAATAATGTACAAGTATTAAAAAAATAACCTTGCTTAGCTGTGCAGTCAGGGAAATACTTCCTCAGGATTTACAACATATTTGGCAAAGACTGTGAAAAAATGAGTACAGTACTTGAACATTTGGAATTTGGCCATAACTGTATGTTCTCCATAAAAATCAATTTGTGAAGAATTGTTGTAAAAAGTCCAACACATTTACGGGATCCAAATATTTTCTACATTGATTCCTCATGTATAAATTATAACAGGGAATTCATATTCTGAACCTAAAAGAAACCAGATGCTGAAAATTAAAGGTCTGGGACAACAATTGAAAGTTTCCCTATTTCCCTCTTTCCCAAAAATTCATAATATCTATTATTTTAGTTTTTGTGACATGGGGCAATACCTATGCCAATGCATCAAACTGGACTATATTGAAGCTGGGATGTATTTATTCCAATAGATGCAGCTTGGACAAATAATTGCTTAAAGGGATAAAAGTTCATTATAAATAGTAAATTTTGCCACTGTTGTTAAAAAAAATCTACTCTACATCACTTCATTCAAAACTGGTTATGATGAGTTCCGTAAAAGAACCGGAAATTGTCACTTTCATCCCAGCCAGTGTCCTTCTGGTGGAAATGTAAGTAAGGGAAAAAAAGAATGGATTTAATTAATATCACCAAAAAACTGCACGCTGCAATTTTCTCTTATCTACAGGTAGAGTAACAATTCATGTTTCTAGAGGAGATTATTTGGAGCAGCTGAAGATTTATTCTCTTGATCAGCACTTCAGTAATCCAGCAACAGGAGGCCACGTATCATTTTTACAACTGCTGATGCAGCAGGCACATTTTGACAAGCGGCAGCACTACCAATTTCAAAAATTAAGGCTTTAAAGCTCTGTCCTGCAAAGAGCTCAGTGCTTTTTGCTTGGCAATTTTTCAGCTGTTATCCCTAATCAAAAAAATCATAAATGAGGCAAAACTACCCATGGCATACAGAAATGAGTATTATTTCTACCCTCCTGTGAAGAGGTAAGCGATGCAAGTCCTATCCCCACAGGCAGGGGATGCATATTAATATTCTTGGGCTGCTAAAAAAGGAGCCTCTACCAAATATGCCATTAAGCCTGTAGAAAGCAGTCTGCTACACAACCCCAGAAGGCATTCCGTGCTTAAAGTCACCTTGAATTTCCACAAAGTAAAACTGAGTAGTTAAAAAACTCAAGCAGAGAGGAGAACGTGGTGCTAAGTCAATCAAGCCATCTTATAGTGTAAGGTCATAGTTTCAAAGCAGCTGCTAATGGAAAGCAACAGAAAAAGACTCATTTAGCTGTTCCTCTCTCACACACCTTAGGGTCACCTCATTACACCTGCCACTGATGAAAGCCATGGGAAATATTAGGTCAAAAGCTAAAACACCACACACATTGAAGCATTCCAGTTTTTCAGGTCACTAAGTAAGAGGATGGTGCCATGACAGGCAGCAATGCTGCTTAAAGAAAAAGCAAACGGCAATTTGTGCTTCCCTTCCATGTTTCTTCAAGCAGTAAAATACTGTAACACATTCCATTAAAATAGCATAATTAAAAACCAAAATTAGCTGTTCCAAGAGAGCAAGATTTACCTGATGGAATACAGGCTCTTTCAAATCTAGGTAAACCTGGAAAGATTAAAAAAGAGAAATAATTTGCAACAGAACCATCATAATATTATTCATCTAAGTATTACCAAGGCTTCTCCTGTTAGAATCAAGCCATGAGTTCCTATCCATGCACCATTAATGTTGATCAAACATTTGAAGTTTCCTCTGGCAGAACCTGAGGTTTTAACTGTGGAATTATTTTAACTAAGAAGCACAAATAGAAACATTAACATCTAACATCAGGCTTCTAATTTAGTAGAGTTGAACACATAAAAAACCAATTAAGATGCTGAAGTTACCAGATGTTCTCAATATGCATTGCAAGAAGAAAACATACTCAACTTTGATTTGCTATTATTGTTTTTGACAATAATTTAACATTTCAATTAATTTTACAAAAAGCTAGTAGTTCTTCCCATTCGTAATACAGTTAATTTAATTTATGTTCTTGAAGAGAGAAGAGCACTAGACCTTAGGCATAATGTGCCACAAGTGTAAAAAATTTCTGGAGAAACAGAAGAGAAGAGGCAAGTATTTTGGCACCTGAAGATGACTTTTATTAATACTTTAATTTTTAAGGAAATGGTTATCAATAAAAATCACATAGGAAATTCCATCTGTGGTTGACAGCCAGCATGAAACTGAATTTATTCATAAAGGAAGAATACTCCACTGACAAAGGGAGTCAAGTTAGCTGTGACACAAAAAAAATTAGAAGCATTTTAACTAACAGCTAAGTTCTTCTCTTATTCTGCCTGTTTTAAAACACCAGTCTGCATCCTGGACTGGGTATCACGGTTCACTTTTTGCAGTCAAACAGAATGATTCTTATTTCTACAGATGAATTAAAGTGACAGAAGGTGAGGAACACAGCTTATCCAAGGTCTCATATCAAGTCAATGGCAACTGTTTTTCTCCCATCTATTCTAGCAACTGGATTATTGCTTTTCTTCCTTATTTATTCTATACAGTGGTTTAGATAGAAAGGTTTCAGGTTTCTTTGGCCAGCAACATAATTTTCCCAAGAAAAGAATAATTTGTCTTTCTTGACTGGAAGTGACAGAGATTTAGTATTGCCTCTATAACATTCCTCCACTGTCAGAAAAACTGCCAGCCTAAGGGTGAAAATGCCATATTAGAAAAAGTTACTTACTATGCTGACTACGACGCTGTATGTTATTAACAAGAAAAGCAGAGCATAATTGACTGTATTCTTGTACTTGAAACATTCGTACCTGGAAGAGAGGATAAAGGAGAGAGATAACATTCATCACTTACCTATAATGGATGCAATTTCCAAGGTATAATATTAAAAAAAATTGTGAAAATTTTGATCCAAATTAGTTTTAGGCCCCTCAAGAAATTCTAATTCCTTCAATAAAGATGCATTATTTTAAGAAAAAAAATTATACTCTTACCAATAAATGTTTTATAAAAAATCCAAAGCAAAAAACCCCTAACAACAATAAGCTCAAGCATATGCCAAGAAGTAACTCACTCTAAGAAAAGTTTGTGAAGCAGAAGTGTTTTCAGAAGGTGCTTACAGGGTGATAATGGATGACAAATTAGAAATTAGTTTAAAATGCAACACAGCTGTCAAAAACATTACTGAGCAAACAGCGGTGTAGGAAAAGGACTGCCTTACAAAACAGTGATCTCAGATCTGTTAAAATGTAGATTGTTTACGGCTTTACTACAGTTGCAGTGCAGTAAATTTGCTAGATTGGGTACTGGTAGAAGTGGAAGGTAAAACCACCTGACTGCTCCCAGTATGTAAAACAACCAATTAAAATTACCTTCAAACTCTCTACACTACACCTCAGTCTCAGTTGTGATGGAAATACACACACATGCCAGACTGTATCTCCATCAGAAAAAAAGGTCCAAAAAACCCCAACAAAAATGAATTTTGAGAAGCCCATTATCATCAGGGATGGAGGAAGCTGTCTATGTAATGCCAAGTTACATCTGTCTAGTTCCTTTGTTTATAAACTTGGGGAAATAGACACCATCATGAATTGATAAAAGGAATTAAAAACACAACTGGGAAACAACAAGAGTAAAGGCAGCATTATGTGCTACATTGCAAAATGACTTGCTGAAGTAATTATACAGCTTGAGAATCAGCAGGACTGAATGAGGTATAAGGGAATGTCCTGTGCACAATGACCTGCAACCTACCTTCAAGAAAACCAAAACAATTATTAAAGGCCTCCTAAACTACACATTAGCTCATTTTTTTTGAGCATTTAATTGCTACCAAACATACATACACAGAATCTTATTGTAGCTATAAAGGCAGTAACAGACTTCAATGCTTTTGAAGATAATAAGGTAACCACTGCACTAAAAAAAAAAAATATTCAGATGGATTTTTATAGCTATTTCTCATCCTTTTTTTCCAATCACATTCAAATCAGAAAAATGCAATGGCAATTTCAAGGAGATAGGGAGCTACAATTGAAGTATTTCCGCTAAAAGGGGCATTAGGATTCTGGTCCTGAGTTTGTACAAATCACACTAATGTATGAGTCACAAACTGAGGGCAATTTCCATAGATAGGGGTTTAGTCCTAAAGCATTCCATCTCCATTGCAAGCTACCAGTAATCTTCACCAAGATATCACAATTTTCAACAGCTGAATATTTGGTATGTTCAAAAGCAAAAAGATGGGTTTTCTTCTCTTTTTGTCTGCAACAAGTTGAGTTATCATTCAGATTTGCCAAGTGACAGAACAAATTATATTAAATCCAGACCTTGCAGCAACACGCAAGAAAAAGCCAACTTAGGGTATCTTTACTGTTGTCAAATGCTACATTGCTCCCAAAATTAAATGGGAGAACATATCCTGGCACAGCATTAAGCTGTCATGAATGTTCCAAGACACTCTCCCCAAAATATGCATTCAACTCCTCATAAAATCTTGTCCCTTTAATCTTCCAGATGAGTGAAAAGCAGGTTTAGCCAGAAACCTGAAATTTGCATTTCGAGCCAGACTACATCATAGAAATCCAGCTCCAAAAATTATAATGTTGCTAATTTTGTAGGCATTACTGAAGTTGGTTTTATTATGTTTGCTGTTTTTATACAAGTAGCACTGAGCTCTGATTGTATATTACACTAAGTCTTTAATGAGTGGGGTTTTTTCCCTACTAAAAAAAAACCCCACTGGTAAAATATATCTAAATTAGCCAAAACTAGGACTAAAGCTTGCCTGGTACTCTAATATCATAATGCTGTACAAAACCAGGTCTCACTGGAAGCAGTAGAAGCTTTCTCTCTATATATGGTAAATTCGGCTTCAGAGACTCTACATTTCAAAAATTAATATTTCATAAATATTCAAAGAAAAATATTAACAAATACTTACAGGCAGTAGACAAACACACAACAACTGTATATCATTGGCAGTTCATCCAACAGCTATAAAAAGCAAAGACATCAAAACATGAAAGCTACTTTTAACTCACAAGCTTGACTAAGTTAATTAGGAGAGGTAAGTCTTAAATAAACAGGAGTTTTAAAGACATTTGGATATTCATCTCCTTGACTGTACTCTAACACGTAGCACTGTCAAACCCTGTTCACCTACCGAAGCTGCTGCATTAAAAAGCTTATTACTCTGAATCTTTTGAATATTATGCTTCATAAACGCCCACACCTTCAAAGAATCTTGACATTTTTGCTGCTCATATGTCTTACTAAAATATTTGTAGGAAATACTTCTGTAAAGCCAGGCTGAAGAAGACCATCCTATCTATGGCCTTACAATCAGTAGCATCTTCTTACTTGACGAAGAAATTGAAACATAATTTTGCCATAGCATAAAATACAATTTTAGCCCATTAGGATGGGCAATACGTTTGCATGGTTACTTCCTAATTTTAGAAATTTCTTACATTGTTTTAATTCAGAGACAGGGTTTTTTGTTTGTTTGATGTGGGGTTCTTGTGAGCTGTTTTGTTGGGGTTTTCCCCCAGAAATTATGGCTGCATATAATGTTTTATTGTCTTAAATAAATTTTATACGTTGGGAGAAGACTGGTGCGTTACAGCTAAAACAGCTTCTACTCCAGGAACTTGCCACTTTAATAGAATGGAATTAAAGCTGTAATAACAAGAGGGTTGCTTTTTCCATAGCAGGTACACTCAAAATTGCCATTTAACATTAGCAGGAAAAAGAATCATAGCATCATTTTCTTGTAAAACTTCTCATCAAAGAACTTTCATGAATATCTGCTTATAAATATGCAGTTAAACTTACCTCCTCTTAAGAAGGACTGAAAACCACGGAAATGAAAAAGGATACAAATGGATCAATGAAGATCCACAGCTCTTGATTTCTAATACATTAAGCAAACATTAATAGTAAGGGCTTTTAGAACTTTTAGAACTTGACTTCTAAGAAAAACAAGAACTAGATGCAAAAAAAGATTTTGACCTTTTTCCGTCATCACTCAAAGTTCTTGATGGCTGTGCCTGTAAAGAAATTGCTTTCCTATTAATGCTACAGGATACTTAATTAGTTCATAACCATGTTATTCTAAACAATGAGACTTGTTAAGAGCAGTAAGCAGCTTACTTAAACCCTTTTATAAAGCCTGTCTGATTCTGCTCAGTTCAGGATAATTTTCTAACTGCACAGTCAAAAACTTCATTTTAGCTTTGAAATTTCATATTGGGGGTAAAAAAAAAAAAAAAAAAAAAAAAAAATTGTGAAGTATTAGCTTGTTGTGATTTTGGTCATATAAAGCTCAGAAACTGATTCACAGGAGTGCTAAACAGCTCTGCTGCCCAGCTGCCACAGCTAGGGCAGATGCTGCTTCTTCCCCCACACTGCCACCGGTTCTCTGCAGTGCGGAGATCAGACTGGTCTGACTTACAGGGAGCCAGGTCCAGGTGCTGAGCCAGCACACAACCAACCTTCCAGAGCAAGGTTTGAATCCCAGAACCTGCTCATTATAGGGTCAGGGACCACAACAGGCAGCACCAAGAAAGTCTCAGAAACATTGGTAGCAGCTGAAGCTAACAGGCATGTTCTGTGGCACTTTGCCATCACAGTAGTTTATCTTTGCTGTGATGCCTTAGGTGGAACAAAATAGAAGCAATAGCTGAATTCAGCTTTATAGTAATAGTATTTTACAAATTCAGAGATGTGCTTTTCCAAATCTGATAGGAATTAGGTACAGGATTAATTCATGTGGCTGTTAAAGAGCGTGAGTCATTTAACACCTCATAAAAGAAAAAGGTGGGGGAAGAACAAGAAATACAATACAGGAAAATTTTTCAAATTTGGACAGGTGATTACACTCTTGAGTTCATATGCTGGCAGCATCTCAGGGACATTATATTAGCAACAAAGAGCCTCTCAAAAGATCTTAACTAGAATTTGCATGCAGGAGACAATGACTTCTGTATCCAAAGGAATTAATGCTTCTCGGAGCACTGTCAAAGGCATGCCTGGACAATAAAGAACCATGGAAAGAAGGGAACTCAGGGAACTGATTTCACTGGCTAAATAAGCATTTTATGTATTGCTCAAGAATTCAATCAAGCAGATTCCCATAAAAATAACCGAAAAAGGGGTGATCTCCTCATAAGTATTCTAAACAACTGCTTTCAAGAACAGAAGATTTCACATTTTTTTAATTAAGCAAATTGAATCCATTTACAGTATCAAGAATCATTTACAGTATTAAGACTGCAAAACAAATGTAAAAAAAGAAGTCTCACTGAAATAGCTATGCTGATTTTTAACCATAACAAGAGATAAAGTGAACAAGAAAAGTTTATTTACTGGTCGATCTGTTTCCCCCATGGTGATCAGTAAGCAAACAACTGGAATAATTACGGACCACTTGTGGATTTCACTTAGCTGCCAAAATAAATGTACTTTCTCTGCTTCATACGAAGCCTTTTACATCAGTTGAGAAGATGATGCAAGACATTCCTGCTTCCCTCTCATCTGCTTCTGCCCCACTTTATTGACCACAGGCCCCGTAGCTGTTCTGATGCAACACCAGAGCTATTGAGTAAGTAGCAGCAAAGTGACTTGGATTAAAATAAAGCCTCTACACCCACACACACAAAAACCCTCCAACAACAACTGAAAAATAACCCCAACCAAAATCAAAAAACACCCCCCAAAAAAACCCACCTGAAACAAAACAAACAAAAAAATACAATCTCCCCCTTCATAAGAGGTTTTAAATCTGGATCATTTTAATGATCATGATTTCAGGGTGCCCTTGCTCACCTCTGCATCAGTGTGAGAAAGAGGCTTTGAAATATTGACCGTGATAGGAACAAGCAGCTGAGGGAAGCAATAAGAAAAAGGTGGAAACTCAAGGCAGTTTCACCAACTTATACAGGTAAATGGCACCCTAATTTGGGATGGAGGGGTGAGATGGCTCCACAAACCACCTTTTTCATGCCAAGAAAAGCACCAAGCATTCTTGCATGGTTACAGTGGTATGGTCTGTGGAAGCTGACAGTCTCCACCACATGCCAGAGATACAAACCAGAGCATTATGGAGGCAAATATGAAACAATCAGCAGTAGGTCCCACTGTGATCAGCAGAAATGCAGGACTCAATTCAGCTGTCACAGCAGAGTTGCCTAATGCCACCTGAGATGCTCTGTCACCTCCAATATACCCATCCAAGACTGGCGGGTGTGATGGGAGTCTAAGAAACCCGCACCTCTGTGGGATGGAAGCTGGAAGCTTGAGAGAACACTCACAGGGCCTAAAATAGCAATAAACATCTCTGTTTAGGCAAATTAATCTTTTTTTTGAGCAAAGATTGCCAGTGGAGTCTGGAGAATGATTCAGCCCAACCAACTGCCTCTCTCCACTCCACTGACTTAACTGTATTTCCATTGACTGTGGTGGGAACAAAGACTTCCAGCACAGATTTTTAAATGTAGGTTTCTTAATTTTGAACAAAATCCCACTTCACCCTGACTTTAATTCAAGGACACATTTCCTTAATCTTTGGAGACCTAGAAGAGGACAACACAAGAATTCCTGTGTCCCTTTAGAAAACAGAAAATATCAGGACAATCCTTATGTCCTGTGACTTGTTCCAGAATGCTTGAAACTACGAGAGAAGATGATTCAATTACCACTACTCAGAAGATACTGATTTCAGTATTAATGCTACAGGTACATTTAGATAAAAACATAGAACCATAGAAAACCTAGAAACATAAAGATGAGAAAAGTTACAATAAATAGCAATAACTCTACTTTATACTGCTCGCTATTATGCCAAAGCTGCGGGAATTTTAAAATAACATCTTGTGAAAAAGATAACATGATTTCCTAAAGTATAAAATGTCCTCTACCAATGTAAGCAATTGATGATAGCTCTTATTTTAGACACAAGTATATATTTCTGTATATAATCAGTGGAAAATACCTATTGAAGCAAGACCTGCATTACTGCCTTGTTGAGAGCAGAAGTCATGTACAATGATACTTAAGGTAGATTAACTTATTTTACACAAGTTTCATCTAGAAATGGCAATATGACTGTACAGCAAGATACACACGGAAAATGATTCACAGCTACTTATCAGTACTCACCTGCATTTCATACTTCAGGGTCATGTGGAAGCACCAAGATCCCAATCCCACAGCTGAAAACAAATCATAACTATCATCAGCATAATAGCACACAGGTAAAATTTTCAGGTACATGCATGAAATGCATGCTTAACAGTGAAAAAGAAATTAGAGTATCAGCATTCCACTGCAGGGACAGACTCCAATTTTTCCACAGTCTTCTACTTTATATATTGGTCACCAATGAAATCCCTGAATTTAGGGGCTTTGGGTGTGAGTGTCCTCTTTACCTCATCTCAATACTTTATCCTATGAGCTGGGTGTAATCTCAAAGAGGAGAGGAGCAGAGGGAAGCCAGAATGAATGGAATATTATATATCAATTTATCTTTTTAATTTTTTTTTTTTTTTTACTATAAGTAAATTAACATTTCTCTGTTCCAATCCTTTTATGAGGCAAAGCATTGTTCAGTAACTAGTACTCCTGGAAGCCTCTCAATATCTCTGTTTACTGTCCAGTTTTAAAACATATTTTACCAAAAGCTTTTTGTTGTCTCCATAAAACAGGGTGCTAATAACACCAAGGTTTGGAGTCTGATACCCACACGGGCTGTTCATTTAAGAGCTAGACTCGATGATTCTTGTGGCTCCCTTCCAACTCAAGACTATTCTGTGATTCAAAAGCAGAAGTGAATTGCTACTAGAACTCAGAACTAGAAATTCAAGGTAAACAAACCAATCCCACATAGGATGGAGTAATTTTGTGAAATGAGATCACCATTTCCACATTTTCTCTATAGAAAGCTGAGCTTCTAAGAAATGATTTCTATTTATTTGAAATACTTCCTTTACACATTTTGAATTTACTTCTGAAATTACTTCTATCAGTTTTTGCCTATACAGTTTTTTTTCAGTGAGGTGTGAATAATGCTTCTTGGAAGTTGGATTTCTCTGTTTAGAGCAAAGCTGGTACAGTATTTAATGCATCATTCATTACTTTGAAATATTAACAGTGAAACACTCTCATTAAGCACCAGCTCAGTTTTATTTTGCAAGAACAAGTACAGTAATGTGCTGTCTTGTCTTCCTTCGAGAAATTATGTTTTATCTCAGACTGTAGTTTCAGAGAGAGCCAAGTAATTTGCACTCAAGCCTTGATCACTGAGTAGTGCTGCCATATTTTGTGGCTTGAGTATCCCCTTGCCTACACACACCAGTCAAGTTTCACCGATGCATAAACAAGAATTCTATCTCTGGGCATTCTGTAAAGGATTGCCAAGACAGTCAAGAGACATGTCTGGAGATGCTTCCTTAGATGTTATTAAATAGAACTGTGATTATTACACTTACTCAATGAAATTAAATACCTAAACCCATAGCTTTACTGAAACCCAAAACTGTAACATAGCAACATTTCAAAATGTATTACCAAACACTTCAATGTCATTATTTCTCTGGGAAAATTAGGCACAGCTCCTACCAGAAAATAAACAACCACATGCACTTCTGTAAACTCTGATTACATTGGTTTGCTTTTGAAAAGTCTTTCCAAATGATAAGCAACAACTGCTTTCACCTTCATTGATATTCTAATGAGAAATTCTCATAGCCATTTTTCTACGTATACAGAATATATGACAACAACTGTTCATTCTGGAGGAAAAAGCCCATTAAGATCATCATTAAAACAGTGCCATCCATTATCTTGGCTGTCACAGAATACAAACCCTTACAATTTGTAACAAATGTCATTTTCAAGTATGGGCAAAATCATTGCATAAAAAATTTCAACAGATTTTAAATTAACAAAATATGTTGCAGGGGCTTTCTTGTTTTTGTTAGTGTTATTTGGGTTAATAAATCTCAACAATCAGCAACTGAACTCCTTGCCTTCCTCATTTATGATAAGAAGCAATTATTTCTATATTAATTTTTCTTCTTCAGTCTTGGAAAAAATCAAGACTGCTGCAGATATTGAAGTAATTAATCCCATGACTGCAGTTCATTTCTACAGTTAAAATGAATAGAACCCCTCTTGCTTCTTTGTAAACATCCGGAGCTTCTCTGATTACAAAATTTTACTATGCATTGTAGAACAATGTTTTATCTACAGCATCTATATAAAACAGATATCTAGAAGAAGAAAAGCTTATAGGGACAGACCTTATGGTTCCAAGCTCGAGACATTTCTAAGAAATATTTACTTCACAAAAACCATCTGCAATGAGACATTCTGCCAGCTATGTACTTTTCAAAATATGAGTGCTCACGATCACTGCCATGACACAAGTTTTCAAGAGAAGCAACTCTCCCATTGTTGGAGACAGTCACTGACACACTGAACAATAAATTCGCTCCTTACCTTGTAAGCAGGGGTTACAGTTTTCATATTTTAGGTGTTTCCTTTTGCAAAGGACCCTAACTCACTAAAAGCTATATATTGGTTGGGAAGCTTTAACTCCGTCTGAAGCAGTAAGTACTATTTCCTCTCTAATTACTGTAACTCACTTGTTATAAATACTACCAGTCACTTGGCATTTTTACATTAATGAATCTCCCAACTTACAGGGGATATATATAAAAATTATGGACTAAGCACAAAATACACATTAAGTCACAATATTATGAGATAAAAATTGCACTTCAGAAGACTAGAAATGCAAACCCAGGGTTGCTGCCCCGTGTAGACTAACAGGGTTTTTTTCTGTACTGCAGCAAATACCCTGTGTGGCTACTGCCAATGAATAAAACAGTGGTGCTACGATGATGTAAAAACAATGCATCTACAAACTTTACTTCATACACATACTGTCAAAAAACTTAAGGGCAATACCTACGGCTAGAAATAATCTTCTACAAAATATCCAGCTCTATACATGAATCCTATAAACCTTCAGGATTTGAAACCTAGAAGGATTTTTTCAATAGTTTTAGGAAGCATCAGAAGCATCACATAATCAGTGATAATTCAGTTTGATGTAACTATCCATCAGCACTCAAAATTCTCATTATGAGCCTAAATCCTCTACAGAAAAAGCTGTTTATTAGGATTTCACAGATGTAAACACCTTTATTTAGGTATCTACAAATGAACTAGGCAACAAAGCTTCCACTTAGAGAATGTCATTATTAAGAATAATGCAGCTGGTCAAACAAGTATTTTAGAACAAATCAAATAATTCTCCTGGCTTTACTGACTGCATAGGTAGACACATATGTTTAGGTGTTTAAGTTTTGAGCTGAATTCTATTATAATTTTTTTACAATGCTAGAACTTAATTAAGATAAGCAGCAACAGACTGCATCATTAAAAGTTAAAGAATGAAACAAGATGAAAAGGTAGAATTAAATTAACTATTTTTAATGGATTATTTTGTGCTGCAAAGGTTTCCCTCTGTAGCATAAGAGACAGGAGAGACACCGGTTACTCCAGAGGTACAGCTCTCCAGTTAAACTCCAATTTGGCTGGTACCATTCCCAGACATTGCAGTACAAGTGGCTGCACAAGTGAGCTGTTGGAAGAGTCTGTGCCATGAATCTGGCCTGTTCCAGTGAGCGCTTTCCCCAGGCAGCTTCCAGGCACAGCCCAGCAGCCGGCAGAGTCCGGGGCCCGCACTCAGCGGGGAATCTGCATGCGGTCGCCTTGCTTTGGAGGCTAAGATGAGCAGACATGGGCTGTTCCACGCTGCTTGCCTTCAGCACTCAGGAATGTTCCCAACCACGGCTGATTTACCAACACTGACACGGCCCTGGGAGCTTCTCCACAGGTGTTAGGTAAGAGGAAGGGAATTAACTCTGACTGAAGAGGTTCTAACAACCGTTTTCACAGACACAGAGTTTCACTGGAAATTAAATTTAGTAAGTTGCTTAAGAGTTCCTATGGCTATGACTAATACGGAAAAATTTTTGCACCTTTATTCTTTCCTCCACTTTGGTGCTGCTTGAATGACTGAGCCCTATTAAATCAGAACAATCCTTCCAAATTTCAAGTGAAGTACCTAACAAACATTACTTCACTGAATGCTTTCATATTTCCTTGGGTCCAGAAGTTACACTTCTTTATACATATTTTTTTTTATATATATATATATACACACACACACAATTTTTTTTAAAAACCAAAAAACCAAGACCATTCTAGAACATGAACCATTTCAGAATCACAGTTCCCCAGGAAGCATGAGGAACTGGCATGTGTAGAATCTGATACCCCAGCATCAGAAGGAACTACTCAAAACCAACCGCTTATTCCTGGAAGTAGTAATGGTCCGATGATTTGTTCCACCTACTTCAGGTGATGCAACATACTGAAATAATAGCTTAAGATTATTCTTCATCATTTATATGTTGATTAAATGGCTCTCTGTAGCTTCAAAATCATATCCAGTTCCCACCAAGTTAATTGAGAACATGCACTTTATGCTGAAAGGCAGCAGAAAAAAGGGCTGAGAACTGCGTGCTGTATCTCAAAGGCCTTGCAGAAAAGTGCAACTCAGTCTTGGCACCAGCATGAACAAGAAATTTATTTGAACAATTATTTAGAAATACCCCTTGTTGTGCTGCCAAGATCTTACCATGTATGTGAAACAAACAGCGCTTCCATAATTCAAAACGCATTTACTCCAAAAAGGAAATAAATGTCAACCAAAGAAATTGTGGGTATAAAAGTCAAGCACCGAACATGGCGTGGTAAAACACAAAGGAACTGACAATCAGCTAAATGTCTGGAAGCATGCAAAAGAAACAGCTGATTTGGATCAAAATAATGTCTAGAAACAACACCTCTTATGTTCTCAAATGCTAACAGATTTAATTTTTATGTTGGCTTTGACAGCTGTCTTTCAGTATCTTGTAAAATCTCAGTAACTATTCAAAATTGTTAAAACCTAACTAAAGTGCCCTCCCTTCCACCCCCACCTTCACAGCAGAATTGTTAAAGAATTTCTACTTTGACAAAACAACCCTCAGTTAGAAGCTCTGCTGCATGTTCTTTAATGAAGCATGCTGCCTCAAGTGAAATCACAAGCTTGTGTTAAACTCACTATCTTTTCACAGATTAAGTCTACATTTATTTGTTACAAATTAAATAAATAGTGTGAAACCTGTTAATAAATAAAATTCATACGATGGAAAGAATTCTGTCTGGTACTTTCTTACAAAAAGAATTTTCTGTACACTTATTCTATCTCTACTTCAGCATGCTTCTCATTCAGCCACATGCACAGAGAATGCCAATGCTTCTGACACATTTCAACCATATTTAAAATTCTTTTTATGTTCTCTTTCACTGCTTTTATTCTGTAGTAGAGCAATGTTAAGTGGTTTGTGATTCCAAATAATCTCATTCCTGTTTTTCACTGAGAAACTATAAAGTCTTCTAGATTTCTTTAAATTTTTCAACTGCTGTAAAATAGGGTTACAAATACTGAGGCAGACACAAAGCAGAAGAGAAACAGTTTTAGGAGAGACCTTTAATGTTAGGTTCCAAAATACAAGATGAAAATCAAGCCATTTATCATTTCAGACAGGAATCAAAGCCAACTCAGTCACAGATGAGCAGGGCCTAGATGGAACTCAGGACTGCTTTCCAGCCCTGCTGTCTAAATGCAGGCTGAGCTCCCTTTCAACAATGCAGGAAAGAAGAAAAACTAAAGTCCAAAGTATTTACTGTGATCAAAGACAGGTTGCTTTATTTTTTTAATTATTTTTGTAATATTTTAAACATTAGATGGGATATTAGGAATGCCCATCTGGTGTGACAGCCTGACATTCTGGTCAGATAGCAGCACACTGTCCATCATGAACTGTCACTGGTAGCCACAAATCACAGTGAAGACAGTTTCAAACTGAGTTTTAATTTAAGGGGTTACTCTTCATAGTTTAAAAAGAATGGCAGTATGGGGCACCTTGATTCAAGAACACTCAAAGTCAACTTCAGCCAACATTTACATATAATTTCTTACCATGTCTTTTTAAAAGTAAAACCTGACCTTTAAGAATTCTCTCTGTCTCATACTAAGACAAAAATTAGTAATGACTTGAAACCACAGAAAGCCTACAAATAGCTAATTAGAAAGAGCTCAGACAACATGCAAAGCAGTGCTGCCTATCTTTCACATAGATCAGCGAAGCTGATATAACTGAAAACTTGTGAATTTGTGAATTTGCACCTTGTATATGTTACAGTCTAACTGGTATCAAGGATACATTTAGCATATGGGTATGTGTTTTTCAACAACATCTGCCTAAATACATAACATGTCAATCTTAAAAGTAACATTTATCAATCTCTTACTA
Organism: Hirundo rustica; assembly: GCF_015227805.2. Lineage (NCBI taxonomy): Eukaryota > Metazoa > Chordata > Aves > Passeriformes > Hirundinidae > Hirundo > Hirundo rustica. The sequence goes on along the minus strand of NC_053451.1, from coordinate 31,050,019 downwards.
CTCCAAAGACTGGGAAAAATCTCCATAAAGACAGGAGCTACAGCAAACACAGAAATCCTGTGAAACACAGAAATTCTGTGAATTCTAATTCTGACACCCAACTGCCAAATCTGAACCACTTTTGAACATCTTTTCTCGTAAGGAACAAGACTTCTAGTCACACAATTAACATTTAAAAGGAAGTTGGTTCTTTTCTGAATTTTGTTATTTTAGAATGGACAGACTTTCCTTGAGCTGATCTAAACATGAATATCATGTTTTTCTTCCATTCTTGCAAAACTTCCCAACACGGTGGCTGGGTGATATATGCCAAAGAGGAACTGGAAACAAATTCAAAGTCATGAAAGGATGCCTTTCCAGTTCCCTCTACATCTTGGCCGCTTCCTATATTACTGTCCCATACAAATGTCACAAAAATATTAATGAACTGTGAAACTGCTTATAACTAGAATACACAGGACGCTTTCTGTAAATCATCAGAAAAGTACAGAGCACTAAGATGCCCTGAAAAGGGCCCAAAGCCAGAAAAGGATCACTTTAACAACTGATCAAATTATTTAGTGAATTCTAATTTCATGTTCCTACAACAGATATAAGTTTTCTGTAAACATTAACAAGTGTAGCAAATTGAGGTCTACTTTTCAGATAGTATTTGGATTTAACTACTGGCTTTATTAATATCTAGATATATTTTCCATTGCATATCTGAGCCTTCTCTATAATGAAGGAGCAAATTAAGTTTTAGACATACCTGTAAGACACAAATATGCAGCTAAATACCGTTTTTCAAGGCCATCTTTATAGGTCTGAATCGCACCATAGATTGGAGGTAGAATGAAAATCAGGTTACTCACTGTGTTCCCTGTAGGACAGAAACACAAAGCAGAGATTTAGAACCAAGTACTATGCACTTTAACTAAATCTAACAAAATTACATTCACTCATTAGAGACAGGTTCAACAGTTTTCATCCAGAAAGTGACTCAACAAGACACCACTGCTCTCCATCCCTGGTCCAGTGGAAGGTGTTCCTGCCCCCAGCAAGGGGCTTGGAACTAGGTGGTCTTGAAGGTGCCTACCAACCAAAACCTTTCTAGGACTTTATCCTACATTCTACCCAATGTGAAGAAATGACATGTGTTGCAAAGACCAGAGAAAGCAATAAAAGCCAGGAGTCTAGCTCTTGTACACTGATTTAGATTTGGTCTGGTTTTCTTTTCCAAACTGTGCTGACCTAAGCAAAACTGCCGTGAAATCCTGTGAAGTTTAAGCGAAACAAAATGAAATGGTGCATCTCTCAATAGAAGGGAAGCAGATTCAGCTTTTTAGCTTAACCACAAATCACAGTTTTGAGAATAGAGGTCATGTTATGGGAATTAAATGCCATACAATTTGGGAAAATGACCAAATCTATTAGAAAAGGCATAGATAAAAAATAAACTGCACATTTTTACACACCATCAGTTAAATATACATAAAACTGAAATTAATTTGCAACTATTACAATTTATGAGGCTATGAAGACACACCGCCCCTCCCCAAACTCTGTATTTTTTATTCAGCAGAAAATCCCAGAAGCATTTCACATTCTAGAACAAGGAACAAGAGTGAGCAGGTCCTTTCTGAATCATACCCCTAAGTCAAGCAGCTATTTTTCACGAGTCCTACTTGCCAAGATCCATCCAAAGGAAAAGCAAAACATAACAACTATGTTCATATAACCCTAAGGTATTGCAGCACCTCTAAAAACAAAAAATCCATGCCTCACAGTTTTAAAGAAAATTCATTCTCAAATGGAAAAAGGTTACTTCAGAACACATGTAGCAGAAGAGTACCTAGCTCCCTTGAACAAAGTAGCTCTTCTATATTCTCACAAAGTAGATACAAATCTCATTTTGAGACAGACTTCTCAACCAGTTAAAACTCTCATCTGATTTTTATCAGAACTTCTTTAAATCACTTCCTTACTGATTTCACATAATATCCTGCCCAACCGTGAATTTCACCAAGTCATAACAGTGAAACTGGATGTGCCAGAGATCTCTCTTCTAGTCAGCTCTGAAGTAAGAAGTCCATGCAAAAGAAGCCCAGCTGAGAACAAAAAAATGTCTGCAAGGATATAAAAGGCTTTTTTTCATGATTAAATTCTTGGTGGAATCATTACCCTTTTACCACATTCCCACAGTGTTGCAATGGGGAGTGATTCACTTTCAACAGAGACCAGGTCTGGAAGAAATTCACTCAAATGCTGTTGTGTGCCACACTGACCATTGCCATATCCTCCTGCAAATCATGCAAATATGTCAATGAGCCTTGAAAAGTAGAATAAAGGTTACATAGTCTGGATAGCGAAACTTCCGCTTTCTAAAGCGGTGCTCAACTATGCCCATTTTCAAGAGAAGTCAGTAGACTTCTTATAAATGTCACTGTTCAAGGTCACTCAGTTATGAAACTGTCAAAAGCCTGGCAAAAATTCAAATATGAAAATGCCAAACAAAAGAAATACCATGATGTTTATCCACAATTGGGAAGGCACATGACGGTGGAAGAGTTGTAGTAGGATAACAAATTCCAGATGGGAGTAAGAATGTAGAAAACAGATCCTTCTGTAGGAAAGGGAAGGGAAGGTTTCAACACTTCCTGCAAAGCTATAATTACGTTAAATTACTGAAAATTTACGAGCATTTAATCTGGGACCATCCTGCTGACAGAGGAAATACCATAGACCTAATCTAGCTGTACATTCCTGCCACTCCTTCTCTGCACTTTTTGGCCCATATTATTCAGAACATTTGCGGCATGGATTAGGCAAGCCTACCTACAAACATTCCTATTGACAGTTCTGTACATTTTTTTAAAACGGGAAATGGAGGCAGGGGAACAATGAAGTCCTCTGGCATGCTGCTAGCAAAATTACTTCTTCCAAGAACAAAAACTCCAAGGCCTCTTGCAAACCCAAGGTCCCCAGGAATGCATATTTCATAAAAGTCTAGCTAGTCTTTACAGGATTAGCCTCACACAGAATAGCTTATAAATTCATTAAAAGGGATTTTTACTAATTCCATCCAAAAATGGCAGTGGGATATGCACAGAGATTAGCACAGAATATCAAGAAAGAAGAAAAAAGTGACACAGCGCAGACCCATAACTCTAAATTTAACAAACAAGGAAGTGAAACAAGCCTTGAAGGAAATAAATATGGAAGTTGAAAATGGGGAAACAGTTCAAACTGTCAGAAAAAAAATCATCTCATCTCCTTCCACCGCATTTCCTTTTTTTGAAATGAAGAGACCATAATGCAGCAGAACTCCATGGGAAAACCAGAGAATGGAGAAACTGCAAATAAGGCATGAGGCAGAAGATATGTAACATAACTAAAGAAGAAATTATTGGTTATGCCTATAGGAAATAGGGTACATCAGAAATTTGATGAATGCACATGGATAGACCTGGGCTTAACTCTGTACAGCATTCTTATATTTCACTACTGGATTCCTTGAATACTGGTCAAGGGAGTGACCTAATTCTTCTTTAGTGACCAAAGACTGCCTCTCAACGTTTTATCTTCAACATGTCCATCAACAGACAGGCAAACTATATTATCTCAAGGAGAAATTAATGAACTTGCAGACTGAAATGACAAGAACAGGATTAAATATGATGGCCACCAACACTCCTTTGAATGCAAATATGAATCCTTATTCTACATGTAGAATTAATCTATTTGAAGAGGCAGAAAAGTGAATTTAAACTGTATGGTGACTGACCATAAACCATCACTGTACACACCAAACCCCTTAAATTTATTTCCAACAGAGGCAGTGAAAATAGTTATGACTTCATGCAAGTCAACAGTAGAATATACTGTTCTCTAGTTATTGATAAAAGAAAGAGAAAGCTCATCAGGGGCAGAGAAGCTCCACTCAGATGGGAGTGATGAGACAGAGCCTACAATTTCAGAAAGGACAAAAATTGCTCAGCTCACTGAACAAAACAATGGCTGGATAGAACAAAATTGTGCTCTGTAAAGACAGCATGGGACAATGCCAAAGACAAAAGGGAGCTGTTTGAACTGAAGGATAATACTGACAACGTCTAAATAGATATAAACTAACCCTAAATAAATGCAGGCCAGAATAAAGAGGAAAGCTTCCCATCAGAGAGGAAATATTTACAACCACTTCCCAACAGAAATGAGTAGCATGATGAACCTGGTTTCAGGGTGGAGCTCAGGAAGCTCTACAATCAGATTACATCATGTGGCAGCCTGTCAGAGTACTAAACCAGACCCTGTCCACAAAGGTTATACATGGTGCAGGGCTAAATTAATGTCTAATCGCAGTAATGTGACTGACTGCACACATTTTCATAGAAGTCTTTCAAGACTGTTTTAATGCAAATCACTGTTTCAAAGTAATGTTTTATTCATTTAGAGAACGCCATAAGGTACCAGAACAAAATCAAATTTATGCAAAACATCTTTTCAACAAGCTTCTGTCTGTAGAAAGAACAATATGAGTGTTAAACCACATCTGATTCCCATTCTACAAATACAGCAGCAAAACCTGACAAGTCTTTTTCTAATGAATGTACATTCAGTAATCTTCAGGCCCTAAAAATATATGTACTATCATTAACACACAAAGATCTGTACAAAGATAAAAAAACTTTAGAGGAGAAATAGTTTCTACAGGCAAACACAGGTACAATATACAGCTCATTGTTGCACAGACATTGTACGCACAGTTGGGAAGGACACAAATTTGAAGCACCTTTCATAAAATTTCCATTTTTCCAAATATGTAGTTAATTCAACACTTGAAAATAATTGCTACAATAAATTTGGATGAAGAGTCAAAAGAGGAAAAAAAAAAAAAGTAAAGTTGTAAATAAGTTGTAAAATAACATGGTCATAAAGGAATAAACAGGATGCAAAAAGATAAGGGAAAAAAAAGGGAGTTAGAATAAAGATGCTGCTTTTGGTAAGGGAGGAAAAGTGCTACCATAAAAAAGAAGAAAAAATTAACGTGTTCAACTTTTGACAAGGTGATCAGTGTGATTTACCCTGTATTAAGAGATGCTTTCTCCTATGTTTGTACACAGAATGACAGGAAGATTTACCAAGCACAAGGAGCTTTTCAAATTTTAAAATGTTCTTGCTCTCTCTGTCAAACAAATGAAGACTTTTCACCCTCTTATGGTTTTTACAAGACTCAAAACCAATAGAAATAAATGTTACCCTCAGAGAGGAAAGAAGAAAACATGTTGTTTAAAAAGTTGACTATACATGAAGAGTTCATTTAATATCAGGACTAACAAACACAACATTCACCACAGTAAGATTTTTCAGCAGAAAGATTTTTCATTGTAGTAAGATTTATGCATCCCACTATTAAACAGGAGAAAGATATATATTTTAGAAAATAGGAGCCACTTTCCTAAGCTGTAATAGAGTCAAAGTATCCCTTAAAGTAAAACACACAAGCAAACAAACAAACAAGGTTTTGAGGCTGAAAACATCCATTTCATTGCCTGGATATCATGGTGCTCTGCACAATCAACTCCTGGATCATGTAGCTTTATCTTTTTCCATCACTGCAGGAAGAAATTAAAAATAATTATAAAAAACCAAAACCTGTCAGACAGCATCATGTAGAACTTGATTCATCCTTCTATCTGCTTTCAGATATAAGGAATTCTATTTCACGGTTTTTGTTTCTGGAATAATCTCACACAGTTCTGGTGCAAACTGCAGCTCATTTTTAGAGAGTTTATCAAGGTTCAGGAAATTGCAAAGCAATGCAATTCAGGCACATTTGAGAGCACAACTATCTACCATTAGGTGTACTCTCTTGCTCAGAAGAACCAACCACACAGAACCACCTGGTTTGGCCACTAACTTCAACCTTGCGCTGTTTTCGCTTACGGCTTATCACCAGGAGGGCAGAGCAGCAATCAGGTTTTCACTTCCACCAGCCAGTTCTAATATATTCCACTTCAAAGTCTACAATAACTGCACTTCAGAGTCAGGAAATGAAAACTCCTGTTTCCATTTGATATTTCAGAAGGACCTCAAGGGGAGAAAACCAAGTCATCCCGACAGGAATCTTGCCAATATGTAATTACTGGACTCCCTACTTACTAATGTGCACGAAGGATCAATATAAACTTCCCGTCACTCAGCGAAATACAACACAGTGTTACTGCAGGCTGGAACACAGGACCAATGTTGACTTAAAAAATAAAAATTAAAAAATGGGAATTTGGAGTGTTTGTTTTAAAGCTACAAGATCCACTTCTTAAACTGTAAGATTCTCTTTTCCAAATACTCAGCTGGCCTTGATTTTGTTTACCGGTACATTAATTGAAGTTACAACTTCAGCAATTCAGCTGCTACTTGTATTGGTCACCACACTTCTAATAACAAAATAGGAAAAATACCGAAGGAACTACTGTATAAGCTGTGTAGAAAAGCTTCCTGAGGAACTATAAAAATGAGTACACATAAATAACATCTCAAATCCATGGATCTTTACTGAGACTACTACATCTTCCTAGGTATTTAAAATAATATCAGAAATCTATAGAGCAAGTTCACATAGATCATAGGAATAACAAAATTAAAGACAGATAAAACAGCACAGAAAAATGTAATGAAGTTCATCACAAAGGAATGGTGTATTAATCTAGCTCTGTAAAGAAGCTGACATATTATTGCGAGAAAAACTGTAAGGCACAAATGAGAGGGAGGGAGGGAGTAGATAGGACAGCTAAGAGTACTACAGAGGAGACGAAAGATCTGAAAAGGGAAAGAACAGCTACCCAAATCTCAGCCAGACAGAAGCTACAAGAAAGCAATGTGGAACCCAAACGACCTACATGGGGGAAGGATTGAAAAGAAATATTATTTGCATTACTAAAGAAGAGCATTCTGATGAGCACTAACACACTGAACCGAGGAGAAGGGAAGTTTCAGCAGGACATCTAGAAATCAGCAGCAGCATCTCTCAAAAGAAACCATGAATCCTGGAAGAGTTTCAAACAAGACGGACAACGCTGCAAGATACATGACGAGAACAACGCACCGTGGGTGAAGAAAGGTGACAAATGAGGCAGGAACACAGGCTCCTTCCAAGGCCAGCACCAACCCAGATGCATACCACTGGTGTGAGCACACCGCGTTCCAGTCGCACGTGTCTCAGCCCCAGCGCTGGGACAAGGCCAAAAATCTGAAGGCAACATTGCTGGTGCAGAGCTGGTGGCCAGCTGGAAGGTTCAAGTGTTTAAAGTCAGCATGCAGGGCAGTGCTTCTAGACCTTCTAGGCTGCTTCTCCCTTGCTGGGCCTCCATGTCTCCAGGACATGTAAGTCGATATCCTTCTGAAGAGGTAAACCATTTCAGTGATATATTGGATTGAGGACGGGTAAAGAGGCAATTTTAGGAAAAAAATTAATTATTAACAACACAATTTGATTTTTATTTCCAGTGCACATTTGCAAGTTGTTCCAACATGCTGTGTCAAGTGATACATTCTGATTTATGGTTTTACACACTTTATATTCCAGCTGCAGAATTCATTCCCGTGGCACTTATCACACTAGTCCAGCTAATATTTTTAGATGGTTTTAGTCTGATTACACTATTTCATGTAACACTAGTGTTCTTCAAAACAATCAAAAGATATTAAGAAGAGAAAGCTCTCCACACTGCTGACTAACAAAACACACACAAAAGTAAGCTCAGTTCAAACCTGTAAAGAGTGGGTGTATTTTCTTTTGTACAAGCCTCTTTGGAATGCACGTGCTACAAAAGCCCTTATTATAAACAGTTTCTGAATTGCCGTAGGTTACAACTAAGCTATCCTTTTCCTTACCCTCATCTCTGCAAACTGCTTTGCTACTGTATGGTAAAGGCATTTGAAAATTACAACCTAACAGAAGACTGTACTAACACTGACCTTGCTTCTTATGTAAATTATACTGAAAATAAATGAGAGAAAGCTAATACTTAACAAATTCACACTTCAAAGCTCCACTTGCTTCTTCATAAGAAACCAATACCTTTGAAGAGACCCTTGCAATCCCAGAAATATAACATTTGTGTTTATAGTGCAAATTTAAATTTAGACAGTCAAACATTTATTGTGGGGCCAAAGAAATTTTTTGCTCTTTCTCCTCAAATCTAAAACACATTGGTCACCTATTCAGTCTCCTTTACTGCAGGGTGCAGGCAACCTCAGTCTTCTGTCTCAACATCCTTGCAAGACAGGCTGGATGAAGCTGCCCAAGTCACAAAAAAACCTGCATAAAACTGAAGCCAGGACTTTCAAACACCAAAGTGTTCCTCTAGCCACTTGACCATCCTTAGGTGCCACAATAAAAACAAATGAGTTCACCACATCACATCTCATAAGCAGAGTTTCAAAGTAGAAAGTACAGTCACAGCAAGAGCTGAGTACCTTCCAGAAATAATGTTTTTGTAATCAATTCTCATGTTCAGCATGATGAACTTCTTCTCCTAGAATTCTTAAAGGCTATCACAAGTGAAGAAAAAGTGCCTAAAGCCCCAGAACTAGTACTGATTTTTTTTTTTTTTTGAGGAAGGGTGATTGCTGATTTTTTCAGAGGGATCTGTCTCAAAACCTTTAACGAGTGAAGTCTGAGATCAGCATGAACTGCTCTTCCCCAGAAGAGCATTAAAAGGGCAGATTAAAAATGTGGAGGACCAGCTGTGAAGTTTAACAGATAATTATGAAAGCAATTGCAATGAAAATATTCTGAGGTGATAGGCCAGAATAAAGATAACTACAACACCTAAATTAAAAAGCCAAGTACTGTCTCTCTTTTGAAGCCTGTTATCTTACTGTATGTTTATCACACCAATGCCTGTCACAAGTGCAGGGCACCAGGGAACATTAATAAATGTTTTTCGCATTTTGAATGTACTATTACGTGAAAAATAACCATATTTAGAAATGTAATAATAAAGATGCTAGAATCTATTCGTGGCCATTTTTTTGAGACTGCAGGAAGCAACTTGGACAAATATGATAGTACACACCTTCTTTACAAGATATTTTATTGTCAATCCAAGAAATTCACAATTAACCAGACTGCAAGGAATAAACTTGCATTACAGGCAGCTATGTGATCCTGTCATAGTTTAATATTGCTTCCCTAGGATATGGGAAACCACATGGAAAAGAAAGCATAATTTGCCTAATAAACATCTAAGATGATGGCAAGCACACCAATTACTTTGAAATACACCTGGAAGGATTTTGAAAGCAAATTTAAAGTAAAAACAGTTGACATAAGCAGATCATTTGAAATACCAATCTAGAAAGCTTGCTAAAAGCAAGTGCTTACATCTTGAAAATGCAATCAAAGTCTAAAGAGATTAAGCTGAGATGATGTAAAGTTAGAATATTACATGCAATAAGCTTGTTGCTGAAGGGCAGATTTGCTTCTTTTATGTCCTTTACTGGAAAACAAAAAACATATTTTAAATGTTATTTTAAGGCAGGTTGATGATGTCAAACTGGAAGGAAATAACAGACATGGAGATTACTGTTCAGCCCCTGCTAAAACTAAACAGTGACCAATACATTACACTGATCATCCATTTAATTTTCATCATTCTTAACTCCTTCCAGCCATTCTTCTTCAGTATCCTGGCTTCCTGTTCAGTATCTGCACCAACTCCTCTAAGTCTAAGGGTCTGTCCAGAGCAGAAAGCACAGCTTTTAGCAGCTGACAGCTTTGAGCTACTAAGTACATCCAACCCAGCACTTGTCAGGCCCCAGCAAAGTGGAAAACTCAACTTGAGGCACGGAAGCTGTGGGTATCAGCCCAGAGGCTCTGCTAGGACTGTCCCAGGCAGTATGCAGTGACAGAGGAGAGCTGAGCCTTAGGGCATCCCAACATGCTCACTGGACGGTGAGCAGCAGAGTGCCACTGCTTCTCTCCAGGTATTTGTATTTAGCTTGACTAGCCTGCCTTCAAAATCCAAATCCTCCCGATTTCTTCCCTTTCTTATTATCAATATGGATTCCCCCTGGGCATCCAGAACAATTAAACTCCCTCCTACTAATGACTCATGCCATTCTTTTGCCCTACTTGGATGGCAGGAAATTAAAAGTGAGATACTATGTGACAACTGTGGGCAGACACATGAGGATGATGAAACTGGTCAGCAACCACAGCCTGATTCAGACACACAGCAGCCACTCAAATACTGATGGGTGACATTCACCTTCTTACCATCAGTATTAATAAAAAAAAATCCTTCTACAAATAACCTTTTTTTTTTTCTCCCCCCAGGGCTGACTTAAATGAAAAACCCTACAGCTACCTGGAACATGTGATGACAGGCAACTGATCACAGAAATGACCTGAAGTCATCATCTTCACTCCTCAATATCTAACTTTATCTCTTTTACATAGGTACTTAATTTCTCCAAAGTCTTCAAAATTTTTTCCAGTTAATATAACCACCTCCAGCAAGAACTTTCAACAGTACCCAATTAATTCAATAATGCAAGACTCAAAGGTTGTCACTCCTAGTCTACAACCAACTCCAACTGTATTCTTTAGTGACTGTCCAATCTTTATTTCAAGACAACTCTCGGTTCGTGCTTGCAAAATGAAAAGAAAAAGATCGGCAATCACCTATCATCCACAAACCCTGGCTAAAGCTATTTATCTAGAGGGAAAATGAAGTTTCTCCACAGAGACAGTAAGATCAAAGTCCATATATCTTAAGTATCTCACAGTATAAACCAAATAAAGGAAGACATACAAAATATATTGAAGGTTCAAGCTTTAAACACTTTTTTTGTTATAAATATAAATTAAAATAGTACCTACATAATAATAGTTCATAAGGTAGGTGGCAGGAATTTGGGCAGAAGTCTGTTTTACTTAATAAGATACAAAATAGTTGAAAACCATATACAAATTTACCATGTTCCCAAGACAAATGTCAGCCCAAAGGCTGGCAGAGGAAATCTTTCAGAGGAAACGCTTGAGACAATTGTAGAAAAAAAAAAATAAATACAAAAGTCAAGTGAGAATCAGCATGGAAGAGCTTGGAAGGAAGCGAGTTGAAGAAACGGAAATTGCTTTACAATATTTCTATGCAGCCCAGAATAGAGGGGAAAAAAAGGACACGAAAAATTAAATTGGGATAGACTCAAGAGTTTCAGCATTTCAGTTCTGCACTGATGTTATGTATCGTGCAAAAGAATGTATTCTGAGGAGCCTTGCAGGATTATAAAACTTGGGCCTTGAAAGATTTAACAACCACCAAAACTCTGAGTGAAAAGCAACTGTGCTATCACAGATCACAAAGGCATAGCAGTTTGTTTAAGTGAATGAAAACAACATCTGCTGTATGATTTCACTACCGCAGTGCATTTCTCTGCTGCTTTCCAAGGCATTGACACAATTCAATTGAACTGATTCTTAGAGAGACACTGTGCTCCCCAGTAGCACAAACCAGCAATGATCCTCTGGTTTTTGCTCTGCTACATCTAATGAAAGCCCTGAACTTCCACACTGCTGCTGCTAGCAGATGGCAATTAAACTGGTAAGAACAGAAGTGCATTGCCAATCTTTTTTCTACATTTTTGCTACTAAATTGAAAAAAAAAATAAAGCAAAAAGTTTTGTTTCTCTGATTTTTCCATTTTAGTCATACATTGAGGTCAGCATGCTGTATATAGTTTATTCTTTCTGCTTACACAGCTCATTTTTAAAACTGTGAAAAAATACTTGGAAAACAAGGAAAAAAAAAAAAAAAAGGAAGATTTTGGTTTTCATTCATGAACAAAATATTACCTGGAACAACTCAGAGTTTATATATTTGTGGGGTTTTTCTTATGGCTATAAGATTTAAAATCTAAAAAAAAAAAAAAACAAAAAACAAAAACAAAAAAAAAAAAAAACCAACAAAAAACCAAAAAACAACACATCTGTAGCCTGTAGTAGGAATGCAGGAATATCAGGAGAAATACACCCTGCAGCTGCATGCAATAAGGCCCAGAGCAGCTTGGCTGCTGAAATCTGGGGTCAGCACCAGCCCTGGAAGTCTCTGGCAGGAGAGCAGCACTAAAAATTCCCTCCAAGAACAAACAAATCTGTAATGAGACCCACACAAACATGAAAAGGTTTGCTGTGCAAAAAAGGGTAAGTACTTGTAGAAGAAAAATACACTCATCTTACCTAGAAGAAATGTCAACTCCCCTCTGTGACAACAAAATCAGTTCATCAATTCTGTTGGTCATTTTAGCTTCCTGTTGCAGATGACTCATTTGATTTCAGAGCAAGCCAGATCTCCAGATCTTCCTTCTCAAAGATATACAAGTAATTTTTCAATTATCCCTGGGTTCCCTCAATGAAGCTTAAAATACCCATTTGAAGGGATCACAATAGCATACTTTCCAGCCAGGAAATAGGTCTTTGCCTGAAAAAACAAGTGGTGTTGACCAGGCAAGATGAAGAAGATGTCATTCGTTCATCAGGTTAACACAGAAATATCTCTGTCCCAAGACTGAAAGTGTCCAGACTAACTTTAATGCTCAGTGCTCTAAAGGACTTCTTTGTGGTAATATTGTATCTGTTTCCCAGATGCTGATTCTTATTCAAATGAAAATTATCCAACTGGAATTAGCAGTTACTAAAAATCCAGCCTACAGAGCAGTGGTATCATGTGCTTATTGCAAATAATGAGCTCATGAAAGCATTGTATAAATCAAGCTTCTATTGTCATGTCTTATGACCATTAAGCTGATATCCTGAAATCCTACTAGTTGGAATACATATAAAATTCATACAAACCATATAGATGTTCAGCTCACCCCTAACACCACGTCTTTTCCTAATTCTGCTTGTCTGCTTTCTTGCCTGAAGAAGTCTAAATCTTGCCTTCCCAAATATAAAAGCCAAATCTCAAACTAACATCCTGAACCTTGCCCAGCTTAATCAGGCCACTCTCATCCCGTTCTCCAGTATCTCTGGTTAAAAAGGAGAATCATAATATTACCTGGACTCAGCTAAGGGGAAATATCTTCCTATTCACAAAGCCAGGCAGAGATCCTTTAAGGGACACACACTCTGCACACACCATTTCAGGGTCACTCCAAGGACACAGCATTCAGAAAACATGTCCAAAGGAACCAAAGAACAATGTAAAACCAAATATAAGAAACTAAAGCCCCAGGACACAGCTGGGAAATAGACACGCCACCAGACACTAATCTCAAATCTGAAATAAAGTTTGGAATTTCCTTCAGGAAAGCACTGCAATGTGCAGGACAGCTCGAGTCACCATTTGGTGGAGAGGCAAAGAACTGAAGAGGAATCTTGTAAGGCTGAGGAAAGGGCACAAAGGGTGAAATCTCTCCACTGAAATTGACAGGGAGAACAACTTCTGCCTCCCGAACTCCAGACACACTGAAGTACTTACTCTGCCAGAGGATGATGGACCTGACTGTAATGGATATAACAATCCTTTACTGGAGATGCTGACTGCAATGATCATTTAGATATATCAGTTTTGCAGTCACTGCTCACAATGCACATGCAGCATAATTCTTCAAGGAAATTCATTTTTAGAAACAGAAAAAAAAAAAAAAAATCATGGTTAGACATTCAATTCTTTTGAGCTAGCACAAAAACCCTGAACATTCATAACTGCATTTTCAAGTACAAAGATAGGTCTGTACCTTAAATCTAAATACCCAGCAAAATCACTGAGCATCTCCCCTGAGCTTGCCTATATGGGCATATTCAGATCAATTAATGGTAAATGATTGACACTGAAGCAGTGTTGCTCTGGGGTTTTTGTTACTGCAACCTTCTCTAGAATTTCTCTCTTCCTGACACATTCTTTTGCTCTTTGTAGTACTTCCACAGAGACAGAATTACCAAGCACCTTTAATTCATGCAGCAGCTCAGCTTCTCTGCTAATGGACGGAAGAAGGAGTGTAATTAATGAGCCAGGTGCAAAGAGCCCCCCAGCTAGAAGGCAATCTAAGGCAGGTAGGTAACTTCGCCCTGATAACCACTTGCAAGTGGGTTCTCTCCTAGCATTATAATGTCACGTTTCGATACGCATTTTGAATTAAAAGAACTCTTCGGATTTTATTGACCTTTCATGAGTCACAAACCTTTCCATGATCCTCTTGAGGTAGTCAGAGAAACAGCCAAGTGTGTGAGCACAGGCACATGTTGCAAGATAAAACAACCATACACTGCTGAGCTGTTAGGACTGGAGACAATTCCCAGATTTCCTTTGAACATTTTTGCATTGATAATTAAATCTTCCTTCTTAAAAAAAAAAAAAAATCTTTCCCACTTATCTGTGAAAGGCACCAGCAAATATAGAAAATGCATTACATAAAATAGCAGTTTCACACACACAAGACACAACAAACCCTCAAACTGAAGTTTTTTGTCTTTTAATTATGACAACAGTTTTTAATCTGCATCAAAAAGCTCATTAAAAATAACTTAAAAGTTAGCAAGTGCTCCTTTACAATCATTACATTAATCATCCTATTTCTAGCAACCAATATGAATTCTGCAAATTCATATAATGCATTTCATAAACCTGTCTGCTTTAGTTTGCACATAAGAAAAAATAAATTGTACAAATGTCACTGCTCTGTTACCATTTGGAGCGGCAGATGTCCAACTGCCAGCTGTACAAGTACTGAATATGAAACACTAATTATAGAGTAATCAAATGCTTTGTTAAACTGTATTTAAGAATTTTATTGTTGCTTAATAACTACACACATATTAGCAGATAAACACACATGTGGTCCATTAGCTCAGCATCTGCCAGGTTTTAAGCATATCCATAGCATGATGGATAAATAAGAACTGATGACTGGAGAAATCAACTTTCCAAGAGCTTTTGACCCCATCTTTCAACAAAGGCTGGTGGGAAAACTGAAAATTAAGCTGTCATGAGATAAAAGGTAGAGTTGCATCATGGATTAAAGATAAAAACCAAGGAAAAATTAAAAATAATATATAAATCATCAGTGGTGGCAAAATGCATAAAACAGTGTGACAAGACTATCTTTAGGCACAAGCCAAGAATGCACTTCTACAGCCTAGAAAAGGAAATAAATTAATGCAACAGTATTTGCCACTGTTTCAAAATCAAATAGAAAGAAATTTAAAAACCATGACAGCAGAGACCATCTGGCTTATGATTTTGCTTCTGCTCTATTATTCTTTGGAGAAAGGAACCCCTCTTTCAACTTATTTTTGTCTGCAGCACAAAAAAGCGAGACCGAAGTGTTCATCCTAAAATGCACCACACAGCTGAGCACTGTTCTGCACACTCCATTTGACTTTACACTCACCATCAATTAATTTAATGCTTCCTTTATCTTTTTGCTTGAAGTGTCCCCTCAGTTGAGGGAGCTCCCTCAAGAAGCCAGATAAATATCCAGAGGAAAGATGGGATGTGGTTTCCTCCAATGAGGTCATTAAATTTACACGCTCAAACCCCTTTCAGTCTTAAAGTCTACAGGCCTGTGACATTGTCTTCTGTTAAACCTCTCCTTAGAACTCATCTGTGTGAACTCATCTGTGTCATGTCATCTTTAAATCTCTCCATCTCAGACAGGCAGTTGGGCGGATCACACCCAATTAAACCTGATGATGGTTCCTTCATCTGCCACTTAACCACTGAAAGAACAGGCAGAGTTCTTGAAGGCAGACAGTTGGCTTTATTTTAGTTTTCTTACTCTCACATGGAGAATAGCCCAACAGGCCCTGGCTACTTTCCAAAGCCTCTGGCAAAAGAGGCAAAATGCAACAGGACACCCACGAGGAACAAGTGACAATCCCTAGGTGGTAGTACAAATTCTACGTTAATGACAGCATTCTAAGTTTTAGTAAATTTTGCAAGTTTTTATGTTTTAAAGTAATGATCCCCATGGAAGATAGAGATCTGTGCATCTTTGGCAGATGTCCTCTCGAGCAATGCCTAAAAAGAAACAACAATATATTTGTGTCACTGTTCACAATGTACAGAATGTTAGGACTGCACTCCATGCCATCCAAGATGTGAGATAATGAGACATTTCACATTGAACAACACAAGTAACAGTAATCTTATCTCTGTCTCTTGTCTGAGACAAAAATCAGGCGGCTTTAAGGAAGCAGAACAAAAATAGCTAGAAACATGGGCAGATTCTCATGACATGGGTGGGTTTTTTTCCTAAGTAAGAGTCCCATAAGGAAATCCCAGTTACAAGAAGTCGCTTACCAGATCTCCAATGAAAACAAAACCTAATGGATTTAACTCTGGTGATGATAATAATAATAATAAAAAAAATTTCTTAAACGAAGATATCAGAACATGCTGAGACAAGACCAGAAGCCAAGAAAGAAGCAATTTCACCAATTCCTTGAGAAGCCTAAAGCAATGTTCTAGATGCTTGCTGCTGTAAATGACAGCATAAGGATATATTATCTCTAAAGCAGTCATGTTGTAGATGATGCATATTGCTCGCACACAATGATAGCTCAAAGCAACATAACTGGAAACATGACTCAAGTCTGATCCAAACTGGAACACAGCATTCTGTTGATAACAACAACAAACTTGCCCCCATGATTCTCCTGACAGAGAATTTTAAGTCCTCCTGTGCCACACAGGGCTCCTCTGAATCTAAAATATTTATTTGAATTGCTACTAGTCTACATGCTTTCAGCAAAGGGAATATGTGAAGATTAATTATATTCACTCATAATATTCTACAAGAGAAACTCTTCTTACAGGGATGACTGAACGCAAGAAGGGTAAGGTTCCTGTCATAGACATTCACATCAAAGCAGACCCCCAAAACTCAGTGCTACGTGGGCTAAACTGGTCTGAAACATCAACCCTGCTAAAATAAGGAGTAAGCTGTAACATTTGAGTGATAAGTGTTAAAAACCAGAACTTATATTTGCCCTTTTTCTATTTGCTCATGTAGGAGGATGGTAGGTTTTTCATTTACTATTTTTCTTAATCAAGTGTACAAAGGTTTGGATAATTCAGCTTTCAAGCACTGGGTCCTGGAAAGATTTCGTTTTAAAGAAGGAAAAAAAAATCATGCCTACTACTTGCCCTCCAGCTCACAGGAGTCAGTCAAAGAGAAACCCTGGAAAAGGAATTACTACACCATACAATAGGTTTGATCAGTGAGGGATATAAGACTCATTTTAAAGCTTAACAGAGTTAAGCTCACAAAACAATTCTTTCCAACTGGTTTTCAATTTCAATTGGTTTAATATTCTACAGACAGATGTAGAACAGTTAGTCATCCACCTCCACAGTGGAGAAAAACTGACGAGGTGCCGACTCAGAAAGGCAAGAGAAAGCATTTTTCATTATTAGAAAAAAATGAACTTTTGAATACGCATCATTGTGTTTGGGATACATCAAGGGAATGCAAGTATGAAGTGCTACACTACCACCTTACCTCACTTCCACATCTCTCACTACATACAATAGATAAGCTGCCATCATTTACACTAGTTCTAGAGTGAATGGAAGGAACTGCATGTGGGCTTTTGGAACACAACGTAGCAATTTTGTGCTAAAAGTAGCATGTTAAAACCAAATTGCGAAATGGCACAAAATGTAATTTGCACAACAAGCTTTCTGTTTGGTTCTTCAGCCTGCAACCTGTCTGGTTTGGACCCGCCAGTAACCTTCAATCTTTGAGACACCAACGTTTCTAATAAATTATTAATAACAAACACTTAATGCAAAAATTTTTACATACAATCAGCTTTACCTTAGTGGTACCAAGTCAGAAACTGATTTTCACTCTTCTGTAAGGTAACACTTCAAATAATATCCCCGCAACATTTATTACCTCAGACCCTGAAGGCACTGTTACAGAACCACAGCTGAAGAAAATCTAGCTCATCTTGGCATCTGGACTGAAATTAGCCGCTGTTATGCTAACCCTACACCACAGCAGGCTTACTTACTCTTTTGCATTTTAAACTCCGACAATTTAAATGCTTTATCTTATAGTGCAGCCCTTATATATACTTTTTTTTTTTTTTCAGTGCAACTGACGTATGAACAAACTGTGGTCCCAAACACCAAAACTACAAGCAGGGACCAGACCTTGTATAATTACTCCCCTTTTCTTCAGAACACAAGCCTTTCTGCCTCCCATTACTCTCATCCTCCTCTTCCTTCTCCTGAATAATCCAAAAGTAGACAAAAAGTATCAGTTAACAAGGCAAACAATGCAGGGATTGTTTTAAAAATTTACATGCTAGTCAAATTTTTTTTACATTAGTGAAACAACAGAACTTCCTCTTCCCTGAGAATTATCTCACAAATTATGCTTGACAACAAGGAAGACACAAAAATACACACTCTGCAAAAGCCTCATTCTATTTAAACTTCTAAGTTTGTCCCTTTGTAAGAGTATTTAATTTTGTTTCCTTTTCAGCCAGCCTGCCTCTTCTCAGCCATAAATCTACACACCAACTTCCTTTCTCCTCTGAGCTTCTAAGCTGCTTATGCTGCCGTTGTTCATTTTAGACCCTGTTTTCCTTCCTATTCCTTCACTCTCAAGCTTCTTTCACAATTATTCATTTTGGATCCTCACCCATGTCAGTGTTTGCAACCGGGAGTCAGGGCTTGGCATGGATTCCCAGAGCCTCCAACTTCTTCATGCCACAAGCTCTTCCAGACCGCTGCCGAAGCATTCCAGCTATGTGAAAGGCCTCTGCAGATTGCCCACTTCAAGCACTCCAGGGTAGGTGAGCCTAGGCACTTTAGCACCCAGAGCCCCAACACTTCAAAGGCAGCCACCTGCCTTATACGCGTGAAAGTTTTCTGTAGTACAGGGCGTCTGCCCGGCAGCAGCACATAATTATAACTACTACACCCTTTAATGTCACTGCCCAGGATACAAAAATACTGAGTTCTTCAACAAAACCTCAGTGACATAGGGCTTGATCTATTACCACCTGCAAGACACTCCTTTCTGAAGCACCTGATGGATAACCCTGTAGTTGAAGCCCCTTCTTTCTTTCCCTAAAACATGCTAAATCCTGACTGTTTCTGAATAACAGAGTTTTGAGTCAAACCAATGGCCTGCTCTCTTGCCAGTGCTCTGAGCTATCCTAAAAGAACCACGGGCAACAGAGCGACCCTTCAATCCTCACTTAACTCCCACCACCTGCAGCAGAGCCACCTGATTGATGATGGTCATCACGAAGCACCACAGCTGGGGGAAGGTGTCTTCCCTGGATGAACACGGATCTTGCATAGGGAAGACACATTTTCTCTCCCTGAGCGCTTTCACTCGGTTTGACCGTCCAGGCTGGGCACAGGGCTCCGCGCCACGGGGAGCAGAGCAGCCAGACCCGTGCGGCTTCACGGCGGGGCACCCCAAGCACGACTGCAGCGCAAACCCCTCTGCGCACCCGTGCCCGCGGTGCCACACAGCCACCCCGGCTCCCGTGACAACCCCCAGGATCCACCCCATCCCAGCCAGCCCCGCAGGCCCCCGGCACCCCCGCTCCAGCCCCGCCGTCCCTATGGACGCAGGCCGAAGGGACACGCTCGGGATGGGAGCCCAAACAACACGCTGGGGAGAGAGTGGCTACACCACGCCGCGCTTCCGACACGGATCTGCGGGGGAAGGCGGTACAAAACACCCGCTTTCCACCCACCGGGGTGGGCTGAGGGGCAGCGGCACCGTCACCCCGCAGGAAAGAGGGGCCAAGGAGGAGGAGGGATTGCCCCGCCGCGGGGAGAGAGACAGCACGAAGGGCTGCGGAGAGGGAGAAGGAGGCGGCGGCGGGACGCGGCCCCCGGGGCCGGGGCAGGAACCGGGGCCGGAGCGGCCACTCACAGAACTCGGCGATGTAGTAGGAGACGGCGTAGTTCTCCTCGCACCACTCCAGGGTGGAGGTCGGCGAACCCCAGTACCCGTCCCGGTCGGCGACCGGAGCCATTGCGGCACCCGCTCCGTGCTAGAGCGGAGCCAGGGCACAGGGGAAGCGGAGGGAGAAGGGCTCCGGGCCCGGAGCGCAGCGGCGGCGGCGGGAGGGCGGGCGGGGCCGGCGCTGGGCCCGCCCGGCGGGGCGGAGCCGCGGTCGCCATGGGGACCGCCTGCGGCCTGTCGGACGGAGCAAACGGGGACGGAAGAATACATTGTAGTGAAAAACGTGTATACGGGGAAAGTCTGTGGGGAAGCACGGGCGCGGGGCGTGCTTGGCTCCGAGGGAAGCTGCACGGTGCTGCTGTGAGGATGAGGCGGGACGTGCAGCATCACGGCGCTCTTCTCACCCGCTTTTCATGCCGGTCTGGGGGCGGTGAGGGGGTCTCCTACCTCAGCTTTCCACTCTGGTTTTCCTTATAGATTTCATGGAGTGTTTGTAAGGTGTGCTGCCTTCATGTTGTTGAAACACAGCTTCATCGTAGAATGGAAATCGTAGAATGATTTGGGTTGGAAGGGACCTTAAAGACCATGCACTGCCAACCCCACAGTCATGGGCAGGGACATCTTCCACTAGAGCAGGTTGCTCAAAGCCCCATCCAACCTGGCCTTTAACACTGCCAGGGCTGGGGCATCCACCGCTTCTCTGGCAGCCTGTGCCAGTGCCTCACCACCTTCACACTGAAGAATTTCTTCCTGAAGGCAATGAAGAGGCAAGTGTTCCTCATATTCGTGGGCTGGGAGAAGGAAGGAGGGTTTTTTATAGCACTGCCTACCAAACGGGGGTTTTCCTCTCCTCTGATGCCTTATTTAGTTTCCTCAGTGCTTACTATGCGTACTATACTTACACCCATAATATGCAAAGTGCTTCTCCAGCAGAGTTGGTATCCAGAGGCAAGTACAATCTAAAAATGGAAAGACTTGAGACACAAGGGAAAAGAATAAAATGTACCAGTAAAGGCCTGATAATGCTGTGTGTTTTGTGTTTCAGAAGGTGATCCAAAGACTTGAGGAGAAGCTTTGGGCAGACCTTGGGGGCTGTACACTGTGTTTACACCCTGCTGGCCAGCAGAATTTATTATACCTTCATATAATCATACAGACTTCTTTTTTCCACATCTTATTTTTCTCACATTTCCTTCTGTAAGCTGAGAAATGCCAGTCTAAACACAGACCTTTCCTACTGTAAATACTGCTGTTTCAGAATGTATACATCCATCTTGAAGACTATCTTGCCTTCAGAAGTTTTATTTGTATATAATTGCTTCCAGCAACAGGTAGAGATGTATTTAACATATATCACTACTTTTCATCATGCTATAAAGCACTAAAATACAATTTTTTTTTGTGATGGCAGTGACAGTACACCTAAATTGTCAAAACAACATCAAAATCCCTGTGGATTTTTATATGCAGAGCTGTCTTCCTATATTTTTCAGGCCTAGATTACTTTCACAGCTTTAGACTTTTAAAGAGTGGGGTCTGGAAGAGTACCAGACTGATCAAGATGCATAAAACTGGCTGTAAATAATGAGGAGGATTCTGGCCTGCTTGACGCACTTCAGCTTTTCAGACTTTTGAAGGTTCAGTTTCTATTATAAGGAGGCTTGTAGGGCTCTGATTTTTTGTTCTCATGATAAACCATTTTAATATTAGAAGTTCTTGATGGAAAATAATTAAAAATTTGAAATTACACTTGTTCAGAAATTGAGGAGAGAACTATGAATTATTTTAAATATTACCTAATATTTAAATATTAAATAATCAGTATTTACTTACCAGGAGAAAAAAAAAGGCAAAAATGTAGAAAAATGTGGGCAATTTTTATAATATTGAATTACGGTTGGCTTTAAATAAATAATTAAAAATATTGGTGCTTGTTTCTTTTCTCTTCATGTGCATGCTGGCCGTGAGAAGATTTATCACCACACTAGAAAAAGAAGTCAGACATGAAACTAGCTTTAAAACTGGGCAAGATAAATTAATGAAGGGCTTTTTGTGGTAGATACCAATAGTGTAGGTTGTCATCCATTCTGATTTCTGCAGAAATAAAAGAAAAAAATCACAGCTAGGCCTTAATTTCAATCACTAGGGAAATTTTATTTATTTGGCATGTTTCTGGAGTATTCTCCATTGCAATATTCATTTACTTTTGACTTGTTCTGTGTCTTGGTTCTCTGCTTTTAAACTCTGACAAAACTTTCAGTCACTGCACTCAGAAGAACAGGATTGAAGAGGTGGCCCCAAACTATTATAATAGATGCTTTTTTTCCTCTGAAAATGTTTTGTAGAGGTAAACTTGACTTTCACAAAACCAACTTTGACTGCTTCAGTTGTTACAAGAATACCTATTAAAATCAGTACTTTTCCTCTGTAACCTTGAGCCATGCCATTACTGCACTGGATATAACGTGACAGCCTGAAGTTCTTTGCATCTAAATGTGGTCTGTCTGATTAAAGGATCAAATCTACCTCTGTCCAGGCACTGGGTTTTCTGTGTCTCATCTGTACAGCCTATGGAGGGAATGTCTTTTTTCTGAAAGAGCAAAAACCAAACAGAGCTATTGAAATGCTTATTTTCAGTATTACTAAAAATGTGCTTGCCATGCCAATGGAGTAGTTTCCTGTGGCCTCAGGTTGCCTGTGGCAAAGGATCCTCTTTCCATACAGTTTAATGTTGCCCTGAAACCTTATGGCTTAACTGGTCAGTGGGTAATTGAATCATGTCAGTTTACACCACTAGAGGGATACGTCCTGTCACTTTAGTGTGTGAATCCAGCGGTATCTTGCTTGGGAATGAGAAAAAACTGCTGTTCAAGAATGGCACGTGTTCAGCTCCTTGTGATCAGGTAAATTCAGGGAATGACACCTGAGGAGCACTTTTATCTCTCTCTGCTCTGTGCAAACACTTCATCAGGGCTTGTGCTGCTGGTTGTTTTATTTGTGCATAAAATGAGACCCAATAAGCAGATTGTTTAGAACTCATTATGGAGACATATGTTTGGGAAGATTGTCCTTATTCCCTCTCCTCAGTGTATGTGTGGAAAGGGGAAGATAAAATTGATATAAAATCTTGAAGATGTTTTCACTGCTTGGTTTTCATAATGTTAAAGATTTCAATCACAAAAATAAAATGGAATTTTGTCCTACGTATTGCCTGTTCAAATTTTACAGGTAATTATCCCAGAATGGTTTGGGCTGCAAAGTATCCTTAAGGATCCTCTAGTTCCAACCCCTCATCCCCACCATTGGCAGGGACACCTTCTAAAAGAGCAAGTTACTCAAAGCCTTAAACAGTTCCAGGGATGAACATCCACAGTTTAACTGGACAACCTGTTCCAGTACCTCACCACCCTCACATAAAAGAATTTCTTCCTACTATCTAATCTGAGTCTGCCTTCTGCCAGTTCAAAATCATTTTGCCTTGTCATAAGACTCAATGCCCTTGTCAAAAGTCCCTCTCCAGCTCTCTTGGGGCCTCTCTAGGTACTAGAAGGATCAATAAAGTCTCCCTGGAGTCTTCTCCAGCCTGAAGAATCCCAACTCAGCCCGTGTTCACAGAAGAGGTGCTCCAGCCCTCTAAGCATCTTATGACCTTGTCCCTCTTCTAAGGCCTTTTGTTTATTGGGTCGCAGCATTTACACCATCTCAGGTATGGAATCTTGAGTTGTGACTCTCAGCTCTATAGCCTTACTTCCCATGATAATGTTGATTTCTAAATACTGAAGCTCCAAATGGCAT
The DNA here is from genome assembly GCF_015227805.2 of Hirundo rustica. Taxonomy (NCBI): domain Eukaryota; kingdom Metazoa; phylum Chordata; class Aves; order Passeriformes; family Hirundinidae; genus Hirundo; species Hirundo rustica. The sequence continues at coordinate 31,026,296 of NC_053451.1, read as the reverse complement.
TATTGGCAGCTTTCTGAATTGCCTAGTTTATACTGGTTACAGAAAAAGGACATCAACACCTCTAGATTCTGCAAGCCCAATCCCGTGTAATGTGTAATTTATCCCATTGATTTATATGCAAATATCATGAGTAAGATGCTAAAAGTAGAATTATAAGAGGTTGAATCAGACTCTATAATATGCCCTGAAGTTTAAGGGCTCTTTATGAGCACTGGTGCCGAGATGATGATAATTACACCTGGAGTATTATTATGGTAAGTTATTGGCACCTGAATGAATGAAAAAGAAAAGTTGTTTCTTGACATGAAGAAGGATCTGATCCAAGAAACTTTACTGGACTTTAACAGATCTGATTTCCTGCTCATTGCTAGGTAAAGCAGAAATGCCTGTGCTGGAGTTAAATGGAGTCAGGGATTTGTGAATTATCATCAAGGGAACTCATGTCCTAGAGCCATATAAATATTCATAATTTCCCCAGCATAATATGGCTGGTTTTAGTCATATTTTCAAGGCTATTTTTGCATTTTGGCCACTGATTGTGGTGGTGAATGACAGCATCACAGATTGCTGCTCTGTGGATGCCGTGATGCTGTGAGCACCCAGCACTGATGGTCTCAGATATGAATACAACCACCTGAACAGTGTTATAAAGGATTGATGGAAACAGGGGCTCCTGAGTGCAGATATTTAGGGAAGGAGGTGCAACTTGCCAGGGACAGAACATTCCCTCACTCAGAGGATGGCTCAATCCTACAACCAATCCTCAAAGCAGATTTTAGGGAGGTATTTTCTCCTTTCCACCCTTTTTTCAGCAAAAGCCTGTCTGCCCAGGTCTATCAAGATGTATCCCAAACCCTTTAAAATCAAAAGCTGAGGCAGGTGATATCAACCATAGCAGGCCCTGTTTTATCAAAATGAGGATGTTTGCTTTCTTGTAGCAATGGATTAAGCTGAAGCTTTTCTGCACCTGGTGGTTACTGCGTAGGTGTCTCCAAGCACCTGCAGCTTTCAACCATTGTGCTAGCATGAACTAAAATTCATGTCACTTTGCACTAATTTTCAGGGTTGAAATTGGTAAGGGAAGAGATAAACCTGCTGTTTATCCATTCCTAAGGGAAAAGCACTTGACACAGGGAAAACTGTGGAAGGAGAGTTCTTCTCCACTTATCAGAGCTTAATTCTCCCTTATATGTGAATCAGAGCCCTTACCAGCTGCAAAATGTCTGTGGTAAATGTACACTGGTTTAAGCTGAAACATCAAATGAAAATCTATCAAGGGAAGGAGACTTTTCAAATGTACAAATGGCATGTGCTCAATCTCATTGACTCTCAAAGGAGTCTGGGAATTGGTTTGCCTTTGTGCTGTGGAATTCTTCTAGCGCTTTAAAATAGCAAAAGCAAATGCCATAACAGTCCATTGTTTACACTTGTAAACAGCTTTCTCTTTAGGAAAAAACATAGCAAGCTGTCTTTTCCTACCTGCTAATTTACGTACACAGATCTCAAAATGAAGAGACTAACACAAAGTCTGCAACAATATTTAAGAGTGTTCATTTCAGTTTGAATCCTGCTTTGCAGGCTCAGTCCACTTTCTTAAATGCTGGCATCTTGCGTCATTGGAGTTTCATTCAGAGCAACAGCTGAAGGCCAGGCAGAATCACTGGAATCAGGCCCTGGGATCACTGGAACTTGTCTACATCCAGTGTCATATCCTACATGGTGCTCAGGGGCTTTGTCTCCAAGAGCAGTAAATGTCTATGATTTTATGAACTGAATTCATCTTAGATGTCTGGCTTTTTCGCTGGATGAGGTTAGGCAAGGTCGTAAATCCCAGGTCCTTACTCTCTCTGAAAAAGAACTCTGCTTTGGTTTGAGGTCAGTGAGGCTCCTGTTAGGTTTTCTATACTTCCAGCATCCATGGAAGGTGCATACCTAATTGTCTCTTGGACTTGCTTTGATCTCAGATTGCTGGAATTGAGGCATTTAGGGAAATCTCACTTAGAGTCATGGAATCATCAAGGTTGGAAAAAACCTCTAAGTCGTTGAGTCCAGCTGTTAATCTGCCACCACCATGCTCACCACTAAACCATGTTCCCCATTGCCACAGCCACAGGTTTTTTGAACGCTTCCAAAGATGGTGATTCCACCACTTCTGTGGGCAGCCTGTTGCTTCTGTGTATTATACCATTCATTGGAGTCACCTGTCCTTAGGATAAATTATAAATTCCCTATTTCAAATCTGGGAGGAAAGATATCCTGGAGGATGAGAGCCATGAAACATGGGCTCTCTACAGTGCTTGAACAGGCAGCAGTGAGTCCATTTGGGATGCAAAATGACAGAAGCATTTTTTGGATGGTAAGAACAGGAGCAGCGCTCCTCTCTTTTTGTTCCTAACCTAGCTCCCTTCCCATGAATGGAGACAAGAAGGAGTGTGGAGGAGAACACATCACTAGTTCTTTCTTGCAATCAGCTCCTTTTTGGGGGAGAGAAGGGAGGGCACTGGCAGCTTGCAGTTGAAGTAAGAATGTATACATAGTATCATGATATTGTTGGGGCGCAGAGATAAGAGAGTTCTTTTCCAGCAGACGTGTTCAACCCTGCAGGAAATATTTTGGAATGTTCACCATTTATGTGACTTGACAATGTTCAAAGCCATTGGGTAGATTAGGCAGGAATTTCCTGGTGCAGGCAGGCGGCCATCAGCAGCAAACTTTGGGGTGTCAGCATCAGTTTGCTAACCTGTCCTTGCCAATACTCTTCAAGCTGAGCTCCCATCTACATTCACATTGCTAAAGTTTCTGGTATCATTGATTTCAAGTGTGAAGTTCTGGTGAGTAGCTGTCCTTCCCAGTGATATGTGTATGACCACACATAGAATGGTCACGGTTGAAAGGACCTTAAAGATCATCTCGTTCCAACCCCCCTGCCGTGGGAGACAGGGTCACCTTCCGCTAGACCAGGTTTCTCAAAGCCTGCTCCTTGCTGGCCTTGAACACTTTGAGGGATGGGGCACCCACAGCTTCTCTAGGAAACCTGTTGCAGTGTCTCACCGCCCTCACGGGAAAGAATTGCTTCTTACTATCCATTTAAGCCTACCCTCTTCCAGTTTAAAACCATCTCCCCTTGTCCTATCACTGCATGCAGCTGTAAAAAGTCCCTGCCCAGCTCTCTTGTGATAACTGGAGATTGGTCAAGGACAACTCAGTGACCAGCTACTGCAGAAATGGAAGTCCCAATGATACAAGGATTACTTAAGGCAAATTTTGAAGGAAAAATATTGTCAAGAAGCAAGAAACTGGCTGGAAGGCAGGCTAATATGGTCTGTGAGGGAGAAGGGCTGAAGCTTTTTTTAATCCTAAAACAGCAGTAGGAAGGGATTTGTAATAATTAGCTGTTCCCAGTGTTTCCCTGTTTCTTATAACTTTCAGCTGAAGGAAGAAAGCACCCATAAACCACTCATCACCTGTATTTTGTGTAATTACGCAGTTAGTGTCTGAACATGGAAGGTGATTTATCATACTCTCTAAACCCTGTCCATCCAATTGCACACTGCTTATCTTGGTCTCATGGACAGCAAAAGCAATTCCTTATATTGCTGCTCTTGAAAAAATCTCTGGAACGAAAGGAGAAAGCCACTAGGAACAAGCAAAATCTCAGTGGTAAGAAGATGCACATATATTAAAATGTCAAATGTTTAAAAAGAATTAAAAATTTGAAATATCCTTAGTTGTTCTGCAACAACAGTGGGGAAGGCAGCTGCTATTATTTTCCTTGATCTCTAGGAAAATGGCATATTTATCCCAAGCATATGCAAATTTTTCTCCTTAGCCTGGAAATCAGGTGCATTCTGCTCATGTAATGATATATTTCTTTCATTTACTGCAGGAAGGAGGAGGAAAGGAAAGATCAAGTCATTATTTACTTGACAAAATCCTTTGTTAGTTTTCTGGGTATCAGTTAATTACCAGTGAGCTAATCAACTTACACCTCAGCCAAACTCTTTTTTTTAACAAGTCATTAATAAAAGAGGCTGCTCAGACAATTCAAATTTATTTTATTAGCATAGCTTGGATATTTCAGACCTATGAAGTAAAGGGGGATAAAAGAAAACACAAAGAAATACAATAATACATTTCCAGTTCCCACTTTCTTCTGGGGTGAGTTGTGTCCCTCCATTTCCACAGTAAATTGTTGATGAGCTGCCTCAGTGAGACAGCTCATTATTAGGGAAAGAAGGACATTTTATGCAGCTTTTCTACCCAGGACCCTACTTTATTGTGGCATCAGCTATCAAGAGGTGGAGCTGATGTCACAGATGTGAGTCATAGAATTACAGAGCAATTTAGGAAGGAAAAGACCTATTAAGATCACCAAGCCCAACCACTAATTCAGTACTGCTAAGCCCACCAATAAACCATGCCCCTAAGCACCACACCTATATGTCTTTTAAATCCTTCCAGGGATGGTGACTCCATCACTTTCCTGTGATGGCACAGGGTAGCCTGTTCCAAAACTTGGCAATCATTTTGGTGAAGAATTTTTTTCCTGATATCCAATCTAAACTGGGGAAGAAGACCAGCCTGACTGAACAGGAAGCTTTTACTGAAACTCCAGGGAAAAAAGAGAGTTTACGACCTTTGGAAGAAGGGGCAGGCTACTTAGGAAGAGTACAAGAATGCCATTAGGTCGTGTAGAAAGAAAATTAGGTAAGTGAAAGCTCAGCTAGAATTCAATCTGGCCACTGCTGTGAAAGGTAATAAGACGTGTTTTTATAAACACATTGACAACAAAAGGAGGGCCAAGGAAAATGTCTGTTCTTTATTGGATGCAGAGAGGGACATTGTCACCAGGAATGAGGATAAGGCTGAGACACCTAATACCTTCCTCATCTCAGTCTTTAACAGTAAGGCCAATTATCTTTAGGACAACTTGCTCCCTGACCTGGGCCAGGGAGCAGAACAGACCCCCAGGAACTCAGGAGAAAGAGTTGGTGAGAGTCCTATTTAATACCTTTATTGATGTTCTGGATGAGGAGATCAAGGGCACCCTCAGTACGTCCACAGATGACACCAAGTTGGGTGGGAATGTTGATCTGCTGGAGGGCAGAAGAGCTCTGCAGAGGGATCTGGACAAGCTGGATCCATGGGTCAAGGCCAATTGCCAGGTCCTGCCCTTGGATCACAACAACTTCCGGCAGCGGTACAGGCTGAGGATAGAGTGGCTGAAAAACTGCCCAGTTAAAAAGGACTTGCAGGTGCTGTTTGACAACCAGCTGGCCAAACATGAGCCAGTGTGGTCCCAGGTGGCCAAGAAGACCAATGGCATCTTGGACTGTATCAAAAATAGTGTGGCCAGCAGGATCAGGGCAGTGATTGTCCCTTTGAACTTGTGCGCACCTCAGATCCTGTGTTCAGTCCTGAACCCCTCAGGACAAGACGTTGAGATGCTGGAATGCGTCCAGAGAAGGGCAATGAACCTTTGGTTTAGAGAGTGAGTCATGTGAGGAGTGGCTGAGGGAGCTGGGAGTGTTCAGACTGGAGATAAGGAGGTTCAGGGAAGGCCTTATGCTCTCTACAACTACCTGAAAGAGGTTGTAACCAGGTTCTCCCAAGCAACTAGTGACAGGGCAAGAGGACATAGCCTTAAGCTGTGCCAGGGGAAGTTCATTTTGGACATCAGGAAGAATTTTGTCACTGAAAGGGTTGTCAAGCATTGGAATGAGCTGCCCAGGGGATGTGGTTGGGTCACCATCCCTGGGAGTGTTCAAGAAACCCCAGGATGTGTCACCCAGTGCTATGGTTTAGTGGCTATGGTGATGCCTGGTCAAAGGTTGGACTCGATGATCTTGGAGATCTTTCCCAACCTAAATCATTTTTTTGATTCTATGACACACCAAAATTCATAGATGTGTCACATCAAAGGTGAGAGTGGGTCCATCATGACACACTTTTCTGAAAAGTTTCATTTAGAAGTATGACATAATTATTTAATTGCAATGCGAATTACCTGATTATAACATATGAAGTTACATAATGGGCATGAATCATATACTGAATTCTGCTTGTGTTAAAGCATTATGACCGCAATGGTAAGTCAATATGATATGATACTGAATTCCTGTCTCAGACAACTTCTCCTTGCACTGACTGCTGAGCATGGCAGCTGTGGAGAGTCTGAATCACGCAGTGGTTGAGTTCAAATGTCACAGTAGGTGTGACCTGAAATTAGGCAATGCTTATATATGGTTTAAATTTGACCCAATATGCTTAACACAAACTGTAGAACACCCTCCATGAACACTGTGATTTCTGTGATCTATATTAATATAGCTTTGTAGCTTTCTGGTAGAACTTTGAGTGTGATTGTCTCAGGGAAATGGATATGGTGACTTCTTGGCAGGCTAGATTTCAAAAGCCAAGTCTAGTCTCATCACCTGTAAAAGAAGAAAAGCACCCAAAGAATAAGCCCTGCTGGTTCTAGGACTGGCTTTTCTCTGGGACCATTACTGAGCAAGGGTGGGGAATGAATTGTCTGCATCAGTTTTGCTACCCAAAGCAGGTGCCCTGTTCATGAAGATGTGTAACTGTCATAGGTTAGAGTAGGGTTGATACTTGAATGAAAGAGGAATAAAATTCAGTGAGACTCCAGCACAGATTTGCTGGTCTCTCATGCCAGTCTTCCCAAAGGAAGCTGGAGTGCACTCAGAGGTCACTGTTGTGCATCAGCCCACTTGGTCAAAGGCTAAGCAGTGCTTCTGGATGAATTTAATAGTGTGGGGGTTTTGGTTTGTTTGTTTGTTTGTTTGTTTGTTTTTAATGCTGTCAAATCAAAGATGTTCTCTACTACCCAGAGCTTCTTATGTACCAGAGCCAACCAGAAACAACCGAACCCCTTCCTCCTTGTACTTCTTACTTCTGTACCTAAAAGGAGCATTTCTGCCTACAGCTTCCATTGTCAGGGACTGTGCTATTCACATGACCGTCTCCAGTGCTGAAGCCAATGCTCTCTGAAGGCTTTGGAGGCCAGACTGCTAATCCCTTGACAAGCAAGTGTATTTCTTGACAGTGTGATTGGTATTGGCCCATGGCCCTTAATGGCTTGGCCCTCTGACAGCTGGCAGTGATTTTCTGATGGCGGGAGCCCCATCACATGCCCCCTGACAGCAGCAGAATAATATTCTCATGCCTGCGATAATGGCAAATGTGTTTGGAAAGCTCATGAATAAAATTCCCTTCTCTGTCTCTTTTTATAACTCTGATGTGCTTTCCTATTGCCCAGTTTCTCCTTGTATTTTTTTTTTCAACCCTCACTCCACACTTATTTCTCCCATTCTATTATTATTCCTCATGTTATTGGAGTGGCCAGGAGAGACATTTCTAATTTCTTCCTGTGCCAAGACTCAGTGCTCATTCTTTTGGTTGTTGAGCAATATTCCCCAGATATTGTGGGCAGGAGGCTGAGTCCTGTGTGAAACTGCCATGCAGAGCCCTTCTTACTTTACTCCTACCAGCTTCCAGAAATGCCAGTTCCATCTTCCATCACCCTTGCTTGCCAGGTTTGCTATTTATTTTCAAAACATGCTTTTGACTCTGGTGTGTTTTCTCAGGAAAGTTTGGGCTTGGTTCCACAAGCCTGACATACCTCCTAATTTGAAAGTGCAGAGAAGAACCTTAAGTACAGAGAGGCAGGGCAAAGGCAAAACCATGGTGTAAAACCTGGTTTTAATTTTTGCCTCAGCTCAGGGAGAGTAG